>NC_091436.1:25429714-26029714 GCF_964237555.1 Oryctolagus cuniculus
CAAAGTGCTTCCTTCACATGAAAAGGCAAACAGACAACAAGATATTTTGGAGAGAGATCACATTCTTGTAGTTTTTTCTATTTTTAATAACTGTTCTATTATTGTTAGTCTCTTATCGCACCCAACTTATAAATTAAACTTGGTAATACACACATATGTAAGGGGAAAGACTCTGTGGTACTATCTGTAGCTCCGTGTCTTGGAAGGTGACCCTCATGCATAAGGGAAGACTCCTATATATAGTGGTATTCAGGAAAGGCTGATTTTCTTTCTTTCACCCTTCTGCACATAAGTCACAGAATCCAAAACTTCCCAAATACTTACGATTGCTGGGACGCTTCCAAAACAGCACAGCTGTCACTAGAAACTGATTAGGTGACCCTCAGGTTTACAATGCCAGTTTCTTCATAAAGGCTGTGAAAGAAGCTATGGAGATGCTTGTGGATGAAGGGCATGGACTTTCCCCAAGGATCCTATGGCCCATTTAGAAGGAAATCTCGATATGCAGTATATTCATTAGGGTAACACTAGCTGACACAGCATACAATCCTTACAACTCAGAGTGTATGCAACCTTAAATAACAAGAAACAATTCCTGACCTAGAGTGAGACTCTCTGTTCCACACAGTTACCCAAGGATCCAGCTGGCAGCTGCCAACAAGTCTTGTTAACAAGCAATAGAAAGATTAGTGTGAAGCATTTATGGGCAAACCTGCAAGTGACTACAAAATTTCCTCTCACATTCCACGGATCCATGATTCCCATGGCCAGAGCCACTTGAAGGGATGCTGGGAAATGTACTCTGGCTGAGTGCCAGGAAGAAGGACATGAATACAATAGTCACTTCTTATCTACAGTTTCCCTACAATCTGAAAACATTACATAGAAAATTCTAGAAATAAAGAAATCCTAAGTTTTAAATTATGTGCTGAAAAACATGATGAAATATTGCATCATCAGCTCCTCTTGGCTGGGATGTGAATCATCCCTTTGTTCAGGGTATCTACACAGTATACATTACCCTCTTGTTAGTCACTTAGTAGTCATTTTTGTTATCAGATAGATTGTCACAGTACCAAGGTTCCTTCATTCAAGTGATATTACTTTACTTAATAATGGTCCGAAACACAGCAGCACTGATAGGGATAAGCTAAAAAGAAGCTCTAAAGTGCTTCCTTTAAGTGATAAGGTGAAAGTACAATATTTTAAAAAAGAAAGAGAACACATCCATATAAAATTACAGTATGCTATTGTAATCATTCTATTTTATTGTTACTATTGCTCATCTCTTACTGTGCCTAATATATAAATTAAACTTTATCATAGGCATGTATGCACAGGAAAAAACAGTTTATATTGGCTCAGTACTATCTGTAGTTTCAGCATTCACTGAGGGTCTTGGAATGTAACCCTAAAAGGTAATGAGGGACAAGTATAAAGATAATTTTTTAAAAATTAATAAAAAAGTGACTTAAGCAAGTAATATGTACTTTAAAAAGTTTTAGTGTCAGAAAACTAAAATAATTTCAGTTAGAAAAATATTCCAGCCTTGGATTATTTTCCTATAGGAAAAAAAAATAAGTACTTTTGTTTAGGGAAACATTTGATCTTCTCAAAGTCATCAGCTTCAAGTTGTCTTTTCCTAAACAACGATGTCCTAGTTACAGGATCAACAGCACACAGGTGGCCTGAAAACCACACACACATTCAGCACAGCCATTGTCCAAGCCCTGAGACACACAGTGAAACTTGCTAAGAGACCTCAGACTATTATGTTTCATTATAATGATATTTCCAGAAATAAAGGGAATTACACATTAATAAAGCAATGAAACTATGCAGGTAACCATGACGACTGCTGCAAATTCAATAACATTTTATGCTCCTGAAGAGTTTCTTCTTTCTTTTTTTATTGCCGGTAAGATCAGAGAAATTACGAGCAAGAAATGAGAAGCATTTATGTCTCATCTGTCTGCTCATGCTTCCGAAGACATCATGGGCATGCCTGGAGCATTACAACAGCAATGTCACAGCAACCCCTGACAATGTCTCTCCTGGTTCTTCCACACCCATTCATCTTGAGAAACAGTAAAAGCCTGCAGCCCTGAGTCCACTGCTTCTATCTGCTCTTTAAAAACATTTACTTACTTACTTATTTATTTGAAAGGCAGAGTGACAGAGATGGAGAGAGAGAGAGAGAAAGAAACAGAGAGACAAAGTTCTTCCACCTGCTGGTTCATTCCCCAAATGATCGCAACAGCCAGGACAGGGCCAGTTGAAGCCAGGAGCCAGGAACTCTACCCTCACCTCATACATGGGTGGTGGGGCCCAAGCACTTGGGCTATTTGCCACTGTTTTCCCAGGCAAATTAGTAGGGAGTGGGATCAGAAGCAGAGTAGCCAAGATTTGAGCCAGAGCTCTGATACGGGATGCCAGTGTCAAAAGCTGCTGCTGGGGCAGGCGCTGTGGCGTAGTGGGTAAAGCTGCTGCCTGCATTGCTGGCATCCCATATGGGCGCCAGTTCATCTCAGCTGCTCCACTTCTGATCCAGCTCTCTGCTATGGCCTGGGAATGCAGCGGAAGATGGCCCAAGTTCTTGTGCCCCTGCACTCATATGGCAGACCCAGAAGAATCTCTTGGCTCCCACATCAGATCGGCTGAACTCTGGCTGCTGCAGCCAATTGGGGAGTGAACCAGCGGATGGACAACCTCGCTCTCTCTCTCTCTCTGCCTCTGTAACTCTACCTCTAAAATAAATAAATCTTTTATTAAACAAAAAAAAGCTGGTGCACCACAACAGCAGCCCAGAGCCCAGTACTTTTCCATGACATCTGATCAGAGGACTGCTTCTCCAACTGCGTTTAGTTTCACTTGTTTTCTAAAATACACATCTTTTTTTGAATCATCACAGGACAAACAGCTTATCTTTAATGGCATGTCCAGAGAACTTCTGCAGGCTCTTAGCTGCTTAAATCAGTTTTACAGAAATTTAAAAGAAAAACATATGTAATCTAAGTCATGAAGCTGGCTTTCCAATGTATCCACGAACACTGGATTTTTCTCTTGTTGCTTTTGATATGCTGACAAACAAGAGGGCACGAGTGGGGAGGATTCTTGTAAAACTTTTCCCCACTGCCTGAAAATGTGAAAAACAAGTCATTGCCTTGTGCCATTTTCCTGAAAATTCTATGATTTCTCCTTTTTCTTTATAGATTAATATATTCAGGTCTACACAGAGAAAAGAAGTCATCCTGGATGACAGCAAATTAAACAGCAAAAGAGCAGCAAAGGTCAGCATCATGTGGCTGGGAAAAGTTCAGACCCTGCTAAATGAGGGCACAGGCCAGAGAAGGCACCCCTTAAACTGCGAGCAAGCCGAGGGTCACCAGGAGGTGACGCTGGAGTCCTGTTAACCTGTCCTTGTTTCTAGCACAAGTGAAAGATAACACAGCCAATCTTCCTCCACCTAAAAAACCGCCGCACTGATGAGATTTCTAATTGCTGCTTGCTTTCCAGACAGGTTCCCCTTTTGTTCTGGCTCCTCTCCATGGAATCATTTTGCCTCCCTTTCAAGACACCTGTGCCTGTCCCTGTCCTTGTCTGGTCCAACCTCTGCATGGCCCAGGACGCTGTGAGCTTGTCTTCTAGAAGAACCTTCCTTTTGGCTTCCTTGGCTGCCTTCTCCCTTAGATGCTCGCCATCCCCTGGCAGGGCTATATCAGCTTCCCTTCAAGGGTCTTCCTCCGCACTGCCTTAGTGTGGGCCTTGACACAGGCTCAGTTCTCACCCTTCTTCTATTCCTTCCTACACCCAGGCTATTCTTCCTATATTCTTCCCCCTCTATCCTGAAAAAGGAAGTTTTGTAAATTGCTCATCTGGCCCCTTTACTGCTCCTGCTTAGAACCCTTCAACTTGGAGTCAGCGCTGTGGTGCACTGGGTTAAAGTCCTGCCTATAGTGCCGGCATCCCATACAGGTGCCCATTTGAGTCCCAGCTGCTCCTCTTCCAATCCAGCTCTCTGGGATGGCCTGGGAAAGCAAAAGAAGATGGTCCAAGTCCTTGGGTCCCTGTACTGGTGTGGGAGACCCAGGAGAAGCTCCTGGCTCCTGGCTTCAGATTAGATCAGTTCTGGCCATTGTGGTCATTTAGGGAGTGAACAAGTAGAATGGAAGACCTCTGTCTCTCTCTCTCTCTCTCTCTCTCTTGCTCTCACTTACTCTTGCTCTACCTCTCACTGTAACTCTTTCAAATAAATAAAATAATTCTTTTTATTAAAAAAAAAACCCTTCAACTACTTCCCCTATGCCGGTAGGATGAAACTGGGTCTCCTTGGTCAGGCCTGGCCCTGGGTGGCCACCCAGTGCCACAGCACTCTAGGCATTTCTGCTACAGGTGAGTCACATGTCACGCAGTTTGTGAAATGATCAGATCCTGCTCTTCCTGCCTCTGCACGTGCTGCTCCTAAGCCAGGGTGACCTTTTCTTTCCCATCTCTCTAATCAAATCATCCGACTCATGCTGAACTTTGCCATGCCTCTTGCTTCCTAAAAGATCAAACCTAATTTTTGGTAATGTAGGGCTCCCCCAGACCTGGGCTCCTGCTTATTCCTCTAACCACGCCTCCAGGGAAGTCCCCTCCTTCTCCTTCACTTGCAGATATATTCAATTATTTTGAATTCCTTAAACTCAAATAGAATAGAAACAGTTCCACAAATCATGGTACTGACCGCACTTCCAATTTCAGCTCCTTTAAACTGTGGGCCTTGCGGTTAGTGATTAAGATGCCTGTGACCCACATGGAGTTCCTGGGCCTGAGTCTCCGTCCTTTTCCCAGTTTCAGTTTCCTGCCAACACAGATCCTGGGAGGCAGCAGTGACGGCTTAAGTAGTTGGGTTCCCGCCACCCACCTGGGAGATCTGGTTTGTGTTCCCAGCTCCTGCCATCAGCCCCAACCAGATCCAGCCATTATGGGCTTTTGGGAAATGAACCCATGAATGAGAACTCTGTGTGTGTGTCCTGGTGGTGGTGGTTGTGGTGGTAGGGTGTTTCTCTGCCTCTTGAATAAAAATTGAAATTAAAACAGACAAACCAACCAAGCAGTCATGGGAGTTTTTCAGTTCTCCACCCTTCCTTGGAAGGAGTTTTAATCCCTGCCTCCGGCCCCACCTTGATTAGCCACTCTTTCTCAAGAGGAGCAAAATCAGTACCCAGAGAAGCCCTAGGTGAAAGATTGTTAAAGAGATCTCTGGTGAGCAAGTCTCCATAAATGGGGTCATCTCCTTCTACACCTGCTCCTCATTCTCCTGATGAAGGCCCTTCCCAGAGTTCCCCCAATGGAACTGCTCACAACAGTGCTTCTCCTTCTTCCTCATATGGCAGGACTAAAAGGACCCCATTGCTCTGTCATTCTGCTCTAGAGTGTCATAGATGCCCTGAGAGGTTTGGGTGCTGCTCCTGGGGTTTGTGAGAACAAGGGACCATGCTGGGTCTACCTGCGGAGAGGTGGAGGGATCAAGCACAAGTTCTCCGGGGATGCTGGGGTTACAGCAGGCTGCTCTCTGCCAAACAAAAGCCAGTTCCAAAGGATAATGAAGACCTGTAGGTTTCCATCCACATTTAACTATACAACTTGAAATTACCCAAATAAATATGAACATTAAGGAAATTTATGTCAGCTTTCTTTCCCAAAGTTATGATCACCCAATAACAGAACAGCCATTGGTACGTGCCTTTTCCCTTCACGGTCAACAGAACAGGGGATAGGTGGAATGATGAGTCTCCTCATGAATCATTTGCTGTTCCCGGGCCTCTCCTGCATTTTACCGAGCACACCTGAAGCAATTTACTTCTCTCATGCATACTGAAGTAAGTATATATCCTTTTTCTTTTCCTACTTTGGTCTTCCATCTCTTGCTGAATCATCAACAAAAAGTCTTGTTTCCTGATTTTTCCTCCTGAAGGATTTACATTCCCTAACCCTCAGTTACTTCTCCTGTGAAGTGGGGATAATAGGAAGCTTGTATGGATTCATAGACATCAAGTATAAAATGCCTACTGTGGCAATAGGAGGTATGATGCATGTTTGCTATGATCACTGTCACTTATATTCTATTCATGAGAATGCCAGGAACTGATCTCTATTAAGGAAAGTAGTCTTATGATGAAGTTAATGTATAAAGCCAGAGGTATCAATGTCTTGGATCTGCTTGGACCAGAACCGTCCTTCAGAACTGCTATGATCACCCAATAATCAATATCAGGTGCCCACTCCTAAGTGCAAGGCCCTGTTCTAGGTCACACGGAGAATACAAAAAAGGGAGCCTCAAAGAATTTGTATTCTAGAAGTCCTACCTATTTCTTTTCTTCTGTGTAACATACAAAGGTGCTTTTAAAAGCTCATGGAAAATGAGAATTGAAGGATAAGTTTATTCAGGTACAGAAAATTTGAAATCCTTGCAGTTTTTTTTAAACACATATTTTTTTAGTCTTTTTTTTATTTTTTTTAACTTTATTTAATGAATATAAATTTCCAAAGTACGATTTATGGATTACAATGGCTTCCCCCCAATACCGTCCCTCCCACCCACAACCCTCCCCTTTCCCACTCCCTCTCCCCTTCCATTCACATCAAGATTCATTTTCGATTATCTTAATATACAGAAGATCAGCTTAGTATACATTAAGTAAGGATTTCAACAGTTTGCTCCCACACAGAAACATGAAGTGAAAAATAATAGATGATTTTTTTTAAATGATGATGAAATCAGATCAGACCTATTGTCACATTTAATCCCAGTGAGAGTCAAGTTGGGAGTTGATAATTTCTTTTTTTTTTTTTTTTTTTTTTTTTTTACAGAGGATCAGTTTAGTATGCATTAAGTAAAGATTTCAACAGTTTGCAACCCCATAGAAACACAAAGTGAAATATATTGTTTGAGTACTCGTTATAGCATTAAATCTCAATGCATAGCACATTAAGGACAGAGATCCTACATGAGGAGTAAGTGCACAGTGACTCCTGTTGTTGACTTTACCAATTGACACTCCTGTCTATGGCATCAGTAACACATATTTTTTATGAACTTGTTGAATACCCTATATATGTCCTAATTATTTCTCAAAAGGAAAAAGCAGATTGCAACAAAAGGCTCAGAATAGCAAAAATCAAGACATAATAAAGAATCTGACATAAAAATATTCAAATATTGGCTGGCGCCGCGGCTCACTTGGCTAATCTTCTACCTGTGGCGCTGGCACCCTGGGTTCTAGTCCCGGTTGGGGCATCAGATTTTGTCCCGGTTGCTCCTCTTCCAGTCCAGCTCTCTGCTGTGGCCTGGGAAGGCAGAGAAGGATGGCCCAAGTGCTTGGGCCCTGCACCCCATGGGAGACCAGGAAGAAGCACCTGGCTCCTGGCTTCGGGTCGGCGCAGTGCTCTGGCCGCAGCACACCAGCCGTAGCGGCCATTTAGGGGGTGAACCAATGGAAAGGAAGACCTTTCTTTCTGTCTGTCTCTCCCTCACTGTCTAACTCTGCCTGTCAAAAAAAATACTCATATATGGAGAGAAAGAAGCAAAGCAAACATAGTGGAAGACACAGGTAAGTCAGTGATAGTTGTGACAGTGCTACATGCATCAGAGAAACAGAAGGAGCACACCAGCAGGAGGAGAGAAAACATGGCTTCATTATTAAATTCTAGAAGACTGCATGGAAACTCACATGACATTTTTAGTAAAATAACAGAAAATATCTCCAGAGTCGTTTTCCCAAATAGGCACCTCAGGTGGGCAGAAAGTGCCTGGCGATGGAGAAGACTCAGTCTGACCCCAGGCTCTCTGTTGTACCATCTCTGGCACAAGTCTAAATCCTTTGGGCCTCACTTCCTTGTGTGAAGTGGCAGTAATAATGCCTCCCTCTCAGGGTCACTCTGAGTATTAGCAGAGACAGCACGTGTAAGTGGCCGGCACGCAGCAGGTATTTACCAAAGACTCAGTATCCCCTCTCCAGAGGCACCTACATGTGCCATCATTATTCCTTATAAATCTGTGTGGACTTTAATGTTCATGCAATACCATTTCATTAAAATCAATGGATCATTCATCATCTTACTGTGTCATTAATTGACAATCTCCCACACTAGATTTTGAAGGTGCTTCAAAAAAATTCATGGAAAATGAAATTAAAAAGATAATTTTGTTTTGGCGAAATAATTTTTGAAATTCATACATATTTTTTCACAATATTTGTTAATAATGAACTTTCTGAAGACCTCTCATGCAAAGATTTCAAATTTTTTTGCACCAAAATAAATGCCTATTAATTCCATAATTCATGTAGGCCCCATAAGGAGAGAGGTTCTTTCCTTTTTGCCAGCTAAGCCTAAAGAAACACCTAGAATATAGAATGTGCTCCATCAGAATTTACTATTGGAAAGAAGGAAGGTATTGTCAGTGAAGACTTCCTAATAGTGTGAGTGTGCTGCTTTTTAGTGACCAGCTTGAAGCACATGCATGGCTGCAGAAATCCGAAGAGACAGTCATTCCTCATTTGACAGACACCCTAAATATCAGCCAGAGGTATTCTGAGCACCTGCAGATCCTCCCATTAAATCTATTTTCCATCCAACACCAGCATTAGAAGTTTTGAGCAATTCAGCAATTGATTCAACAATTTATTCCTTGATGTTCTTTACATAAAATTTTTCAACTATATAGTCTACTATTTATCACTCTAAATGTGTAATAATTCAGCTTCAAAACAGAACGAGGAGAGCTAGTCTCAAAAATTAATGACCACTTCTATACAAGATTTTTCTGGGAAAGCATATTTCTAATTCCAAATAATCTGCTCATGAAGAGACTTTTGGAACCCAAACTTATTTGTACTACAGAGTTGTCTGAAATATTCCAGTAAGATACCACGAAAATTTTGTCCTTACAATGTCATGAAAGTTTTTTTTTTTCTTTTAATGTCACCTAGGGGCAAGCATTTGATGCAACAGTTAACACATCACTTGGGACATCTGCCTCCCATATCAGAGTGCCTGTGTCTGTAGTCTTAGTTAGTCATAGTTCTGCTTCCAATTCCAGTTTCCTGCTAATGTACACACTGGAAGGCAGCAAGTGATGGCTCAAATACTTGGGTCCCTGCCACTCAAATGGGAGACCCAGATTGGGTTCTGTGCTCTTGGCTTTGATCTAGGTCAGCCATAGCTATTAACAGCATTAAGGGAGTGAACCACCAGATAGGAGAGCTTCCCCCCCCCCCCCATCTTTCAAATGACATACATTTTAAAATAGATTTTTTAAAAGATTTTACTCATTTATTTGAGAGGTAGAGTTACAGACAGTGAGAGGAAGAGATAGACAGAGAGGTCTTCCTTCCGTTGGTTCACTCTCCATATGGCTGCAATGGCCAGAGCTGTGCTGATCCGAAGCCAGGAGCCTGGAGCTTCTTTTCGGTCTCCCACGTGGGTGGAGAGGCCCAAGCACTCCTATTTTATACTTCATTACCAGGCCACAGCAGAGAGCTGGATCAGAAGAAGGGCAGCCGGGACTAGAACCAGCGCCCATATGGGATGCTGGCATCGCAGGTGGAGGATTAACTTACTGTGCCACAGCGTCGGCCCCTAAAATGGTTTTAAGTAATATAAAATATCATGCATTATGCCCACCCATCCTTCCCTCCTTCCTGCCTTCCTCTGTCCTTCTGTCCTCCCCTCCTTGTCTCTCATCCCTCCTTCCTTCCTCTTTCCTTCCCACGTTTCCAAAACATCTTTTCTGAAAACCTGTATGTCCAACCTGCATCTGCTGAAGAAGTGCCACAAAAAGTGTTAAGGTCACGTGGCACCTCATCATAATTCTGCTTATAGGATTTATGGAAAAGTAATGAGATTCAAGAGAATAAAATAAAACTTTACAAATCCCACTGAAAAGTAAAAATCCTTTCTGTAGGAAGTAGAGTTACATAAAAGATTTATATTTTGTTTCATATAACTCAGAGGAGACCCATATCCCCTGTTAACTGCAGGTCATAATTAGTTACAGACCATTGAGCTCCATAAACATTTTCAAGGATTACTGATAACTGACACATGTATTATGCTTTTAATATTCTAATAAATGGTAGTATTAATTCATTTTTCCTAGAATCTTGGGCTGGTGCCAATGTTTTATTCCAGTAGAAACCAATGCAGAAATACCACCTCATAACCAACCCACACAAGTTAAATTTGCCTGGTTACACACATTTACGTGGGTTTGTCTCTTTGCCATAGCCTCCATTCAACTCAGCTCCAGACATTGCCAGACTGAGTTACTCCTCTGTATTCTTCCACCAACAACTTTCCTTGAATGCCAAGGATGCCTGAGAGACCAGTGAATTCAATGGGCCTCAAGCCTGGCTCAGAACCATGAAAGGGAGCACTTAAAAAACACAGATGGTGTGTGGGCCCCCTCCCAGACGGAGTCAATCAGAACAGCTAAGCATGTGGCCTGGGACAGCCAGGGCTGACCAATGTTAACGCAACGTTAATGGCAAGAAGATGGAGGGACATCATCCAGGCCTCTGCAAATGGGACTGGCTTTTAAAGAGATTTTCAGTGGGGACCATACTTCCTACTCTGTATGCTCATATAAACATGTATGAAAATAGTACAGAATCTGTTGGAGCAAGTGCATGCAATGGTAAGACCTGAAAGCAAAGGACACAAAGTCCCACCATGCTAAGGAAACAGGTTCAGAAGGTCCTTACCCACAGTTTCAGAAGGAAGGTCCCTGCTTGTTCAACTAGAGGAGCTGAGCCAGGATGCAGAATGAAGTTTTTCACTGGAAAATTATTGTTACTCATATACCTACTCATAAAGAACCCCATATGGTTCTAAAAAAGTATAAGATAGTGAGATTCTGAATATAGCTTGGAAGTAAAGGCATTATCTGGTTATATGGAAGCTCTCTACTTCCCTCACATCTCACATGCTTACTGAAAAGCTGAAGAAAATCTCATAAAGAGGAGAAAGGCAGAGCGAGGGCTGAGATCAGTGGCACCAAGAGCATAAGCAGTCTCAGGCATTAAAAGCTCACTCAGGGTAGGTGCTGTGGCATGGTGGGTAAAGCCGCTGCCTGCAGTGCTGGCATCCCATTTGGGTGCAGATTCATGTCCTGGTTGCTCCACTTCCGATCTAGCTCTCTTCTATGGCCTGGGAAAGTAGTAGAAGATGGCCCAAGTTTTTGGTCCCCTGCATCCATATGGGGGACTCAGAAAAAGCTCCTGGCTCCTGGTTCCTGATCAGTGCAGCTCCAGCCACTGTGGCTATCTGGGGAGTGAACCAGCAGATGGAAGACCTCTCTCTCTCTGTCTCTACCTCTCTGACTCTCCTCTCTCTGTGTAACTCTGACTTTCAAATAAATAAATAAATCTTAAAACAAAGAAAGCTCACTGGCCTGCGCCTTCTCTTTTCATTCTGTTTTGTGGTCCCTGACAGCTGTGATCTATGATATTAGACACTAGAAGTCACAGTGTTCCTTATGGTTGGCTTTCTCTGCTGAACTTCTCATTTCTTTTTCTCATCCTGTTTGTGCTCCCCAAGATCCCTATGTTAAAAACCGAATTCCCAACATGATAGAATTAGGGAGGGGCCCTGTGGAGGTGACTGGGTCATGAGGGTAGAGCTCTTCTGAATGGGATTAGTGCCTTGATAACAGAGAGGCCCCAGAGAGACGCCCTGACCCTCAAGCCTCACAAGGACATCGTGAAAAGTCAGCCCTTGCCAGAATGTGACAGTGTTGGCACCTGGATCTTGCAACTTCCCAGCCTCCAGAACTATGAGGGTTAACTGTGTGTTATCTGTAGGCTACTCAGTTTGTGATATTTTGTTACAGCAGGCAGAATGGCCTGAGACATACCCTTTCCTTAGTTAAGAACCTGAGTAGCATTTTAGGAAATAAACTCAAAATCAGCCACATTAATACAAGAGGGTTCTCAAGTAGGAACAAAAGATATTAAGAGAAACTGTGTTCTTCAAATTAAAACATTTAAGAGTTGTTTTTAAATGTATGGTATTGCAATTTAAAGCCAATTGCCTTTAAGCCAGATTAATAAGGAAAATAAGATGATAATGGAATTTGTGTTTCTTATGCTACAAATTTTCAAGCAAACTTATCAAATACAGACAATTAGGGTGGAAAAAAGTTTCCAAGTAAGTAGTTTATATGACCCTTGGTAAAATCTACTGAAAAATCACCACACTTTATTTTGTATAAATTACTGCATAAAAAAACTGTTTCTGTAAACATATTACTGTTAACCTAACTTACAACAAAATTTCAACAGTTGTACAAATGGCTATGATCTATAATTTTGACTTTTAGCTTAGCTGCATGGCTGACTTTTTAACTCTAAAACATGATGAGTCTGGAAGGCTTGATTGTATAAGGGAAAAATGCCTTCATTTGATGATTCCAGTTCAAACTTTCAGAAATATCAAATTGCTTATTGAAAAATCCCTGAAGAAGTAAAAAGGAATGTTCTGGGAAGTTGCTGTTGACAGTGTATCCCTGATCACATAGATGTATGCTTTTCAGAATTACTTGGTGAAAATGATCAGAATTTTAAAAATCAGAATGGCTGGAGGCCTTTTGGTCTCCTTAGAGAGTTCTAGAGAGGTTAAGAGGTGTTTTTTTTTTTTTTTTTTTTTTTTTTTTTTTTTTTTTAGAAAACACAGAATCTGATTCTTTAGAAAAATTTGAAAGTTGGCTTAAGACAATATAGGCCTTCTATCCCAATGCTCTTTTGCTATTCGACTTTGTCTGCCCCAAACTTGGACTGTCTCTACCTCAGCTTGGCTGCACAGGAAGGGAAGCAAAGGGGACTGGCCAATGTCATCCTGAGCCGAATTTCAAGGGGGAAAGCACAGCTTCATTTTATCCAGATCCTGAGATGTCAGTCAACTTCACCAGAGAGGTGCAGTTAGGTGATGTCAGTCAGGAAGATAGAGAACTGCACAGGAACAACGGGTGTCAACACCAACTAATCTAACTAATGACAACAATTTCCTCTCTGGGTATGCATGCTGCAATAAAGAAATGCTTCCTTCCTGGACTCTAAATCTGGTGGGTAGAAATTGGACCAATGTGCAATTTACAAGCAAAGAGAGACCCTTCCTCCTACCCCTCTACTCTACACACCAACCACACTATTGCATCTTCAACTCCATTTGCCACTCACCCTTCATTTTAAACTCCCATCTCCCATTTTAAAAATGTACCCTTTGAGTATCCCTTTCCTTCATCAAATGTTTGGAAAAAATCACCTAAGAGAACAATAGCAAACACTGATTTTCTCTAGTACCTAATTTTTCCAACCTGTTACTACGTGCAACTAATAAAATCAAATGCATGCTTTACTCCTCAGGTACATTAAAAAAAAACTCACAGTAATCCTACACCAAATTAAAGGGATGGATTTAGACAATGCTGCCAATGCCCTTTTGTAAATCACCTATGAAATGGCACTTCTTGCAAGCCCATATTTCATTAACTTGGAAAACTTTGCTTCAAGGTCATTTCCAAATGCTCTTCGTGTGCACAGCAGCGTGCAAGAACAGCACCAGCATGGCACCAGGTCAATCCTGTCGTCATCACAGGAGCAAGCTAGCTGCAAGAGTGGCCGCCTTGCTCCAAATCAGAAGGATGTGTGCAGAGCATGCCAAGAAAACGGTAAGATCCAAAATGTTCCAGAAAAGAAGGTCACAACATCACTTAATTACCTACTATCCTTATAGAGGTTGATTTTCACATTTTTGTGCAAACACTACGTATTTGCCCAGTGTGCAAAACAGGTTAAAAAGTGTGGTGAGTGAGTCTGTGCATATGTCTTCAATTGAATATGGTGCTGAGTGCCAGACGTCAGCCAGGCCGATCATACTGTAGGTCTGTGTAAAAGCCTAACATGGAGGAATCTAGTTGCTATAGCTGCAAATTAAACAAATAAATGAGACACCATGGAATGCAGCAAAATATCTGTGGTCTGATTAGTTCACATTTGCCTTATGCCTGAATATTAGCAGTCAGATTCGGGGCCCTTTCGATAGGTGCAACTGAAGGGAAATATTTAAGAAACAGAGAAGCTTTGAATTCCTTTTTCAAAGATAAATGTCTTACATTTTATATAGGCTTTTCAGGAATCTCATTAACTTTTAATGTTAGGAGTATCTGCAAATTTAGAATTGCTAAAAATACAAGATTCCTATCAGGCTATTTTTCCTTGAAGCTTTAGAAGGAGTTTGCCATCAATGTGTTATGTTATTTGATGATAATAAGTTAAAATCATTAGCTATAGGAAGATTCGTTTTATAGTATATTCTTATACAGGATTGATGTTTTTTAGTCTTATGCTACATGCTTCCATGGTCAATCTCAAAAATTGCTACAACAAGCTGTAAGTTTCCCACTCGTGGAGAATGATAAGAACTCTTTTCTGACTAACCTCTTAAATCATTTACACTAAGCTGTTTTTGTAGAACAATAAGACCACAGAAAGCTCGAGAGGTCATTTGGTTCAGTCCCCCTTCCTAGGTAACTCAAATGCCTATATCTATTTAGTGTAACCTACAGAAAATAGAGTGCTCTTTTTGGATTAATCTGGCAGGAAGAAGAAAAAAATGGAGCAAAAAAGACGTCGTATGTGTAGTGACGGCAGCAGCACAGGAATGCAAAGGAAGGTTTACTCATACTAGTCTTGCTATGCTAACATGTCTAAACAGTAGCAACAAGAGGAGCCGTGCCTGGATATATAGGGTAATTAGCCCTATCACCAAGTCAAACGAATTCCTGTATTTGATAAGGATGAAAAGTATTATGGGGAAGCACTCCCACCACTCTCACCCATAGGGCTAATTCTTGCACCAAAGCTAAAGCTGATCTTAATTACATCATTACATGCAAGCTCATTCTCTGGATATGAACACAGACCTGGTAAAGCCAACAAGAAAAAAAAATCCTTGCATAGGGTGGGAGGGAGGTTATGGGGTGAAAAACCACTATAATCTAAAAGTTGTACTTTGGAAATTTATATTTATTAAATGAAAGTTTAAGAAAAGAAAAAAAAAAGGAAGATAACTTACTCCCCTTTTTTATCACAATGATAATGTGTTTATCAGTGTCCTGACGAAATGTTTGAGGAAATATAATAATGTATGCTTAATGGATTTTCTATAATTAGTCATGAAGGCTCCATGGAGAGGTACAGAGGTTCAGAGAGGTCAGCTAGTGAGTGGTCTACTTCCGGCTTGGCCCCTCATGAGATGTGTGAGCTTGGACAAGTTATTTTGCTGGACACTGGCAGCCAGCAGATACAGTTAGTTTGAAAAGGGAAGACTGATCCTGATTATAAATGAACAAACTTGGCAAGGACACTACAGGGTCCTGAAGACGATAACGAAAGGACTAGAGCATGAAACACAGAAAATTAAACAGTGATCATGAAGAACCAGCGTAGGGTCACTTAGAGAAAATTACCTATTTCCTTTCTAAACAGTGTGGCCAAATTGGGAGATTAAGGAAATAGAACAGAATTATGCAAGCAGTGATTTATTCATTCCTTCTTTCCAAAATAACACCCCATTTCTAAGGCCTACTATGAGCCAAGCACTCAGGCGCTGAGCCAGAAGACAGGACAAGGCAGAGGAATCTAGGACCCATGTTCCCTTAAGGAACATGCAGGTCAGGGAAGTGCAGCAACAACCTGCAAGCAAAGCACAGTGGACCCTGGAGCATGTGCACACCCTGGGGGAAGGGGTTCAAGTGAGGGACAGTTCGGGGGCAAGTGATAGATACAAGAGCAGGTGATGCATGCATGAGCAGACTCAGGATAAGTAAGGTTTTTGATAGGAAAACGAGGGCTTGGCTATCCTCAGCTCTGAAGAGCAGAGAGAAGGTGCACAGCAGGTGTGGCTGGCTGGAGTTCTATGTTAGCAACAGATTAGAAGGGGGCAATACTGAAAAATGAGATAAGCTGCACCTTGAAAACAGGCCTCAATGAGCTCAGGGAAGTTAGCCAAAACCTCAGTCTCCCTAAAGGCTCATGCATGTTTGGGACAAGCTCAGCAGCTTATTTATTTCTGGGAGGAAGCTCCAGGCTCCTGGCTCCAGATTGGTGCAGCTCCAGCCATTGTGGCCATCTGGGGAGTGAACCAGCAGATGGAAGACCTCTCTCTCCCTCTCTCTCTCTCTCTCTCTCTCTCTCTCTCTCTGCCTCTGCCTCTCTGTAACTCTGCCTTTCAAATAAATAAATAAATCTTAAAAAAAAAAAGTGAACAAGAACAGGAACCGAAATGGAAGCTCCTGTAGAAAGGATGAAGGGACTGGGCAGACGTGAAAGAAGAGGAAAACAGAAGGCTCAGTTCCATGTGAGAATCTTTTCTACAGCTGGAGACCACGCTATGGTCATGGTCAGCTGCTGGAGCTCCAACAATGGAGATGCTCAGGCAAGCTGACAGGTAAGGAGGCAGAACTTGGTTCCGATGGTCTAAGCATTGCATGGTGTGTGAACCACATGGTCCTGGGAATCCCAAGACTGAGATGACAGAAAATGCAGCTTCTTTCCACTTTCACTTCTTGGCAGCCAACACTGATGTGTGCTGAGGCTAGGGTGTCAACTGGAAGGGAAATGGAAAGGATATAGGCCTGAACTTCTGCCAAGGAGTTGGGTCTGTGGCTAATGGATGATCTGTAGCAAAGAGCAAGAAGTTGTGTCCTGGGACAGCACCTGCCTGTCTTCTTCCACCCTCTGGCTAAATATGACAGCCTAAGGGCCAACAAATGCAAAGATATGAATTAAGTTTGCTTTGGAATATCTACAGACTTCAGGATTAGGGAAGAAAATACTTGAGTAATCACACTTTGGGTTTTGCTGACCCCCAAATATTGCAACTTACAGACCTTTTGATGAAAACTATTCCTGGGCCTGTTCATCTTTTACACAAAGCAAGAAAATGGACAGAGTATAGTACAAATAATTACATTACCTTTGAATTCTATCCTTGCATGGAAAATTAGTTCTACAAAGGTATTTTTGCTGTCACGAAATTGTCTTAAAAAGTCATTGTGAGGATGGGTGCTTAGCATAGAGGTTAAGATGCCCACATCCCATAACAAAGTGTCTGGGTTCAATACCCTGCTCAAGCCCCTGACTTCACCTTCTGCTGATACAAACTGTGAATGGAAACAGTGATGGTTTAAGTGACTGGGTTCCAGCTAATCACACGGCAAACCTGGATTCAGTTCCCAGCTTCTGAGTTTGGCCCCCACCCAGTGCTGACTGTTGTAGGCTTTTGGGTAGTGAACCAGCAGATGGATATCTCTCTCTCTCTCTCTCTCTCTCTCCCTCCCTCTCTCTCTCCCTCTTCTGTCTCTCTCTCTCCCTCCCTCCCTCCCTCTACCTCTCTCTCTCCCCCTCTCTCTCTTTCTCCCAAATAAATACAAACATCATTTTAAAAAGTCATTGTCTATTTCCTACCTAACACTCATATAAAATAATACTGATATAGAGGAGCTTTTCACTAAGTTGGATCCAGGCTTTTATTTACTTGACTGGTGCTTTCAGATGATCCAGGGATGTGTTCTTTGAACCTGAGGTCAAAGGTTGGCTGACAATAGTCTCAACACAATATATACGGAAAAGAGTACCTGAGGGACAGCAGGACACGCATGCAGGGTTCTGCCACAGGCCGGCTCAGAGTGAAGAGTGAAGCAAATATCAGTTAGGAAAGGAATAGTGGGTTTGGCCTTGCATTCTATGTGAGAGTAGGGCAGAACAAATGGGAGAAGAAAGAGAGACAAGAGAAAACACGGACATATGCAGATACTCCAAAACTTTAGTGGGAAAGTGGAATTACAAGATACATTTATTATGATGAAAAAAGTTGAAATTCATGCATAGTTTTTCCATTATATGCATTTTTAATGAATCTTTTGGAAACTTCTAACATGCATGGTTTTAGAAATTTTTTTGGACCAAAATAAATGTATCTTTTTTTCTCATCTGCCTCTTTCCCAACTCATCCTGTCTCCCTTTTTTCCTGTGGGCAACTCTCTTTTGCTTGTCTTCCCTTTCTTTTGCCCTCTTCTGAAACATTTCCCCTCCTACCCCATCCCATCGATGTCCTGTTCCCTTTCTCTCCTTCTAGTTTTGTCTCTCTACTTCACAAATAGATTACAGTTTACTCAAACATGAGTAATTCACAATATATCGGGTTCAAATAACAAATAAAATTGGCAACAGTTTAAATTGAATACCTTCACATTTGTTACCGATTTAAATAGAATAATCAAATCTGCATGTCAAAATTCAAATCTGCAAAATACAACATGAAGAATTGGACTTGATGGAACTAAAGACCACAAATTAAAATTCACAATGGAAGAAAATTTAATATTAAAAGAGCTTACACACAAGAATAGGATGCGGCAATTCTGAAAATATCTTCCTCATTGTCTGTATAACTCCCCTTCTTGTTCCTAGGCTTTGGGGACTTACTTGTTTTGGAGTCTTATTGGGAGACCCATTTGAGAGCCCTATGGGGAAAAAAAACACCCAAGAAGCTCCTGACTCTCGTTCCAGTTTCTTTTTTTTTACTTTTGGAAATTTCCGGCTACCCTATCGTTACTTTAGAATATCTATGGGAAATTGAGAAAGGCCAGTTTTTTTCCTATAAAATGTTTATGATGGTCTTTCAAACAGAAACTTATTTTATGAATCATGCAGTATCAGGGTGGCACAGACTCCATGGGTAATGAAACACCATCTGTGTACCCCAGAACTGGAAACACACCCTAAGCCATGCTCTTCCAAGGAAGAATATCAAAACCGAGTTCCTGTAAATCAGTGACCACTGCAGGAGCATTTCCTGCCTTCTCTTCTGGGAAAGACAGAGGGAAAAACTCTTCAGTAATCATCACATGTAAAAGTAATGTTGGATAGAATAAATAGTCGCCTAAATTAAAATTCTCTTGAGAATCAGTTACATAGAACAAGAGCAACTGACAAATTAAGCATGAATTATTATACAGGGAATGAACAACCCCTGCTGTGATTATAAGAATATCAAGATCTTGTCTTCTTAAAAATCTGTGGTAATAATAATAATAATATGCTCACCCTCTGCAGTGCTTTGCCTTGTCTAAGTACCTTATAAACACGAATTAGGTCTTCAATACGCAGAGACACTGTCTCATTGTTTCTTTCCCTGTTATAGCCTCACTGAGATCAGCAACCAATCTAGAGCTCAGATATTTACTTATTTATTGTATTTAATGTCTCTTTCCTCCATTGACAATGCTTTAAAATTATGATCAGAAGAAGGGAAAGGTTCAAGTTTTTATGTTTGCATCCAAGACATAGGCCAGAGTCATGACAATGCTTTCCCTCGCCAGAGTAAAAACAGTCCTCTGGGACTGCTTTGGGGACTCGTGGAAATGTCTTCCTACTGACATTCCTCCATCTCAATCACATCCTTTAGAGCTGTATGTGTCTGGAGCAGGCATTTGACTCAGTGATTCAGATGCCTCATGGGATGCCTGCATCCATGTTGGAGTGCCTTGATTTGAGTTCCAGCTCTGTTTGTAATTCCAGCTTCCTGCTGATGCACAATCTGGGAGGCATTAGGTCAAGACTCAAATACTTGAGTTCCTGCCACCTACCTGGGAGACCCAGATTGAATCTGGGCTCCTGGCTTTGGCATGACCCAGCCCTGATTGTGGCTGGCACTTGGGGAGTGAACCAGCACATGGGAAATCTCTCCATCTCTCTATCTCTATCTCTATCTCTATCTCTATCTCTATCTCTATCTCTATCTCTATCTCATTGTTTCTGCCTTTCACATCAAATGAAAATAAGTAAACAAATTTTTAAAAACTCCACACCTACAAGTGTTTGAATTTTTCTCATCCTGTAACCTCACCATTCTCAGCATTCCACAATGTTGTAAGCATTCAATAAATGTTTGCTGGGCCGAATTAAACCAAAGTTCAGCCTCCACATGCTGCAGGCATAACTCTGTCCACCACAATCACATAGGACCTTCTTCAGCACATTTTATTTTCATTTTTATTTTTATTTATTTATTTATTTGACAGTCAGAGTAGACAGTGAGAGAGAGAGACAGAGAGAAAGGTCTTCCTTTGCCATTGGTTCACCCTCCAATGGCCACCGCGGCCGGCACGCTGCCGCCGGCACACCGCGCTGATCTGATGGCAGGAGCCAGGTACTTATCCTGGTCTCCCATGGGGTTCAGGGCCCAAGCACTTGGGCCATCATCCACTGCACTCCCTGGCCTCAGCAGAGAGCTGGCCTGGAAGAGGGGCAACCGGGACAGAATCCGGCGCCCTGACCGGGACTAGAACCCCGTGTGCCGGAACCGCAAGGCGGAGGATTAGCCCAGTGAGCTGTGGCGCCGGCTTCAGCACATTTTAGAAACTGATTCATTTGCTAATATCAATCCTGAATACCAGTGGTCTGAGGACTGAAAGTATAGTATAAGAAGAACATAAATGTAAACATGATATTGTTCCACATCAAAAGCAAATGTGGGGCTGGCGCTGTGGCATAGTGGGTAAACCTGCCACCTGAAGTGCTGGCATCCCAAATGGGTGCCAGTTCAAGACCCAGCTGCTCCACTTCCAATCCAGCTCTCTGCTATGGCCTGGGAAAGCAGTAGAAGATGGCCCAAGTCCTTGAGCCCCTGCGTCCATGTGGGAGACCTGGAAGAAGCTCCTGGTTCCTGGTTTTGGATTGGCCCAGCTCTGGCTGTAGTGGTCATCTGGGGAGTGAGCCAGAGGTTGGAAGACCTCTTTCTCTCTCTTTGCCTCTCTGTAACCCCGCCTTTCAAATAAATGAATAAATCTTACCCCCAAAAAAGCAAATACACAGACATCCTTTTAATCATCAACATTTAGTGAATGTCTAATGGGTGTGATATGCTATTAAAGATACAAAGAGATACAAAGAGAAATAGGGTTGCAAAGAAAACCAATGTTTGGTTTTGGATACTGAATTAGCTCCATTCAAAGTGTTATACTTGGTGCTTATATTTTTAATTGTAATAAATTAAAATTATTCTCCCCCACTTCCCTTCCATTTTCATGGGCCCTGGAGAGACCCCAGTAGAACTAGAATGACTGCAGACTCTCAGTGACACTATAACTGTATCACTGTTCAACTCATCAATTTGTTCCTTTCTTCTTCTCTCATTCAAATAAATTCTAGGATTGGCTGGTGAGAGACAAAGGTAGACAACAGAAAAGAGCATTTTCCTTTAGTTCTAATCATGCCTAACTTCTGGTAACTGTAGTGTGAATAAGAATGAAAGTCCTAGAGTTTTAGACCCTAGGAATTTTCTCATGGTCGTTTGCTGGCAATGCTGTGCTAGGCAGGTGAATGCTGCAAACGCACGTCGGAGTTGATGCTGCTTTCTGAGTTGTTGCTCTGAGAGCCCCTCACCCTCAATGTCAGGCTGGTGGTTCTGGGCTCCAGATCCCCAGACATTATGTTGAGTCTCTTCAAATGATGAATGTGATTCTAGACGAAGAACATTCTCTCCCAGAATTTGTTTAATGATAAAGTTCTAAACTGGCAATGTCACTGCATTGGGCATCTTTCAGGTCTCCTAGTCTGATGCCTCAACATACCCACAAATCAGCTGTGAGCAAACAGGTGAGCAACTGCACCAGCACCAGTGAGGTATGGCTGTCACCTGCCCCAGGTTCCCTTTCTTGCCCTCCGCTGAGTGAGACTCGGGGATACTCAGACACACAAGTGAGATGCCCTCACACTTTTTGCTGTGTATGCCAACCATGACCCGCAATAAAGCACTAACCCATGGGTTCTATCTGCCTCTTTTTCGCTCCCTCTCCCTCCTCTCCACTTGCTTGGCTGAGCTTGATCCCAGGGAGTTTCTTCCATATGCTACACCCTGCTCAGCATGATGATGCACCATGCCTCCCATTTCTTAGAATTGGGAGTGTAGGCCGGCGCCGCGACTCACTAGGCTAATCCTCTGCCTAGCGGCGCCGGCACACCGGGTTCTAGTCCCGGTTGGGGCACCGGATTCTGTTCCGCTTGCCCCTCTTCCAGGCCAGCTCTCTGCTGTGGCCTGGGAGTGCAGTGGAGGATGGCCCAGGTGCTTGGGCCCTGCACCCCATGGGAGACCAGGAAAAGCACCTGGCTCCTGGCTCCTGTCATCGGATCAGTGCGGTGCGCCGGCCGCAGCGCGCTGGCCGTGGCGGCCATTGGAGGGTGAACCAACGGCAAAGGAAGACCTTTCTCTCTGTCTCTCTCTCTCACTGTCCACTCTGCCTGTCAAAAAATAAAAAAAAAAAAAAAAACTTAAAAAAAAAAAAAAGAATTGGGAGTGTAATAAATTCTTTTTTTCATATGTCTCTCCCAGTGTGATTTCTATGGCCATGCTGGAGTGACCTTCAAAGACTCCAATAGAGGGACTCCGTCCCACATCTACAACAGATAGTCTGGTGGGCCATAATCATTTGCAAAAATATTGAAAAGTTACAAATCAAGCTAATAAGACACTAAATAAATTATGTCTTGATCCACATCACCAGACATTTTTTCACAACAAAATACAAACACATGTGATTGGATGGGATTTTGGGGCACAGTGGGGCATAGTGTCACCTGTGACACTGGCATCCCGTATGGGTGCCAGTTCAAGTCCCAGCTGCTCCACTTCCTATCTGGCTCCCTGCTAATACACCTGGGAAAAGCAACGGAAAATGGCCCAAGTGCTTTGGCCACTGCTACCCATGTGTGAGACCTGGAAGAAGCTCCTGGTTCCTGGCTTCAGTCTGGCCCAGCCCCAGCTATTGCTGCTATTGGGGAGTGAACCAGCAGATGGAAAATATCTATCTCTGTCTCTCCCTCTCTGTACTTTTTCAAATAAATAAATAAATCTTTTTAAAAATGTGATTGGATGAATAGAGAGATAGAAGATGTGGATTTAGAAAGTGCAAATACAAACATTGAGATATTTGATTGAGACCAGTGCTGTGGCGTAGTGGGTAAAGCTGCCCATTAGCAGTGCCGGCATCCCATATGGGCGCCGGTTAAGAGTCCCAGCTGTACCACTTCCGATCCAGCTCTCTGATATGGCCTGGGAAAGCAGTGAAAGATGACCCAACTCCTTGGGCCCCTGAACCTGTGTGGGAGACCTGGAAGAAGCTCCTGGTTCCTCCTTCAGATCAGCACAGCTCTGGCTGTGCGGCCAACTGGGGAGTGAACCAATGGATGGAAGACCTCTCTCTTTCTCTCTCTCCCTCTCTCTGCCTCTTTCTCTCTCTGTAACTCTGACTTTCAAATAAATAAATAAATAAATATTTTTTAAAAATATACTTCATTAATATGAATACATATTGTAAAATTTGTATTTAATTCCTTCACTTCAACAAAATATTTTTCTTGCATTCATTCAGCATATTTGTAACATCTAAATAGTTTTTTTTTTTTATTTTTTGACAGGCAGAGTGGACAGTGAGAGAGAGAGACAGAGAGAAAGGTCTTCCTTTGCCATTGGTTCACCCTCCAATGGCCGCCGTGGCCCGCGCACTGCGGCTGGCGCACCGCGCTGATCCGATGGCAGGAGCCAGGAGCCAGGTGCTTTTCCTGGTCTCCCATGGGGTGCAGGGCCCAAGCACCTGGGCCATCCTCCACTGCACTCCCTGGCCACAGCATAGAGCTGGCCTGAAAGAGGGGCAACCGGAACAGAATCCGGCGCCCCGACCGGGACTAGAACCCGGTGTGCCGGCGCCGCTAGGCAGAGGATTAGCCTAGTGAGCCGCGGCGCCGGCCTAAATAGGTTGTTAAAATGGAAACTGTATAATAATAATCTAAAAGAGCTATTGAAAATAAAATATAATCTAAAAGATTAATTGAAAAGAAAATATAAAAGTACTTATTTTAATGTTCCAACAAAAATGTAAGTATTAAAATAAAAATTTTAATTTAATAATTTTCATACACTTAAAACGTTAAACATTGAAAGTGATCCATTATAAATAAAAGGAAAAGTAAATTATAATTAATAATTATTGACTCTTTAAATGAAATTTAATCAAAGCTGAAAATATTTAATTTTCTGAAATTTCACAAAACTTATTACACAATTTTATAAAAATTAAATTGTGACTCCAGCACAATGCTCACATTTCAACTGCCAATCTAAAGACTCAGCATCACATCTTATGATTATTGTGTCTAAAGTTATATTTATACAAAATTTAAATATTACAAATTATTTAATGTTGCAAACTATTCTTTAGTCATCATCTACAAGTTTTTGGTAATTCTGCAACTATGAATTAGAACAAGAGAAAAGCAAAGAAATGGTCATTCAAGTTTGCTGAGGAATAAAATTTATTGTGAAAGACTCTACTAAGCTCATTTTAACTTAGAAGATTTGACACATTAATTAACTTATCTGTTCTCTTTCATAAGTATTTGTGTCACTCAACTCTTCCTTGGGTTTCTAAGTCATTTTTGTCTCCCAGAGTAAGAACTGTCATCCATCAAAGTGAATCAGAGAAAGCTAACAGAGCCATGGCCAAGTTCTAACAGCTACACACATGCTTCATAAGCCGTTTGTTCTAAACATTACAAATTTCAAACCAGGATCTGCAAAGGTTGTGATTTATTCTCTGGCTGGATGTGATAGAGACTACTATGTGTTCAGGGATGTAAACAACAGGCCAAGCAGTCCAAGCTTGGGACTGTAGCACACGATACAAGGGTCTGTTCTCAGCTAAAGCCCTTCTAATGTCAGCAGAAGACAGCACAATATTTCTCCTCCAGCAGCCAGCAACAGCTCCGGAAGTTGCCTTTCCCCAGTGCAGTTGAGTCTGGACCCAGAGAAAGTTATCTAGACAATGTCACTCTTCTTCCTCTTCTAATATAACACTGCAGTAGTTGATTGCTCTTTGTACGACAATATACCTGGTGTCTGAAGCCTGCTCTTTTCTTACAATGCTTTCTGGTTTGATGTCTGGAGCAGCAATTGGCAAAGCCCATCTCCACTTACAGCTCTGCTTTTAGGAATCAGGAACGCCCTGACAACTTTTTCTTAAAATACCTAATTAACAACCACCTTATCTCAGACACCTGAACTATGCTACACACTTTGAACCTAAATTTCAGAGTGTCCCGAAGGTGTTCCTCCTACACAATTGTAAAAGCTTTTACAAAGTCACAGCTTCTATTGAGAGTGAAAGCTTTGCTTCAGACAAAATATAAATTGGTAGAAACAACACATACACATATGAGGTCAGATAGGACTGGACTCAGAGCCCTTTCCTATCATCCTTAGCTAAGTGATTTGGGGCAAATAATATAACCTTGCTGAGCCTCAGTTTCATCATCTGTAAGTGAGATAATATTTACAATTCCTTATTCAGTGTGCCATTGTGGAAATTAAACGATATAATCACTGCAGAATGCCTAGAATACAAAAGACTCTCAAAATATAGCAGCTATTAGGATTGCCTGGCAAGAACTGTGGAAATTGGCCATATTGAGTTCCATCATCAAGGTAATAAATATGTATTGATCCTAACATGTGCCAGGCAGCTGGACAACTGCTTAGGATTCAAAGGCTGTTGTTTTGCCTTAGGAGTTTAACATTTTCGTGGGGATACAGATATGTTGAAAAGAGATGTGAAAGTGTTGGGTAAGCACAAATAATGGAATAGCTACCTTTGCTTGGGGAGTTAGGAAAAGCTTCTTAATGAAGATAGCAGATAGGCCAGCAGGATGAGCAGGCGTTTGCCAGGAAAGAATGAGAAGGGCATTTGGGACAGAAGACTGCAGAGGCATGAGGTTCTGAAAGGGCTGCTCATATTCAAGAAAAGTAAAACGTTGGAGAGGGCAAGGTAACCATATGAGGCCCCTCAGATGGCTGTACTAAAGCAACACGACACAGTGGATGTGTTTGAAACCACAGAGGCGCTGTGTTAATCCTTCCCCTGTACGGCCCTAATGAAACTCAAAAACCCTGGTTCTCAGAGATATGTCATTTTTGATGAGTTGGCTTAAGAAAGGTTTGATCAAAGTCCCTCAGGGCAGAACTGTTTGTTAGTACACATCATTTTCTTAAAATATCCCGGAATTGGGGGTAGAAGGGAGATTGTTATTTTAGCCCTAAGACTCGTGATTTCTAATGCTTTCTTCCCCTATAATTTCTGTGATGGGTTGCCCTTTTCACCAGGAACACCCTGGGACACATTCTAAAAATTGCTATAACCAGCATGCAAGCTTCTGAGTTAATAACAAAACAGTGCTCGATTCTAGAAACTGAAAGGGAAGACGACGCAACATATCTCCACAGAAATTGAGGTGCAAACCATCCAAAGTACTTGATTTGAAACAAGTGAAGGTAACACCAGTGGCTACAGCATCACAAAAACTAAGCTGAGGAAACAGCCTTGCAGCTGCAGGCAAACACCCTACGATGGGCAGACGCTGACAACACAAACAACTCCACTGCTCAAGACATCTCCAAGAGCCTGCACCAGATCTCCAAGGGAAAATAACAGCCTTGCTGTTCACCAGAGAAGGACTATCCAAGTACAACAGTTACTTCCAACACAATCCCACTTGTGTGGGGTGGGAGTCGAGCCAGGGTGTTGATGGTTGTGTAGGTGGGAATCAATTGGGCTCTGAGAGCAAACCTTCCAATGACACAAAAATTGAATTCATCCTAGAATGCGCTAGATATATTTTAAAATCATTTATACAATGTTGGTTTTTCTGCTACAGAAATAATGACTCAATTGCATAAGAAGGGAGAAGTGGTGGTTTTTTTTTTTTAACCTTGAGTATTTTTCTCTAATTGGAATATATCATTATAACATCCCAAGAGTTCACAGCTATTTAGGAAGATTGTATGGAAAGTCTAAATTAGAAGATAGCTCTTTAACAGATTTTTAATAAATAAATAAAAGGTCACCACTTGGCGTTAGTCCACTCACCATGCCGTGATTCAGCCACCCTGGGATAAAATTATCAAGCAGCTTCGGGTAGATCATCTCTCTGTCATAGGCATAAATGATCCAGAACACTGCCACAACGAACTGGAAGGGGAAAAGAAAATATTTTATTTCAAGTTCATCAACTAGCCACAACATACAATTTGTTGGATATCTACTGTTAAATGAACCCAACGAGATTTGGATTCTATGAGGAAAGGCAGATCAGAAAACCAGCTAAGAACTAAAGAGTTCCAGCTTCATTCCTTCAGTGGTCATGGTTGGGGGTGCCTCTTCTTCTGGTCTCCCAATTGTGTTCTCCCAGGCAAAGGAATCTGATTCTAGGGAGAGCAGAGAGACCTGTCATCAGGAACAGCTCCATTACAGGGCTAATTGTGCTGGGCTGATTCCTCTCAAGAGGGTTTAAAAGTTCAGTGGTGGTTTTCTCGGATCCCATTCCCCACTGTACATAGATTTAGCATTCAAGAAACTGTAGAATATGTCCCTTTTCCTTGAACTCATCATGTGGTTTAAATTAATCTTCACATTCTCAAGTTTCCATTTCACCACTAACAGCATCGAAACCACTGCTATAAAATGTCCCAAAGTCACATTTCCAGCAAATGCATTAATTTATACTGTCTAAGCAAGGGCTTTAGCTACACTGCAAAGCAGGGTATGCAGACAGTAAAGGAAGATTCCTAATTCTCTTGGAATAACTTAGAAGTTCATCTGGATTCCAGAGGTTTGTTTTGGCCCAACAGCAACACAATCATCTAAAAAGAGTAAATGGAGAGTATTCAATTTATTATTTTACCGTTCTTGTAACTAATGGAGAGGAAAGAAGTTCAGGTAAAATTAAGAAATGAATTGCTCAAGATCTCAACCTTCAGCATAGAATTGTTTAAAACGTGTATGCTTTTGTCAAAGATAAAAAAAAAAAATTCCATGGAAAAAGAGCTCATCCCTATGCTTCAAACCCTCTGCAGAGTAATGGCTCAAAACAAAACAATACAAAACAAAAATATTAGAGAATAAAAAAACATGGCACAAACATTAAACAGAAATGATTTTACTTCAGTTTTTATAATTACATCATTCATGCTCCCATATTTTATAATTAAAAGTAATAAATATTTTAATGTCACTCTTTTAAAGTTTATTCATTTTTATTCAAAAGGAAGAGAGAGAGAGGGAGAGAGAAAGAGAGACAGATTTTTAGTAAAAGATAGACAAACAACATCCATCTGTTTGTTCACTCCCCAAATGCCAGGAACAGCCAGAACTGGGCCAGGTCAAATCCAGGAACTCAGAATTCAATCTAGGTCTCCAACTACCTGAGCTGTCACCTGCTGCCTTCCAGTGTGCACACTAGCAGGAAGCTGGAACTGTAAGTGGAGCTGAGACTTGCATGTAGGCATTCCACTGTCCAGACTGGCATTAACTGATGAGCCAAATAACAAACTCTTAATGTCACCTTTTATTTAACAACTGGATATACTTGGTTTTTCAAGGCTAGTTATCAGAAGGGTTCTTTTCAAACTATGTCACTTATGACATAGGTAATCTTTGCCAAGAACAAGATAAAAGTCACTCTTAATATCTAGGATATTACAATTATTTATTGTTTTATAAAATACGATGGATGGGGCCGGTGCTGTGGAGTAGTGCGTAAAGATGCCGCCTGCAGTGCCAGTATCCCATAATGGCATGGGTTTGAGTCCCGGCTGCTCCACTTCCGATCCAACTCTCTGCTAAGGCCTGGGAAAGCAGTAGAAGATGGCCCAAGTCCTTGGGCCCCTGCACCTGCATGGGAGATGTGGAAGAAGCTCCTGGCTCCTGGCTTCAGATCGGCAGAGTTCCAGCTGTTATGGCCATTGGGGGAGCGAACCAGCAAATGCAAGACCTCTCTCTCTCTCTCTTTCTCTGCCTCTGCCTCTCTGTAACTCTGCCTTTCAAATAAATAAATAAATCTTTAAAAAACCACAGTGGATGAGCATTACACAAGGCAACTGTAAACTGAACAGAGTTTTAATACCAGGTTGGGATTCTTGGTTATTTGTCTTGCTTTTAGGTCAACTATTTTCACTGTCAGTTTATAAATACAAAACATAAATGAAGAAATGTATTATTAGTTTAAGACTAACTATCATGAATTTCTTTTTTTTTTTTTTTTTTTTTTTTACAGGCAGAGTGGACAGTGGGAGAGAGAGAGAGAGAGAGACAGAAAGGTCTTCTTTTTGCCGATGGTTCACCCTCCAATGGCCGCCGCGGCCGGCGTGCTGCGGCCAGCGTACTGCGCTTATCCGAAGGCAGGAGCCAGGAGCCAGGTGCTTCTCCTGGTCTCTCATGGGGTGCAGGGCCCAAGCACTTGGGCCATCCTCCAATGCACTCCCGGGCCACAGCAGAGAGCTGGACTGGAAGAGGGGCAACCGGGACAGAATCCGGTGCCCCGACTGAGACTAGAACCCAGTGTGCCGGTGCGCTAGGCGGAGGATTAGCCTAGTGAGCCGCGGCGCCGGCACTATCATGAATTTCTAAGTACAATGAATAATTTTTAAATTATTTACAATTTTTGATTATTTACTCCACTTAAGACTCAAAATGTACTGACTATCACTGATAATCACTTTTATAATTTACATATATTTAACAGCTATTTTGAACCTGTGTTACATTAACTTTCAACATTACTTCTTTGAGCAGACTGGAACAAAGATTATTGCATTTTTCCTTTCAGTAAACAGAAAAGTCAAATTTTTTCATTTATGCTTAATAATAGCTATTTGTATATGTTTTCACATATCATAAATAAAGCTCATTATAACTTCATTGATATGACCCAACTAAGTGATAATGCAGATACTCTACAACGTATTTAATTTAGTCTTATTTCATGAAAAAGGATTTGTCAGAGAAATGAAAAACTTAATGTACTTTTATATACATGTAAATACAGGCATATGGTGCTAAATAGTAAAATGCATACTAATTTTTTTTCCTTGAATATCTCTAAACTTGTGGTTGAGTAGAAGTAAAGTCTATAATGTAAGAGATGAAGCTGGTGGTAGGGGGTGAGCAGAGGGCACTGAGTGTGGGGATGGAGGACTGCAACAGCACACATAGAGAGCACGAATGAGTTCACAAAATAAGAAGTCTGGGCAATATTTTGAGTGGCTGGAAATCAGAGCAAATGAGATGGGAAGACAAGGAAGGCCAGATGAGCCAAGCCCAGGAGAAGAAAGGGAGTAGGGACAGGAAGCCTTCTTCCCTTCTTCACCTGGGATCTGAGTCCTTTGGCTCACGGTTAGAAACAGGGCTGCCCTTATTCCAACAATGAGTGGAAATGACTTGGGACACTGCTGTGGATAATGTGCTAGAAGGTCAGGAAGGCACTTAACAGGAAATCTGTCAGGAATCAGGAGGGACAGGACTCTGTGGTAGAACCAGCCAGCACGTTTTCCAGGGCTGTCAAGAGGTGTTGACAACGAGGATATGGAATCAGGGATGGGGCTTCCAAGCACTGTGGCTTGAGTACCTGGGACAGAAAGACAGCCTGAAATGAGGGCTGCTGAGAGGTCAGGAAGAATATCTTGACGTGCTAGCCAGTATTTCTAAGCGCTTTCCTGGAAGAGAGCAGTGGTCAATGAATTACATGAGATGTAACAAATAAAGTCACTTGAGACACAGAGTGGACACACAATGAAGCACAGCCCTTCTTCCTCTTTTCACTTTCTTGTTGCTGCAGAGTTGTGACAACTCTAGGTGACACCGGTACAGCTGGGGCTGACTGTATGCCTTGATACCAATGATGCACTGCCAAACTTCCCAAGGGGACTGCCCTTGCACCTGGGGCTATGTGTCAGGGCCCGGCACGTCACCTTAGGGCATGTTAGAGGTGCAGAATCCCAGGTCTCACCCCACACATGTTCTGATCCTGCACTTCAATAAGACCCTGAGGTCACTTGTATGCCTGCAAAATTTGAGATATCCTGCTTTGGGAGCCCCCTCCTCCAGCCACCTTAAGCCTCTTAATGGAGTGAGGAGACCCTGGGGCCTTGGCAGTCTTATCTAAAACCTGCAATCCCTTCCCTTCTGGACAACACCCTGGAGAACATTGACCCCTGAGGGCCCTGCCCAAAGAGACAGCAGTGGGCTTCAGGGCATATGTGGGCCTCCTCCCATAGACTGACCCTAGGGTGGACTCTCTAGTAAGAGTTTGCATTGACCTGAGAGGTGGTAAAGATGCAAATGTTTCCATGGAATGGAGACCAAAATTTTCTTTCTGATTGTCCCCACACAGGCATGAAATCATCTCAGTCTTGCATAGAGCCATTGGTGGAAATCCCTCCACTTCTGCCATGTAACATAATCTTCACATCAGCAGGACAGCCCACCCTGTTCACAGGTTCCTGTCCCACTTAAGGGGAGGGAATTACACAGGCCTGAGCAGCAGGGGCTGGCATCTCGGGGCCATGTTAAAAATCTGCATTCCATAGATTCCCACCCTGTTCATTTCCAAAACTGTTCCGCTATTTTAAGCCTTTGCATTTCCATTTAAATTTCAAAATATCAGCTTGTTAATTTTTACAAATACTCTGCTAGAATTCTCATTGGGACTATCTGGGGACAGCTGAAATTTTAACAATATTGAGTCTGCCAAACCATGAACATAATTTACAACTCTATTTAGTCAGTGTTCTTTAATTTCTTTCAACAAGGTTGGTACTTTTCAGTATACAGATATTGTACATATTTTGTTAAGCCTATCCTTATATATTTCATGCTTTGTGATGCTATCTTACATATTGTACATATTTTACTTTCTTTGTTGCTAGTTTGTAAAGTACAACTGGTATTTTAATATTGACACTGTATTGTATAACTCTACTAAGTTCACTTAATAGTTTGGCAGCTATTTTAGAAGATATCTTGGATTTTTATACTAACATGATGCATAAACAATGACAGTTCTCCTTCTTCCTTTACATTGTGTTTGCCTTTTACATTTTTACTTCTTTTCCTTTATTTATTACACTAGGTAGGACCTTCAGTACAGTGTCAAAAGAACTGATTTACAATAAGTATTCTTACCATCCTCTTTATCATTGGAAAAGTATCCAGTCTTTCAACATTTAAAGTTAATATTAGCTGTAGATTTTTCTCTTTTTAAAGATTCATTTACTTGTTCGAAAGGAGAGTTGGGGGTAGGGGAGTTCAGTCTCCCATCTGCCAATTCACTCCTCAATGGCTGCAATGACTAGGGTTGCCAGGTCAAAGTCAGGAGCCCAGAGCTCCATCTGAGTCTCATACATGGGTGGTAGGGGCTCAAACACTCCATCCATTGCTGCCTTCTTAGGCACATGAATAGGAAGCTGGATTGGAAGAATAGCCAGGACTCAAATCAGCACTCTGATATGGGATTCAGGCATCCCAAGTGGTGGCTTAACCTACTGTGTCAAAACACCCAACTGGTTGTTCTTAATATTCTATCATGGCAATTGGCATGTGCTACAAATCAGGTATTTTTCCCCTGTAGAGCCTGTCGTTAAACATTTACCAACATGCCACTGTTGCAAGCTACTGCAAAATGTTCACCGTGAGTGATCATTCACGGCATCCCTAACATATAAAGTGCGGGAGTCATCACTCAACAGGGAAACGTTAGTCAAAACTTTGGTCCCTACTGTATACTGATGGAGTTATATGCACCACTAGAAGTGATGTGACTTCCAAGAAAGTGTCGGTCACCTTTCTAGGTGTAACACTAGAAGATCAGGAGGCACAGCTAACTCGGTAATCAGCCTTCTAAATAATTCTTTAGATCCAAACACAGCACAGATGGTAGCTTCTTGGCTTCCTGCACTGATATCCTCTTGATAGGGTATGGTCATCAACAAACCCAAAATAAGTTTGAACTCTACTCCCAGGACATGGATATGAAACAAAAATAGCTTCTCTTGGACAAACTAAGTGATACTGAAATGCTCCCCCTGTGGTAAAGAAACTCCTTCTCTAGCCAGGACCAATGGCCAGCTATTTCTCAGGGTGCACCTGCTGCTTCTAGGTTGCCAGACCAGAATACTGTACTTGAACTGAGAGTGGAAGGAGCACGGTCACTTTCCAGTCCTTCCAGCTTTAAGACAACATACTTGACCGACAGCTAGTCATTAATGCCCTGTTTGAACCTCTGGAATTACTGGAAATTAATGGCAAAACACAACTGGATTCGTGGTTTGCCTCTTTTTGAAAGGCATGTCTCACATGGAGTCTCCTGGCAGCTGGAAGCTTCAGCTTCAGTTCACTTCTAAGAAAAAGCTTTAATGATTTGTGGGAAATTCTTTGGAATTCAGCAAAATCAATGCAAAGGATGTTGCAGAGAAATTTGCCATGAAGAAGGCTAAAGAGTCATATCCTCAAACATCCACTGCTGAAGGAGGGAAGGAGGGAAGAAAAGAAATACATGAACACATCTTTAAAGTCTTCAACTTCAACAGAATATGATCCCATGACATTTTTTTCCCTTTTAAAACTCATACATTGGGGCTAGTATTGTGGTGCAGCAAGCTAAGCTACCCTCTGTGACTCCAGCATCCCACATGAGTGCTGGTTCAAGTCCCAGTTGCTCCTCTTCCTAACCAGATCTCTGCTAATGTATCTGAGAAAGCTGTGGAGAACGGGACCCTGTACCCACTGGGAGACACAGACGGAGTTCCACGCTCCTGGTTTCAGCCTGGCCCAGTACTAGCCATTATGGCCACTTGGAGAGTTAACCAGCAAATTAAAGATATTCTCTCTCTCTGCCCCCACTCTGGGTGTGTGTGTGTTTGTGTGTGTGTGTGTGTGTCCCTCTCTCTTTATAATGCTACCTTTCCAATAAATAAATAAATAAATAAATATCTCAAAAAAGCTTATAAGCGTGCAGGGTTGTGGCATAGTAGGTTAAGCCACTGCCTGTGATGCCAGCATCCCTTAGGGCACCAGGGCACCAGTTCAAGTCCTGGCTGTTCCATTTGATCCAGCCCCCTGATCATGTGCCTGAGAAAGCAGTGGAAAATGGCCCAAGTGATTGGGGCCCCTACACCCACATGGAGACCTGGAAGAAGCTACTGGCTCCTGGTTTTGGCTGGGTCCAGCACCAAGTTGTTGCGGCCATTTGGGGAGTGAATCAGCAGATGAAAGATCTCTCTCTCTCTCTCTCTCTCTCTCTCTCTCTCTCTCTCTCTTTCTCCCACTCCCACTCCCTCCCTCCCTCCCTCCCTAACCCTTTCAATTAATAAATAAATCTTTTTTTTAAAAAACTCGTATATTGGTACTCAACCTTTACCAAATATTGATAAGAAGAAAGTTAAATTCTGTTTTGGGCTCTATTACCTTGCTTTAAGATTTTTCTTTTTCTTGACTTTCCTTCCCATCAATTCTTTTCCTGTTTTTACCTGTCACTGGGAGGTAATCTTTAGAGATGCTTCTAACTGTGGTTTCTCTTTCTGATCACACTTTTTCTGGGCAGAGAAAGAAGCTGTATGTTCTGGAGGAGAACTGGCTTTGTCTCTGATGGCCCCCATGCACAGGGGATACCCAACCTGACCAGACTCTGAGCACCCAAGCGAAGGCCTTCCTTCTGCCTTACTTCCCTCAACCCTACCCTCTACATCAGCAACTCACAGTGAAGCAAAGGGCCTTGCACCAGGCCACAGCATCTTCTGTCCCAGAGCAGTTTCCAGGACTCATTCCTAGAAGTGTGACATGGAATTCATCTCCTCATAACCACGAGTCTGGGAGAAACACTACAGTTTTTATGCTATGCATTCTGCCCAATTAGCCTTAAACCCAGCATCTCCATATGACATTCTAAAGTACATGCTGATGTTATGCTTTTCTTTTTCATGGCTTTCAATGTCATCGTTTAAGTAGATGTATCATTTACCCATATTTGTTTACATTTAAGTCCTTAATTAGCTCTCCTGACTAAGTAATGTGACAATAAAACCCTAACTCCTGCAGTGCCTGCCTGGTATGTTTCCTGCCTTTCTCACCAGTCCCAGCATGGGCTGTGTTCTCTCTTGGCTCCTCAACTCCAACTGCAATTTGGTTACTCCTACAAATGATTAAGGCCTTTCCCACTTCAGGACTATAGTCCTTTCTCCTTTCCGTGTTAGGAATACTATTTCCCCAATGTCACATGCCTGGCTTCTCTGTTCCTTCAGGTCCAGCTTAAATAGTATCTTTACAGAAAAGCCCCACTGGCTTCTCCTCTTCTTCATTATTTTCTATCACAGACCCTGATAGAAAGCAGGCATATGTTATTGTTGTTCACTTCTTCTTGTCTTTATCCTATATGACAAGGTAAAGTATCAGAGAACGGGAACTTGTCTGTCTTGTTCCTTGCTGATCCCCCATTGCCTGGAAAGTTTTTTTTTTTTTTTTTGGCATGCATGTGATAAACATTTGATGAACAAATGAATAAAGTATACTGCTGTTTCCTGTAAGTGCCCAATCCCACCTCCCCCACAGGAACAAGTACCATTTTACTCCCTCAATTTTTTTCCTATTGACCTAAAATGTTTTCTTTGTGTTCTCTCTGTATTTTTCATCATTCTCTGTGTTGGGAAGATAACCTCTTGTTTCCATGCTATTATTAGAGTCTCTTCCTTCTTAGGTCCTTCACCTGTTTGAGTGGTTTGTTTTGTTTTTTAATCATCCTACCCTCCAAGAATCCTGCTCTGGACTTCTTGATCAAGATGGAGGACCCACAACTGTGTTTCCTGAAGTCAGCCAAGTGTAAAGGGAATGAGAGACAGAAAGGAAAACTGGTAGAGATAGGAAATACCCATAATCCCACATCACTCTTGAAAGAGCCTGCCAAGTGTTAGGAAAATTGAACGAGGACAGGGAAAGACTCTAATGGAAGAAATAAGATCTGCCCGATCTCTGGCCAAGTGAGAAGAACGCAGAGCTCTTACAGGTGGCATTCCCTGAGGGACATTAAATGACCCTTGCTGGGAACATGAGGTCTCAATGCATGGGAGCGCTGGGAAATGCTCTGACCCCCGATGGCTTCAGGTGACAGAGGTGATGATGCTAAATGTACAAAGGGCCAGGGCACCTTCTCTGCAGGAGCAGATGTGCATATGTCAAGGTCAACACAAACACCAGGGGTAACAAGCCTCAATACACAGCTCCCACCGCCTGATGAGGACCAAACTTCATGCCACCCTGGGATAGTCAAGGAGAGAGGAATGAGCTGAGCCTAAATAGAAGCCATTCTCCAGGGCAAGGTCATGGTGGAAAATAAACAGAAACTCAAGCTGCCCTAGCTCAGTCCCTAGCCTGTCTCCTCTTCTGTCCTGTCACAAAGAGCTGGCTAAGGAAGAACAAACCAATTTGCTCAATGGGAAGCTGAGTGGTCACAAGGAGAGAAACAGTGTGGCATGTATATATTCATATATATCACAAAAATACATAAGGGAATACGACAAAAAAGATCACCAAGTAATACAAACCAAAATATTATGCCAAAATAGGTATAATTTATGATCAAACAATTCTCCACTAAAGAAAAGAGGTCAAAAAAGAGAAAAGAAAAAAGAAAAGAGGTCAAAGAAAAAACTTGAAATTTAAGAGAAGACAGAGTGAGAGAAGAGGGTTAAAAAAAGTGAGAAGAACATAAGAAACCAATAAAACATAAAAAATAAAAGTGAAAATCATGTTCAAGGCAGTCAAAGGAAAAGCTGTCCTTAGTGTAGACTGCCGGGGCTCAGCTTTCTGCAGGACATGGACTAGAGATCCTGAAAACTCCTCCTGCTGTGAAATTCTAGGTACTAAATAAATTACAGCAAACATACTTTTTAAAGTATTGCTGAGCACACAAGAAAGGAAGGGAAATCACTAGGAGCCCAAAAAAAAAAAAAAAAAAAAAAAAAAAGCATACAAGGGGGAAAAAAGAACAGGAAAAAAACAGAGCAGTAGGAAACAGAGAAACTAGGACTACCTGGAGGCAAATGCCAATATCAGAATCATGGTGCCCTGTGAATGCTGGCCAAGGCGATGGATGACAGGGCCCTGGGCCCATGCGAGGTCGAGGATCAGTACTGAACCACAAGAACCTGCACATGCAGTGCAAGGGCAGACTATAGAAAATATTCTACATCAGGTTAAATAAATTGTTTTCCAACTCTAATCACTAAGAGTTTTTAAATTTCATTGAAATTTTTTCTGCAATGAGAAAAATTTTTCTTCCCTTAATTTTGCATTTGTGAAAACTAAGCTGTGGTAAAATTAATCAAATTCTGCAAGGCCTGAAAATCCAGTGTACACTTATGTGGAATAACTGTAGTGCGTACTGTAGTGTTTCTCCCAGACTCCCTCTTTCCAGCTGATGCACCTCTCCCTGGATGTTAGGAACACCAGCTGCTAGCCAGTTTCAGCTGCACCCCTCATTGGATGTTGCCCATTTCTGTGAGGAACTGCCTTGTCCCAGGCCATGGTCCATCTTCTGGAGTTGTCCACAACCAATGGCTGCCAAATGCAAGGATACGAAGATCCAGCCCAGTTACCTTGGTTTAGCACAAGTCTGAAGGCCTCTCCCTGCTCCAGAGCTCCCCGTGTGTTTTAGTTAAAGTTGCAGAGTGATAGAGCTTTCCCTCTGCCTACTGTGGTCTTCCTCACTTTGTGAATCTCCCAAGAGCTCTGTCCCCTAGCACATGTTCTCCACCTAAGAGCCCATTCACAAGAAGCCCAATCTAAGACAAGATGTATTGAAGCATGAAAAACATTTATAATAAATAAGTCACTGTAAAGAAAGTTATACTATGTAACAATCCTTTGCAATCTCTACCTACAGAAACAATAATTGTCAAAAGGAGATGTGTATCTTTCCATACCCTTCTCTATGCATGCACATAAAATGTACTCCATATATTATTTCACAAAATTGGGTCATACTATACCTAGCCTTTTACAATTATTCTGACTTAAAAACAAGTTTCGAAGGGCTGGCACTGTGGCATAGCTGGTAAAGCCACCACCTGCAGTGCGAACATCCCATATGGGCACCGGTTCAAGTCCCAGCTGCTCCACTTCCGATCCAGCTTTCTGCTATGGCCTGGGAAAGCAGTAGAAGATGGCCCAAATCCTTGGGCCCCTGCATCCGCATGGGAGACCCAGAGGAAGCTCCTGGATCCTGCCTTTGGATCGGCACAGCTTTGGCCGTTGCAACCAATTGGGGACTGAACCAGCAGATGGAAGACCTCTCTCTCTCTCTTTCTCTCTCTCTCTCTCTGTAACTCTGACTTTCAAGTAAATAAATACATCTTTAAAAAAACAAGTAATGAGGGGCAGGTATCTGGCACACTGGCAAAGATGGTGCATGGTCTGCCACATTAGTGCCCAAGTTCAAGGCCTGGCACCATTCTACATTCCAGTTTCCTTCTAATGAACATTAAGTGACATTTCAAGTAGATTCATACCTGTCACCCATGTGGGAGACACAGATTAAGTTCCTGGTTCAACCTGGCACAGCCCTGGCTGTTGCAGGACATTTGTGGAGTGAACCAGTGAGTGAAAAATCTCTTTATGGATCTCTGTCCCTCTCTCTCTCTCTCTCTCTCTCTCCCCCTCTGTACTCTACCTTTCAAATAACCAAAAATAGATAAATAAAATGTTTGAAAAATTTAAGGAGTTACTCCTTATTTCCTAAACGCTCCACAGTATCCCACAGTATTATTGTGTGTGTGATTTACGTAAGTATTCACTTGGTGATGCACATGTGCAGTGTTTCTGATTTCTCAAAGGCTGCAAAGAGCATGTTAAAATACGTGACCTATAGGAATGTGTTAGGGGAATGCATCACTAGGAGGGAGGCTCCTAGATCTGTGATCTCTGTTACCTAATGAGTTCTGTTCACAATGGTTCCTTTGTCATTCCTCGCTCCCAAGATGTACTGCCCTAACTCAGTTCCAAACTAGACTGTTCCTATCCTGGACTGCTGCAGTAGCCTCTTGGCTAGGCTAACTGGCTTCAAGCTTTCTTTTAACTCTATCAAGTTTTATCTCAAATTAGTTACTTTGAAGAACTTACAGCTAAAGCCTTCCAATGGCTTCTCCTTGCTTGCTGTACAAGACCAAACCCCCTTGCGATCTGGCTCCAAAGTCTCTTTCCTGTTCCCTTCCAGCTTCTTCCAGGTACCTTGCTCACCAAAGTATGTATAGCTTCTCAAACTCACCACACACTTCCAAGCATTCACTCCACTGTGTATTTTCTAACTCCAGCTTGAAATCTTTTTTAAAAATCTCTTCAAAATATAAGCTCTATCAATTGTTTCTTCCACTGTGCAGTTGATCCATCCCCATCCCTAGTTTCTGGTCTACAGTGAGTACTTCTTTCCCTGATAAACCATGGCACTCTGCTTACACAAATAGTTTAACTACAGCTCTTACACGCTCTTCGACTTGCTGGTCCCTCCAAGGTACATGACAGTTCTTTCTATCTTCAAGGCCCCCTCCAAGTGCTACTCCCTCTGCCTACAGTGACTTCGCACATCTCACTCAGCTCACCCTCACCACTGGGATGGACATTTAAATGTCACGCTTGCTAAGAAGCATCCCCCTAGTTGCCCCACAGTTTTGTCCCCTCCCTTTGCACATGCTCCATAACACATCATGGTGTTCCTTCAAACTACCAAGCATAGTGATGATAGTTAGTTGATTTGTGCAGTTAATTACTATTTCCTCTTGCAAGTAAAATGCAAACTCCATAAAGGCAAAGACCAGTCCATCTCCTCTTTCTTGCATTACCATTTCTTTGGGTGTTTTATATTTTTATTTTAAAATTCCATTTTGAAATAGTCTGAAACTCACAAGAAGTTGAAAAAATAACCACGCTCCTGTCTTCATCCAGCTTTCCCCAGAGATAACATCTTACATAGTCATGGCACCTGTTCAAAGCCAGAGACTTGGCATCGGCACAACACGATTCATTCAACTACAGGCAATATTCAGAGTTCTCCAGTTTTTACATACACTTGATTTATGTGGAAAGGAATATGTGGCTAATGAAATGTTATCACAGGGATATGGCTGTATCCCCACTACCAAGATAGGCTATCGAAGAGTTCCACATCACAAAGCTACTCCCTAAAACTACCCCCTCAGCCTCAGCCCCCAGAAACCACCAATTTGTTTTCCATCCCTACGATGCTATCATTCTGAGAGTTTCACATATCTTTCTCAGTGCTGTGTTGAGCCCAGTTGTCATTTGTTTAGTCTCTATAACGCTTGGTCCAGAGACTTCAAAAGCATTAAGAATCATAAGGACCTTGAGGTAACTATTATTTTTCTGGTTTTGCAGATGAAAAACTCAGCTTTAGAAAATTTAAAAACTTCCACAGAGGTCATGTGGGAATATAAGGCCAGAGGGTAGATCTCCTGTATAGAGACAGGCCTTACTAAATCAAACCTCTCCTGACCCGAGCGTGTGTGCACGCCCCACACAACCATGTACTCATCACTGACCACCAGCAGCTTCCCTCAGCTCCAAACCCTTCAGAAGCAAGGAGCATCCAGAGCCTAATTGCAAAAAAACCTACAATGCTCCATCAGAGACTTCCCCAACCAGCACACATGCCCAGAAGAGCCCAGTGCAACCCATATATGACCCTCCTGGGGAGGCAGTTTGAGCATGCGAGAAGCAGCTGTGCCTGTGCAGAACCCTAAGCCAAATGCAAACTTAAGTGCCATGTACCAAAGAGGATGAGCCAGAGACGGAGAGGGTATAGTTACACCTCCCAAACTCCATCAACCCCCCTTACCCCATTCAGCTTTGATCAGAGTTGGCAGAAACTTTTCATGCCAGCCTGCCTCCTTTGTGTACAAGCATAAGGCCTCATCGCAAACCTTGTCTGTGATGAGTATTGACTACTTGCCAATCTCCATTACAAGTGAGTCAACCTGAAGTCAGTATCAGAACCAATGCCTTTAATCTCCTTAAACACTTAGTTTGTATACAGTAGGTACCAGACACTTAGAATGAATTAATAATTTGTGAATGAAAAAATTAAAAGCCAGAGACCAGTTCATAGGTAATTCCAGGTTTTATAGAAAAGTCTGAATATAGTAGAAATTCAAAGAATTTTTGGTGAGTGAATGTGGCCATTCTAAAAACAGCTAGAGGAAAAGGAAAATAGTAATGTTTGGTGGAAAACCATCATGCCGGCCCTCTGAATATGGATGTGTCCAACAGGGTCCAAGAACAGCACCATGGAATACAGATAAGTTGGAAGAATCCATTCTTCACTGGTACTTAAGTGCATCAGTAGAACTGAAAGCATCTCAACAATGATTATTCAGCCAGGTTAATCTTCCCTCTGAAAAACTCATCCATGGTATGGAGGAGCAATACTGTTTCAGAACATTTGCTGGTCCTAGTAACAACTGCAACTTCCCTTGCAACCTTGGAACCTTACTACCTTCCTCACTCAAATTTTAATTAATAGGTTCCTTTCACATGATCACTTCATCTTTAGGGTGTAAATCTCCTCTCAGAGTATCGGCTGGTGTGGATGGCTCCTGAGGTGGTTTGCACGTGGTCTGTCCCCACCTACGAACTGATGTTCATATGGAGGCCTCATCCACCAATTTAACAGTGTTGCGAGGGTTCTCACTCTCATGAGATTGAACTGGTAGCAACAGGAGTGGTTGTTATACAGTGAGCCAGGAACCTCCCCTTTGTCCCTGTCACACACTTGCTCTTCCACATGTGCATGTGCCCACTTCCCCTTTCTATGTTTCTGCCATGAGCTGAACCACCAAGAGGCCAACAGACGTGGGTATCATGCTTTTGGACTTTGAGAACTGTGAGCTAAAAAGTTCTGTTCTTTAATAAAGTACTCAGCCTCAGGTATTCTGTTACAGCAATGCAAAACAGACTGAGACAGGGCCCCCTGTGACCAGCTGCCTTGCTGGATTTGTGGATGGAGTCCCCAGCAGGGTGCACCCTGGTTGTCTTTGTGCCTGTAGGCTGAGACCTCACCAAGCATGCCAAATTCGGTGGCCTATGTCTCTTCTCATAGTCTCAAGCTTCTCTGTCAGGTCCATTTCCCTGCTGACTCACACATGAGTGTACTGGCTTTCAGGTTCACGTTTCTTTTCCTCCAACAGGACCCAAACAGCCTGGGTTTGGCTTATAGTCATTGCAGTATTCTCTATAAACAGTAACATCTAAAGATTTACTCCTCTCTCCAGGGAACATCCCTGGTGGAGGAGATATGCATTGTGAGAGGTGGGGTGTGGAGAAGATGAGGCCCAAGGAAGAAGCTCTGGACATTCCACCTTATGCCCCTGCATCAAGCCACACAAAGAGGAGCAAAGAAATGCTAAGGTACCACGGATGTGATAAGCATAATTCTGGAGTCATTGTGACTTAGAGGGAAAATACAATAATAATACAATAATAAAATGCCAATGCAGAGAGCGAGTGAAAAAGAGTAATCAAGTATTCTAGAAAAATGCATAGGAGTATAATTAGTTTCAATAAACACAACAGAAACAGTTAATTTTGTTTAACCCTGTAACAATTTATGGTAACCCTGGCATATATGGCACAAACATCTGCTGAAAAGATATGTAAAGTTAAGAGAACCTCTATTATTGGGACACTGATACAAAATAGGTTCAAAAGGAGGCTTGAATGAACCTATCTGTGATATTAGACATGCAGTGAAAAGTCAATCAAGCAGGGCCAGTGCTGTGGTGTAGTATGTTTAACCTCTGCCTGCTGCACTGGCATCCCATATTGGCACTGGTTTGTATTCCAGTTGCTCCACTTCTAATCCAGCTCCCTGCTAATGTGCCTGGAAAAGCAGTGGATGATGGACCAAGTGCTTTGGTCCCTATACCCACATGAGAAGCCCGGATGAAGCTCCTGGCTCCTGGCTTTGGCGTGGCCCAGCCCCTGCCGTTGTGGCCATTGGAGAATGAACCGGTGATGGCAGATCTATCTTTCTCCTTCTCTCTCTGTATTTAGGCCTTTCAAATAAATAATTAAATCTTAAAAAAGAAAACCAGAAAAGTCACTCAAGGACTTATCCATCCATCTATAGGGGAAAATAAATGCTCTCTATAAAATCCCAATCACTAAAAAGCCAAATGAAATATTAAATAAGAAGTCACTTACTAGTTTCTTATTTATAATTCTACAGTATCTTTGTAAAATACAAAAAACCGTGCAGACACAACATATATCATTCTTAAATCTACACAATATCATACTATATTACCTTAATGCTGTTTTACAAAACAGCTAAGAAATGCAAAGCATCTTTTCAGTTAATCCAGTAAGTGATCAAAAGTGGTAAAATTGCTGATGCCAAAAACAGTGAAGAGAAAGGGTCATGGGAAGCCGCCAAGTACTGAGGCCAGCTTTCCTGCAAAGAGCACCTATCATACCATGTGGCCATGGGCTCATCTCCCGATATACCATCTGAGCCAGAAGATGGGAGATAAAGACTGTCCAAGGCAGGGAGTCTCCACCGAAACCTTGAGTCCCCAGGGCTGCATCTCCAGTGTAAAGGGGAATGACAACGACCCTCACATTGAAAAGGGCAGCAAGGAAAAAAGAGCTAATGTAATGTGAGCTCTGTGTTGACAAAAAAGAGGAGGAAAAATTATCCTGAAAATTCATAACCATAGCATTGCCATCTTTGGGTTTGTGGATTGATTTGTGCTTTCAAGAAATGTGTGTTTTTTCTAAATACAAGGTGGGAGTGTAAAACATGACCACCACTGAGGCCATAAAGCAGTCTTCATAAACATTTTAAAGTATTGATATCTTGTTAACCATAGTTTCTGCTCAAAAAAAAAAAAAAAAAAACTGAAAACAAGATTTCTTTAAAATCTATAAGTTGATGGGGCTGTCACTGTGGAGCCACAGGTTAAGCTATGGTCTACGACCCCAGCATCTCATTTGAGCACCTGTTTGAGACTCAGTTTTTCCATTACTAATCCAGCTCCCTGCTAATGTGCCTGGGAAAGCAGCAGAGGATGGCCCAAGTGCCTGGGACCCATGTGGGAGATTCCAGTGAAGCTCCTGGCTCCTGGCTTCAGCCTGGCTAAGCTCCTACTGTTTTTAAATTTTTATTTAATAAATATAAATTTCCAAAGTACAACTTTTCAATTATAGCGACTTTTTCCCCCCATAACCTCCCTCTCACCTGCAACATCCCATCTCCTACGCCTTCTCCCATCCCATTTTTCATCAAGATTCATTTTCAATTATCTTTATATACAGAAGATCAACTTAGTATATACTAAGTAAAGATTTTAACAGTTTGCACCCACACAGACACACAAAGTGTAAAGTACTGCTTGAGTACTAGTTATACCATTATTCACACAGTACAACACATTAAGGACAGAGATCCTACGTGGGGAGTAAGTGCACAGTGACTCCTGTTGTTGATTTAACAATTGACACTCTTGTTTATGGCTTCAGTAATCTCCCTAGGCTCTTGTCATGAGTTGCTAAGGCTATGGAAGCCTTTTGAGTTTGCCGACTCTGATCTTATTTAGACAAGGCCATAGTCAAAGTGGAAGTTCTCTCCTCCCTTCAGAGAAAGGTACCTCCTTCTTTGATGGCCCGTTCCTCCCGCTGGGATCTCACTCACAGAGATCTTTCATTTAGGTCATTTTTTTTTTTTTTTTGGCAGAGTGTCTTGGCTTTCCATGCCTGAGATACTCTCATAGCTCCAACTGTTGTGGCCATTTGGGGAATACACCAGTGGATGAAAGATCCTCTCTCATTTTTCCTCTGACTCTCCCTTTCTGTAACTCTGCCCTTCAAATAAATAAACAAATCTTAAAAGAAAAAAAAAACATATAAGTTGAATATGAAATTATAATGAACTTAGTAAATATTATAAATAAATAACAATAAAATGGTATATGCAAATCTTCTGGAACATAAAATGTTAATTGAGGGAATTTATAAAATTCTGTGCTTACACTAGAAAAAAGAATTAAAAGTTGATGTGAGACATACACCTTCAACAAAAGCCAAATAATGAATGAAATAGAAAAAAAAAAAAACAGAAGATAGGATTGCTGAAGTCAAAAGAATGGACTGGAGGCCAGTGCTGTGGCACAGGGGGTAAAGCTTCCGCCTGCAGTGCGACATCCTGTATGGGTGCCAGTTCAAGTCTTAGCCTCTCTGCTTCTAATCCAGCTCCCTGCTACAGCATGAGAAAGCAGAAATGGCCCAAGTCCTTGTGCCCCTGCACCCATGTGGGAGACCCAGAAGAAGCTCATGGCTTAGGATCTGCCCAGATCCGGCCATTGCGGCCATCTGGGGAGTAAACCAGCAGATGGAACACTTCTCTACCTCTGCCTCTTTGCAATTCTGCCTTTCAAATTTAAAAAAAAAAAATTTAAGAGTTTGGACTTTTAGAGATATAAATTCTGGTAATATGAATGAAAAGAGAGAGAGATTACAAATGAGCAATATTTGGAAAGAAATGGGGTTATGACTATAGATCATCATGAGAATAAAATTATCAAATATACTTATGAACAGATTTGTCATAAATTCAGAAATTTGATTTAAAAAATTTTCTACTAAGAGACTACTACTTGGGGCTGGCACTGTGACGTAGTGGGTAAAGCCACCGCCTGCAGTGCTGCCATCCCATTTGGGTGCCGGTTCAAGTTCCAGCTGCTCCACTTCCAATTCAGCTCTCTGCTATGGCCTGGGAAAGCAGTGCACCAGCATCGGAAGACCCGGAGGAAGCTCCTGGATCCTGGCTTCGGATCGGTGCAGCTCTGGCCATTGTGGCCATCTGGGGAATGAACCAGCAGATGGAAGACCTCTCTTTCTTTCTGCCTTTCCTTCTCTCTCTGTGTGTAACTCTTTCAAATAAATAAATAAATCTTTTTAAAAAAGAAACTACTACTTATTAAAACAAGAAGAAACAGGAAATCCAAATAACCATGCCGTTGTAAAATCATTTCAGAAGTTAAAAATCTTCCCACAGGAGCAGTGTGTGGTTTATTAGTTAAGATGCTCATGGTCTGCATCAGAGTGCCTGGCTTGATACACAGCTGCACTCCCAACCCCAGCTTCCTACTAATGCAGACCATGAGAAGCAACAGTAATTGGCTCAAATAACTGGGTCCCTGCCACCCACATGGGACACCTGGGTTGAATTCCTGGCTCTCAGCTTCAGCATGGCCCAGCCCCAGCTGTTAAGGCCATTTAGGGAGCTCTTTTGAGTCTCAAATAAATAAGTAAACAAACAAATAAAATATCTCCCTCCATAGGGTATGCCAGACACAGAGGGATTACTAGTGGTTTCCATCAAACACCCAAAGAAGAGATCATTCCAGTCCTTCACACAACTTTTGCCAAAGGATAACAAGAGGGGAATATGCCCAAAGGTGCTTTATGAGGCTAGTACAAAAATGACATAACAGCTTTAAGGAAGGTAACTAACATTCATGAACACATGCATAAATTCTAAGCAAAATCTTAACATGTAATCCCATCAACATTTATCAAACATTCTAATATTATAATCAATTCTACCTCAAGGATGTGAGATTGGTTTAATATTAGAATAGTATATGTCCTTCAGCACATCAGTGGAATAAGTAAGGAAAGTGGCATATTCACCTCCACATGCACAGAAAAATAATCTGATAAAATCTGATTGTCATTCATTATAATAATTTTTAACAAATAAGAAATAAAAGTTCTCTGCTAGGGACTATGAGTGCTCTAGACTGTGCTTACATTCTCATGGGCCAAGGAGATCAACATATCTTAGTACATTTGTATTTCACCACTGCCCACCCTTTCGGAAGCTTTGCCCTGTAGATTCTCCTGTAGATGTGAAACAGGAAAAAAGTAAAAGAATGTTCAGAGCAGTGCTGTCCTTAACAAGCAAACAACTGGGACAAAACCTAAAAATCTGTCAACTGTAGCACAGGTAGGCAAATTTCCCTATAAAAATTCTCAAGAGCAGGTAAGATCTTTTGAGGAAATCTTAAGGGTCTTTTTGTTCTGGTTTTCTAAACAGATTTGGAGCCTCAAGTTCTATAAGCCCACTGTTAATTTTCACTAGAAAATAAACATGTATCTGCCACCTCCAAGATGAACTAAGTAGGAAATTGTGGGTTAGAAAGTTTTAATAGAGGAAACCTATTCATGGTTTATACTGAAAACTTCCTAAGAAGTTTATTACTTTTCCTTTGCAGCACTTTACCCATATTTGAGCAATTCTCCCTACCTGCAAGTATACCCCTACTTTTGTGAACCACTCATACTCTTAATGGGACTTTGGATTCCATACCTATATACCCTTGGGACTTCAACAGTTTGCATCCTCTCGTCTTTTGAAGGAGTATTTGCAATGAGGCCATATCACACCTCACCAAAAGATGTTGTCTTCTAACATGTTATCTGCTAAATTTTTAGGGCATATATGAGGCCATTTTTTAGGGCAAATGGAAGTAAAATGTTATGAGCTAGATACTGTTCTATACACTTGACGTGCTCTAGACTGTCATCTATGACTGTTTCTCAATATGTCAGGTACTGTTCTAGATACTTGGAAAGTTCTAGATACTGTACTGTAAGTCTTTCATTGTTCTTCAAAATAAACCAAGGAAGCTTAAAATTTATCGAGCTCACTCTTCAGAAAACCAAGGTTGTGAATGCTTCTGAAATTAGCATCAGAAATTCCTGGACACAGAATTACAGTCCAGGTCTGCTAGTCTTCCAAGTCCCTGATCTTTTGTTACCTTATACACCATGCAGGTCAGAGTGCCTCATGAGGTGGTCATTTTAGCATCAAGGAGTCTAATAAATAATTCTCCTTTTGTGAGTTAAGAGTTAGATATATATGAAACTGAATTCCACTCCAAAATAAATAAAGGTTCCTTTTCCTCTATCAAGTGAAAATAACTAAACTTACATCCATCAGCCTCACAGAAAACTATTTTTATTATGTTAGAAAACCACTGCCAATCAATTAGCATTAATATAAGTTCCTTTCTCAAAAAATTATGGGGACCTTTTGTCCATCACAAAAATCACTGAATAATTAAGTTTTTGCTTCTCTGTGTCTCTTTTTTTATTAAAGGGAACAATAGTCCACTTATTTGACACAATTAAATTAATTTAAATACCCAGAGTAGCTAGGAGAGAAAACCAGTTAATCACAACTTAACAGTAACATCTGAGAATTAAGAAAAATCTAGCTCAATCTAACAAAAGTCATTTAATGAATGAGATCATCCTTTTGCAAAGCCATCATGCTAGGAGACTATGCGACAATCAGTGCTTACATTCAGTGACTTGGATATAGCTTCAGATTGACAAAATACTTTTGATCAATACTAGCATTAACAGCTGAAGGTGCTGCCTAATCACATGAACTATAGCCCTCCCAAGAAAGATCCGTTGACAAGAGAAGTGTTCATAATTGGTCAGTAGGCTTATGAGTATTAAAAAGCAAGCATGCATATGCATCTCAAGGATTCTCTTGCCACACAATGGAGTATTCTGGTCTAAATAGCAAGGTAATCCTTACAGTGCAGAAAGGATGCCTCGGGCTATAGCAATCTGAATACCTGCCGATGATGATCCAATTCCCACTCTTTGCCTTGATGTTAAGTTCATCCAGAAACCCTTCTACTCTCTTTAAAAGTTATTTTGCTTATATGGCGAGATTTTTCTGCCTGATCATTTTTCATCATAAATTACTTATCTGTCTGATTTAAATTTAGTCTATAAGCACTTGGTTGGCATGTGTTCATTTCCTGAGAGAAAGATTATCTCCACAAGGACTAATATAACTGAGGATGTGGGTTTGGTCCCAGGCTACAAGGACATTTGCGTTCTGTCCCACCACACTGTAACACCCACAAGTGGCTCCCTCACTGCCCTGGAATTATTTGGAGAGAAGGGAGGAGGAGGGCTAATGACTTCTGTGTTTTGTTTGTTTTAGATTACATGCATAAGCCATCTATGAAAATACATTACAGACAAAAGTATACTCTAGCCAAGTCATGTACAGGGTTTATAACGGGAAAAGAAGCTTTAGGGAGGTTGATATGCTTGTTTCTTGGGATCATATCAACAATATATCAGTGTCCCTTCTTTCTTCTCCCCTGAATGATTTTCATTTTGAATTTAGAACATGACTATACCTCAACAGGAGCATGCTTGCAAAGATCATTTTGCTTTCTGTCCCAAAAATGAGCAGTTGTGCCAGCAACGTTTTTCAAATAAACTTCTTATTGAAAAAGTAACTGAGCACCAAAAAGGAAACCTGTTGAAGTGAAATGGACACTATGAGAAACAGTGACTTGATTGGCCCTTGTCCTGACTGTTGATGTACAACTTAATACTTTATCCCTTTTAGTATTTTTTTTGTTCTACTTAATACTATTGGTTGAACTCTGTAATTAACAAGCAATTATTCTTAGATGTTTAAATTTAACTGAAAAGTGATCTAGGTTAAATTAAGAGTGGGAATAAGAGAGGGAGGAGATGTACAATTTGGGCATGCTCAAGCTGACTTGCCCCAAATGGTAGAGCTAGAAATGTGCCAGGGGATTCCAATTCAATCCCATCAAGGTGGCATGTACCAATGCCATCTCACTAGTCCAAGTGATCAATTTCAGTTCACAATTGATCATACTGATAGATCTAAGAGTCAAAGGGATCACATAAACAAGACTACTGTCTGCTAATACTAACTGAGAGAATAAAAAAGGGAGAGAATGATCCAACATGGGAAGTGAGATACACAGCAGACCCATAGAATGGCAGATGTCCTAAACAGCACTCTGGCCTCAGAATCAGCCCTTAAGGCATGCGGTTCTGGCTGAAGAGCCCATGAGAGTATTTTAGGCATGAAAAGCCAAGACACTCTGGGGGGAAAAAAAAAAAAACTAAATGAAAGATCTCTGCAAGTGAGATCCCAGTAGAAAGAACGGGCCATCAAAAAAGGAGGTAACTTTCTCTGAAGGAAGGAGAGAACTTCCACTTGACTATGGCCTTGTCTAAATAAGGTTGGAGTTGGCAAACTCAAAAGGCTTTCATAGCCTTGGCAACTCATGACAAGAGCCTAGGGAGATTACTGATGCCACAAAGGAGTGTCAATTTGTTAAGTCAGCAACAGGAGTCATTGTGCACTTGCTCCTCATGTAGAATCTTTGCCCTTAATGTGCTGTTCAATGTGAATTAATGCTATAACTAGTACTCAAACAGTATTGTTCACTTTGTGTTTCTGTGTGGGTGCAAACTGTTGAAATCTTTACTTAATATATACTGAATTGATCTTCTATATATAAAGATAATGGAAATAAATCTTGATGTGAATGGAATGGGAGAGGGAGCGGGAGTTGGGAGGTTTGCGAGTGGAAGGGAAGTTATGGGGGGAAAAGCCATTGTAATTCATAAGCTGTACTTTGGAAATTTATATTTGCTAACTAAAAGTAAAAAAAAAAAAAAACTAAAAAAAGAAAAAGTAATAAATGCTTATTGTGAAAATTTGTGTGAATTTTTATATTTGCCCTTTTTTAAGATTTATTTTATTTATTTGAAAACAGAGTTACAGAGAAAGGTAGACACATACACATAGAGAAAGAGAGAGAGAGAGGAGAGAGAGAGAGAGAGAGGTCTTCCATTTGCTGGTTCACTCCCCAAATGGCCGTGACGGCTGGAGCTGAGCAGATCCGAAGCCAGGATCCAGGAGTCCAGGAGTTTCTTCCAGGTCTCCCACGTGGGTGCAGGGGCCCAAGGACTTGGGCCATCCTCTGATGCTTTCCCAGGCACATTAGCAGGAAGCAGGGTCAGAAAAGGGGCAGCCAGGACTAGAACCAGTGCCCATATGGGATGCTGGCACTGCAGGCTGGGGCTTTAACCTGCCATGCCACAATGCCAGCCCCTATCTTTGCCTTTTAAATCTTCCTGTGATGACCCATGCTGTATAAATAAAATGGGAGGAGTTGGAGAACAAATGGTCATCTTTGGAACCAAAACGGCTCAAAGATGTTTACATGGAGCTGGGGCATCAATGACCTGCCTGCCCAACAGCCCTGCAGGGTTGGCTGTCTTTGGCATTAGAATCATCGCATTCTGACATCAGCTTAGGTGCCCTCTTCAATTGCTGAGCAATTATGCATTCTTTGTGTCTCAATTGAGATGGGAGGTTTTTATATTCAACTAAGTACTTTGATAATCAGCAGTTTAGGAAGTTGCCAAGGTTGAGGAGATACTTGATGCTGGTCTATGACAAGAGCCAGAACCCAAAGAAAAATCTGCTTCTAGAGCTTTTCTTAGCTTGAGACTCTCCAATCTCAAATACCATTCTTCAAACATTATTGAGCAGGTCAAGTGTAGCCACATTCTTCTGTGGCTAGGACAGAGCAGAGTAAGAACTGGCTGCAAGGCCATGATGGGGACAGCTTTCCCACCCCAGTGTGTAGGGACAAGTGACTTCCTATTGTCTAAGGCCTTTTTTTCTATGTAAAATAAGTGACAGCCTTTGCCACCCACGTGGGAAACCCAGATGGAGTTCCGGACTCCTTGCATTGGCCTGGCCCAGCCTTGGCTGCTACAGCTATCTGGGGAGTGAACCAGCAGGTGGAAAATCTTTCCCTCTCTTCCTCTAACTCTACCTTCCAAATATAAATAAATAAATAAAATAAAATTCCCTTCTAGGGTCAGTGAAATCATGTGACAGCAATGAACACAGTGACTGGTGCTTAGTCCTCTATACATGTTAACTCAATTTGCCAGAAGGTCTACCAAAGATTTCTACCCAGTTCCTTGGCTTCCCTTCCTTTTCCAGATAAAAAGCATTAAGAAAGTTCCTCCACTTTTCTTAAAACATAACATAGAATACTCATTCCGTAACTGGCAAGATTATGAAATACAGGCCTTCTCTGAGCAATTCTGAAGCCCTGTGCACTAGCATATTTTGTCTGAATACCTGGATTAACTTATACCACTTCAAATCCTTTGGAAAGTAAGCAGAAGAATAGGGGTCAGCATTGTGGCATTGCAGGTTAAGGCACTACCTGCTACATTGGCATCTTGTAACGGTGCTGGTTTGAGTCCTGGCTGCTCTGTTTCTGATCCAGCTAGCTCCCTGCTAATGATCTGGGAAAAGCAACGGAAGATGGACCAAGTACATGGGCCCCTCCCATCCATGTGGGAGACCCAGATGAAGCTCCTGGCTCCTGGCTTCAGCTTGGCTCAGCCCTGGTCATTGTAGCGATTTGGGGAGTGAATCAGCAGATGGATGATCTCTGTCTCTCTCTTTCTCTCTCTGTAACTCTGCCTTTAAAATAAAGTAAATCTTTTTTAAAAAATTATAGCCTTTAAAAATAAGTGGAAGGATAAATTATAATTTAAAAAGAAAAGCAGATTTGGCTAAAAATGTGTTCTTGATAAAGCAAAACAAAATGGTTTCTAGGAACCCTTAGCAAAATATTTTACTAAGTGGATACCATTCACTTGTTAGGATTTGCTGCCCCCATGGAATGTATGTGATCATTTCTTGCCAAAAATATTCTTTTGCAATTGTATAGCTCCAAACCAGGCCTTCTTGGAAGCCTGGAGAAGAGTTACAGATGATATCGGATACATTTAGTAATGATCCTTTTATACATATATATATATATATATATATATATATATATCTTGAATTCCACAGATAAAACCTTGTATTCTCAATTTACGAACAAGAACATTGGGGAAACACGTGGGAGTTTCAATCTGCATTCAATTGCTGAAATGAGAAGACAAAGCAAGAAAGATTATCTTTTCTTGTCAAAACTTGTAATTTGCAAACTGGCCTGTAAAACTGCATAAAGCCCTTGGCTGTGTGGTGTGAAACATATTCTAGGAGAAACAAGAAAAAACACAAAGGACCACAGGCGTTTGCTTTAAACAGCCTCAAGGAAAGATAAAGCTGTGATTTTTTTTTTTTTTTTTTTTGATCCAGATTTGGTACCAGCCCCTTCTTATTTGGACACATTCTCCAAAATGAGAAGTTTTGGTCAGCTCGGGCTTTATGTATGTAGCTAAAAATGTCTATCAGGCAGCGAGGGAAAGCAAAGTTAGGCTGGGTGTGTCGCAGAGTAGCTGCTGGGAGACCCTCTGATAGGTGGGGTGTCTGAGTTCAAATCTAGGTAAACTGACTGGCACCATTTACCAGCTCCCAGGCAGGTGAGCACCCCTCGCCTGTGGAAGAGAAGCACCTTCTGTGAATGCAGAACGATGAGCATTTGTGCCTCCGGGGCTTGCAGGGCACAGCCCTCAGCACCATGTGTGGCCCTCAGCGAGCAGGTAGAAGTGAGCGCTTATTACTAGATTTCCTGGCTCTGAGGTTGTTGGCGGGTCCTGTCACCATGGGAAGGGTGACGGTGAGAAGTCTCGGAAGGTGCAAGGAGCTGTGCTCATTCCCAGGCTGAACAGCTGAGGCTGCTAGGAACACAGTGTCTTCTTTAGAAGTCTGGGTCCTGGGGCTGGGGGCTGCAGGGAGCATTTTGGAATATTCACGTAAGAACGTTCCTCTGTCCAAGAATGTGGGAGCCGGTTTCCTTTGCTGATGCAAGGCTAACTTCTGTTCTCTACTGTAATAGCAATGCCCTCGACACACAGCAGTCACGTTCTCCTCCAGGCAGCGGAGCCTGAAGCGTCTTTCTGTGCAGTTATGTGTGCCCGCGTGAAGACAGTCACCTTCACTCTGTACTTGGTTTTTCAGGCAAACAAAGCAGGGGTAAGGGTGGGGAATCTCCTTAAAGTCACATGGCAGAGGCGGGAGTTTAGCACAGTGGTTAAGCTGCCCACTTGGGACACCTGCATCCCACATCCGAGTACCTGATCTAAGTTCTGGCCACTCTGCTTCTAATCCAGCTTCTCGCTATTGCGCCTGGGCTCCTGTCATCCATGTGGGAGACCCGGATATACTTCCTGGTTCCTGGCCTCCACCTGGCCCAGCCCTGGCTACTTCAGAGCATGTGGAGAAAAACCTGCTGATAAAAGATTCTCTCTCTCTCTCTCTCTCTCCCTTTCAAAAATAAAATGAAAATAAATAAATGAATTTTAAGCAATCACACGGTGAGGCCATAGAATTAGTTTACGTTTGGGATTCTCATTTCACATCTCTCTCCTGTCTTCTGCCTCCTTTTGGTGAAGAGTGAAGAAGGCAGTAGAGAATCCAGAAAAGCACAGGTGCAGATTGAAATGTTTGCTCATATATGGACTCAAATACAGACCTAACCTATAGGACAAAGGGACATTCCCTGCAGAGAAACTTCTGGAAAAGCATGCTCTTCAGGCGAGCTTAGGAGACAGCTGGTTTAGCAGGCCTGCTTGTGAGCTGAGGCCCCACTCCTCTCTTTCCTTGTCTTCACCCGTCTCTTCACCTTGCCCCTGGACTTTCCTGATCACATCCCCTGTAGTCAGAAACATGTCTCAACATTTGTTCCTAACTGGAGATTTGTCCCAAAAATAAGCATGATGATCACACAGACACAACAAAAATTAATACATTTTGTGTTAAAAAAAAAAAAAAAAGAGAGTCCACTAGTTCTCCTTCAGAGGCAAAACAAAACAAAACAAACAAACAAAAAAAAACAAAAACAAAAACAAAAAACCTGTTACTGTTTATATCTGGCTGAAGTAACAGAGCACTGAAGCAGGTACTGGTTACCTCAAAACTCACACCAGGACTGTTGGAGGGAGCCTCACAAAGTTTGTGGGAAAATGGAATGAAATGATAGTGTACAATTTCCATGAAGTCCCTCTGTAGGAATTTCAGGAACACCCACATAGAGGGTTGGGGAGAAGGGGAAAGATGAAGAAGGAGGGGGGAGGAAAGAGAGAAGGGAGATGAGGGAGAGAGTCAGGGAGAAAAAAAAGGAAAAATACTGCATCTTGCCTTGGTCCCCAAAACAAGGACACAGAAGACCCTGGTTTTTTTTTTTTTTTTTTTTTTTTTTTTTTTTTTTTTTTTTTTTTTGGTGGGAGGAGGTGGGAACATTTTTGAGGATAGGAATTGCATGTCTATTTTATAAGATATGCACATCACTAATTTTACTTAAGGTCATTTCTACCTTTTCTTGATCTAAAATTTCAATATATCTCTTACTTATGAATATAAATATAATATGAATATAAACCGCAGGCTTCTTGCTTTGTGATATATTAAATATCTTTATTGCTGAAGCCATGGCTGGATGGATTACACTTTATTTTCTGAGATATTTTTGTGACCCTCTTTGTCCAGAGAGTGAGAACTTCAGAATGGTACACAGTGCATGATAATTTTCTATACTGTCTGGGGGGAGGAGGTGTTAATGGAAGAGTTTACTTATTTACTGAATGCAGCATTTTTCAGTTGGTGATATAAAGCAAGGGCTACTTTAGAGTTTCAGAAAATAAGCATAAAACATTTAGTCAACTGTGAAAGAAATCTGACTTTCTCTATGAAAGCCTATTTCAAATGACAGATTTGGGTTGTTTATGAAAGTTTTGGGCTGTTCTGAGATACCATTTTAGTGAGAATGTACTAAACAGGGTGTTGTTAGAGAATGAATAGAAAAAATATGGCTTTCTTGGCTACAACAGAAAATACTCCCAACTAGTCTCATCAGCTTTATTGCACGTACTTTTAATATTGACATAAGCCAAAAATAAATTACCTCAATTCCGATTCATTTACATTTTATTATTTCTCAAAATTTATTACAATATTTGTTGAAACTCCTAATTCTGTTTGGGCAGTTGTATGCTCAACCCCTAAGGACAAATCATAATTAGTTTAAGCTCTGGCAGCCTCTTTTATTATGCTCTACTTGCTTTCCTGGTCTCTCCTGCAGCTGGTATAGCCATGTCATGGTGCTAACCAAGGAGCTTCTGGGAGTGACTTGTTTGCCTGATGAAGAGGCAGACACTTGGGGAGGGCTCCCTCCAGAGCTGCTTCTTCTTCCCACCTTGACCATAGTTGTAAAAGATGTGATGCTTATGCCTGGTGCATTACCAAACCTCTGGAGACCTTAGGTGGTAAGCCCAAGGACAAAAAGGTGACATTCTGCAGATAAAAGAATGGAAAGCAGAAATGCCCAAGTTTCAAATGATATGACTGAATAATACCACCCTGAAACTACCTGTCTGCAGGCTTCTTGCTTTGTGATACAGTAAATATCTTTACTGCTGAAGCCACAGCTGCATGGATTACACTCATCTAATACTGAATGATTTAGACATTGTTCCTGATACTTGGGATAGAGCAGTAATGGAAACTTGGCCTCATGGAGTATGAACCAAGTCAGAGACAACATGTACTGCAGAAGTAAAAGGATAAAAATATAGTGTGCCAAATAGTGGTAATTACTACAGAAAAAGGAAAGCAAGGCAACGGGATGGAGAGTGAAGGGAGGCTAGCTCATACAGGTTATCCAGAGAAGCTTGGTAGAGGTGATCATTTGAGCAGAGACTTGAATGAAGTAAAAGTGAGCCAAGTGGGTATCTGGGAGTATTCTATTTCTTTCAGCTGAGAGCATCATTAACTTCTACATCCAATAAGTTCTTAATCATTCTTCAAAACAGAGCTCAGATATCTTCATTTCTCGGACATATTCCAGGACCTCCCACCCTCTAAAACTATATGTTTCCTCTTTGAGGCTATTTCTCTGACTGTAGGCACATCTTTTGTTATACTCATCAGGCCCTTATTTTAATTTGCTCGTTGACAGAGCTTGTAAATTCACCCTCTCTAGACTATGAGCCCACTGAGGGACATAGTCAATTGCAGTCAGTACTTCTCTGGCTCCTAGCATTCAGCACTTGCTATTCAGTGGGCTCCACGGACCCACAATTAACTACTGACTTGACTAGAACTTGTGTCCTTTGAATGTTCTGGGTACAAATATGTGCTTTTCTCCATAACGTGATTAAAAATGGGCACCCCAGTAAACTTTTATTAAAGTGTGACTATTTACTGTGAATAAGAAATCTGTCTCGTAAGCATAAAACAAAAGTTGATTACTCTGAGCTGCCATGAACATGGGCAAATAAAATAGGTCACCTAGGTAGAAAGCCTTGGGTCTTATTTGGAAAAGAAGCAATCGCAATCTGGTTCCTATAGGGTTCACCCATCTAATCATATTATGTCCTCAGTCTTTGGAATAGGCTATAAGAAAAATAATTTTAAGATCACTTACCTACGCTAGGTTTTTACTGTCTTCTGAGCCTGCCAACCAGTATTGGGAAAATATTTGTTGATGGTCTTGAATGAATCCTCATTTACGAACTTCTGCACTTTCCCCGCCCCAGGCAACCCAATTACTATTCCCCATTTCAGGACTGAGCGGGGATGGGGGACTGGGGAGAAACATATAATTGACAACCAGAAGAAACAGGCTTTTACCATAAAATATAACCTAGTTGATATTGTATTTTTAACTCTAGAGGTGAAGAGAAAGGAAAAGGGTATTTAAAGAAACTTAAGACGTCAGCTACGACTTAAAAAAAAAATAGAAGAGTTTGATTTCAGGTACCTGTGTGAAAATTTAGTAAGGAGAGTATTAGTGGATATTAAGTGTATTTTTAAGTTAAATATACAAAGTTTGTAGAATAAACAATATACTTTTAAGAAATTTCTCTCTTAATGCCAAAACAGAGGGAAAAGCATTGGCTTTTATTTAAAATTGAAATAAAATCAAGTTCCCTTCTTTTATGTGTTATATGACTAGACATTAATATATGTTGGCAATTAATATTAACTAATGTGCCTGTTTTCCATTTAACCAATTTCTTTTATTTAAAAATCAGTAAGGAAAACACTGTTTTCTAAATAGTAGGAATTTAACAAGGTAAATTTATATGTGTCTCAACATTTTACTTTTTTAAAAAAGACTTATTTATTTATTTATTTGAAAAATACCTGGAGAGAAGGAAAGATAGAGAGAAACAGAGTTCTTCCACCCACTGGTTCATTCTCCGACTAGAATGGCAGGGCTGGGCCAGTTTAAAGCCAGGAGCCAAGAACTTCATCCAGATCTCCCATGTGGGTTTAGGGGCCCAAGGATTTGTGTTATCTTCCGCTGCTTTCCTAGATGCATTAGCATGGAGCTGGATTGGAAATGGAAAAGCAGCCAGGACTCAAACCGGCTCCCATATGGGATGCCAGTGTCACAGGTGGTGGCTTAACCTGCTATGCCACAATATCAGCCCCTCAAAATTTTTCTTAAGGGGGCCGGCGCCATGGCTCACTTGGTTAATCCTCTGCCTGCAGCACTGGCATCCATATGGGTGCCAGGTTCTAGTCCCGGTTGCTCCTCTTCCAGTCCAGCTCTCTGCTGTGGCCCGGGAGGGCAATGGAGGATGGCCCAAATGCTTGGGGCCCTGCACTCGCCTGGGAGACCAGGAAGAAGCACCTGGCTCCTGGCTTCAGATTGGCACAGAGCCAGCCATGGTGGCCATTTGGGGAGTGAACCAATGGAAGGAAGACCTTTCTCTCTGTCTCTCTCTCACTCACTGTCTATAACTCTACCTGTCAAATAAAAAAAAAATTTTTTTTCTTGAAACTAGCTTTGAGTTAGCTAGTATGGAAATAAATGAAGATTTTTGGGAATTAGTTTTTGGAAATAAATAGAATATATTTTTTCTCTGAACATATATCTGAGATCTTTAAATTTTATTTTCCATAGGTTTCATAAGGAACAGTCCCCATCACAAATGAAAAGAAGTTTTAAAGAGTTCTAAAATAGTTTGGCACATCTAAAATCTTCCCTGGTTTTTACAAGACATGGTTATAACATCAGAAATGGTTCCTTGACAAACAGCTGTGAGACTAAACTCATATAAGAAAGCTGGATTCCAGAAACGTTATAGGCCTATACTGCTTTGCTCCTCATACCCTGGAAGCCCGTTCCAGGTGAGACTCAATCCAAACCTTCAGGGCCTCCTCACATCCTCCCAGAGAGGAACCTCTCCAACTTCACAGTGGGATCAGCAGGCCAGCATCTGCACCACAGCCACCCAAGGCAACACCAGGACAGAGGTACACTGGTGTGGTATGAGGTCTGATCATGTGTGTTACTCAAGCTGAGCAGCTGTGAATGAATAGGGAGCACAGAGCTGAATTAATGGAAAATGTTTAATTGCTCTTTTTCATCGAAAGAGCTACTTTGGCTAGTGGCTAGAGACATGTCTGGGGTTTCTGAGAGGGACACTTTCATACTCTATCATGTGCTTTATCTATTTATTTACTTATTTATTTTTTTCAGGTTAAAAGGCCTAAGCTTACTTTCTTAACTATAATGGGATCTCGCCAGCACAAAAGTCAACAAATTCACAGGAGACAGAAGACATTCTTGGTTTGATTGCTCCTAATAAACTTCAGTGCTTCCAGACCACAAAATTGTCATAGAATTATTTGTAATGCTTCTTTAAAAGGGTGACAAGGTTCAGAAATAAACTGCACGTGGTAAGAAGAGCCTCCCTTGAGTGATCCCTGCAAAATGAGTTGCAAGGCACTGGGAGTGGTGGTGGTTTCCGGCCATTAGCGTTACTAATCAAGGCCAGCTTTGCATTTATGGGAATCTACAGAAATCAGGATGATACATGTGATGCTCACTCAAGCAACCCTGCCTGATGCCTTCAAGGTTATGCAGAAACAAAACTTTACTCCAATTATCTCTGATTGGAATGCTTCATGATTTTTTATATATCCTTGAAATAAAGAGAGCCCAGGAAATAGATACATTAGGTCTGCGGGTCACAGAATCATATTTAGTACTGCAAGCTCACATAAAGCAATTACCGTCAACTTTCAATTAACCTCGGTACTGAAGGAAGATGTAGTGTAGAAAGCACAAAACCTAGATAACCTACCCGGGTCTGTCTTTGCTGCCTTGGTTGCAACTGAGGTGAGACAGAGATAATGGGAGCCCCAGGAAAATTTGCTCGGGGCTAAGAGGCTCTTCAGAGAACCCTGAGCAGAGGTGATAAATTCAGCCACCATTCTTTGCTCTCTTTCTATGCCCACAGCCTTTCTGCCCCACATCATAAAGCAAAAATAACCTTGTTTTCCCGGTAAACTTCCGATTGACAAGCAGAAAATGTGAAGTGGAGGAAGCCACTCAGCGAATCTGGCAGTCCCCTGGCAGAGCAGGGGAGACTTCTGGGGCCCCAGATTGCTCGGAGCTGAGGCTGTGCACTGTCTACCTGAGGATGTTCAAGCCACACCCAGTATTCCACTGGGTGTTTGTTTCCATAGGATTTCAACTGCACCACCCGAAATAGTAAGAGATGTTGATTTGTAAATGTTATCATTAATCATCTGCACACATGATAAAGCGTTCTCTACTGCAGATTCCCACAGGCATTACAACGCTGCATCCATCCAGTCCTGGGCATCACTGCTATTCTCATCCTTCTGACGTGATCAGCCCTCCAGGCCGGGCAACTTCCTTCTTGGCCAGGAGGCACAGGAATCATAAAAAGGATGCCTCGTCAAGCAATTTGGCTTTGCACCAGGAATGGTTTGGCACTTTAATAAGGAAGGAAGTCTCAAGTCATATGAATAAACTTCCAGTGGGATTCTAAACCTTTTTGAGCAGTACAGGACACAGAAAAAGGAACACAGGGACATGTGGACACCTTTCAAGCTACAGCAAATATACAGACTCAACAGAAAGGAAAGCTGGAGATAACCTCAGAGAAAGGGCAAGAATTCACACAAGTACATGTTTTCATTAAAAAAAATCTTGAGGCTAAAATACTTATTAAATAGCCACATTCAAATCTTCTATAGACATAACTTAGAAATAAAATGAATGAGATCTTAAAAGAAGGCATTTGTTGAGATTGGTTAATTTTTTTTCACTCAAAATGAATTTCTATGTACTGGAGGGAGAAATCTGATGTAAATTGGGAATATATACATATATAAAGTGAAATGACAGAGTAAGAAGGAAACAGGAGAAACCATGGAAAATGCAGTATTTCTAGAGAATATTGACCAAAGTTCTTCTTAATAGGAGAGACAGAGATAGAGAACAGAAAGAAATGTAGCCAAGGAACTTCTAAAAGTTCAGAAAAAATAACAGGATAGAGACTGTAAAAGGAAAAGTAACTCACACATCACAAACGATTGTGAAAAATGGAAATAATGACCGTGAAATATCAGTGAGCAAAGAAAAGTGAGCTAAAGAAATCAGCAAAGTTGCACACCTCTGATTCAACACTGTTGATTCTTCCATTTCTTCTATGAATTTAAAGAAAACAGTTCACCTCCTGCGAGCTAGGCAGCATGGCAGGCCCCAGGGAGCAATGCTGCAAAAACCAGTCCTGCTGTCAGGAAACGCACACACACCTGTCATGGAAATGTGGCTTCTGGTTAAAAACGAGGGTGAGGAAGAAAGGTATTTTTATTCCTCTCTCTTATTCTAAAACAGAATCAAAACAACACCCAGTAAAAAATGAAGGAAAACATCAGATGTAATGAAACAAGAAAAAAATAAATAAAGGCACCACTCACTTTACAAACTATGAAACACAGGTGGGCTAAATGAAGAAAGGACACAAAAGTTGACGGATACCTCAAGTCTCAAGCACAAAAAGGTGCAAAAGTTTACCGTAAATGAAATGTCATTAACATCTAATGAGCCACTGAAGACAGCTGCAAGGTTCATAATGTAAGACAGAGTCTTCTTGTAGAAACACAGTTTGATACCATATTCATACACACACACACAACTTGAAATTTCTAGATAACTCTCTTACACAAAAAGCATGTCCTGGAGCCGGCAGTTTGGCACAGAATGAGGGTTAAGCCACCACTTGTGACCCTGGCATCCCATACTGCAGTGCCAGCTAGAGCCTCAGTTGTTGTTCTTCCAATACAGCTCCCTGCTAATGCAACTAAGGAAGGCAGTGGAATATGGCTCACTTGCTTGGGCCGCTGCCACCTATGTGGGAGACCAGATGGAGTTTCTGGTTTCTGGCTTCTGGCTTTGCCCTGGCCCATTTGGGGAGTGAATCAGTGAATAAAAGTTCTCTTTCTATGTCTGTGTCTGTCTGTCTCTCTCTCTCTGATGCTCTGCCTTTCAAGTAAATAAGTCTTCTAAAGAAAAAAAAAGAAGAAAACATATCTTTACACATTAAGCCAGTGGAAATTTTTTCTTAGATAACCATTCTGATGGAAACAATTTGAATTTTATTAGGTAAGTTAAAAAAATAGTAACTAGTCCATAGAGCATTGGATCCTGCTATTTTAAACAGAGAGTTCTGCTAGATGGTTTCAATCACCCATTTATTTGGGTTTTCAGAAGAATGAAGCTATGAGAAGAAGAGTATCACCAGATCACAATGCTTCCCTACCCTTTTGTTGATCTCAAGAGTTAAGAGCTATTTCACCAAGAAAATACAGCTCAACACACTAAAATGGCAACTGAGTGACAACGTGAGTGCCTACTAACTGGTGGTCTTCATGCAGCAAGTGTGGGAAAGCTCCTGCCAGCTACAGACCTGGAAAATATGAATAAAAGCTACTGGAAAGAGTAGGAGAACAATTTTCTGACTCTTCCCACCATGAGTGTTGGAACTGGCACAGATGCAAGACCATGTGACTGGTGCTTCCATTTTCCAAGAAATCAATGGGTGGATGAAAGGTCTGATTTTGAATTATGTAACAAATTCTGACTTGTCCTCATGATTTGAGACATACAAGAATTCTCTTATTCTTCTCCTGGCTACACATAGATAAAAATCTATATAGTCTCATGGGCCCTTTAAAGCATCTCGTTCACATGCAGACAGTGGAAAATTCATAGACTCATGAAGGAGATTGGACTATGGGATGGAAATCTAACAGAAAACAATGAAAATCAATAAAATTATAGATCCAAACATTAAGCAGCATTTACTTCAGTGACATTAGCTAATGGTACAGTTGAGTGAGTGAAGAAGTATGAAATAACATTAATTTCTTCTCCCAAGTTCAAAAACGCTAGAATGATCAGCCAAGGACCATACACTTCAAGTCTGAGCTGCTTGGGAAACAGATAGGAGCTGAACTGTGTCCCCTGCAAAATTCATATGTTGAAATCTTATACCCCAGAACCTTAGACTGTGACTGTGTTTGGAGAAAGGGCCTTTAAAGAGACAATCAAGGTTAAATGAGGCCACTGGAGTGGGGAGGAAGGCAGCCTAACTCACTATGACTGTTCTCCTTGTAATAAGAGAAAATGAGGGCACAGTCAGGCACAGAAGGAAGAAAATGTGGAGACACAGTGAGAGGACACCCTTTCCAAGTCAGAGCGAGAGAGGCCTCAGAAGAACCAACCCTGCCAACACCTTGATGTCCGACTTCCAGCCCCAGAACTTCTGGTCTCTGTTGTTTACACCACCCAATCTGTGGTCCTTTGCTACAGCAGTCCCAGAAGACTAACAGACAAATCTCCTGTTTTTCTCATACAAGTCTGAAACAACACTCAAGTTCCTTTTGTGGCTGAATGCATTCAAAGTGTTCATACTCACAACGCCCACAGGAAAGGCCACCACGGCTAACATCCAGTCACGAAGAGAGATGAGCTTCTTGAGCTGTCTCTCCTGTTCTTGGCTCCCACTGCCTCTGGTCAGGAGACTGGAAAGATCAGTCAGCACACAGATGCCGAAAAAGACAGCCTGGATAACCTGTGGGAAACAAAAGTGGGACTCAGTCAGTGAACTCTCAAGAGGGCCAAGTGCAGAACATGCTGTATGTTCACACTGGGTGCATAGTAAGAAAAGATAAAAATCACATTTACAGAACTGGCCCGACCAACAAAAAATCCTGAGATATTTACAACTTGCTAGTATAGGTGAGAAAACTCATCTTTAAAACACTACTTCCATTTTCACTCACCTCCAGACAAGTGAAAAACATGCACCCATCTAAAGAGGCCCAACAGAAAGCAGTATCAATGGTCAAGTTGGCACAGCCATTATTTTAAAGTATCACATTTATGGCTTTTATTATACTTATATTGAATACATTAACTAGTGAGGTGTAACACAATACATGAGACAATTCAATCTAAAAGTGAAGAAACCTTTCCTATGCTTTCATCTCTTAGATTTAGACAATGCTTCCCAACAACAAAGTGGTAGAATGCTGATGCTCCAGTCATAAAGAAACCAACTGAACACAATAATCGGCATTCTAATACTGAGCAATTTCTATTATCAAACTTGAATGAAATGACCTCCCCTCAAGATTTCAGTATTTGTGAAATAAAATTGTTCTAAAGCAAATGTAGATGTCTTTCATATGTTTCAGAAAAAGTTATCAGTTGCTTAGTCTCAAATCAATTGCAGATTGAGTCACTTGCATCAGTTATGTTTTCCTTGGATGATCAAAAAGGTGAGAAACACTGATACACCAAAGACCAATAATTTGTGAGATTCCTAAAGTGGAGGAAAACTGACAATCTAGAGCAGTGAGTGCAGGCAGGCAGCATACTGTAATATAGCTAGTCAACTGATCATTCAAATATGGAAAGGGCAGAAGACACAGCGTACTTTAAAAAGTTCATGGGAAAATGAAACTAAAGTAAGCTTATTTTGGTGCAAAAAAACAATTTGAAATCCCTACATAAAGGGATCTTCAAAAAATGTCATGGAAAGTGCATATTATGCATAAACTATGCATGGATTTAAACACATTTTTGTACCAAAATAAACTTATTTTTAATGTCAATATTTTCCACAAACTTTTTGAAGTACCCTCTTATAATATTTCCTGGACTCAAAACCATACCCATTTGGCACCAAAAATGGATTTAAGAGGAATTTTCTGGCTGTTTTTTCTGGAAATAAGTTACAGATGAGATATTTATAAAAGATGTAGTTCTACTCATTACTTCTTTAGAAAACACAACAAGTATGTTTTTTGTACATTTCCACATTGGCAGTGGAAAACTGATGAAAGCTCTGTGGCTGGGCTCTTCATGTAGGCACAGAACAAAGGGACAGGGGTCCTAAACAGTATCAGATCCCACACCATAGCACAGCACTGGAACACCTCAACTGTTAATCTAGACCTTTTGGAGCTCACCAAATTCTGTGATTATTAGTTAATCTTAGCCACAGTAATAACACATCTTTCCTTATAACCTAGCCTGTCCTTAGTTTCAATGATTTAAAGTTTATTGTCATTCTTAAAGACACCCAGAAAAACCTGAATAGGAAAAGCTGAGACTACCACAACTGATGATGGCAGATATGTTGGCATGAATCATGTTTTGATAACCAGAAATAACTTAATTGACTCAAATGTTACTCTGATGCTTAGGACAACTTTCCATTCATCTCACAGGACTTTAGATGCTGAAACTCTGTTAGTCCTACTGGAGATTGGGAAATTGGAGTGAGACCTTACTGGCGAATAATAATCTCCATATAATTCTGGATAGTAAATATACACTAAAGAGAATCCTACATAACTAGTAACTGGGGAAATGCCAATAAAGTCCACAATGAGATCATATTTCTCATCAGTATAATTATTTTCAATTTAATTCTCATAATACCAAGTGTTATAAAGATTTAAAACAGGGACCAGCACTGTGGAGTAGCAGGTAAAGCTGCTGCTTGCAAGGCTAGCATCCCATATGGGTGCCAGTTAATGTCCCTGCCACTTCTGATCCAGCTCCCTGCAAATGGCCTGGGAAAAGCAATAGGAGATAGTCCAAGCACCTGGGCCCCTGCCACTCATGTAGAAGACCTGGAAGAAGCTCTTGGCTCTTGGCTTTAGACTTGCTCAGCACTGGCAGTTGTGGCAACTACTTTAAAGAAAATTGACAATATTTAGACTTAATATTCTATTTGCCAAAGGACTTAGCTATGAATAGTATTCTCCACAGAAACTCTCATAGGTGTATACTAGTCACATCTACTGAAAGCTAAATTTCAGCCTTAGGTGCTTCAAAAAAGAGCAATCTATATGCATCTCAAACACATAATCAACTTTTAATTTTTACAATGAAACATTAAACCAAGAAAAACTAAGTTATATTTTATATCATTAAACTATTTTTAAATGTAAAGAGAAATTTAAGGATGCAGCTAGACATATGTTAAGTAAAATATGAAGAAATGTGTGAGGATTAACACTGAACTCAAGCACCCTTGCAGGGGAACATCTGGTCCATGGGTCGTGGTAGGCCTTTGAAATACTTTGATCTGGCTCTGCTAAGGCAACCACAACTGAGACTCAAAATGTAATAAATCTATATCAGGCTGATTTTGAGCTTGATAATTTTGTATGGCCCGCAGATGATGTTATAAATATCCAAATGGTCCTTGGCAGAAAAAAGTTTCCCCACCTCTGCTGGAAAGAAGAAGGACACAAGAGGCTCAAATGCATTGATTTAATTTTTAATTCTTAAGTTGATTATTTGGGTATTTTGATGTTTATTATATTATTATTTTCATTTTCCTTAGCATGAAATATTTCCAAATAACTTAAAAATAAAAATTTAAAAAGGGAATAGCTTGTATACTTTCAAAATATATGAGTGGAGCTGGCACTGTGGTGTAGCAGGTAAAGCTGCCGCCTGTAGGGCCGGCATCCCATATGGGTGCTGGTTTGAGTCCCAGCTACTCCACTTCCAATCCTGCTCTCTGCTATGGCCTGAGAAAGCAGTAGAAGTGGCCCAAGTCCTTGGGCCCCTGCACCCACGTGGGAGACCCAGAAGAAGCTCCTGGCTCCTGGCTTTGGATCAGCCTAGCTCTGGCCATTGTAGCCACTTGATGAGTGAACCAGAAGATGGAAGATCTCTCTCTCTCTCTCTCTCTCTCTCTGCCTCTCTGTAACTCTGCCTTTCAAATAAATAAATAAATATTTTAAAAAATAATATATGAGTGGCCAGACTCTTGCAAATCCTTTACTTCCAACTTAGCTTTCCCTAGTTTTAAAGACAGGATAAAATGACAGGATTTGTTGCACTCAAGAAGTGATTGTATTATACATGAACAACGTTCTGCAGGATTAGTGTATATGGGCAAAGGAAATAAAGTCTTAGCTTAGTAAATATGAAATATAAATATCTGAAAGTCATTGTTTTTTAATGTGGCCCAGGAAATTAGGTGACTTGGCCATAGTCTTCATCGACGAAGGGAAGTCCTTCTTATAGCTACTTCCATACCTCCCAGAAACAAATGAATTCACTACCACTGTGCACTTTTACACTCCATGATATAGTTAGTGAGGGTAAACTTGCCTTCCCATCATAAATGATTGTACATATGGACTGAATATAAGTCAATTTTTTAAGATACTGAACTTCGCCCTTTGTAGACAGTTGGAGAAATCTTTTTTTAAAGAGCTCTTCAGATGACATCAAGTGCAACTTGGGTTATCTTCCTTTTTGCTACAAAGTAATACAGTCAGAGAAGTGATCACATTTAATGGTTATTCACAAGGCCAATAATAAGGAACTATACAAGGGTAAGTACCATTGGGTGTCATCATAGAAATCTACCTAACACAAATTATATGCTAGACAATTCTCAGAATGTATTCAGCCTGGAGAGGTCAAGTGGAGGTCAACTACACAGTAAAGGCCTTATAAAAACTAAAAGTCATTCATAAGAGACCAAATAAGTTTCTTGCCTAAATAGTGACACTACAATAATAAAGAAATCAAGACTGATATAGGTCTACCCCAGCAGTACCTAAAAACAAGCCTCAAAAAACTCTAGCTGATATACAACTAATTTACATTCTTAGAAAAGCAAAATTCTACATACTTTAAAGGGAGATAAAATTTAGACATTCAAGAATATAGCACATGGTGTCCAAATAGCAAATAAAAATTACTTAGGAAGTAGGAAAATACTCAAAGGAGCCTCAACCAGGAGATAAAATATTCAGTACAGATACTAAGTGACAAGTATTATAAACAACAGAAACTTTGAGGGAAGGAGACTGGTCAAGTTGAAAAATACTGAAGTAACTGCAATATTTAAATTTCTTGAAAACTATACACTCAGATCCAAAAAGCTTAAAATAATATGATATTAAAAATAATATTTTTATTTACATACAAAGAAACAACACCCAGAGTATAATCAAATTTCTGAAAATCTGTAATAAAGGGAACATTTTTAAAGTCAGTGGATGGAAAAGATGTATCACATACAGAAAAAGATAAGAATTAATCACAGATGTTCTATGTACAATGTTCCAAGACAGAAAACAATGGAATGATTATCTTTAAAGTGTTACATGGTCAAAAAAGAAAGAAAGAAAAAAGACAAAAAAAAAAAACCTGTCAGAGGTGAAAAACTCTTTAAAACAGAAATTGAGAGAATTCATTGTCATTAGACTTTGACTGCAAGAAATCTAAAAGAAAAAACACTGATACCAAATATAATAGCAAATCCATATGGAGCAATGAAGATGGCTGAGAAATATCAAATATGTTCATATGCAGATAAATACAAAAGATGTCTCTTGGGGCTGGCATTGTGGCATTGCAGGTTAAGCCACCATCTGTGACATCAACATCCCATATGAGTGCCAGTTTCAGTCCTGGCTGCTCCACTTCTGATCCAGCTCTGCACAAATGACTTGAGAAGGCAGCAAAAGATGGCCCAAGTAGTTGGGCCCTTGTGACCCATGTGGGAGACCTACATGGAATTCCAGCAGATGGATGATCTCTATCTGTCTCTCCCTGTCTCTGTAACTCTGTTTTTCAAATAAATAGATAAATCTTTTTTTAAAAAGTCTCTTTTTTTTAATTTTTACATTTACTCAAAACAATTAACATTTTAAAGCAAAAATATCATTTATTGCGAGCTGTAAGCACCGTTAGAAGTAAAATTTATGACAAGAATAGCACAGAGAACAGGAAGGGTGGAATGAAAGATAGACTGTTGTAAGGTTCTTACACTCTACACAAAGTAGAAACAACTAATATGGTAGAAAAAATAGTAAGTTAAAGATACATATTGTAAATCATAGAACAACTGCTAAAAGAATACAGTAGAGAGGTTTAGCTAAATTATTAGTCTTCTATTGTTGCACATGAATTACCATAAACTTAGCAGTAGAAATAACAACGAATTATTATTTCACAATTTTAAAGGTCAGACGCCCAGGAAAGTTATTTTGGTGGGTTGGTGGGTATCACACACCAAAATCAATGTGTTGGCTGAGCTTTGAAGTGGAGGCTCAAGGAAAAGATTTATTTACTTACAAGTTCATTCGTGTTTTTGGTAGAATCCATTTCCTTCAGATTCTAAAACTGAAGTTCATGTTTCTTTATTGGCTGTTGGCCAGGGTCTCCCTCAGCTCCTCTCTACTCTTCAGTCCCTGCATGTGACCCCTACCATTTTCAAAGCCAGCAAGACAATGTGGGATCCTTCTTATTGCTCAGATCTCCTGACTTCCTTTTCTGTTTTCCTCATCTGCCACTGTGCTGAAAACGCTCTCTGTCTTTAAGGTTCCTGTGACATGCTCAGGTCCAGCTGCAATGTTCCTTTCTTAGGGTTGACTGTGCCACATACCTTAATACAATCAAGGGAGTTATAACTCAGTAAATTCACAAGTTTCTGGGATGAGAGTGAAACACGTCTGGGAGCCATTTTAGAAATTCTGCCTATTATAGCTAAGAAACCAATAGTGGAAAGAGAATGTTATACTAATAATACTAAAACAATCCCAAGGAAATCAAAATTTGGAAAAAAGAATAAAAATCATATCGCAAAAGAAAAAATATCAGGCTTAAATACAACAATGAATATAATTATATTAAATATAATTAATTAAAGCTCTCCAATTAAAAGGCAGAGATAGATTGGATTTTTAATAACAAACAAAAACTGCATGGTAAGTATAATTTTTTTAAAGAGATTTATTTATTTTACTTGAAAGTCAGAGTTATACAACGAGAGAAGGAGAGGCAGAGAGTGAGAGAGAGAAAGGTCTTCCATACGCTGGTTCATTCCCCAATTGGCCTCAATGGCCGGAGCTGAGCCAATCCGAAGCCAGGAGCCAGGAGCCATGAGCCTCCTCTGGGTCTCCTATGCGGGTATCAGGGGCCCAAGGACTTGGGCCATCTTCAACTGCTTTCCCAGTCCACAGCAGATAGCTGGATGAAAAGTGGAGCAGCTGGGCCTCTAACCCGCGCCCGTATGGGATGCCGGCACTGCAGCTGGCGGCCTTACCCACTATGCCACAGCTCTGGCCTGGTAAGTATAAATTTGCAACCAGTTAAAAGTAAATGAATGCACACACTAACCATACAAAAGCTGAAGTAGCTATGCTAAGGCCGGCGCCGCGGCTCACTAGGCTAATCCTCCGCCTAGCGGCGCCGGCACACCGGGTTCTAGTCCCGGTCGGGGCGCCGGATTCTGTCCCGGTTGCCCCTCTTCCAGGCCAGCCCTCTGCTGTGGCCAGGGAGTGCAGTGGAGGATGGCCCAGGTGCTTGGGCCCTGCACCCCATGGGAGACCAGGAAAAGCACCTGGCTCCTGGCTCCTGCCATCGGATCAGCGCGGTGCGCCGGCCGCAGCGCGCCGGCCGCGGCGGCCATTGGAGGGTGAACCAACGGCAAAGGAAGACCTTTCTCTCTGTCTCTCTCTCTCACTGTCCACTCTGCCTGTCAAAAAAAAATAAAAATAAAAAAAAATAAAAAAAAAAAAAAACAAAAAAAAACAAAAGCTGAAGTAGCTATGCTAATATCAATATCAAAAGGTAAGTTTCCATTGACATGTAGTGGGTTAAGCAGTTGCCTGCAATATTGGTATCCCACATGGGCACTGGTTTGTGTTTCAGCTACTCCACTTCCCATCTAGCTATAGATAATGTTCCTGGAAAAGTAGCAGAAGATGGCCCAAGTTCTTGGACCCCTGCCACCCATGTGGGAGACCTGGATGAAACTCCAGGCTCCCGGTTTCAGCCTAGCCCAGCTCTGGTCATTGCAGCCATTTAGGGAGTGAACCAGAAGACAGAAGACCTCTCTGTCTCTCTCTCTCTCCCTCTGTAACTCTGTCTTTCAAATAATTAAATACATCTTTAAAAAAAAAAAAAAAAGATCTTTAGGAAAGGAAAATTATCAAAATAAATAGGCTCATTTTATAATGATAAAAAAGGTCAATTCCTCAAGAAAGCATAATGATCTTAGATATGCACGTATTTAACAACAGACCTTCAAAATAGAGGAAGGGCTAAATCATTCAATATCATTTTTATGTAAATAAACAATTTACTGATGGGAAACAGATGTCTTTATGAACGTGGAAAGGAAACGGAAGTGGTAGCAGAGGGGATGAAAAGGGAGGGAAAGGAAAACTGAAAGGGAAAGGGATAGGATGAGGAGGGTATCTTAACAATGGAAAATAGAGAATAAATAGAATCTCATATTCTAAGAGAGCGGAATTACTGCAAATATAACAACAGTCTAAACTTTTGTCCAAACTTACATAGTTAACAGTACATACAAATTAACTCTTATACTTCTCTACAGTGATTCACCTTGTCTGACCCAAAAGTGTCATTTAATACAGCAGTATTATAATACAACTTCCTGGTGACTAACCCATCACTCTCTGTAGACCCTTCTATAGCACACCACTGCTTGCCATTATGGCACAACTCCTACCACATCTCCACTGATCTGGGAGACTTTTTCAAGGTGAGTATGTGGAGTCAGGAAAAGATAGAACCAAACAATGATTTTCTCCTAGTTTCTAAAAATGAAGTAACACAGAGGAAATTTGAGGGGAGAGGGAGTTATTATTTCTGTAGCTCCTATTGGTTAATACTCAAAAGATAATCTCTATAAACAATTAAATCTACCATTTTCTGGAGAGAAGCATAGACTGACTTTTGGTTCTTTGCTTACTTGAGAAGCAGTCTGCCTATACTGTTAAATTATTTTAGATTTCTGCCTCTTCAAGTTTAATTTGAGCAGTCAGTTAACAAATCCCAGCAGAGACCTTTTATGTTTATACTGCTCATATGCATCATGCTGTCCAGTGCAACTTAAGGTTCATTAAATTAACTATTAGAAATGTAAAAGCTATAAGGAGATACAGAAGTAATCTTAAGCAGGATTATCTTGAAATATTATTCAGCTCCAGCCATTCTGCAGAGCTGGCATTTCCAAACCATCAACTCAGCATGACACACATATACACCATCTGGCTTTGAGTTGTGAGCAGGCTGGTTGCTCTTACTATTTTACATTACATGTAGAAATGAAGTGGTCAAATGTATCACATCTCTCCAAGAAATATAAATAGAGATTTATCAGAATAAAAAAAATTCCCAAGATATGTTGGAATCAGTATTTATCTTCCAGAACATTCTCAAATGCTTAATTCCTACTGTATCTTTTCTTCAACTCCTTAACTCTTCCTGTCAGGAAATCAAAGCTTATTTACTGAAAAATTTTAGACATAAACGACTCATTTCCACAAATATGAAACGGTACTAAAATTCCATTTATAACTTTGTTTTCTTACGTAATTGTTTCTAATTAATTAAATATTATTGACTTTCCTTCTCTAGAATGCAGTAAACTATTAGAATTCTGCTTGTCCTACAGAGCAAATTCATTAGAATTCTACCATTTATTCTCAAATATATATTTATATATAATGTAGTTTATCCAGAATAGGTTTTCCTTCTATTATATCATCCTCAATATCCTCAATTAAATTTAATTGCATCAAAATTATAGTTGGTTTATTAAATTATATCATTAATCAGTTGCCAATTTGTACATTTCCGCCAAACTGAACAAACTCAAGCAAGATACAAGAAGGAATCAAAGTAAAGAACAGAACACATTAAGTAAGAAACGGAATTGTTATTTGTATGAATTTAAAAGGCTGGAGTACAGCTGTCCTGACCTTTGGGCATTAGAGTTCCAGTGACTAGCTTCTATGGCGTACCACATTTTGCCTATGTTTTACTATCTTAACGTAAAGAGAACCATAATGTTTGTCTCAAAGATTGTACTTATTTTTAAGTTAATTTTAGACTCACAGAAGACAGAAGAAATAAGAAGACAGAACTCTGAGGGGTAGCAAATGGAAACATGGAGTGACATGGATCAGGGAATGAAGGAAAACTGCGGAGAGAACAGATGGGAAGGAGGCAGTGAGATTTATTGATGTCATAAAGAAAGGCCTGGAGGAGTCTCCATAAGAGGATAAGAACATTAATTAAAGGGGAAATGGTAAGGAAGAAATGAAAACCTACCTGGACTGTTGGCTAATTAGAGAACATAAAGTATTACATGACATTGAATAAAATTTATATGTAATCCAGAGAAGAATATAACAGTCATCTATAGATAGTCTAGACAAATAGATATAAAGATGTGTGTGCTCTAAATATACATGTCATATGTCTGTATCTATCTACAAATACATGGTAAGAGAGAGAGAGAGAGAAATTTCTCCAATAGACAGAGTAGGTAACACTTTTGGAGAAATGGTGTCAACTGGAGACCTTCCTAAATCTCATCTACGTATCTTGAGGCACTTTACAGCCTACAAAGTTATTCTGTTTTCAGTTCATAAAGCTTTCAAGACAGTTCTTGCTAGAAACCAGCCTGTGGCCCTGTCTGTGCATGCTGCCGAGTGAATATGAGTGAAGGAGTTAAGTCACATGTGGAAAAGATAGGAAGAGCCATGAAACAGCATTGCCATCAAACCTAATCCCTAAGGGATTCCCCTCCATTCCACAAATATCTTAATCATGCATAATGCCTATTCCCTGTTATCAAGATCAACAGTGAGAGCCAAAGCCATTTCGGCTCATGAGACAGTGACTCAGGATGAAGTCAGACAACTGAACTCTGCAAGGATTTCCTTTGTTGCATTTGTGTCCAGGGCTTTCCTTTGCCTAAGAGATCTGAACATCCTGCAGCAATTCCACAGCCAAAAGTCTGTGAGCAGCTCCTTGGAGTCTGTAATCAGCTACAGGTTTGATTGTCCCTCTAAGGAGAAATGAATGCATTTGTAAGCACCACAGGCTTTCTCTGCCTCCCTCATTCACTGAGACTGTGCCCATCGTGTGCACTGCCTGGCAACTTACCTTCTACCACCCTGGGAGGGGATGAGCTGGCCAAGCCAACACAGGCCTCTCATGCTAATGACTGCAACTCTGTTTTTCTAAATCTGCCATTTAAGTGATATGCTTTAAGCCTAAGCTTTTTTCAAGTAAGCTTCACCACAAACATTTTTGAGGAGATGGACTGACTGCATCATCAAGCTCGTGGTTTACAGAATGTGATTTAGAATCCCTGCCCGAGTGCATAGACATTTACCCCATACTGCTCCATCTCATTACTGAAAATCGATGAAACAAGCCATACGTCACCACTGGCAAGCAATCCATTCAGACAGAAAGGAAGAAAAATAAGTTTCCCAGCCAGAAATAATATACTTTGATAAGCAGCTTTGGGAAAGAAAGCTGGTCAACAAAAATTCATTACAATATCACATAATCACTTTCAATATATAAGTAGCAAGAACAGTCATCAAAAGAGGCCTTTGGACATGCTTCACAAACTAATGGGTACAGTCATACCATGTTCCATCAACAACCCTGTAAGAGGCCATCAGGGACCTCTCCAGAGACTCCATGCTAATCTGCAAACAATGATAGAAAATACTTCCCAGTTCTCGTTGTGCTTTCACAGCTACACAGCAGGGGCCTACATGGATACTAGGAGTGATTCACAACAACGTGCATAGCTTGAAGATGTTTTAAACTATCAATAATAGCCTGAATTCCTTCTGAACATGAAATCAAATCTGCCTCTGATTTACTCAGCAAATATTTATTAACTACTATGCACAAAGGACTTAGTAAGCTACTAATGCAGAAATGCAGACTATTAAGTGATTGTGTGCTATGCTGCAAATGTGAACACACAAGTGCCTACTCTCTAAGCAGTATCTACATTTGATAAATATATGCCTATACTTAAGCACAGTAGTAATGGTAATTATTCAGAAAAAGATGATGCATCAACACAAGCCTATTCTGAAGTACATTAGTTTTTTTTTAGAAAACTTGAATGTATATATATATATATATAACATAAAAGAGGATACTATAAAAAGGCTAGATATTGTACAATTCCAACCATATGCCACTTTGGAAAAGGAAAAACTCTACAGAGAGTGGAGTTTATCCAGGGTTTAGTGATGGGAGGGAGGGATCAAGAGATGTAGCCCAATGGGCAATAAAATTATTACATGTAATACTATAATGGTGGATAAACATTATATACTTTTCCAAACTTATAGAATGTACAACATCAAGAGAGAACATGAGTGGAGACTATAGACTTTTGGAAATAATGATGTGTCAATGTATATTCGTGCATTAGTTTTTAACATTATAAAATGTATTTTATTCCACTAAATTATTATTCATGGTGGCAATTTACCCAAGAAGAAAATGGTTAAAGTGCCAAAAATAGAAAAAAAGTAATAAACATTGTGGCCTTTTGTGGAGTAAACTAGCAGATGGAAGAGATCTCTCTCTGTCTCTCTCTCTCTGCTCCTTCACTCCATCCCTCCCAACACACACTCTTTCAAATAAACCTATTTTTATTTATTTATTTATTCTTCCCCAGAAACCTTTTATTTAAGGTATACAAACTTCATGCATTTCATAAATACAACTTTAGGAATACAGTGATTCTTCCCATCGTACCTATCCTCTTACCCTTCTTCTTCCTCCCTCTCCTATTCCCATTCTTATTTTTTACTAAAAGCTAGTTTCAATTAACTTTATACACAGAAGATTAATTCTGTACTAAGTAAGGAGTTCAACAAATAGTATGAAAAAAATGTTCCTTAACAGTTTTTTGATTTCTCTTTTGATTTCTTCTATGACACACTGTTCATTCAGCAGCATGTTGTCAGTCTCCATGTGTTTGCCTGTGTTCTAGAGATTCTTGAGTTATTGATTTCCAGTTTCATTCCATTGTGGTCAGAGAAGATGCATGGTATGATCCAAGAAGATGCCGAGCCTGTGGTCTATCCTAGAGGAAGTTCCATGCACTGGTGAGGATGGTGGGCTGACTATAAAATTTCCAGAGATTTGCTTCTAATTTGATTATTCTTTCTTCTGCTTCACCACGTCTGTTGTACAGGTGGTCTACAACATTTTTATCTATTGAATGCTTCATTTCCAATATTTCAGTTTATCTTTGAAATCTCAATTTAATGGGATAAATTTTCATTCTGTCAGGTATGGCTTTCTTTAACTCATGGATTTGCTTCTGATTACTTCTAAGTAAACCTACGATTAATTTTTTGAATTCCATTTCTGGCATTTCTTCAATCTCTGTATTTTCACATTTTAGTACTGAAGTGTTGTTGTGTTCCTTTGAGGGCATCATGTTGTCTTCCTTATTCCTGTTTCTTGAGTTGCTGCATTTATTTTTAGGTGTTTGTGGAGATACTTGCTGGTTTTTTTCCCCCGTGATGACTTTTATCTTGGAATATGCCTCTGTGAACTAATGGCGCATCTGTTCTTTCAGTGAATACCTTGAGGTGTATGCTTGGTGTGGCCAAGGAGCTCTGTTCAGGGTTCCAGGGTGAAGGAGTATCCAAGGTGATACCCAAATTGGGAGTTGTAAATCTTTTTTTTTTTTTTTTTTCTAATCAGAGGGGAGGTTTAATCTGCTTTGTTGGTATAGTCTCACATTCACCTCCTCTCCTCCAAGGACACCAATGCCTGCTTGCTAGCCCCAGTGGGTATAATATTCATTCATACTGCCAAACTACACAAAGGATCTGTGCAGTCCTCAGTGTGAGTACAGATCCCAGAGTAATTACCCTCACCAGGGAACCAGGGAGCCCCAAGCATGTGGACCTATGCACAGTGACTGCCCAAAGACCCAGCCACACCCTGCACCCTCACATGCAACCACGGTGTTTTCACAATCCCAGCACACAGGCTCCTGCAGTCACAAGCACCTAGCCCCCTGTCAATTCTCCCAGCCAAACTCAGATGTCTCCTCCTGGCTGGTTGCAGACATGAGCTGGCACAGCTGTTACAGCTGTTACATATGTCCAAAATGGCACCCACTATCTCCTGGCTAGTTACAAGATGCTGATACCAGGCATAGGGGAGAGAGAAAGGTGGCCCCTCTTTTTTCTCTAGGTTGGCAGGTATACTGTCCCCTACAGAGCTCCAAGCCAGACTCACACCAGGCACATCTCACAGCTTTATCACCAATGGCTTTGGCTGCTGCAGTCTGGTCTCACCTCACTCTACAAAGCTGATGCTAGGGCTCTCAGCCGTAGGGGTCCTGGGTTGTACATGTCCATACCTTCCACATGGATCCACAACGTCCCTCTATTTTGTAGGGAGTTTCCTCTGCCATTTTCTCCCTAACTCTTGCCTGAGATTTCACTCTCTCCATATATATATATTTTTTTTTGACAGGCAGAGTGGACAGTGAGAGAGAGACAGAGAGAAAGGTCTTCCTTTTTGCCGCCACGTTGATCCAGCAGGAGCCAGGTGCTTCTCCTGGTCTCCCATAGGGTGCAGGGCCCAAGCACTTGGGCCATCCTCCACTGCACTCCCTGGCCACAGCAGAGAGCTGGCCTGGAAGAGGGGCAACCGGGACAGAATCCGGCGCCCGACCGGGACTAGAACCCGGTGTGCCGGTGCCGCAAGGCAGAGCATTAGCCTAGTGAGCCACGGCGCCGACCACTCTCCATATTTTTTAAACTATTGTCCCCTAGACTAGAGCATTAAGCTCCCTCCCTATTCTGTCATCTCAGTCTCCCCTCAATAAATCTTTTTTTAAAAAAAGACAGGAAGGAATGAATTTCATGTACTAATTATGCTATTGTACATGCTATCATAAATGCACTAATCAAGTTAAAAGAAATTGAAAACAAAATGTAAAGAAACACAGGTATTGTGGCAATTGTGGCATAGTGGGTAAAGCTACCACCTGCAATGCCAACATCCTATACAGGTACCAGTTCTTATCCTGGCTGCTCCACTTCCAATCCAGCTCCCTGATAATGGCCTGGTAAAAGCAGTCCAAGTACTTGGTCCACATGGGAGACCTGGATGAAGCTACTGGATCCTGATTTTGGCCTGTGCTAGCGCTAGCTGTTGCAGCTATCTAGGGAGTGAAAAGGAGAGGGAAGGTCTCTCTCTGTGTCTCTCCCTGATTCTGTAACTGACTTTAAAAATAAATAAATAAGACTAGACAAGACTAGTGTCTGCTAATACTAACTGATAGAATCAAAAAGGGAGAGAACGATCCAACATGGGAAGCGGGATACACAGCAGACTCAATAGAATGGCAGATGTCCTAAATAGCACTCTGGCCTCAGAATCAGCCCTTAAGGCATGTGGATCTGGCCAAAGAGCCCATGAGAGTATTTTAGGCATGGAAAGCCAAGACACCCTGGAAAAAAAAAAAGAAGAAGAAGACCTAAATGAAAGATCTCTGCAAGTGAGATCCCAGTGGAAAGAATGGGGCCATCAAAGAAGGAGGTACCTTTCTCTGAAGGGAGGAGAGAACTTCCACTTTGACTATGACCCTGTCGGAATAAGATCGAAGTCTGAGAACTCAAAAGGCTTCCATAGCCTTGGCAACTCATGACAAGAACCTAGGGAGATTACTGATGCCATAAACAAGAGTGTCAAATTGTTAAGTCAACAACAGGAGTCACTGTGTACTTACTTCTCATGTGGGATCTGTCTTTAATGTGTTGTCCAATGTGAATTAATGCTATAACTAGTACTGAAACAGTATTTTACACTTTATGTTTCTGTGTGGGCGCAAACTGATGAAATCTTTACTTAATATATGCTAAACTGATCTTCTCTATATAAAGAGAATTGAAAATGAATCTTGATATGAATGGAATGGGAGAGGAAATGGGAGATGGGAAGGGAGCGAGTGGGAGGGAAGTTATGGGGGGGAAATCCATTATAATCCATAAACTGTACTTGAGAAATTTATATTTACTAAATAAAAGTTTAAAAATGTAAATAAATAAACCTTAAAATCTTAAAGATTTCAAAGTCTATCAAGTATAAATCATATGCATGTATCAATTATAAAACACGTTTATAAAACAATGAGTACAAAATAAGTAAACAAGTACCCTGAAGCAACAGAAGTAAAAAGAAAGATGTTTCCATTTAGTTAAAGTGATGTATCCTCTTTTGATTTTGCCACATTTCTGTTTTCATAAATATACAAGGTATGTGTTTAAATGCTAATAAATAGAGAAAATGATCAAGAGCTCAACTTGTATATGAACAGAACCATAAAAATATTTTGATGATTATATCCCTTAAAGGGATAAAGCTGGCCTCCTCACTGCTGCTGTTCATGTAAGAAAGAAGGCAAATCCTACATCCTCCACAGATGTTCAACAGGTATTAACAGAAATACATGTTTCTTCTTCTAGAAGCAGTCAATTCACCTGTAATATTCCCCTGAGAGAAACTAATTCAATATCCACATATCAGGAAGTCAAATGGAATTTAAAAATAAATTCAGGAGAAATAACACTAAGAATTTTAAGAACTCAGAACACAAAAAAATACATAATTTTGTTACTTTATAAGGTACATAAATTCTGATAACTAGCAATAATTTCCTCACAAGAATAATAAGCAAAAATAATCTGCTGGGGCCGGTGCTGTGGCATAGCAGGTAAAGTCACTACATGCAGTGTCGGCATCCCATGTGGGCACTGGTTCAAGTCCTGGCTGCTCCTCTTCTGATCCAGCTCTCTGCCTTGGCCTGGGAAAGAAATAGAAGATGGCCCAAGCACTTGAGTCACTGCACCCACATGGGAGCCCTGGAAGAAGCTCCTGGCTCCTGGCTTCAGATCTGTGCAGTTCTGGCCATTGAGGCCATTTGGGGAGTGAACTAATGGATGAAAGCCTTCTCTCTATCTGTCTCTGCTTCTCTGTAACTATGCCTTTCAAATAAAGAAAGAAAACCTTAAAAAGAAAATAATGTGATTCTAATTTTTACACTGAATTTTAAAGATAGGAAAAGCAAAGTGATGAAAATTGATGAGGTATACTAAATTTGGAGAAAAATATACTTGTGATTCCAAATAAAATTTTCCTGCAAAATATCTTGAATATAAGAGTCACTAATAATAACATCTTCTGAAATAATTACCTCCAATGCTATCAGTAGAAAATCAAACACTTATGGTTTATGAGTGGCTAAGATGTATGTAAGAGTTATACCACTTGCAAGAGAAAGCCCTGGCTGCTAATCACACATAAACTAGAGCTGCTCCCAGTAATCGGCCATAATGGCTTCTCCAGAAAGCTAACAATGGTGCTTTACAACAACTCTGTCCATGGGTAAAGAGGGAAGGAAGGATGAGAGGGATGATGAGAAGGAGAGAAGAGATGAATGATAAATGTTTATCTCTTGTAAAGTTGCAACGTGCTCAGACATACTATACATATGTAAATGTATATATTTCATTCTTAACATTGTATGACATGGTTATCTTAGTCAACAACTAAGTTTCGAACTGTTAAATGCTGGAAGAAATCAGCTTGCTGAGAATAGAGTGCATAGATGAGTGAATCTATCTATCTTTTCTACCGTAACTGACACTGGACACTACAGCTGAATCATAAATATGTCCTAAAGGTATTCTAAAATTATGGCAAACCTACAGATTGTCTAAGAGGAAGTTTATATTTAGTTCCTACAACATCTGCTTGTTATTTTTTTAAAAATCCATTATTGATGCTGAGCCCAGGATAGACTTTCATTAGATATACAAAGACCACATTTTCTTTTGTGATTTCAAAATATTCTGAATGGACTCTCCTCAAATAATAGAATCAGAAGTCTTTCTTTTGAATGGCATTATTTGCCTTTGTTATGCTGTGATTGTGCTCAGCACATCAATCTGGGTACTGAATAGGGGTGAGGGACACAGACCAATGGTTCTGTAAGAGACTTTTCATCCAGAAAGGAGCCCAAAATCTAAAACACCAGATGAAGCAGGCGTAAGCCACTTATAACCATGTCTGACGTGTTCACGAGCCACTGCAAACACAGAACTGCCCTTCCCTTGGTCTTGAGTTTTTAAAGCCCTTCTTGCCTCTGCAGAATAGATAAAGCCCTAGTGCTTCCATTCCATTCCCTTCCACAGTGTGAATTTCTCACAATGGGGACAAGCTCCCTGTGCCTTCTGAAGGCCTATCACCTATCACTATCACTATCACCTATCACTATCACTATCACCTATCACTATCACTATCACCATCACCTATCACTCAGAAGATTTTACTTTACTTACCCAAGTGTGACTCCATACATGAGTACTTCTTGAATGGCAGCATAATTGGAAAATTATTACAATTTTTAATGCTTAGCTGGTATTCATTTTATTTATGAAAGGCAGAGGGAGACACACACACACAGAAAGAGAGAGAGAGGAAGAGTGTCCATCTGCTGGTTCACTCCCCAAATGCCCACAATGGCCAGAGCTGGACCAAGCTTAAGAAGGACACCTGGGGTCAGGCGCTGTAGGTTAATCCTCCATCTGCAGTGCCGGCATCCCATATGGGCACCAGTTCTAGTCCTAGCTGCTCCTCTTCTGATCCAGCTCTCTTCTATGGTCTGGGAAAGCAGTAGAAGATGGCCAAAGTGCTTGGGCCCCTCCCCTACATGGGAGGCCCAGAAGAAACTCCAGGCTCCTGGCTTTAGATTGGCCCAACTCCAGCCTTTGCGGTCATTTAGGGAGTGAACCAGCAGATGGAAGACCTTTATCTCTGTCTCTCCCTCTCACTATCTGTAATTCCACCTCTCAAATAAATAATAAATAAAATCTTAAAAAAAAAAAAGGAAGAAGAAAGAAGGAAGCCTGGAACTCAATACAGATCTCCCACATGGATGGAAGAGGCCCAACTTCTTAGGGTATCACCTTTGCCTCTAACTGTGTACCTTAGCAGAAGACTAGAATCTGGAACAGAACTGGGCTTGAATCTAAGTCCTCTGATATAGGATGCAGTTGTCCCAAATGAGGTCTTAATTGCTATGCCATATGCCATCCCCAGCTTAGCTTCTAAAATCTCTAATTGAAAAGGGATACACTGCAGGATTAATGATATATTAGTTCCTTAAATTGAGCAAATAAGACAGAAAATGTGGAGTCCTCTGGTAGTCAGAGTATCTCAGATGTAATGAGAAGAATTTGTCAGTAAGTGATAAAAAGAAAACACCACAAAAATTCATGTTCAGGACACTCTCCAGAAGCTCTATAGAGGAGTAATGCTGGCACTGAGTTTTATCTAGATCTCTCAAGTCAACAGCATTTCATGATCCAATTACTTACTAACATTATCAATTGGAAGGCAATAAAAATGATAGTCTTTGGGTCATGCTACTAAGCTAATCTCTGTCAATTGAATAAATAGAGTAGATATGTGGGAAAGCCCTCTCACATAAGTGACTGCTAAATGCCTGGGTACATGCAGAAGGTGTCTTTAACCTAGAAAAATTGTCCCATTTCTTTCGTCCAATCCACAAGTATTTTTTACCTTAATGTTGAAAGCATACAGCACTTCATGTATATATCCATTTTAGTGAGATTTTTACCCTCTGGAGACCTACATTCCTTTTGTGGTTTTCTGAATCAGTGTGGCTTTATGTAGTAAACCTAAAGGCCAAGGTCACCATGTCTATTTAAATACCGTTGTGAAGCATCTTGCACAAAGCTGTATATAACCAGCTCCAACGCTCTCAAATTACCTTTCGGCATGAATCAATTCCATATAAGAAAATACCTTAAATATTTCAGGTCATGAAGACAATTCATAGTGACAAGGGTAAAAGGTACACATAAGATATTCTCCAGTCAAATTCTGTAACAAAGAATCACGATATACGACATTTCCCCAAAACTGCATAAGGGTTACAATTATCCTCTCTATGACAGTTTACACAGGACTCAGCCCTTGGCCTCTCCTCTGTTCTAACCGAAATCACTACCCCAGGGATCTGATCCAATCTCTTGACTTTGGATACCATCTCTGTGATGACATCCACGCACAGAACCTCTCCCTTGAATTCCTCTCTCAGATATTACAACATTTGGAAGTCAAACAGGCATCTCAAACCACACAGGTCCCAATCACACCCTCTGCTCTTCCCACAGCCATTCTCATCTCAACTGATGGCAACGCTGATGCAGCCCAAGCCCTGCTAACACAGTTCACTGCCAAATCCTGTTGGCTCTACCTCTGAAAAAAACAAAAAAGCCTCGAGAACATGACCCCGTGCACTGTATCTACTGCTATCTTCCTGGTGCACCTCATCGACCATCTCTCACCTGGACTGCTGGGACAGCCTCCAGTGCCACTGCCACACCCTACTGCTCTTCAAGCTACTCTTGGCAGTAGCTTGATTCATGCCGTTATGAGTGAGATCACGTTACTGTGCTCATAGCACACAGACTTCCAGTCTCATGACAGCTGGCAAAAGCCAACATCCATAACAGCACGGCCCACCAGGAGGATCTTTCTTCTGTCAACCTTCCCTGCACACCAGCTCTCCTCTTGTCCCACAGATCTAGTCCACTCTGGGTGGGGCTGTTTCCCTCCATCCTTTCTTCACTTCCTTCTGCTCCTCAGGCAAACATTCGTTTATGGTGAGGCCTTTGCCGCCACTCTATACTGCAACCTCCCCAGCTCTCTTCACTGCCCTTTTTATAATATCAGGACAGGAGTTTATATACTTCTCCTCCCAGCCTTACCAGAATCTAAGTTCCAGTGGGACAAAAGTTTTTATATATTTTATTCCCTGCAGAATCCCAGGAAATCAATAAATATTTGCCAAAGGATGAATGAATAACTGCATGTTAACTCTTCATTTTCTCACTAAGCACACAGGGATGACCTGCCTTGCACAAAGTTAATCAACAAGTGTTCTGAAGCCTGAATGTGAACCAAGGTCTCCTGACTGGACGCCCACTCTCTTTTAACACAGTGTGTCAGTTAACTACTCACCACATCTTTAGCCTTTTAGGGGCTGGGCATGGCTTTATCATTAATCACAGTTACCCTCAAATACCCACCAGCATGTGTCTCACGGGAAGAGCTCAGAAGAATGTTTGCTAACTACAAAGAATTTTGTCCACAAAGGATTGCAACCACTTCCTGTCTAGGTTGTGAGCCCATCAAGAATAAAGATTACATTCTATCCATTCCTGTATTACCATCTCTTGGTTCAATGCCCAGAAGGAAGTAGGGGTAACATGTGAACAAAATCAAGGCATCAAACCACATGAAGTTCCCCCTAACCAAGACCACCCGCCATGCAGACAGTGCAGCAGGAAGGTGTTGTGGAACTCTGCTGCCTGCTCATTCATGCAGCAGCCAATCCACTAGATGAGATCCCAGGGATGCAACAAACTAGAGTGCTGAAGGCTCTTTCTGGAGCAAAAATTACATGATGATCAATGACACTGTGGTCAAACACAGGACCTACTATGCACCCAGACCTCTGCTTGGTGCTTTTCATGGTTTTCATTTAACTGTCACAAAGGTCCTGTAAGATAGGTGTTGCATCATCATTTTACACTTTGTGAGTCTGTAACTAAAAAGGTACAGAGACTTCCTCAGGGGTGTATAAATCTCTTTATATGTCAGTGGAGAAGCCAGGCCCCTTGACTTCAACAGAAAGCTTTTACTTCATCACACAAATCCATCTTTTAAATATGAGAAATTATAGACATCATAAGATAGTTTTCCAGCCTCCCCTGATATAAATAACCTTTAGAGCATAGATAAATAAATAAATATAAATACAGAGGGTCCCCCTTATCCACAGGGAATAGTGTTCAAGATCCCTAGATGGTATCACTCTTGTATATACTTATTTTTTCTATATATACACACCTATAAAATGTTTACCTTATAAATTAGGCACAGTAAAAGATTAATAACAATAATCATAACAGAAAAATCTTAGCAATACACTATATTGAAAGGTAAGTGACTGTGGTCTCTCTCACAGTATCATGTTGTACTATCCTCACCTTTCTTCTTACCTGTGGTTCACCACAGGTAACTGAAACCACAGAAAGCAAAACCAAGAACAAGAGGGAACAATTGTATTCTGCCTCTAAAACCTCTAGCCTTCTACTACATTCTTTCACATTCGTTTACATTTACTTTTCTTCCTTTATGTATTTATTTCCACTTTATTAAAAAGGCAAACATACAAATGGAAAGATAGACAAATGGAGGGTGATCTTCCATCCACTGGTTCACTCTCCAAATGCCCATGACAGCCAGACCTGAGCCAGGAGCCCAGAATTCCATTCCTGCTTCCCATGAAGGTGGCAGGGTCCCAAACACGTAAGCCATCATTTGATGCCTCCCAAGGTGTGCATTAGCAGGAAACTGGATCAGAAGTAAAACAGCTAAAACTTAAACCAGAAACTCCAATGTAGGATGCAAGAGCTTCAAGCAGCAACTCAACTGCTGCACCACATGGCCCACTGCACATTTCCTTAGTTCTTATGTAAATATTGTATTCGAATGGGATATCTTAAAACGGCACAATATTTCAGAGATATAATTGGGACATATGAATCCAAAGTCCTTAAAATATATTTTCATTCAAAAATTCTGTTTTAGCAATGGATCTTATTTGATCACAGAGACTTATAAACCAGAATGCTTATTTCAGTGGAATTAGTATCAAAAATCTGGAATTGGGGGCAGGCATAGACTAGCAGTTAAGATGCCTGAAGCTCACATTAGTGTACCTGGCTTCAATTTCTGGCTCTTGGTCCAGACTTCAGCCTTCTGCTAATACAGAACCTGGGAGGCAGCGCAGGTGATGGCTCAAATAATTGAGTTCCCATCATTTATATAGGAAATCTAGAAGGTTGAATTCCCAGCTTCTGGCTTCAGTCCTAGCCTAACCAGAGTCCCCCACCTCCTCTTTCTCCTGCCTGTCACTCAAATAAACAAAATGAGGAAACTGCAAAACTGGCCAAAATGGTACCATTTAAATCACGAGGGAATGACAGAATGAAATTTGAGGGTACTTCAAAATATCTGTGGAAAAATGGAATTAAAAAATAAATTTATTTTGATACAAAAAATCTGAAATCATATATATGAGGGTTCTTTTTTTAAAAGATTTATTTTATTTATTTGAAAGACAGAGTTACAGAGAGACAGAGACAGAGAGAAAGGTATTCCATCTGCTAGGTTAGTCCCCAGGCGACCGCAATGGTGGAGCTGTGCCAATCCAAAGCCAGGAGTCAGGAGCTTCTTCCAGGTCTCTCACATGGGTGCAGGTCCCAAGGGCTTGGGACTTTTTCTACTTTCCCAGGCCATAGCAGAAAGCTGGATCAGAAGAGGAGCAGCCGGGACAAGAACTGGTGCCCATATGGGATGCCGGTGCTTCAGGCTTGAGATTTAACCCGCTGCACCACAGCGCTGGCCCCCATATATAAGGATTCTTTAAGAAGTTCATGGAGAAGTACACATTATGAAAAAACTACCCATGGACTTAAAAAAATCTTGCATCCAAGTAAGTTTACTTTTTAATCCATGTTTCCATAAACTTTTTGAAGTACCCTTGTATATCCATGAGGTATCATGTTTCTGAGTAATATTTAACAACCTGAGAAAATGCTTATGGTCCATCATCAAGTATGAAAATCAACTAAAAGCAGCAATAACTACCCATAGCTGGCTGTGCTGGGCACTTTACCAACTACTTTGCCAGCTACTCCTTGCAACAGTCCATGAGCCAGGGATGCCAAAACGCCTGGTTTCACAGAATCACTGAAAAGCATTCCACATATAGCATGATCCCAAGTTTATTAAACAGGTATAAAAGCAAATAATGTATTACAAATAAAGTCTTTAGCCACCACACTTCAAAGATGATCAGGATATGATATGGACACACAGAGAAGACGCCAATGTTATGTACCATTGATAAATTGCCTGCAAGTTGGCATCCTCTGAAAATTCTCTTAGTTTAACTTTTTCAAGTGAAAAAATACACAATTAGAACCTGAACATTTTATTCAAATTATAATTCAGCATGTATAATCGTTAATAAAATGGAAACAGTGCTTCATCTTTGCTTATATTCTCTTTCTTCCCTGTCCTTCCTCATGCCCAACTTTGTGCATTCCATTTCCTATTTATTTTAGCATGGAATCACAATAGTTGTTCTTTCATTTATATTTCCAAGAACTTGTTAAAAACATCTGACTAAAATATCAAGCTAGGGCAATACACTCATTATGTGTAAGATTCTTCAGAATCTTCCCTTAGGAATTATCTAAAATGGTTTTAAATAGGCATAATGTTTTTCAGGAGGAAATAAAACAAAACCCAAGCATTAAATCGTTCACCCTATAAGACTTGTAAAAATCATATATATGCTTTGACAGCTCAGCTTGGAAATAGTCTTGCCTACTATCTTTCTGCTATTGGGGCCATGGTATGATAGAAGCAATCACCTATGCAATGCAGTCCATTGATAGGTTTGGGATTTTGTTATAAATGGAAAATCATTATAGTGCTTTCCTGTTCTAAGAAAATCCACCAAATCAAACAGCAAAAGGACCATACTTATCAAATCAGCTTTGGAGGAGAAAATCTAGCCTGAATAGCTTCTGGAAGGGAACTGCGGTGTGTTAACATGTGTGTCAGTACATAGGGCATAAGCTGATTCTCTGACATAGAAGCAACCATTTCAATGCTGATACTTACCACCATTCCAAACCACTGTCCATTTAAATATATTTTTTCCAAGCAGTTTCAGGTTCACAGCAAAGCATAGCAGGAGGTACAGTAGCTTCCCATGTTCGCTCAATTCCTACACATGCACAGCCCCCCATTAACAACTACCCTACTTGCACCCACACTGAAACATCACCCAGAACCCACAGTTTACATGAGGGTTCCCTCCTCGTGTGGTATACACAAGTGTATAATGACACGTATCCTCCATTACGGTGTCACACACTCTATTTTCACTGCCTTAAGAATTCCCTGTGCTCTGCCTGTTCATCCCTCCATTCCCCTGGCAACCACTGATCTTTCCACTGTCTTCACAGTTTTGCCTCTTCCAGAATATCATAGTCAAAATCATGCAGCATGTAGCCCATTCAGATTGGCTTTTTTTTTTTTTTTGACAGGCAGAGTGGACTGTGAGAGAGAGAGACAGAGAGAAAGGTCTTCCTTTTGCCATTGGTTCACCCTCCAATGGCCACCGCAGCCGGCGCACTGCGGCCGGCGCACCACGCTGATCCGATGGCAGGAGCCAGGTACTTATCCTGGTCTCCCATGGGGTGCAGGGTCCAAGTACTTGGGCCATCCTCCACTGCACTCCCTGGCCACAGCAGAGAGCTGGCCTGGAAAAGGGGCAACCAGGACAGGATCCAGCGCCCTGACCGGGACTAGAACCCGGTGTGCCAGCGCCACAAGGTGGAGGATTAGCCTAGTGAGCCACGGTGCCAGCTCAGATTGGCTTTTTAAAATTAGTAATAGTCATATAAGTTTCCTTCCTTTCTTTTCACAGCTTGATAGTTTATTTCCTCTTAGCACTGAATAATATTCTACCAACTGGATATCCCAATTTATTCATCCATTCATCTGTTTAAAAACATCTTGGTTGTTGACAAGGTTGGGTAACCATGGATGAAGCCGCCATAAAAATTCTATGTAGGTTTTGGTGGACACAAGTTTTCAAACTCCTTTTGATAAATATCAAGGAGTTCAATTGCAGTACCAAGTGATAAGAAAATATTTACTTTTGTTAAGATACCACACAACTCTCTTCCAAAGTGGTTGTACCACTTTGTATTCCCACAGTAAGAGAGTTCCTGTTGATCTGTATCGTCACCTGTATTTGATGTTGTCAATGTTCTGGATTTTGGTAATTATGAAGAGTTTGCAATGGTATCTCACTGTTATTTTAATTGGCTGTTCCCAGAGGACATATACGTAAATTTATCCTCTCATGCTTACTGGCATCTGTGTATCTTCTTAGGTGAGGTCTGCTTCGGTCTTTGGCTTATTTTTAATCATAGTAGTTATTATTAACATTATTATTATTTTCTTACAGTTGAAATACCACTATTATTTTTCCACAAGCCTATGACTAACTCACATGTCTGTGTTTCTCAAATACTTCTACCTCAACCTGGTACACTCTTGTAATTATAGACCACCCAGTCCACCACTATTCCTCCTGTGAGAGCCAATTTCACTCACTCTCTCTCAAAGCAAGCTCAAGTGACTACAGCCAGACTGGTGCCAAGGTTTCCTATCATAGATTCTTCTGTCCTTGCATTTTGTCATATATTTAGTGTTTGTTTTTCTTCTGTCTGCTCTAGAACACCATGAGTTTCCTGCTTCTTGAGGAGGGAGATAATATTCTATTCATCTTTATATTCTTTGTTCCAGTTTTCCTGCTTGATTATTGTCCTTAAAAAAAAGTGTGTTTCTTTTTTACCCTCTGAACTTCAGTTTCCTCTCCTGTAAAGTGGCCATAAAATATTATAAAGACTATGAGATCTTGCACATGGAAGCATCTGGAACCTAGGCTCTCAGTTAATGCCAACCTGAAACTGAATCACTCCATGCTTCAGTGCAACACATATCATAACAGTAAATCAGAATGGAGCAAAATGTCTAACATCTACACCCTCAAAAATGATTACCAAATGAATAAATACAACAAGCATAAATCAAACTGTGGTAATCAGAAGTTCTTTGGATACAATAACTTCGAAAACATGAAAACTATGGTCCTTCTCCCTACAGGCACAAATACTCAGTTTTGTATGAAATTTGAGGGACTCCCAAAACTCCTGGAAATTCATTCATGACCCCTAGAGTCTACAGGCCACTGGTTATGAATCTCTACTGTACAGAGTCTTGAAAAAAGAGCAAGTTATCCAGATGAATTAGGCTTTCTTCTCTGACAGCAACAATGTCAATTCACTCTCAACTGCAAAGACCCATGTCAACCCTTCAGGCCTGGCAGAATACCCATGGCATTCTACAGCAGCTCTCAGCCTCAAAGTGTCTTCAACCAGGAATGTGAATGGAGGTCAACCAAGCTGGATTGTTTTCTGGACTTCAACAGTATATCTGAAAAAGAACTATATTGAACTTCTCAAAGCATTAGGTTCTTCTTTCACCACAAATGTAAATAACTTCAGACAAGATCAGGGTGGATTTCTGTCTCAATCGGGGTTAGGAATTGGTCAGAGTTCCTGAGCATACAAAACAAGACACCGACTCTTTCAAGTCTTGATTTAAGTGCCCTAACAGTATAGCTTATGTTTATGTTTATATGCCTCCTTCCAAACCACATCATGTTTACTTACATGTTAAGATACTATTTGTTAATATTTTAGCTCTCAATCTGTTGTCTGCATCTGAAGAGCTGAGTGAGCAATCTCTGGAGATGAACTGGTGGAATCAGCTATGGGGTTGCCAGGAGTTTTCCTGGAGATGATCTTTACCCTGAGGATTATTTCCCCACCCATCATTTCTCTAAGGATCGGTATATACACTCAAGTAGAACTCACTCAGGCCCAGAGTCAGGTGCTCCTTCCTCCATGTTTTGAAAACACCTGCCAGGCGGCACTCATCAAATTGCACAGTGGCTCTCTGCTGACCTTTCTGTTCCCACTTCACTTTGAAAGCCCCCTAGGCAGAGATGATGTCATTCATCATTGCATCCCTACAGCTTAAAACAGAGGCCATTTATAAAAGCACTTACAGAGGAAGGATGCAACATGCAAGTTGCATGTTCCTTGCCTTCAAGGTGTTCAAATAAACATGTATGATGCCACAATTTAACCCAGACCAACGGGCATAGAGGAGTGAGAAAATATTTCCCCTAGAGCATGTCATATCTGAACTAAGAAGAGAATAAGAAGCAGTCCATAGAAAAGTGTGGAAAGGATAAGGATGTGAGTGTTCTGGGCAGAAGTAGAGATTCTATGAAGGGAAGGCCAGAGTGACAGAAAGACCTGTAGCAATCCTGGACAACAGGCCTGGCAGGTGTGCCAGGTCAGTGTCAGCAGCCGAGATGGAGAAGCAGTGGGATCTCCATTACAATGAGGTTTCTAAAGCTATGTTAAGGATTTTAGCTTTCACACTGAAGGGAAAACAGAACCACTGCTTAAAAAAAAAAAAAAAAAAAAACAAACAAACAACTAGGAGAGCACATTTAGAAAGATTACTCTAACAACAGAGACTGGATAGGGGGCTGCTGAAGTAAGCCAGGTGGAGGGTTATGTGGGAGCAGAGAACAGGCAGTGAATATGGAGAGGAGGAACTCAACTGGAGAGATGTTAAGAAAATTAGGGACACCCACTAGCCAGAGGATCAGCCTCTGGCACGGAACTTAAGACACTGGCATCCCATATCAGAGTGTCTAGGTCCGAATTCCAGCTCAGCTCCCTATTAACTCCAGCTGCCTACTGAGGCACACCCCGGGAGGCACTAGGTGACGACTCAAGTAATTGACACCAGCCACCCAAGAGGGAGACTTGGATTGAGTTTTGGGTTCCCACTTCGGGCTGCACGTTTCGGGCATTTGGGGAGTGAATCAGTGGACTATAGACCTCTGTCCACCCGTCTTTTTCTATCTTTGCCTTTTAAATAAATTAAATAAATAAAATGTTTAAAATGTCAGCCAGGATGTTGTCACTGGACATGAGGAGATAAGGGAGAATGAAAACCCAGGGATAATTATGTACTGTGTATTTCCAAAAAAGCTAAGAGGATTTTTAACGTTTTTGAACACATTGGAATGATAAATATTTCAAGAGACAGATATGTTGACCCTGATTTAAACATTACATAATGTAGACGTGGATGAAAACATCATATAGAGGACTAGCATGTGGAGCAGAGTTAAGCTGCTTCTTGCGATGCTAGCATCTGATATTGGAGTGCTGGTTCCAGTCCCAGCCACTCTGCTTCCAATCCAGCTCCTCTCACTAATGTTCCTGGGATGGCAGCAGATGACAGCCCAAGTACTTGAGCCCCTGCCAATCATATGGGAGATATCAGGACAGCGTTCCTGGCTCCTAATTCAGCCTGGCCCAACTCTGGCCATTGCAGTCATTTAGAGAATGAAACAGCAGATGGAAGATTTCTCTGTGCTATTCTCTGAAATAAATTTTTCTTTGTCTCAATTTTATTTATTTTTCTTTAATTTTAATTATTTTTTCTTCCTACTAATTTTGGGTTTGGTTTCTTCCTGTTTTTCTAGGTCCTTGATATCCATTGTTAGACCATTTATTTGATGCCTTTCTAATTTCTTGTTGTAGGCAAAATTGCTATAAACTCTCCTCTTAACACTGCTTTTGATGTATCTCATAAATTCTGATACGTTGTGTTGTCATTTTAATTTGTTTCTAGGAAAACTTTTATTGCCTTTTGATTTCTTCTATGATCCACTCTTCATTCAGGAGCTTGCTGTTCAGTCTCCATGTGTTTGCATATATTCTAGAGTTTCTTAAGTCGTTAATTTCCTGCTTCACTCCCTTGTGGTAAGAAAATATTCATGGTATCATTTCATGAATTTTAATTTGTTAAGACTTGTTTATGACCTAGCATATGATCTATTCTAGAGAGAAAGTTCTATGCACAGATGAAAAGAATGTGTATTCTGCAGCTGTGGGATGAAACGTTCTGTAAATATCAATTAGTCCACCTGGTCAGTAGTGTAGATTAGCTCTGTTGTTTCTTCGTTGACTTTTTGGTCTAGCTGATCTGTCCAGTGATGAAAGTGGGATGTTGACATCGCAATTATTATTGTATTAGAGCCTACATCTCCCTTTAGATCCATTAACAGTTGTTTTAAATAGCCTTGCATCCTGGCATTGGGTGCATGTACATTATTATAGTCACATCTTCCTGTTGAATTGATCCCTTAATCATTATATAATGCCCTTCTTTGTCTCTTTAAACAGTTTTTGTGTAAAAGTCTATTTTGTCTGAGAGTAGGATAGCTATTCCTGCTCCTTTTTGCTATCAATTAGCATGGAGATATTTTCCCTTCCTTTCAATTTCAGTCAATGTGAATTTTTGTTGGTGAGGTGTGCTTCTTGCAGGCTGTAAATACATGGGTCTTATTTTTTAATCCATTCAGCCAGGCAGGCTCTCTATCTTTTAACTGGAGAATTTAAGCCATTTACATTTAAGGTTATTATTGAAAAAGTAACCACTTGGTCCCTCCATTTTTCCATAAATATTCCTATTGTCTGCTTTAAATATCTTTGTACTATTAGGGGATTTAAAATATAAGTGAAATGAAGAGCCAGTTTAAAAAACCACAAAATTAATACACCATTGGCCCAACAAAACGAAAAAAAAAGGGGAAGAGGAGAAAAGAAGCAAATTAATACAATCAGAGATGGAAAAGGAGATGTTACAACTGACAGCACAGAAATAAAAAGAATCATCAGGAATTACTACAAAGAGCTATATTCCAACAAACTGGAAAATCTAGAAAAAATGGAATGGGTAGATTCCTGGACATATATAATCTACCAAAATTGAATCCTGAAGACATAGAAAACCTAAATAGACCAATAACCAAGACATATATTGAATCTGTAATAAAAAGACCCTCCCAACAAATAAAACCCCAGGACTGCACAGCTTCACTGCAAATTCTACCAGACATTTAAAGAAGAACCAATTCCAATTATTCTCAAACTGTGAAAAACAACTGAAAGAGAGAGAATCCTCCAAAACTCCTATGAGGTTATCATCACCTTAACTCTAAAGCCAGAAAAAAATACAACAAAGAAAGAGAATTGTAGACCAATATCCTTGATAAACAGACACAAAAATCATCAACAAAATATTTGTGAATCAAATCCAACAACATGTCAGGAAGATCATTCACTTGAACAAAGTGGGATTTATGCTTGGATAGTTCAATATATACAAATCAATAAATGAGATATATCACATTGAAGAATAAAAACAATATGATTACCTGAATAGATACTGATAAAACATTAGATAAAATATAACATCCTTTTATGATAAAAACCTGAAGCAAATTAGGTATAAAAGGAACATTTTTTAACACAATCAGGCAATATATGACAAACTCAGAGTTAGCATCATATTGAATGGGGAAAAACTGGAAACATATCCACTAAAATCTACAACTGGACAAGGCTGCCCACCCCCACCCTTGTCATTCAATATAATTCTAGAAGTTATAGCCAAAGCCAATAGGCAAGAAAAATAAATCAAAATTACACAAATTGAAAAGGAGACAGTCAAGTTATCCTTGTTGCAAATAATATTATCCTGTATTTAGGGAAACCAAAGAAAACTAACAGAATAATAGAACTCATAAGAGAGTTTGGTAAGGTTGCAGAATATAGAATCAACACATAAAAATCAGTAGCCTTTGTATACACAGACAATCACACGGCTGATAAAGAACTTCTAAGATCAGTCCCATTGACAACAGCTACAAAAAACCTTAAGTACCTTGGAATAAATTTAATCAAGGATGTGAAAGATCTCTACAATGAAAATTACAAAACATTAAAGAAAGAAATAGAAGAAGCAAAAAGGTGGAAAAATCTTCCATGTTCATGGGTTGGAATAATTAATATCATCCAAATGTACATATTACCCAAAGCAATTTACAGATTCAATACAATGTCAATCAAAATACCAATGATATTCTTCCCAGATCTAGAAAAAAAATTCATATGGAAACACAAAGATGCCAAATTGCTAAAACTATCTTAAGCTATATAAACAGAGCCAGAGGCAGCATCAAAATACCAAATTTCAAGAAATATTACAGGGCAGTTATAATCAAAACAGCCTGGTACTGGCACAAAAATAGATATGTAGACAAAGAGAACAGAATAGAAACCCCAGAAATTAATCCACACATCTGCAACCAACTAATCTTTGATAAAGGAGCTAAAATCTATCCCTGGAGAAAGGACAGTGTCTTCAACAAATAGTGTTGGGAAGATTGGATCTTCACATGCAAAAGTATGAAACAAGACTCCTACCTGATACAAAAATTAACTCCATATGGATCAAAGATCTAAATCTATAAACTAATACCATCAAATTACTAGAGAAAAACATCAGGGAAACTGCAAAACATTGGTATAGGCAAATACTTCTTGAAAAATACCCCAGAAGCACAAGCAAGAAAAGCAAAAACTGACAACTGAGGTTACATCAAGCTAAGAAACTTCTGCACTGCAAAGGAAACAAAGTGAGGAGGGAACCAACAGAATGGAAGAAAATAACTGCACACTACACATAGGATAAAAGATTAATATCCATAATCTATAGAGAGCTCAAAAAACTCAACAACAGGCTGGTGCCGTGGCTCACTAGGCTAATCCTCCGCCTTGCAGCGCCGGCACACCGGGTTCTAGTCCCAGTCGGGGAGCCGAATTCTGTCCCGGTTGCCCCTTTTCCAGGCCAGCTCTCTGCTGTGGCCAGGGAGTGCAGTGGAGGATGGCCCAAGTCCTTGGGCCCTGCACCCCATGGGAGACCAGGAGAAGCACCTGGCTCCTGCCATCAGATCAGCGCAGTGCGCCGGCCACAGGGCGCCGGCTGCGGCGGCCATTGGAGGGTGAACCAACGGCAAAGGAAGACCTTTCTCTTTTTTCTCTCACTGTCCACTCTGCCTGTCCAAAAAACAAACAAACAAGCAAACAAAAAAACCTCAACAACAACAAAATAAACAAGCTAGTCAAGAAATGGGCAACTGACATGAACAGGCATTTTTCAAAGAGTGAAATACAAATGTCCAAAAGACACTTGAAAATATGCTAAGGTTCACTAGCCATCAGGGAAATGCAAATAAAAATTTTACCTCACCCCACTCAGAATGGCCATCATAAGAAAATCAAAAAGTAATATATCATGGCAAGGATATAGAGAAAAAGGTACCCTAATCCACTGTGGGTGGGAATATAAACTAGTATTATTGAGATTCCTCAAAAATCTTAAAATATATCCACCATATGACTCAACCATCTGACTCCTGGAAATTTACTCAAAGGAAATAAAATCAGCATATGAAACTGTTATCAGTACCCCATGTTTATTGCAGCTCAGCAACTCAATTCTCAAGAGCTATGACATGGACTCAATCCAGATGTCCATTAACTGATGACTGGATAAATAAATAAATAAAATGTAGTGTGTACACACTATGGAATACTACTTAGCCATTAAAATGAATGACATTCTGTCTTTTGCAACAAAATGGATATAACTGGAAACCTTTAAGCTTAGTGAAATAAAGCAAAAAGACAAATATCATGTTTTCTCTGATAGATGGTAATTAATATACAGAGCACAAAAATGTAATGTATATGAGTGAAACTGACATTTTGAGATTTGATTATTGTTTACAGCCCTTGTCTATACTCTTGAGAAATAGTGGGGTTTTTTTTTCCTACTTACTACTTGTTGAATTCTGTATTTGGTGGAGGGTTAAGCTTATGATTATCAACATCAAAAATGTCACTGTAAAAATTAAAAGAAAAAATAAGGAAAGAAGATGGAAGGTAAAAGTGTGGGTATGAGAAAGGACAGAATGGGAAGTATTATATGCCTTTATATAGGAAATACATGAAATTTGTTCAACTTATATAAACAAAAAAAATAGTAAATTTGTAAATCTTTTTAAATTCACATAGTGCCATACATATGTATCTAAAAATTTTTCATGTGTCAAGTGAAAAACATATACATTAAATTAAGCATCCAAAAGCCAAGAACTATTTCCAGGATTTGGGCTCAGGGGAGCATGCAAAGCATGTTAAAAAGTTCCCATTGTGGAACTGTCATGTTTAAAACATTTCAGGGACACTTAAATGGAGAGGTCCGACAGGGAGTTGGACCTATGTGTTTGCAGTCTTGGATGTTTCAAGATTAGCCCTCAAAATCCCCAGAATACTGATTAAAATGAAGTCAACATGAGTGAATGAGTTTTACCAGAAGAACTCACAATGAAAAGGGGAGGAATCTGCATTCACCCACATGCAACACCCACACTGAAGGAATGAAGATAGCCTGCAAACCAGCCTGTGGAAGAGTGAGAGGCAGGAAAACCAGGAGAGGAGGCTAAACATCAAGAAAGCCACAGTAGGAGAGCGTCAGGGAAAAAGAACATTTTCATAACTGCAGGTGTTGAAAAGAACTTGAAGAAGTGAAAACTTTTTTACATGGATCTGGCAACTGTGAATTGTTTATGCTCTGAAGAAGGGAGCAATTTCAATGGACTTGGGATGCCAGGAACCAGCACGAGAGGTAAACTGAGCTGCAATGCTGGGGTCAGTTAGGAAGAAGATGCTTTCCCACCCATGTAATGACTCGAAAAGGGAAGGAAAACAGAATAGTAACTAGAGGGGACTCCAAGAGACTTCAACCCTTAAATGGTGTGCTCTCACTGAGTCATACATGATCTATGAAATCTTGGGGGTTTTCTTTTTTTATTGGGAAATAAATCTATTGGTAATTCCCAAAAAAATATTTCTTACTAACTCACATTACTATTATTTGATCACTGATCTTCAAACTTTAAATCACTAGTGATTGGGAAGGGTTAATCAAAAGATTCAGCAAAGGAAACCTAAAATATAACCTATTTGGTTAGAACAGTCTTTTGTTTTGCATCAATGAATGTGCTTCAGATACTTAAAATATTCACTGGTTTCTTCATTCAACTCTTAACTACCCAAGGCATTAAGCAAGTCTGCTCCTCAATGTACTGTCATTCTTCCCACACACATCTGCTGCTTTTAAGGATAGTCCAAAGACTCCATCTGGACAAGACATACTGCATAGCACCTACCTCCAACCAACAACAAAAAACACTCACACCTCCTCCTCAAAGTACAAGGGTACTTCCGCTCTTCAGTCCAAAATAGGGTTTCTCTGTAATATTTTGGCTAAGCATGTGAATCTAAAGGAAGATTTGGCTTTTGTACAAACTAGAAGCAGCTCTCCAATAAAAAGAGAGAGAACAGTTAAGAATAAAGGTAGTGAAAGATGTGCAAGACCTACACAAAGAGAAACACTAACTGAGACAAGATCAAAGAAGACCCCAGGAAATGAAGGAATGTATGTTCCTGGAAGGTATAATATTGAAAAATATCAATTCTCCCCAAGTTGATTATAGATTCATTGTTATCCCAATTAATAACCTAAAAATTTTGGTGTGAAATTTTGGCTAGCTGATTCTAAAATTAAATGGAAAGACAAAAGGCCAAGAATAGTTAGAACAATCTTGAATAAGAACAAAGTTGACAAGAGAAAAAATGGCAGATTAGAGACCAGCATACTTTTGTACAGCTAGGAAGAAACAGTGTGGAGAATAGGGTAGGAGGTACATGCTCAGTGAGGAAGAGAGAAAATCGCCCTGGGAAGCCGCATGGAAGGAGGGGAAATAGCTTGAACCTGCATGATAAGTGCTAATGTGCACCCAGATAACCACAGCGGCCAAGAGCCAGAGCTGGCAGCATTTTTGAGATGGCAGGGCAGGGTTGGTCTGTACCAATCCATGGGGATAGAGCCAGAAAGTGCATGGCGTGGGTCCAGCTGGAGCATGGTGATCTGGCGAATGCTGGTGGTCACCTGTGGTCCTAGTGTAAGTGAAGTGGGACAGCTGACTGAAACCAATCTCTCCAAAACAAAACCCGCAACCTGGCCTAGAGAGTGGGCGGGTGCCATTTTAAATCAGTACTACAACTCAGAAGCCTACAGGCATGCACACAACAGCTCACTGAGACAGGACACCTGAACCTAGTACTAGAAGCAGCAGTGGGCAGGCATTAGACCAGGGACTCTAGTGATCCAGAGCTACCAGCAGAGAGAATGGCCTGCAGCCCTCCACCCCCACCCCGCGCTGCCCCAAAGCTTGGCAGGAAGGTGGCCAAGCAGCCCCTAGAGACAGAGGGACGCCCACACCAAAAGCACCCTCTGGTCTTGGCATATGTGGGAGCCCTATGTGCTCCAACCTTGGGGCCTCTGTGGCTACATGAAAAGGTGTAGGGCGTAGCTGATTTGGAGTTCTACTATGCCTAACCTGAGTGTTACCCTGGAAACCTAACCCACCCTAAGGCATTGACCAGAGCCCTCCACCAACACCTACCTCACCCCTCCAGGTACTCACTGAAAGGTCAGACATTCCATGAAGCCACAGAAGTATAACCCCAAAGATAAAAACCAACAAAAGAAAAAATTAAAAATTAACTCCACAAATGCCAAAAAATAAGAGTCAAAATTCAAGAAACTAGAATAAGGAAGTTACCATGACCTCACCCTCCAGAGGAACACAACATTTCAATATTAGAATGTGAAAAGGAAGGGATCAAAGAAATGCCAGAAATGGAGTTAAGAAAATTAATCATAGGATTACTCAAAAAAATTCAGAAGCAAATCAAAAAACTAAAGAAAATGATATATGACATGAATGATAATTTTTCCCAGGAGATTGAGAATATTAAGAGAAATCAAAATGAAATTTTAGAAATGAAGAATTCAATGGATCAAACAAAAAATGCAGTAGAAAGTCAACAGCAGATGTGATGAGGCAGAAGAAAAAATATCCAAATTAGAAGATAAATCTTTGAAAATCTTACAGTCAGACAAAAAAGAAAAAGAAGAAAAAAATAATAAACTTAAAAACAGTGTTTCAGATCTATGGGACACTATCAAATGACCCAACATACAGGTCTTAGGAGTTCCTGAAGGAATGGAAAGAGAGAAGGGAATAGAAAGCCTATTTAGTGAAATAATTACAGAAAAATTTCCCAACTTGGAGAAAGGGATGTTCAAGTAAAGGAAGCACATAGAACTCCTAACAGACATGACAAGAAAAGACCCTCATCACAACACATGGTAGTGAAACTTTCCACAGTAAAACATAAAGAAAAGATTCTAAAATGAGCATGAGAGAAATGCCAGATTACTTTCAGATGATCACCAAATAGACTCACAGCTGACTTCTCATCAGAAACTCTACTGGCCAGAAGGGAATGTTGTGATATAGTCTAAGTCTTAAAAGAAAAGAACTATCAACCCAGAATACTGTACCCCACAAAATTTGCATTTATGAATGAAGGTGAAATAAAGGCCTTCCATAACAAGCATAAATTGAAAGAATTTGCTGACACTCATCCAACCTTACAGAAGATGCTTAAGGATGTGCCACACACAGAAACACAGAAATGTAACCATCATTATGAAAGAATAAGAAGGCAGAAAAACCCTCTGTAGAAATACCAAAGAAATCCAAAGTAAACAATAGGAATATTTATGGAAAAATGGCCAGGCCATGTCATTACTTATCAATAGTCACCTTGAGTGTAAATGGCCTAAATTCTCTAGTTAAAAGATACAGACTGGCTAAATGAATTGAAAAAACAAGACCCATGTATTTGTTGCTTACAAGAAACACATCTCACCAACACAGATACATGCAGACTGAAAGTAAAAGGATGGAAAAAGATATTCCATGCTACCAGAAACCAAAAAAAAGCTGGTGTTGCCATCTTAATATGAGACAAGATAGACTTTAACATAACAAGTGTTAAAAGAGATGAAGAAGGGTACTTTGTAATGATTAAGTGATCAATCCAACAGGAATATGTGACTAAATGTATATGCAACCAATTATAGGGCACCTGGTTACTTAAAAAAATGTTAATAGACATAAAGGGAGACACAGATTCCAATACAATAGTAACAGGTGACTTCAATATCCCACTTTCAGTAACAGACAGATCAACTAAATAGAAAATCAGCAAGGAAACAACAGTTTATTGACACAATAGACCAAATGGACATAACGGATCTCTATAGGATCTCTTCACCCCACCGTGGAATAATACACATTCTTCTCATCAGTACATGGAACATTCTCTAGGATACACCATATGCTAGGCCACAAAGCAAATCTCAGCAAATTCAAAACAACTGAACTCATTCCATGCACGTTCTAGGACCACAATGGAATGAATCTAGAAATCACCAACTCAAGAATCTCTAGAACATATATAAAACACATGGAGACTGAACAACAAGCTACGGAATGAAGAGTGGGTCACAGAAGAAATCAAAAGAGAAATTAAAAAGTTTCTGGAAACATATGAAGATGACAATATATCATATCAAAACCTATGGAGGCCGGTGCCGCGGCTCACTAGGCTAATCCTCCGCCTTGCGGCGCTGGCACACCGGGTTCTAGTCCTGGTTGGGGTGCCGGATTCTGTCCCAGTTGCCCCTCTTCCAGGCCAGCTCTCTGCTGTGGCCCAGGAAGGCAGTGGAGGATGGCCCAAGTACTTGGGCCCTGCACCCCATGGGAGACCAGGATAAGTACCTGCCTCCTGGCTTCAGATCAGCGCGGTGCGCCAGCCGCAGCACGCCAGCCATGGTGGTCATTGGAGGATGAACCAATGGCAAAAGGAAGACCTTTCTCTCTGTCTCTCTCACTATCCACTCTGCCTGTCAAAAAAAAAAAAAAAAAACAACTATGGAATACAGTAAAAACAGTGTTAAGAGGGAAGTTCATAGCCATCATGCCTACATGAAGAAACTGGAAAGGTACCAAACAGATGAGGCATCAATGCATCTCAAGGACCTAGAATATCAACAATAAACCAAACCCAAAACTAGTAGGAAGGAGGAAATAATTAAAATTAGAGAACAAATAAACAAAATTGAAAAACACAAAAAATTCAATGAAATGAAAAGTTGGATTTTTGAAAAAATAAACAAAATTGATACAGCACTGGCTCAACTAACCAAAAAAAAAAGAAAGAAGGAAAGAAAGAAAGAAAGAAAGAGACCCAAATCAATAAAATCAGAGATTGAAAAGGATATATAACAATAGATACCACAGAAATAAAAAGAATCATCAGGAATTATTAGAAAGAGCTGTATGCCAACAAACTAGGAAACCTAGAAGAAATGGATAGATTCCTAGACACAAATAATCCACCAAAATTAAGTCATGAAGATACAGAAAACCTAAATAGATCAATAACCAAGATGGAGACTGGGTCAGTAATAAAGACCCTTCCAACAACAACAAAAAAAAAAAACCCAGGACCAGATGGCTTCATTGCTGAATTCTAACAGACATTTAAAGAATAATTAATTCTAGTTCTTCTCAAGGTATTCAAAACAACTGAAAAGGAGGGAATCCTGCCAAACTCCTTCTACGAAGCCTGCATCACCTTAATACCCAAACCTGGAAAAGATGAAACAGAGAAAAAGAACTAAAGACCAATATCCCTGATGAACATAGATGCAAAAATCCTCAACAAAATATTAGATAATTGAATCCAACAACACATCAGAAATATCATCTGCTCTGACCAATTAGGATTTATCCCTGGAATGCAGGGATGGTTTAACATTCACAAATCAATCAATGTAATACACCACATGAACATACTAAAGAACAAAAATCATGATTATCTCAATAGATGCAAAGAAAGCATTTAATAAAATATTAATCCTTTCATGATGAAAACCTTAATGAAAATGGATACAAAAGGAACATTCCACAATGCAATTAAGGCAATATATGACAAACCCAGAACAAGCATCCTATTGAATGGAGAAAAGCTGGCAGCAGTCCCCCTAAGATCTGGAACTAGACAAGGACGCCCATTCTCACACTGATATTTATTATAGTCCTAGAAGTTTTAGCTAGAACCATTAGGCAAGAAAAGAAATCAAAGGGGTGCAAATTAGAAAAGAGGAACTCAAAGCATCCTTATTTGCAAACGACATAATCCTATACATATGAGACCCAAAAAACTCTCCTGACTGTTGTAACTCATAAAAAAAGTTTGGTAAGGTGGCAGGATATAAAATCAACATAGAAAAATCAAAAGCCTTTGTATACATAAACAATGCCATGGCTGAGAAAGATCCTGTAAGATCAGTACCCTTCATAATAGCTCTAAAAAGAATCAAATACCTTGTAATAAATTTAACTAAGGATGTCAAAGGTGCCCTGGTCCACTGATGGTGGGAATGTAAACTGGTGCAGCCAATGTGGAAGACAGTACAGAGATACCTCACAAATCCAAATATAGACATACCACATGATCCAGCCATCCCACTCCTGGGAATTTACCCAAACCAAAAGAAATCATTATATGAAAGAGTTATCTGTATCCCCATATTCATTGCAGCAAATTAACAATAGCTAAGATATGAAATCAACCAGATTTCTATCAACCAATGACTGGATAAAGAAACTATGGTATATATACACTATGAAATACTACTCATCTGTAAAAAAAAATCCTATATTTTTGCAACAAGATAGTCACAACTGAAAACCATTACACTTAGTGAAATAAGCCAGTCAAAAAGACAAATATATATTTTCCCTAATTGGATGCAACTAATAAAATACCTGAAATATAACATATTCAAGCAAAATAGTCATTTGGAAAATGAATGACTGTTTATAGCCCTTGTCTCTTCCACTAAGGAATAATCTTTTGTTCAGTTTTGCTTTATTTTGTTTTGTTTTTTTTCTCTTCATATTATTTGCTGATATCCCCTACTTAGTGTAGGGCTAACTACAAAATCATTAACTACACAGATAATAGATCCTCATCGTAAAAATTAAGAATAGAAATCCAAGGCAAGGGGGAAAGGTTGGAATGTGGGCGGGAGGGAAAGGAAGCTGCACTTTGTTCATAAATCAATACATATGAAATATATGAAACTTGTATAACCTAAAAAAAAAATAAGAAGAAAACGCTTCTTTGTTCGAGGATCAGGATTTTAGATAAGAAATTTCGCCTTATGCTGACATAATAAAAGGCTATCCCTGTTTAAAAAAAAAAAGTTGAAAGACACTACCAGATATCAAGATCTAACTTATAGGCTGGAGACGTGGCTCACTTGGTTAATCTTCCACCTGCAGCAGTGGCATCCCATATGGGTGCCGGGTTCTAGTCCCAGTTGCTCCTCTTCCAGTCCAGCTCTCTGCTGTGGCCTGGTAGGGCAGTGGAGGATGGCCCAAGTTCTTGGGCCCCTGCACCCACATGGGAGACCCGGAAGAAGTGCCTAGCTCTTGGCTTTGGATCGGCACTGCACCAGCTGTGGCGGCCATTTGGGGAGTGAACCAACAGAAGGAAGACTTTTCCTCTGTCTCTCTCTCTCACTGTCTATAACTCTACCAGGTAGTCAGAAAAAAAAAAAAAAAAAAAAAAAAAAAAAAAAAAAAAAACAAGATTTAACTTATAGAGAAATTCATTACAAGAGGGTGCTATTAGTACAATGATAGATAAATAGACCAATGGAGAAGAATAGAATCCAGACACAGTCTTATACATAAGCAGGCACCTGATTTTGCCAAACTGTCACAGAACAGCCACTAGATAGTCAAATGGAAAAAAAGTAACACTTGGCTCTTACCTCATGCCATACACAAAAATCACCTCCAGATGGGTCATAAATGTGAAAGGTAAAATCACAACACTTCTAGAAGATAGCACATGAGAATATCTGCATGATCCTGTATTAGGTAAAATATCTTTTTTTTTTTTTTTTTTTTGACAGGCAGAGTGGAAAGTGAGAGAGAGAGACAGAGAGAAAGGTCTTCCTTTGCCGTTGGTTCACCCTCCAATGGGCCGGCGTGCTGCAGCTGGCGCACCACGCTGATCTGATGGCAGGAGCCAGGTACTTATCCCGGTCTCTCATGGGGTGCAGGGCCCAAGCACTTGGGCCATCCTCCACTGCACTCCCTGGCCACAGCAGAGAGCTGGCCTGGAAAAGGGGCAACCGGGACAGAATCCAGCGCCCCGACCGGGACTAGAACCCGGCGTGCCGGTGCCGCAAGGCGGAGGATTAGCCTAGTGAGCCGCGGCGCCGGCTAAAATATCTCTTTAAAGGACAAAAAACAACACAGTAATGGAATGGATTGATAAATTTTGCTTCATTGAAAGCAGGAACATTAACTGATCAAATGACACCACAAATGGTAAAGATAAGACATAAAGAAAGAAAATCATTTGTAATGTATAAATCTGAAAGGGACCCATATTTTTAAAAACACTTCTAAAAATCAGAAAATAAAAGAGGGACTAATTTCATTTTTAATGGACACAGAGGCACTTCACAGAACAAGCTATTCAAAATTATCATTAAGCAAATAAAAGCGTTTAGCAAGATTAGTGATTAGAGAAATACAAACTAAAACTACAATGAAATATTACTTCATACCTACCAGAACAGCTGATATTTTAAAAAATCTGGAGAAAACAAGGCCGGCGCCGCGGCTCACTAGGCTAATCATCCGCCTAGCGGCGCCGGCACGCCGGGTTCTAGTCCCGGTTGGGGCGCCGGATTCTGTCCCGGTTGCCCCTCTTCCAGGCCAGCTCTCTGCTGTGGCCAGGGAGTGCAGTGGAGGATGGCCCAGGTGCTTGGGCCCTGCACCCCATGGGAGACCAGGAAAAGCACCTGGCTCCTGGCTCCTGCCATCGGATCAGCGCGGTGCGCCGGCCGCAGCGTGCTGGCCACGGCGGCCATTGGAGGGTGAACCAACGGCAAAGGAAGACCTTTCTCTCTGTCTCTCTCTCTCACTGTCCACTCTGCCTGTCAAAAAAAAAAAAAAAATGAAAAAAAAAATCTGGAGAAAACACTGACACTACAAAGTGTTGGTGAGCCTACAGAATAACCAGAACTTTTTAAACATTGCTGGTTGGAATGTAAAATGCTAAAGCCACTTTGGAAACTGTTTAGCAGTATCTACTAAGCTGAACATATGTGTACTCTGTAAGCTGGCAACTCTATTCCTAGGCAGAAATACACTACTAGATAGATAGATAGATAGATAGATAGAGCAAGTTCACAGAAGCTTTCTTGATAGGTAAAAACTGGAGGTAGCTAAATGGTGCCTCAGCAACAGGACAGAAAGTAGATTTTGAAATACACAAAATGGCATCCTGAATAGCAATGAGAAAGAATACATGAGTGCTACATGCAACCACTGGGATGAGCCTCATTGACACATGCTGAGCTAAAGAAGCTAGAGACAAAGCAAGGCAAATGGCATGATTCCATCTGCAAAGAACTCACGAATGGGCAGCACCACCCTACATTGACAGGGGACAGAGAGTGGATTCCTGAGAGGGATGAGGACATGGATGGACACAGAGCAGTGGGTGGGGTGCAGGCATTGACTGACATGTTGATGAGGGGAGTGGTTACATAGGTATGCTCTCTCCGTAGAAGCTTGTTGAGTTGTGCACTTGTCCGTACGTCTGTTGTGCTTTGACAATAAGTATACAAATGGACATAGTAATATGGATTCAGATGTATGGAAGTTTGCAAATCCACAGTAATATACCTATAATGCAGGGGGTTAAGATTTATTTATTTGAAAGGGAAAGAGGGGGGAGAGAGAATGAATATGAATGAGAATACCTTCCACCTACTGGTTCACGCCTCAAATGGCTCAACCTTGGCCAAGCTGAAGTCAGGGACCAGGAAATCCATCCAGGTCTCCCACGTGGGTGGCAAGAACCCAAGCACCAGGGCCATCTTCTGCTGCTTTCCCAGGTGTATTAGCAGAGAGTTGGATTGGAAACAGAGCAGCCAGAGCTCAAATGGGAGCTCATATGGGATGCTGCTATCACAGATGGCAGCTTAACCCACTGTGCCACAATACTGGCCCCATAGTACAGGGTTTAGAGTGCATTTCTAATGATAAATATCTTAGAAAACCACTGGCAAAGGCAAGTGTTAATATCCACACATAGAGTTAAAAGTGTAATTTTATACATCAGAGCAAGAATCTGGGCCTCATCCCAGCTGAAGTTGTTAAGTGAGAATTCTCTAAGCTGCAAATTGCCCTCTTGTTTTATTCCTGGAAAGAGAGGTTAGACCAGGAGGGAGGAAATGCAAGGTGTTCCATTTCACTTATTGCTCTACCACAGAGACCCCACAAACATATGACCCTCACAAGCCAGAAGGTGTTTTCCTTCCAGATCTTTCCACTTGGTTTTAGGTTTCTTAAGAGACTCTCTGAAGTTGAGTAGTTGTTCTTACATGCTATATAGCCTCTAAGAAATTTTAAAGAAAATTTTCTCTTCTCGTTTTTAAGAGAATAAATGAGGAATCCTTTTAAAACAGATTTGCATCTAGTGCCTCTAACTCACAATCCTTTACAGTACATACATATACCAAAACAGTCATGAAGGACTCCATAGGGTCACCTCTTACCAAAAGGAGTCTTCCCTGTACTCTCAAAACTGTTTTTACTTAACTGCTAGTTAATAGACATGGTCCAGCATCAATGCTTTTCCTGCAGCCTTGTCCACAAGTCTGAACATCTAAGCAAAATATATAACTCAAGTTAAAACAACAGCAATTCTGGAGCCGGCGTTGCGGCACAGCAAGTTAACCTGCTCCCTGCAATGCTGGCGTACCATATTGGTGCCAGCTGGAGTCCCAGCTGCTCCACTTTCAATCCAGTTCCCTGCTAATGTGCCTGAGAAAGAAGCAGAAGATGACCCAAGTGCCTGGGCCCCTGTCACCTACATGGGAGACCCAGATGAAGCTCCTGGCTCCTAACTTTGGCCTGGCCCAGTCCTGGTCATTGCAACTATTTGGGGGGTGAGTTCATGGATGGAAGCTCTCTCTCTGCACACCCCCCCCCAACTCCATAACTCTTCCTTTCAAATAAATAAATAAATAAATCTTTAACAAAATAATCAATTTTCTCTGTCCAAATTAGTCTGCTTCAATTATTTATATACTCAAGAACCATCTCTTCATGAGTAGGTACCCTTATATTAAAATTAACCTTTGACTTCATTTGTGCATCAATTAAAAATTGCTTATTCCTCCTCAGGAAAGTCTTAATCAAATTCTTGGTACTATTTAAACAAATTATTTTTAAAAGAAGCCTTTCCTAGAATAGTGGTAAAAATAATTTCACTAATCTGTAGACACTAAAAATTATTATGTTTAACCTTTAAACATATAACTATCTGAATCAGACACACTGGTAGGACCCGGAAAAAAGAATTAATTAAGATGCTTTGGTCTGAATATCTGTATCCACCCAAAATTCTTGTGCTGTAACTCAATCCCCAGTATGAGGTTATGTGGAGGTGAGGATTAGGGAAGTGATTAGGTCATGAAGGTGGAGTCCTCATAAATGGTATTAGTGTCCTTACAAAAGAGGCCCCACAGAAATCCTTCCCCTTCCAGCATGAGAAGACACAGCAAAAAGATGGCCATGCATGAACAAGTGGCAAGCCTTCACCAAATACTCAGCCAGTTGTTGCTTTGATCTTGGATTTCTCATCCTCCAGAACTCTGAGATATGAATCTCTGTTCTTTGTGAGCCACCCAGTTGATGGTATTGTGGTATAGTGTTACAGAAGCCCCAATGGACTGTGATACACAGGAAGCCATTGCTTTATAAATATAAATAGGAAATACTATTATAAGTATTTATAAATAGATATGGAGATATATGAAGGATTTATAAAGTATTTATGTCTATGACCATTTTGGTCAAAGCTACCAAACTGGCATGCTTTGAGAACCAGAAGAATAGTGTACAAGCTTCCCTAACTAAAAGATTGCCAACCTATTTCTTTATTCAATAAATATTCTGGGGAGGCCACTAAATATGCTCAAACTGTCCTATGTGATAGGACTTGGAAATGACCAGGCCACAGTCCCTAACCTCAATGCATGCACAGTTGCCCGTAAGAGACAGGTGAGAAAAACAGATAATCATGGATTGCTAGGGCTGCTGTAATAAGGTATCACACACTGGGTGGCTGGAACAGCAGCGACTACTGTCTCATGGGTTAGGGACTGGAAGTCCAAGAGCAAGCTTCTGGCAGAATGCGCCCTGAGGGGGAATCTGTTCCACACGCCCCACCCCCAGCCTTTCCTCTGGGGGTTTGCTGGCATTCCTTGGCTTGTAGAAACATCACTTAATCTCAGCCTTCATCTTCACACGGTGTTCCCCTCATGTCTTTCTCTGTATTTTCCCCTTTTAGGAACATCAGTCATAATGGATTCAGGACACACCCTACTCCAACATGACTTTACCTAAACTAGTTACAGCTGTAATGACCTTGTTTCCAAACAAGGTTATATTCTGATGTCCTGGGGGTTGGGACACCCACATATAGAGAGATATGATTCATCCATAACAGCACGGACAGGACGTAGGAGCAGAGAAGGCTAAATATTGCATAACACTATCAAGGTCTTCTGTCATAACTATTTACACCAAGTTCACCCTAACCAGTCGCCAGACTTGTTGAAAAGCCACTGTTTCCTAAATGGTTTCATTGTTACCCTCCATTTCCAAAAATCACTCTCCTTGTCCTACACGCTGCTGCTTTTGGAAGTTTGTGACTACAGAGCTAAAATCCTGAGGCATGTCTGCCACTGCAGTGGAGTATACACGATGATTATGTGAAGGGTCTTGTTTTCTGCTTATCTTCCAAAGCACAGCTCCATGTCAGAACCCAGACTACTCAAGTTAAGATACACACAAATCAGAGAACATAATAATATACCCTCCAACATAAAATAATCCATTTCATTTCTATTGCCAACTCAAGGACAGCACAGTGCTTGTGGACACATTTTTTTCTGGAGCTGTGGAAGAAATATTGATGCCATTCAACACTTTATTCTCGGTAAAACCTATACTTCATAGCGTTTATAGTCAGCTTGAGAAAAGCATTCTAGCTTCCATACCCCTAGACAAACATTTCAGACTTGAGGATGTGAGTGATGGTATAATTACAACACACAACGGACTCCTGAACTTCCTGATGCAGTTTTCTGTGAAAGCTGCGTCCTGTCACCCATTGTGGTTCAGCAGCAGCCCTTCCGCCTGAAGATTCCTCAAACTCCTTCCTTTACCCTCCCACCCTGCCTTGCCTGGTACCTCCTGCCCCTGGTGCTGTCTTGCACATTCTCTTTTGTCAATCAAATTCCTTTAGTTTACCTGACTTACTTGGCCTGCACTGTTCCAATAACCATTTCTATTATCCTTGTTTGTCCACACCCTCAGCATTCTTGTTGGTCCATGAACGCTGTCCTTATTTTACACAAAATTTTATAAAAATATAGAAATATGGGAATGAGCAGGGAGGTACAGTGAGAATGGTACCTAAATAAGTTAAACTACTAATATACCATTGTTTGCCCAGGTAGATAAGACCTAAATCTGGGGTTCTGTATCTCTTAGACACATTTGGGATATTCAAAATTTCTACATTTTCTCTGTTGCAGCAAAGAAAAAAAAAAACAGAAAAGCTCATACATGGAAAAGATTAAGAGGTCTTTAGCGAACCCAGTGTCATACACTCAGATGTCTTTAGAACAATAATATGCCCATTTAAACAAACAGCCACTACCTCTCTGCACAGATGGCATCGACAAGGTGAGAAAGGGGGCCCTGTGAAGAATCCCTCCACTAAAACATGGACAGGGAGCTGACAGAACTCAGGGAAAGGCCAGGGTTCTTTATTCAGTCCTGTGAGAGGACAGGGTGGAGGGGGTGTTGAAGAATATAAGGCAAAGACCTTTATGCATAGCAGGACTGAAGGCACTGCATCTTCTCAATGGCTCTCCTCTTAACTTTAGCACTACTTCCATTTCCATATAATAATTACTAGTAAAGCTCTTAGGGAAGAAATCTCCTGGGGTGGCGTGGGGGGGGGGAGTAGGAAGGCAAGGAAGAAGGGTCTCAAAAACCAGTACAGATCAAGCCTCACCTCCACATGGACAAATCACCCAGCTTCTAGGGAATGCCTCTGTGCTTGATCAAAATAAAATCAGACTCTCTTTCCATCATCCCCACCACTAGAATCTACACCAGCAACAGTACTCAGAAATAGTATCAGTTCCTCTCCTTTAGGACAGAAAAAGAAGGCAAATTATTTTCACGGGACAAGTACATTCCACTCAGTAACTAATAAGAGTCCTACCTTAGTGACCAAACCTCTTCCAAGGCCCAGGTAATGCTACTTTAGTGAACTCTCTGGGGCTAGAATGTATCAGGAGAAAGGATATACCATGGTTCACTTTAGCAAACTTCTATATTTGTCACATATACCCTGTCAAGGCTATAAATGACCTCACTGAGCTACAACAGTGGACTTCTAAATACAGCCATTTTCCTCCCCAGGCAAAGGGAAAACATATTCCACAAAGAAATGTGGCTCATAATGTGAGTTGATTTAATTTATCTAATAGATTATACCTTAGAATTCAACAATGATTGTTAGGGGGTAGAGTGCCGTTTGTTTTCTAAAGATTTATTGTTTTTGAAAGGCCTCGGGGTAGTTTTATATCATTCATTAAACCCTGTACATCTCTCTTTCACTATACTTTATGCTGTTTTCTAGGTGCTTGGATCTGACAATCCCATTAAACTGTAATATTTTTGAAAGTAGGGATTGTGTTTTATTTGTCATTATATTATAACTAGCACAGTGGTACATAGATATTCAGAAAGTGTTTACCAAGTAAACAACTAGACTAACAAAAGTGACTATTTTGTTCATGATCTTTTTTGTTGATTCTATAATTTAGTGACAACCACTGAAGAAGAGAATCTCTAGTAATGTCTATAAACACCTATATCCTAAGATATTTTATAAGCTAGTATACTTGGATTAATCTGTTTTTCATTGCCATAACAAAATAACTGAGGGAGTGCTGGCACTGTGTTGTAGTGGGTAAAGCCGCCATCTGCAGTGCAGGCATCCCATATGGGTGCCAGTTCGAGTCCCAGCTTCTCCACTTCTGTTCCAGCTCTCTGCTATGGACTGGGAAAGTAGTGGAGGTTGGCCCATGTCCTTGGGCCCCTGCACCCACGTGAGACCTGGAAGAAGCTCCTGGCTTCAGGCTAGCTCAGCTCCAGCCATTGCAGCCATCTGGGAAGTGAGCCAGTGGATGGAAGAGCTTGTTTGCTCTCTCTCTCTCTCCCTCTGCCTCTCTGTGGCTCTCTTTCAAATAAATAAATAAATCTTTAAAAAAAATAGTTGAGGCACGTTAACTTTACAAGGTTGACTGAGCTCACAGTTATGAAGGCTGAAAGTCCAAACAACATGGTGTAGGCTCTTGGCAGGTGTCAATGGTGAGAGTGAGAGCAAAAGATCACATCAGCAAACAGAAAGTAAGAGAACAACTCAGGGGTAGAGCGTGCTGTCTTACAAGAGCTCACGGGCCCCATGAGAGCTACTTTCATCCCTTCCGTGGGCAGCTCCCCAGTGACCTAACGACACACTAGGCCCCATTTCTTTTTTTTCAACTCTTATTTAATAATTATAAATTTCCAAAGTACAGCTTTTGAATTATAGCAGCTTTCCCCCCCATAACCTCCCTCCCACCCGCTACCATCAAATCTCCCACTCCCTCTCCCATCCCATTCTTCAGCAAGATTCATTTTCTTTTCTTTTCTTTTTTTTTTTTTTTTGACAGGCAGAGTTAGACAGTGAGAGAGAAAGACAGAGAGAAAGGTCTTCCTTCCGTTGGTTCACCCCCCAAATGGCTGCCACAGCTGGCGTGCTGCACCTATCAGGAGCCAGGAGCCAGGTGCTTCCTCCTGGTCTCCCATGCAGGTGCAGGACCCAAGCACTTGGGTCATCCTCCACTGCCTTCCCAGGCCACAGCAGAGAGCTGGACTGGAAGAGTAGCAACTGGGACTAGAACCGAGTACTGGCACCACAGGCGGAGGATTAGCTTAGTGAGCCACAGCGCCGGCCAAGATTCATTTTCAATTATCCTTATATACGGAAGATCAACTTAGTATATATTAAGTAAAGATTTCAACAGACTGTACCCACACAGACACACAAAATACAGAGTACTATTTGAGTAGTGGTTTTTGAGTAGTGGTTTTACCATTAATTTGCATAGTACAACACATTAAGGACAGAGGTCCTATATGGGGAGTAAGTACAGTACACACTGACTCCCGCTGTTGATTTAACAGTTAACACTTTTATTTATGATGTCAGTAATCACCCTCTTGTCATGAGCTGCCAAGGCTATGGAAGCCCCTTGAGTTCACTAACTCTGATCTTATTTAGACAAGGTCATATTTACAGTGGAAGTTCTCTCCTCCCTTCAGAGAAAGGTACATCCTTCTTTGATGTAGGCCCCATCTCTTAGAAGTCCCAGCACCCCCTGCATTACCACACTGAGGATCACACCTTCAACATGCCATCACATGGGGGCTGCACTCAATTCACATTCATATCACAGCAGTTGGATATTTATGTCCACTGTGTACACAATCTTAAAGGACTCTGGGATAATACAAAAATAAATAAATAAATAAAAATTGACAATCCAGAATATGGAGTTTGGTTTGTTTCTTCGTTTTGGTTTAGCTTTGTCATTTATGAAGAAGGTATGTAACTACTCTGACATGGCTACATCTGTCTCTGGTCCTAACTTTCTTTTTATTTTACTAATTTTGTTTCCTACAACAAAATATAAGAGCCTATGATAGAGATGAACAACCAACAAGACAGGCATTGTGGTGCATAGAGTTGGGCTGCCTCTTGCAAGACCAGTATCCCATATTAGAGTGGTTCAAGTCCCGGCTGCTCCATTTCCAATCCAGTTCACTGATAATGTATCTGGGAAAGTAGAAGAAGATGGCCCGAGCACTTAGTTTTCAGCACCTACATAGGAAATTCAGATGGAGTTCCAGGCTCCTAACTTGAGCCTAACACAGCCCTAGCTGTTGTGGCCATCTGGGGAGTGAACCAGCAGATGAAAGATCTCTTTCTCTCTCTCTCTGCATTTCTCTCTCTCTCCGTCACTTTGCCTACCAAATAAGAAAAATAAATCTTTAAAAAGGAAAATAATAACAACCACTATTGCTTTATGTATAATACTTTTACATTTGAACATGAAAGCAATGGGAAACTATTAGTATAATCCCTATGGTTCTAAGAGTCTCTGAAATAGGAGATTTAAGATCTCCTGGATGTTTTCAGTCCATCTAGCTGGAAATGTTCTCTGGGACTCTGAGCAGTCACAATCAATGGTCCCTAGGGTGTCATGTCTGACAAGCCTCACTCTGTCCTCCAACAGTCTCCACCCCACTCCTACGTCTAATTGCCCTAAGCTGTCCTTTGGAGGAATCCCAGCCTGTAAGCATGTCTTCCTCTCCCTGTTCATTCAAATGTGCTCCTTTTCTCCAATCAATAATTTCTTGGAAACTTTGCTTAAATTATAGAAACAAAGCAATGTGATTGCCTAATTCAATGTTGTAAATAACTGGTGGGTACCACCCTAGCAGGCTACAAATACTTTCATTGACAGACTGTACTCTACAGATTCGTTATTGAGCATTGGGCTCAGTGGTCCTCCAGGTGCATCTGTAAGTGCTTTTACATTCAGTCTCTTAAAACAGAAACTTGAATGAAATCCAGTAACATGTCAGCTCATTTAATAAACTTATCTACACAGGACATCTGAAGTAGTGCAGCATCAATGTAAGTAAAATTAATTTTAAGTCAAAAGAATTTTAGGAAAAATACCTTCTCAAAAGACACTCTTAGTGGTCCATAGCATAGTAAATGTTTGAAGCAAATAATTTTTATATGCCTCTCCCTCTACTTTACTCTGAAGAAACTGAAGAAAACTGAGGATCCAAGATGGCTAAATAGTGAGAAATCACACTGACCTCAGCCACAGAAAGATACCAGGAGGGGGAAAAAGGGAAGGGTCACATTTCCAGTGGACCGAGAAATACTTTTTCAGTGGAGAATGGACAGAACAAAGACTCAGGGGGCAGTGAGGAGAGAAGACAGACACCTCATTGCCAGCAGGCATTGACAGCCACTGCTGCATCTACATGGCCAGCAACTAGATGGGAAGTGCTGTCTTACCAGGGTAAGCTGGGAGGACGCTGCTGCAGCCACTGCCACTGGTGGCTTTGAATGAAGGAGAACTCCGTGATCCACACTGGCTCTGAGCACAGCCTGGAGAGCTGGCAGGGCAGCTAACTTGCTCTAGGAAGGGAGGCACATTACCTCCCTTCACTCCCCACACCAAAGTGCCAGAATCAATTTGCTGCAGCAGAGTCATGAGAGTATTTTTTAAAAATTGAACAGAAATATTAAAAATTATGCATTCAATAAGTCAAATAAAAAATACAGTAGAAAGCCTTAAAAAAAGATTCAATGAGGCAGAATAAAGAGTATCTGATCCATAAGATAAGTCTTAGAAATATTTCAGTCAGACAAAAAAAATTAAAAATTAGAAAGACTGAAAACAATGTTCAAGATCTATGGAACACCATCTATGACCAAATACGTAAGTCATAGGAGTCATGGCTCCTGGCTCCTGATTTTGGCTTGGCTCAGCCCAAGTCATTGAGGCCACTTGAGAAGCAAACCAGTGGATGGAAGATGGATCCCTCTCTGTTTCTCTCTGTCTCTCTTTCTCTCTCTCTCTCTCTCTCTCTCTGCCTGCCTCTCCCTCTCTGAAGCTCTGACTCCCAAATAAATAATAAATATAAAAACAAAGACAAGAATTTTTAAAATAGACAAATAATGTCATTATGTTAAGGGACCATTTGAACAAGAAGATGTGACTTTAATAAACACATATGCAACCAATGCCAGGGCATCCAGTTTTATTTAAAAATGCTAATGAAGCTAAAGCAAGACATAGACTACAATACAGTAATAATCAGAGGTTTCAATACCCCATTTTCATCAATGTACAGATCGACCAGACAAAAAATCAATAAAGAAGCAAGAGCTAATGTATACTGAAGATCAAATAGCTCTAACAGATACCTACAGAACATTTCATCTCACGGCTGCAAAATATATATTCTTTTCATCAGTGCATGGAACATTCTCTAGGAGAGACTATATTCCAGGCCATAAAATAAGTCTAAACAAATTCAAAAAAAGATAAAATCATATCATGTATCTTTTATAACAATGGAATGATGCCAAAAAGAAACAACAAAAGAAACTGCAGAAAATATGGAGACTGAACAACATGCTCCTGAATGAACAGGTCACAGAAGAAATTAAAGGAAAATCAAAAAATTCCTAATAATGAATGAAAATGGAGACAACACAACAAAACTTATGGGGTACAACAAAAACTGTGTTAAGCAGAAAGTTTTTAATAATAAGTACCTACATCAAAAAATTGCAAAGAAATAAATATTTACCTAACCATGAAATAGAACAAACCAAATCCAAAATTAATAGAAGGAAAGAAATAATATAAATTAATGAAGAAATAAAGAAAATAAAATTTTAAAAACTATACAAAGTATCAGTGAAATTAGGAGCTGTTTTTTAGAAAAGATAAACAGGCCGGTGCCGCAGCTCACTAGGCTAATCCTCCGCCTGTGGCGCCAGCACACCAGGTTCTAGTCCTGGTCAGGGCGCCAGATTTTGTCCCAGGTGCCCCTCTTCCAGGCCAGCTCTCTGCTGTGGCCCGCGAAGGCAGTGGAGGATGGCCCAGGTGCTTGGGTCCTGCACCCGCATGGGAGACTAGGAGAAGCACCTGGCTCCTGCCCTCGGATCAGTGCGGTGCACCAGCCACAGCGTGCAAGCCGCAGCAGCCATTGGAGGGTGAACCAATGGAAAGAAGACCTTTCTCTCTGTCTCTCTCTCTCACTGTCCACTCTGCTTGTGAAAAAGAAAAAAAAAAGAAAAAAGATAAACAAACAGAATTGATAAAATCATTGCCCAACAAAAAAATACAAAGAAGATGCAAATTGGTAAAATCAGAGATGAAAAAGGAGATATTACAACTGATATCATAAAAATACAAAGAATCCTCAGGAATTATTACAAATAACTAAATGCTAACAAATTGGAAAAACTAGAAGAAATAAATATATCCCTGGAAACATTAAATTTACCAAAATTGAGGTAGGAATACATAGAAAACCTAGAGACCAATAACCAAGATGAAGACTGAATCAGTAAAGAGCCCCCCAACAAAGAAAACCCCAGAACCAGGTGGCTTCACTGCTGAATTCTATGAAACTTTAAAAGAGGAACTAATCCCAATTCTTCTTAAACTATTCAAAACAACTGAAAGAGAAGAAATCTTCCCAAACCTTATGAGGCCAGAAACATCTTTTTCTTTTCCCCCAAAGAAACCTTTTATTTAAGGAATACAAATGTCATGCATTTCATAAGTACAACTTTAGGAATACAGTGATTCTGCCCACCATATACACCCTCCCACCCCTATTCCCATCCTTTCTTCTCCTCCCTCTCCCATTCCCAGTCTCATTCTCCACTAAGATCCATTATCAATTAACTTTATACTCAGAAGACAACTCTGTACTATATAAAGAGTTCAACAATTTGCACACACAAAAACATTGTTCCTCAACAGTCAAGAAAAAGGCTACTCAAAGTCACTACATCTTGAAGTTAATTTCACTTCTTTTTTTTTTTTGAAACTTAATTAACTTTAAAGAAGCACCCAGTAATGATACATCTTTTGCAAGCACTTAGATATAATTATAATTCATTCCTTTGAGTACAGAGATCCAGCATGGGAAGTTAGTGCACAGTGACTCCTGTGGTGAATTTAACAATTAACACTCAACATATGATGTCAGTGATCACCCGAGGCTCTTGACATGAGCCACCTAGGTTATGGAAGCCTTTTGAACACAAACTCCATCAGTATTTAGGCAAGGCCATAAGCAGAGTAGAAGTTCTTTCCTCCCTTCAGAGAAAAGTACCTCTTTCTTTGATGACAACTTCTTTCCACTGGGTCTCACTCACTGAGGTCCTTCATATAGGACATTTTTTACCACATTGTCTTGGCTTCCCATGCCTGAAATTCATTCCTTTTAAATTCTATCTATTATTATTACCAGACACTTAATCCTATCTATATGATCACTTTAACATTTAAGATGATATTTTCACCACCCAGCTTAAGGGGACTTGGGGTCCTATAGAAAGTTTTTAAACTGTACCTTAGAAGTAAGTCCATAGGAATGTATGCAGAATTATATAGCTTTACAGTTACAAACTTCATATATTTCATAATTACAACTTTAGGAACATGGTGATACTTCCCACCGCACCTGCCCTCCCACCCATAGCCCTACCCCTCTTTCTCCTCCCTCTTATTCACACTCTTATTTTTTACTATTTTCAACTGACTTTATATACATATGTTTAACACTATGTTAAGTAAAGAGTTCAACAAATAGTATGGAAAAAAACTATTCTTCAACAGTCAAGACAAAGGCTGTTCAAGTCATTGCTTTTCGAAGTGTCAATTCCACTTCTACAGATTGCCTTTTAAGTACTCTATTTTTCATTACAGGTCAGGGAGAATATATGGTATTTGCCCCTTTGGGACTGGCTTCTGATGCCTTCCAGTTTCATCTATTTTCTTGCAAATGACCAGATTTCATTTTCATTTTTTTTACCACTGTGTAGTATTCCATGGTGTACATATCCCACAATTTCTTTATCCAGTCTTCATTTGACAGGTATTTTATTTGATTCCATGTCTTTGTGAACTGAGCTACAGTAAACATGGGGGTACAGATAACTTTCATATACTGATTTCATTTCCCTTGGGTAAATACCAAGGAGTGAGATGGCTGGCTCATATGGTAGGTCTATGTTCAGATTCTGAGGTATCTCCATACTGTATTCCATAGTGGCTGTACCAGTTTACATTCCCACCAACAGCAGATTAGGGTACCTTTCTCCCTACATCCTCACCAGCATTTGTTGTTTGTTGGTTTCTGTATGAAAGCCATTCTAATGGGGTTGAGGTGAAACCTCATTCTGGTTTTGATTTGCATTTCCTTGATGGCTAGTGATTCTGAACATTTTTTCATGTGACTGTTGGCCACTGAATTTCCTCTTTTGCAAATTTTCTGTGTAAGTCCTTTGCCCATTTCTTAACTGGGTTGTTTGTTTTGTTGTTGAGTTTCTTGATCTCTTTATATAGTCTGGTTATTAATTCTTTATCAATTACATAGTTTGCAAATAATTTCTCCCGTTCTGTCAGTTGCCTCTTCTCTCTCCTGTTTCTTTTTCAGCACAGAAACTTCTCAATTTGATGTAATCCTATTTGTTAATTTTGGCTTTCATTGCTTGTGCCTCTGGGGTCTTTTCCAAAAACTCTTTGCCTGTGCCAATGCCTTACAGGGTTTCTCCAATGTTCTCTAATTAATTTGATGGTATCAGGTCATAGATTTAGGTCTTTAATCCATTTTAGTGGATTTCTGTATAAGGTGTAAGGTAGGGGTCTTCCTTCATACTTCTACATGTGGAAATCCAGTTTTCCCAGCACCATTTGTTGAAGAGATTGTCCTTGTTCCAGGGATTGGTTTTAGCTCCTTTGTCAAATGTAAATTGGTTATAGAAGTTTAGATTCTTTTCTGGCATATCTATTCTGTTCCACTGGTCTATCCATCTATTTTTCTGTACCAGAACCAAGCTGCAGAAACATCTTAATTCCCAAATCCAGACAAAGATACAACAAAAAGGAGAACTATAGGCCGATATTCCTGATGAAGATAGATGCAAAATTCCTCAACAAAATTTTAGCTAATCAAATCAAACAACACGAAGACCAAGTGGGATTTATCCCAACGATGCAGGGATGGTTCAACATAGGCAAATCAATAAACATGATACATCAAATTAACAAATTGACTAACAGAAACCCTATGATTATCTCAATATTCATATTCAGAGAAAGCATTTTATAAAATACAACATCCTTTCATGATAAAAAAAATCTCTAAAATTGGGTATAGAAATAACATTCCTCAACAAAATTAAGGTAATACATGACAACAAAATTAAGGCAATACATGACAAACCCACAGCCAGCATCATACTGAATGGAGAAAAGTTGGAACATCTCTACTATGATCTGGAACCAGACAAGGATGCAAACTCTCAACACTATTATTTAATACAGTTATGGAAGCTTTAGCCAGAGCCATCAAGCAAGAAAAAGAAATTCAAGGGATACAAATTGTAAAAGAGGAAGTCATATTACCCCTGTTTGTCAATGATATCATCTTTTATATAGGGGAGCCAAAACACTCCATTAAAAGACAATTATAACTCATAAGATAATTAGCAAAGTTGTAGGATATAAAATCAACAGACAAAAACCAATAACATTCTTATAAACCAAAAATCCTCTGACTGAGAATTTATAAAATCAGTCTCATTCAAAATAGTTTCCAAAAAATTAATCTTTGGACAAATTCTTTTTTAAACTACTAAAGCCATTGTGGAAGACAGTATGGAGATTCCCCAGACATCTGAAAACAGATATACCATATGACTCAGCATTCCCACTCCTGGGAATTTACCCAAGGAAATTAAATCCACATATGAAAGAGTTATCTATACCTCCATGTTTATTGCAGCTCAATTCACAATAGCTAAGATACAGAATCAACACAGAGGTCATCAGTGGAAAAAGAAATTATGGTGTGTGTGAGTGTGTGTAGAGATAGATAGACTGGAATACTCTCAGCTTTAAAACAGAATGAAATCTTGTCTTTTCCAACAAAATGGATGTGACTGGAAACCATTATACTTAGTGAAATAAGCCAGTCCCAAAAAGAGAAATACCATATGTTTTCCTTGATCTGTGGTATCTAATAAGTATGGAAAATATAATGTACAGGAATGAAATTAACATTTTGAGATTTGATAACTATTTACAGCCCTTGTCTCTACTGTTGAGGAACAATGTTTTTCTCTTCTTACTATTTGTTGAGTTCTTTACTTAGTGTATGGTTAAACTTATAAGTCTAAAGTAAACTGAAAGTAGATCAATGTAAAAAATTAAGACAGGGAATAAGAGAGGAAGGAGGAGGAAGGGTGGGAGCATGGGCAGGAGGGAAGGTAGGATGGGAAGTATCAATCTGTGCGTATTAAATACATGAAATTTGTTTACCTTAAATAAAATAAAAAATAAATACATAAAAAAGTTTCTTAAAAGTCCAGGAGCAGAAGTTAGGAAAGAGCTCAGAGGTATGAATAAAAATTTATTTAAAAAAACAAGGATTTACTTATTTGAAAGTCAGAGTTACAGAGAGAGAGGGAGAGACAGACTCACACGGGGGGGGGGAAAGGAGGGAGGGAGAGCGAGAGAGATAGGGAGAGCAAGAGCGAGAGAGAACGAGAGAGAGTGAGAGCGAGAGCAAGAGCGAGAGCAAGAGAGAAATCCTCCATCCACTGGTTCACTCTCCAGGTGGCGGCAATGGCCAGGGATGAGCTATGCTGAAGCTAGGATCTTCATCTGGGTCTCCCACATGTGTGGCAGGGGCCAAACACTTGAGCCATCCTCTCTTACTTTTCTCAAGCCATTATCAGGGAGCTTGATTGGAAGTTGAGCATCCAGGACACAAAATAGTGCCTACATGGATGGTTGGGTCACAGGCAGTGTCTTCACTGGCTATGCCAGAATGCTGGCCCATCTTGGGAAAAAATAAACCAAGAATGTGAAAGATCTCTATAATGAAAATTATAAAATATTAATGAGAGAAATAAAAGAAGGCAAAAAAATGGAAAATCTTCCATGTTCAAGTATTGGAAGAATTATTATCAAAATGTCCATACCACCCAAAGCAACTTATAGATTCCATGTGATCCCAATCAAAATAAAAGAACATTCTTCACAGATCTAGAAAAAAATATTAGAATTCAAATTGAAATACAGAAGATCTTGAAGAACCAAACAATGTTAACCAATAAAAACAAAGCTGGAGGCATCATAATAATAGGTTACAAGACATACTACAGGGCTTTTATAATCAAAACAGCCTGGTGATGGCATAAAAATACTTATTTAGAGCAATGGAACAGAAGTCCCAGAAATTAATCCACACATCTACAGCCAATTAATGTTTGACAAACAAGCTAAAATCACTCCTTGGAGAATGGACAATTTCTTCAACAAATGGTGCTGGGAGAATTAGATTTCCACATTCAGAATTTGAAACAAGACCCCTACCTTATACCCTACATAAAAATAAAATCATAATGGATCAAGTATCTAGACTTAAACCTCAAACAGTCAAATTACTACAGAAAAACATAGAGAAAATGCTGTAAGACAGCCTGGGCACAGAATTCATGGATAAGATCCCAGAACCCCAGGCAATAAAAGCAAAAATAGACAATTGGGACTACAGGGACTACATCTAGCTAAGAATCTTCTGCACAGCAAAGGAGACAATTAACAAAGTGAAGAAGCAACCAGCAAAATGGGAGAACATATCTGCAAACTATGCATCCAATAAAGGATTAATATCCAGAATATATAAGGATCCCAAGAAACCTAAAACACCACCACAAACAACACAGTTAAGAAATGGGCAAGGAATCTGAACAGGCACTGATTCAGTCCTCAAATGACCACAATAACCAGGGCTATTGATTTAACCTCTGCACCACACACCTGACCCTTAATCAGCATCTTAACTGTTAATCTAAATATCCACCCCATCACTTGTCTTTTAATATAAAGGAAGAAAGACAGACCAGAACATTAGGAAACCATGGACACATTTTCATAATACTGACTTCTATTATTTCCTAAAAAAAGTGAACTTTCTTTGGTAAATCAAAGTAATGACCAAATATCAGTTCCTTCTTTTCCCTGTTTTCTTTACAAAACTACTTGCTAACATTTTCTATAGAAACCATATTATGACAAAACAGTCAAATCAAAAGAATATTTTTAAAGAAAACAAATCCTCAGTCATGTATGACATCAAAACGAGCAACATAGGTCAATGAACTACACAGAATTTTCTTACAGCAAAAATTTCCTCACATAAATCTTACGGTTCATTGGCTCCATTTGGCAGGAGGAATGGAGTAGGAACAATGACACTGGGAAAAGCGAAAGAATTAGCACAAGCAGTAAAACCCAAGCCAATGCATTTAGTGGGGCCACTGAGTCCAAGGGTTATATCCACACATGTCAAAAGTTGCAATATGTTGATCAAAGCTATAAAAGAGATAAATAATTTTAAAATCATTACAACAGCACTAGCAAACAGACAAAATTGTGCTTAAAGCTCAAACAGAATTCAATTTCAGAGGAATGTTTTGAAACAGCCAGCCAGAGGTCCGCCATTGACACGTTTAGGTTTGGCTTGGGGCCTCTCAAACAAGAAAGCAGGTGAAATTCCACAAATAGACACTTCTAATAAATCATTCTGTCAGTTAGACAGAAAACATTTGCATATCATCCTTCCAGTTTCTAATTGGCTAATCAGCCGCAAGACCAAATTACATAGTACCAAAGGCAATAAGAAACAGCAGTGTATAAACAGTATGACAATGGACCATTGTTGTGTGACGTTTACCCAGTTCAGACATGCTATTTCTACTTGGATAAAGAAAGCCATCATGATGATTCCATTTTATGAAGGCCCTAATCAAGAAAAACTAACACAGTATTTTATGTAGGGATACATAATATTAAAAACAAAAAGGATGACAAACACAAAATGAAGGATGGCAGAACTTCTAGTCAACAGACAAAAATGGACACTGGGAAAGGAATGTGACATGGAAAGCAACAATGGTGGTTAAATTAGTTGCATAATTCTCCTTAATAACATGCACCTATCAAACACATGATTTTGTGTTTATTACTTATTCCATGATAAACTTTGTAAAATTCCCTCTTGGGTTAGGAATGGAACATACAAAGTGTGCCTGGCTTATGCACAGAGAAAATACCTATGTTAATTGTAAATTAGAAAGTCCTTGAAAGCACTTTAATCTTTGCAATATTTCTGGTCGAAAAGCTTAAGCAGCTTTCTGCAGTAGTATTAGCAAGAAAAAATAACTGCAGCTACTGGCCTCTTTTTAGTCAAAACTAAAACCGGGCATCATTGGTAAAATCAAAAATCAGTACATAGTTACTCCTCAATACTAAGTGAAAAGTGATTATTTTTTAATCAAAAACTCTTTATAGAAATTTTCCCAATATTTGAAGCTGACTGATTTTTTAAAAAAATTGTATGATCTGCCCAACTTCTCAAACAAAAGAATATTACCTGATTATTTTCATCGTGTGATTTCTAGAGTAGCTGCCCAGCCAGGTTAAAATTGCATTTTTTAAAGCTTTTTCTTTTTATTTGAAAGTCAGAATGACAGAGAGACAAAGTGGTCTTCCATCTGCTGGTTCACTCCCCAAATGGCCTGAAATTTCATTCTTTCATTCCAGTTCAAATAAATGAGATAGATGCCCACTGGGAACAATGCACAGAAGATGCTAAGAAAATTTCAGTTAAGCACCCTGGAGCTGTACAGTGCAGTAGCCTTCAATAATAATGTTATTTAACTAGCTATAGAACAATGGGATAGGAGGTTTTGGGGCAGAATCAAGAATGCTTGTGTGTACGTAAATTTGAAAATCTTGGGTTGGATATAGAAATATGGAACTCAGGGGAGCCAGCTCTGTGGTGTAGCAGGTAAAGCTGCTGCCTTCAGTGCTGGCATCCCATATGGGCACCGGTTTGAGTCCCAGCTGCTCCACTTCCAATCCAGCTCTCTGCTATGGCCTGGGGAAGCAGTGGAAGATGGCCCAGGTCTCTGGGCCCTGCACCTGTGTGGGAGACTTGGAAGAAGTTACAGGTCCCTGGCTTTGGATCGGCACAGCTTTAGCCATTGTGGCCTTTTGAGGAGTGACCCAGCAGATGGAAGACCTCCCCCCTTCCTTTCTCTCTCTCTCTATCTCTATCTCTCTGCCTCTCTCTGTAACTCTGCCTTTCAAATAAATAAATCTTTTTTAAAAATATGGAGGGGCTGGCGCTGTGGCTCACTAGGTTAATCCTCCGCCTGTGTCGCTGGCATCCCATATGGGCGCCGGGTTCTAGTTCCGGTTGCTCCTCTTCCAGTCCAGCTCTGTGCTGTGGCCCAGGACAGTGAAGGATGGCCCAGATGCTTGGGAAACCAGGAGGAAGCACCTGGCTCTTGGTTTCGGAGCGGGGTAGCTCCAGCCATAGTGGCCATTTGGGAGGTAAACCAGAAGAAGGAAGACTTTTATCTCTGTCTCTGTCTCTGTCTCTGTCTCTCTCTCTCTCTATCTGTCAAATAAATAAATAAATAAAAATATGGAGCTCAGGACAGATTGGAGCTCAAACTAAAATCCAGGGATCATCACCACACAGAATGTATTTAAAGGTGAGTTCCCCAAGGAAGTGAATGTAGAATATAAGGGAATAGGGTCCCAAGACTTCATTTCTGAGAAATGAGCATCGAGCAGCTAAGAAGAGGAAGAGAAACCAACAAGGGAGATTATGAGGGAACAAGAGACAGAAAGGTCAGAGGAAGTGAGGAATCACATTTTAAAGTGCTTCATGAGAAAAAAAATGATTGGGCCAAAAGATCATGGAAGTAGTTGGGTAGAGTCAAGATTATAGATTTTCCAGCAGAATAGGATTTGCCATTGTATTATATTATCTATAATACACTCCAATTTGCTTCTGACTTATATTTGACAGAGATCCATGCACAGAACGAAAGATATTCTTTTTGTTCATTTTTTCAAAGAAGAGGATCACTAAGAAACTGCTTATTAATTATGATCTGTTAGCCAGCATCCGTATCAGCACAGCACTCTGGCACATACACATAAATGATATCTTAGGGGAATCCACATTGCCACTTATTGTCACTTCTTTACAGTGACAATAAACCAAGCCTCTGCATCTTTTCTTTTTGATCCCACACTATTTAAAACTCAAAATTGAAGAGCAGGGGTTCGGGAGGAGCATTCTGAATGGGTGTAGTCTTTAAAATAGCTTAGTCATTCTCATGCTACACAGGCCTAAATTAGACTGGAATCTATCTTTGAAATTAATTGGTCAGTGATAAAAGCATACTACAAGCTTAGGAGAGATAAGATTGCTATTTTGTATGTGTTATGGCTACAGTATTTGTCTCCCCCAAAATGCATGCAGATATTTAAACTCTGATGTCTTAACATTAACAGCTGCTGATCAATGGTGGAGACTTGATCTAATCATGGTGGCAGCAAGGTGGGTCTGCTGAGAAGTCTTCAGGTCAGTGGGGGCTTGCCCTTGGAAGGTGGTTTTCACAAGAAAACTGATAATTATTTCCATTCAAGTTTGGCCTAGGTTCTCTGTGTGTGTGTGTTCCCTGCTACATCATGTGATTGTACCTCCACACTCTCTACCACCAGTCTCCACAGGTGCCAGACTATGGGCCCCCACCACGACCCTATACTGTATTCTCCAAACTACAAGCTGAAATAAACCTTTTCTTTCCCAAGAAGCTTCTCTCAGAATTTTTATTACAGTAACAAAAAGCAAACCAATACAATATATATCAATGAATATTCACTAGGGTAAGTTGTAATAGAATTAGCAAAATCCTTATTCAGATTAGTACATTCAGTGCTAATTAACCAATAATTCTTAAGTCTGGGTAAAGTACTATCTGTGCTATGAAACACTAAGCCAAATCAGTTCCCTGTAACTTTAGTTAGGGAAGAAAGCATGAAAAAATACCTATAATTAAAACAACACTAACATGGCTAGCTTTTGACCAAAAGCCTGTACTTGAGATATTTTAGTTTTTCACTGTACCACTAATGCTTGTAACCTAGAAAAAAAACTAATAAATTCTTTAGACTGAACTCTATAAAACAAGTTTCATATCATTTCTACTTTATTCTTGATTTTTACATTTTAATTCCTTTTCTGGATTGTTCAGTAAAAAGGCACTAATAAATAGAAAAACAAAAACATAGGTACATAGGAAATATTTTCTGACACCTAATGCAAACAATAATGTAATTTAATTATTTTAACTGCCAAATATAACTTGATTGGATACAAAATTTTTAGATAAATCATTTTTTCATCAAAATTATGTAGGGTTGCTCTATTACTTTCTTTGATTCCAAGTCTCAATAATATATACTAAATTTAGATAATCCAAAGCTTTGTAATTTTTGCTTCCTAGTATATAACTTGGAGTGTTCTTTATGTTTTCTTTTGTTTCTCATGCAGGATTACGTGTATAATAGTTAATAATCATTTTCAAGAGGGATAAGGCCATTTCAAGAAGGATAGGGCCATTTCTTATTTATTTGCTTCAGACTTTTTCTTGCTTCAGTCTGTCTTTGACTCCATACTGAGAACTTTTTTAATTTTGTTTTATCATTTTTGTTCTAATTCTTATAGTGTATTTTTCAGCAACAATGAATAATTATTACTGAATTATCAATCTCTTTTTGTTTTGTTTTGTTTTCTTTTCTTTTTTTTTTAAACTTTTATTTAATGAATATAAATTTCCAAAGTACAGAATATTGATTACAATGGCTTCCCCCCCCCATAACGTCCCTCCAACCCACAACCCTCCCCTTATTCACTCCCTCTCCCCTTCCATTCACATCAAGATTCATTTTCGATTCTCTTTATATACAGAAGATCAGTTTAGCATACATTAAGTAAAGATTTCAACAGTTTGCTCCCACACAGAAACATAAAGTGAAAAATACTGTTTGAGTACTAGTTATAGCATTAAATCTCAATGTACAGCACACTAAGGACAAAGATCCTACATGAGGAGTAAGTGCACAGTGACTCCTGTTGTTGACTTAACAAATTGACATTCTTGTTTATGGCCTCAGTAATCACCCTAGGCTCTTGTCATGAGCTGCCAAGGCTATGGAAGCCCCCTGAGTTCACTGACTCTGAACATTTTTAGACAAGGCCATGGTCAAACTGGAAGTTCTCTCCTCCATTCAGAGAAAGGTACCTCCTTCTTTGATGACCCATTCTTTCCACTGGGATCTCACTCGTGGAGATCTTTCATTTAGGTATTTTTCCCCCAGAGTGTCTTGGCTTTCCATGCCTGAAATACTCTCATGGGCATTTCAGCTGGATCCGCATGCCTTAAGGGCTGATTATGAGGCCAGAGTGCTGTTTAGGACATCTGCCATTCTATGGGTCTGCTGTGTGTATCTCACTTCCCATGTTGGATCATTCTCTCCCTTTTTTATTCTATCAGCTAGTATTTGCAGACACTATTCTTGTTTATGTGATCCCTTTGGTTCTTAGTCCTATCATTAAGATCAATTGTGAACAGAAATTGATCACTGGGACTAGTGAGATGGCATTGGTACATGCCACCTTGATGGGATTGAATTCGAATCCCCTGGTATGTTTCTAACTCTACTGTTTGAGGTAAGTCAGCTTGAGCATGTCCCGAATTGCACATCTCTTCCCTCTCTTATTCCCACTCATATTTAACAGCAAACACTTTTCAGTTAAGTTTCAGCACTTAAGAAGAATTGTGTATTGATTACAGTATTCAACCAAAAGTATTAAGTAGAACAAACAAAAAAAATACTAAGAGGGATAACATATTAAGCTGCTCATCAACAGTCAGGGTGAGGGCTATCAAGTCACCGTTTCTCAATCTCTTTACCTCAGAATTTATTGTTTTAATTTTATTTTCCTTTCCAATTGATCTCTTTAGTTCATTCTCCACCACTCTCATCTGACTTTTCCCAGCATCAATTTTACTTTTTACTGCCCCCATTGTGGATTTAATTCTCCTCTTGTATTTTAGTCATAATTAATCTTGTCTCACCTTCCTCCCTATTCATCGCTGCCTTTTCCCTTTTCATTTCTTTATTCCCAACTTACGGCATTTTATATATCCAACTTTAAATAAATACCTCATCAGACATGTTGCTTTCTCAATACAATTAATTGTACATTTGTCAGAAGCTTCTGAATGCATTGTGGTAGCAGATTCTAACTTAATAGTTTTCCAGTATTCACTTTGGTACATTTTTTGCACTTCATGAAGAGGCTTTCTCCCCCTCTGACTCTTCTAGGATATAAACTACTGAGGAGTACTGACAGGAGACTGGACTGAGGAAGGAAAGAAAATTTGAGGTCTTTATTTTGTTGACATCACTGAAAGGTCCCTGACCACTGGATCAACACTAAAGGTTGCTGCTCTAGGCCTACCACTGGTCAACTGCCCCCAGGGAGTAGCCTACAAAATGGATATTGTTATCTTGAGGTTGCTTCACCCTGCCCACACCTGTAAATGGCTCCTTCACTAAACTTGCTCAGATTAACTGCTTTGAGTGCATCATCTCCCTTCTCTGCCAGGACTTGAGATGATAGAGAAGTGATCTGTTCTGGCACAGAATAGGCCTTAGTATTTTTAAAGAGGATGTTTTCACTATCTATGTGTATTAATGTTTATATATCTTTTTAATGTTCATATACCTTTTTAAAGATAGCAAAGATGGGGGTTGGCATTGAGGCATAGCGAGTGAAGCAGCTTCCTGCAATACTGGCATCCCACATGGGCACCTGTTCATATCATGGCTGCTTCCACTTATAATCCAGCTCCCTTCTAATGGCCTGGGAAAAGCAGCAGAGGATGGCCCAAGTGCCTGGGCCCCTGTCACCCACGTGGGAGATCCAGATGAAACTCCTGGCTCTTGGATTCAGCCTGATTCAGCCCTGGCCATTGTGGCCACATGGAGAGTAAACCAGTGAATGGAAGACTTCTCTCTCTCTCTCTCTCTCTCTCTCTCTCTCTGTAATTCTAAAAAGATAGCAAAGATATGTAAGTATAATTAAAAATAAAAGGATGCATGATGTTATAACAAATATACTTTCTGGCATTCCTAATGTTGAGGAGCCAATTTTTCAAATCAGACCTAATAAATCACTCATGACTAAGCTAATGCAATTTGAATGCAAGTTGAATGGAATGCACAAGCAGACCCATGATTTCCATTCATAGAAAGTGATTCTTGTTGTCTTCAGCTATTGTCAGCTCTATCCTAATTAGGATGCTCTAGGATTTACATTTGGCTTAAGTATTTATGAGCTCAAACTAAATATGTCTAATGCCACTGGATTTTATAAACATAGAGTCAAAAATTGCTAGTCAGTGATTGACATCTCTGAGATATCTGGTGAAAGATTTACAGTTAGTCTACTAGACAGGAAATTTTGAGGTTTAAGCACTTTGAGTGATTATTGGCATTATTCTTCTACATAATTTATTTATTCTATAGTGTCATCAGGAATGTAGACAAATCAGTACTCCAAGTGTTGGAGGCAGTCAAAGTTGATTTAAAATTAAGGCTTTATTTTAAAGACTTTAGAATAGCTATTCTACCTTGAATAATTTATCCTAAGAAAATAATCACAGTTGTGTAAAGATCTATCTATTCATGTATTCAGTGAGACTATCAACATAAACACCCATATGAAGGAATATACAGTCATTAAAATGATGTTATGGAAGAATATATAATGGCATGGAAAAATGTTTATAAAACACTACAAGAGGAAAAAAATAGGTATTAAAACCATATGTTGGCTACCTCATGTGCCAGCCCAAATAGAATAAGCTGACTACAGCCTAACCATTCCCACAAATTACAACTAAAAACTATGAGCAGGATGCAAAAAGCAACCACCTGAGGACTTTGCAAAGCACATAATGGCAGGGGAATTGGGAACTAAAGTGAAAATGAGTAAGGTCCCACAATGGTTAGGTTTGTAGATTTCGACCTGATAGAGGGTTAACTCCTGGAACTGTGCAGGAAGCAATCACAGCAAAAACTCCAAAAGAAACCCATTCTTTACAGCCAGGGGACTGAGAGAAAGAACAATTCTGAATGCTATAAATAGTGATCCTCCCTTTTCCCCCAAGCACAGATATCCAAAATCCCAAGAAAAACCCATCTATGACTGCAGGGTCTGGAGAAAACAAGTCTTTATTGTGATAAGAGCAAGGGAGAATTGTGTCTCTCTCTTTTCTCACCAGGAAGGCAACATTCATTATGTGGACTGTATGAAAGTAGGAGAGGCTAACATTCAGAGAAGACTCCATCTCCTGACCAGAGGCATCAAGAATAGGATCCCTGAGAGTTGATGAACATGAGAGAAATCAGAGGGAAGAAAACTGGAAAAAGGCAACCCACAACTGTGGATAAACAGCCGTAAGTCTCGGCATGCTTGCAACAGACCTACTGAGGATAGCAGACGCACCAAGAACTGAACTACCACATAAACCCATGTCCATGTCCCAGAAGAATCCCAAGTTTAGCAAGCTCTAGTGGTGCCCAAAGAGAGAACAAAGTATATGAAAATTTCACAAATACTAGAACCTCCCTAAATCAGAAACTGAGGTCTGAACCTAACCAGGATGGCTGCCTACTAAAATAAACAAATAGAAATCAACATTCTTTCCAGGAATTTAGCAGGACCCAGAGTCTCACAACATAATCTTCAAACCGTTCGGATTATAATTCAAAATAATTTGACACATGAAAAGCCAGAAAAATCATACCAACGTTAAGGGGAAAAGATAATCAACAGATTCTAATGCCAAGATGGCACAGACCTTGGGATTATCAGATGAGGACTTGTCAGCAGCTCTTCAACAAATCTCCAAGTTTACTGCTGAGAAACAGTAACCCTAAAAGGATTCAGATGGCATTTTGATCTTGTACATACGACATCTGAAATTTTAAAAATCGCCAAATGGGTTCTGTAACAGAAGACAGATGACAGAAGATACAGATCAGCAGAAAGTATATAAACTAAAGAACAGGGGCAGGGGGAAACTGAGGGAAAAATCAAATCCTAAGCAATCTCTAAGACAAAAATCACAAAGTCTCAAATTCGTATCAATGGATTCCCAGAAGAGACACACACAGATTCTATACGAGCGATTTTGCAAAAGGTTTCTACTTAATGTGTATTAGGAAAAAATTATGCATAGTTTTCAAAAAATGTTTACAATTTAAACTTACTGTTAATACCATTTTTGCATGAACTTTTTTTATTTTTATTTTTTTGTGACAGGCAGAGTGGACAGTGAGAGAGAGAGACAGAGAGAAAAGTCTTCCTTTACCGTTGGTTCACCCTCCAATGGCCGCTGTGGCCGGCGCGCTGCGGCCGGCACAACACGCTGATCCGAAGGCAGGAGCCAGGTACTTCTCCTTGTCTCCCATGCGGGTGCAGGGCCCAAGCACCTGGGCCATCCTCCACTGCACTCCCGGGCTACAACAGAGAGCTGGCCTGGAAGAGGAGAAACTGGGACAGAATCTGGCACCCTGACTGGGACTAGAACCCAGTGTGCTGGCGCCACAGGCAGAGGATTAGCCTATTAAGCCATAGCGCCGGCCTCCATGAACATTTTAAAAAAGATCTACCTGACGGAAAAGCAAAGTTAGAAAGAGAAAAGGAGAGGGGGGAGGTAAGAAACAGAGAGAAGCATCTTCTTTGCATTGATTCATTCCCCAAATGGCCATAATGGCCAGGGCTGGGCCAGGACAATGCCAGGAGCCAGGAACTCCATCCAGGTCTCCCACACGTGTGGTTGGAGTCCCAGTACATAGGCAATCTTTCACTGCTTTCCCAAGCACATTAAGAGGAAGCTGGATTGGAAGTGCGGCAGCTGGGAACTTGAACTGGTGCCGACATGGAATAAGTTACATGCAACGGCTTAACGAACTGCACCTCAATGCAGGCCTCTTTCCATAAACTTTTTGAACTTCTCTTGTAATTGAAGAAACAATGGCTGAAAAACTCTCAAGCTGGATGAAAGCCAGAAGTTGAAATAATCGAGAAGCTCAGCAAACCTCTATCAAGAGAAACTCACAAAATGTTGCCCAGGTATATTCTAATCAGAGTAATGAAAACCAAAGATAAAGGAAAAATACATTACAAGCAATCAGGGGAAAATAATATATCATATTCAACACAGTGATGGTTTCAATAACCGCAAATTTCTCATTAGAAATCAGCAGCCAGATGACAGGGTCCAATATGTTCCTAGTGATGAAAGAAAAGAACTGCTCATCAGAATTTTATATCCAGCAAAAATATCATTCAGGAAGGAAGACAAAACAAATACATCCTAAGATGAAGGAAAACAAAGAGAACTGCTGCCAGCAGATCTCTTCTTAATGAGATGCTAAAATAAATTCACAGGCTAAAGGAAAATGATACCAGAAGGTAATATAGAAATAAGAGCTAAAGAAACAGCAACACAAATTGTAAATATCTGGGTAAATAGGAAAGACAGTTTTACACAACTAAGTCCTGTAAAATATTTTACTGTTAAAAGTAAAAATCATGGGGCTGATGCTGTGACATAGCAGGTAAAGCTATCACCTGCAGTGCCAGCATCCCATATGGGTGCTTGTTTGAATCTCAGCTGCTTCACTTCCAATACAGCCCTCTGCTATGTCTTAGGAAAGCAGGAAAGATGGCCCAGTTCCTTGGGCCCCTGCACCCACATGGGAGATCTGGAAGAAGCTTCTGGCTCCTGGCTTTGTATCAGCACAGCTCCAACTGTTGCAGCCACTGGGGAATGAACCATCAGATGGAAGACCTCTCTCTCTCTCTCTCTCTCTCTCTCTCTCTGTGCCTCTCTGTACCTCTGCCTTTCAAATAAATAAACCTTAAAAAAAAGTAAAAATCACAACATTATCTATCGGATTTTCAACTTATGTAAACATAATGAGTATGGCAACTATCACATAAAGTGTAGAGTACACAAACAAGGATTGTATGTTCTATTTGAAGTGTTAAAGTGTAGTTAGTTATGTGTGGGTGCGTGTGTGTGTGTGTGTATGTGTAGTCATAATCCTCTCAGCAACAACAAAAATAATAACATAACAATATACATAATGAAGAGGTAATAGATAAAATGAAATGCCAAAAAATATTCAAATAACCCATCCAGTGGCAGAAAAAGAATATTAGAACAACAACAGTAACAAAAAAAGAGTTACAAACATAAAATAAATAATAAAAGGATAGGCCTAATTCCAACCATTTTAATAATTACATTAAATGAAAATGGTACTTGTTAAATAATAGAGCTTACCAAATTCAATTTAAACAATATGACTTAATAATATGTTCTCTATAAGAAATCTACTTTAAATATATAAGCACAGATGAGAGATACAGTATGTAAAAAATTTACAATGCCAACAGCAATCGACAGAAAGCTAGAGAAGCTACATTAGTATCAGACAAAACAGACTTTGGAACAATGAAAATTACTAAGGAGAAGAATAACATTTTATAATGATAAAAGGGTCAATGCACTAAAATACATATCATTCATAAAGGTGTATGCACACAATAATGTATAAACTCAAAACTTCATGGTGCAAAATCTGATCAAACCAAAATGAGAAACAGGTCAAATCCCCAATTAAACATAGAGACTTCAATGCTCCTTTCTCAATTAATGAAAAATAAAAAGAAAATCAGTCAAAATACGGGAACCCTGAACAATATTATCAATGAGCCTTATGTAACTGACATTTATGGAATACTCCATCCAACATCAGAATACATATTTCAAGGGAAGGTCGAATGTTCAAAGTGATAACTCATAATTTGAGTTATAAAACAAGCTTTAAAAATTTAAAAGAATTGTGACAAACGGCCTCTGCTCATAACATAATTAAACTAGAAGTAATCACAGTTAAGATATCTGGGATGTGTAAAAAACATAATTAAACAATGCTTCTCTAAATATCCCTTATAAAATAGAAATTTCTTAAAGAGATTTTGTTTAAAAAATAATAACTGAATGAAAGTGAAAATAAAAGATATTAGAACTTATAAGATACAGCCAAAGTTGTCCTTAGAGGGAAATTTATAGCTTTAAACGCTTATTTATGAAGAATGAAGGATTCAAATTAATATATTAAAAATCTAGGTTTCTGAAGTAAAAAAGTAGTGAAAGTGTGGGGAGCAATCCGGACTGGACTGAGTTACTGGAATTAGGACTTATTCTATGCATCTGCTCTCCCACAATATGGCGCTGGGAGAGAAGTAAACAGCTTCCGCACAGCTGCCTCCAGTTCAACTGATAAACTGTAGGACTTGCTCCTGATTGGAGAGCAGCGTACTCGGCGTGTGGGCAGCCGAGTTAGGATTGGCGGAGGAGGACTATAAAGGAGGAGAGAGACGGCATGCACCGGGAACATCTATGGGGAACATCTAAGGGGAACATCTAGCTGAAGGAACACCTGTGCAGCCCCCCAGAGAGAACCGGCTGGCGGTGTGCCGCTCCCCTGCGGAAGTGGGGAATGCGGCCAGGGGGAACTGCCCTTCCACGGAGGTGGAAGGGATAGTAGCCAACCCGGGAAGAACCAGCAGCAAACCCGGGGAGGGCCGAGCAGACGAAAGAACAGCGCAGGGTCCTGTGTCGTTCCTCCACGAAGAGGGGGAGCGACATAATGGTGCCGTGACTCGGATATGAAGCCTAGGCAGGGTTTAGTGTCGTTCCCCCACGAAGAGGGGGAGCGACATAATGGTGCCGTGACTCGGATAGGAAACCTAGGACGGATAGGAAACCTAGCTTGGATAGGAAACCTAGGACGGATAAAAAACTTAGGAGGGAAGAAACGGGAAGAACTAGGGAAAATATCGGAGAGAGAAACTAGCAAACAGCCTAGGGAAAATATCGGAGAGAGAGACTAGCAAACAGCCTAGGGAAAAGCCGGACGAAAAAGGAGCCGTGAAGCTGCCGGCAGGGCGAGGCGCCGGGAAGCTGCAGGGATAAGAGAAACAGAAGTTTAGAAGTAAAGTGAGAGAAATAGGAATGCTGGAAGATAGAAGTAAAATGGGAGAAATAGGAATGCCCGGAGATAGAGAAATAGAGAAATAGAAAGGCCTCCCTACAACACTGCACTGTGAGAGCTTGGATTCGGTCTGCCTGATTAAGTGAGGCAATGAGCACGATGAGCACCTGCGGCGGCTAGCAGCTTATGCGCCGCAGGTCACCGAAGACAGGCACGAATTAACATCAGTAAGGCCTCCCCACAAAAAGGCAATGAGAAGGCTTGGATTCGGTTTGCCTGATAGGGCTTGTAAGCCCCTGCAGGCAGAGCAGAGCATGCGCTGCAGGGCACCGAACACAGGCACGCATCAGCGCCTAAAAACCTCCTCACAACATGGCGAAGAGAGGACCCGGATTCGGTTTGCCTGATTGATAGGACTTGTAAGAGCCTGTGGCAACTCTAGCAAGTAGAGAAGAGTGTGTGCCGCGGGACACCGAAGACAGGCGCGTATCAACGCCAAAAAATAAAAAGAAAGGGGGATCTGTGGGGAGCAATCCGGACTGGACTGAGTTACTGGAATTAGGACTTATTCTATGCATCTGCTCTCCCACAATATGGCGCTGGGAGAGAAGTAAACAGCTTCCGCACAGCTGCCTCCAGTTCAACTGATAAACTGTAGGACTTGCTCCTGATTGGAGAGCAGCGTACTCGGCGTGTGGGCAGCCGAGTTAGGATTGGCGGAGGAGGACTATAAAGGAGGAGAGAGACGGCATGCACCGGGAACATCTATGGGGAACATCTAAGGGGAACATCTAGCTGAAGGAACACCTGTGCAGCCCCCCAGAGAGAACCGGCTGGCGGTGTGCCGCTCCCCTGCGGAAGTGGGGAATGCGGCCAGGGGGAACTGCCCTTCCACGGAGGTGGAAGGGATAGTAGCCAACCCGGGAAGAACCAGCAGCAAACCCGGGGAGGGCCGAGCAGACGAAAGAACAGCGCAGGGTCCTGTGTCGTTCCTCCACGAAGAGGGGGAGCAACATAATGGTGCCGTGACTCGGATATGAAGCCTAGGCAGGGTTTAGTGTCGTTCCCCCACGAAGAGGGGGAGCGACATGAAAGAACAATTTAAACCCAAAACAAATGTAATGCAGAAAATAACAAAGGTTAAAAACAGCAATCAATGACAATGGAAACAGCAATAATAGAAAAAAAATGAAACTTGAGAAAAATATTTGAAAAGCATCACTAAGAATTGAGAACCTAAGCCAAACATAAACACAAAATACCATGTTTTTAATATTGATTTATTTTATTTGAAAGACGGAGTTACAGAGCAAAAGAAAGAGAAAGAGAGAAAAGAGAGAGAGAGAGAGACACCTTCCATCTGCTAGTTCAGCAATGGCCAGCTCTGGATCAGGCCAAGATCCAAGAGCTTCACACAGGTCTCCTGCATGGGTGCAAAAGCCCAAGAAAGTCTGAATTAAATGTTATCATTTCAGACTCTACATATAATAAAAGAAAGATCAGAAGGAATGCTGAAAGATGAAATGGACCAATTCCTTGAAAGGTACAAACTACCAAACCTCAAAACAAAACAAAACACCAGGTAACTTTAATAGCCCTGTATCTTGAAATTAACCTAACTGAAGCTGTGGCTGAAACTTTCCAACAAAGCAAATTCCAAGCCAATGGTTTTTATTGGTAAACTTGACTGAACAGTTCAGGAAGAAATAATAGTAATTCTACTTAATTTCTTCCAGAACACTAAAGGGAAAATGATGCTAGTACCACACCGAAGAAACCAAAGAATATCTCCACAATGCCAAGCAACAAATGCAGAAACTAAGGAAACAAGAGCAAGGAAGACACTACGACACCCCCAAATAAACAAGACACCCCAGTTGAAGATTATGAAGATGATGAGATAGAAGAAATGCAAGAAACGGATCTCAAAAAATTGATAAGAACATTAAGAAGTTCTCAAAAACAAATTCCTAAACTATAGAAATCCTTACCGGACAGGATAGAAATCTCTCGCAAAAATGAAATATTAAGGAGGAATCAAAATGAAATGAAGCAACTAGTAAAACATGAAACGGTGATAGTGAAGAGAAATCATAATGAAATGAAGAATTCAATAGATCACATGGCAAACACATTAGAGAGCCTTAAAAACAGAATCAGTGAAGCAGAAGAGAGAATATCGGAATTAGAAGACAGAGAACAGAAAAGGATACAGTCAAACCAAAGAAAAGAAGAGGATGAACATAGATGCAAAAATCCTCAATAAAATTCTCGCCAATAGAATGCAACAACACATCAGAAAGATCATCCACCCAGACCAAGTGGGATTTATCCCTGGTATGCAGGGATGGTTTAATGTGCGCAAGACAATCAATGTGATATACCACATTAACAGACTGCAGAAGAAAAACCATATGATTATCTCAATAGATGCCGAGAAAGCATTTGATAAAATACAACACCCATTCATGATGAAAACTCTAAGCAAACTGGGTTTGGAAGGAACATTCCTCAATACAATCAAAGCAATCTATGAAAAACCCACAGCCAACATCCTATTGAATGGGGAAAAGTTGGAAGCATTTCCACTGAGATCTGGAACCAGACAGGGATGCCCACTCTCACCACTGCTATTCAATATAGTTCTGGAGGTTCTAGCCAGAGCTATTAGGCAAGAAAAAGAAATTAAAGGGATACAAATTGGGAAGGAAGAACTCAAACTATCCCTCTTTGCAGATGACATGATTCTTTATTTAGGGGACCCAAAGAACTCTACTAAGAGACTATTGGAACTCATAGAAGAGTTTGGCAAAGTAGCAGGGTATAAAATCAATGCACAAAAATCAACAGCCTTTGTATACACAGACAATGCCATGGCTGAGGAAGAACTTCTAAGATCAATCCCATTCACAATAGCTACAAAAACAATCAAATACCTTGGAATAAACTTAACCAAAGATGTTAAAGATCTCTACAATGAAAATTACAAAACCTTAAAGAAAGAAATAGAAGAGGATACCAAGAAATGGAAAAATCTTCCATGCTCATGGATTGGAAGAATCAATATCATCAAAATGTCCATTCTCCCAAAAGCAATTTACAGATTCAATGCAATACCAATCAAGATACCGAAGACCTTCTTCTCAGATCTGGAAAAAATGGTGCTGAAATTTATATGGAGGCACAAGAGACCTCGAATAGCTAAAGCAATCTTGTACAACAAAAACAAAGCCGGAGGCATCACAATACCAGATTTCAGGACATACTACAGGGCAGTTGTAATTAAAACAGCATGGTACTGGTACAGAAACAGATGGATAGACCAATGGAACAGAATTGAAACACCAGAAATCAACCCAAACATCTACAGCCAACTTATATTTGATCAAGGATCTAAAACTAATTCCTGGAGCAAGGACAGTCTATTCAATAAATGGTGCTGGGAAAATTGGATTTCCACGTGCAGAATCATGAAGCAAGACCCCTACCTTACACCTTACACAAGAATCCACTCAACATGGATTAAAGACCTAAATCTACGACCTGACACCATCAAGTTACTAGAGAACATTGGAGAAACCCTTCAAGATATTGGCACAGGCAAAGAATTTCTGGAAAAGACCCGGGAGGCACAGACAGTCAAAGCCAAAATCAACTATTGGGATTGCATCAAATTGAGAAGTTTCTGTACTGCAAAAGAAACAGTCAGGAGAGTGAAAAGACAACCGACAGAATGGGAAAAAATATTTGCAAACTATGCAACAGATAAAGGGTTAATAACCAGAATCTACAAAGAGATCAAGAAACTCCACAAAAACAAAACCAACAACCCAATTAAGAGATGGGCCAAGGACCTCAATAGACATTTTTCAAAAGAGGAAATCCAAATGGCCAACAGGCACATGAAAAAATGTTCAAGGTCATTAGCAATCAGGGAAATGCAAATCAAAACCACAAGGAGGTTTCACCTCACCCCGGTTAGAATGGCTCACATTCAGAAATCTACCAACAACAGATGCTGGCGAGGATGTGGGGAAAAAGGGACACTAACCCACTGTTGGTGGGAATGCAAACTGGTCAAGCCACTATGGAAGTCAGTCTGGAGATTCCTCAGAAACCTGAAGATAACCCTACCGTTCGACCCAGCCATCCCACTCCTTGGAATTTACCCAAAGGAATTTAAATTGGCAAACAAAAAAGCGGTCTGCACCCTAATGTTTATTGCAGCTCAATTCACAATAGCTAAGACCTGGAACCGACCTAAATGCCCATCAACGGTAGACTGGATAAAGAAATTATGGGATATGTACTCTTTAGAATACTATACCGCAGTAAGAAACAACGAAATCCAGTCATTTGCAACAAAATGGAGGAATCTGGAACACATCATGCTGAGTGAAATAAGCCAGTCCCAAAGGGACAAATACCATATGTTCTCCCTGATCGGTGACGACTGACTGAACACCAAGAGGGAAACCTGTTGGAGTGAGGTGGACACTATGGGAAATGGTGGCTTGATCAGCATAGCCCTGACTGTTAATGAACATCTTAATACATTATCCCTCTTAGTAGTTTTTTTATCTGTTCTACTTAATATGACTGGTTTAGATCTGTAATTGATGCACAGTTATTCTTAAGTGTTGAAAATTAACTGAAATGTGATCCCTGTTGAACATGGTGGTGGGAATGGGAGAGGGAAGAGATGTATAATTTGGGACATGCTCAGGCTGACTTGCCCCAAGTGGTGGAGTTGGAAGCATACCAGGGGATTCCAATTCAATCCCATCGAGGTGGCATGTACCAATGCCATCTCACTGTTCCAGGTGATCAGTTTCAGTTCACAGTTGGTCATGGTGAAGGGACTGGGAGTCAAAGGGAGTACATAGACAAGTCTAGTACCTGCTAACGCTAACTGATGGAGTAAATAAAGGGGAGAGTGATCCAACATGGGAAGTGAGATACTCAGCAGACTCATAGAATGGCAGATGTCCTAAATAGCACTCTGGCCTCAGAATCAGCCCTAAAGGCATTCGGAGCTGGCTGAAAAGCTCATGAGAGTATTTCAGGCATGGAAAGCCAAGACACTCTGGCAAAAGATCTCTGCGAGTGAGATCCCAGTGGAAAGAACAGGTCATCAAAGAAGGAGGTACCTTTCTCTGAAGGGAGGAGAGAACCTCCACTTTGACTATGACCTTGTCTAAACAAGATAAGAGTCGGAGAACTCAGAGGGCTTCCATAGCCTTGGAAACTCATGACTGGAGCATAGGGAGATTACTGATGCCATAGACAGGAGTGTCAATTGGTAAAGTCAACAACAGGAGTCACTGTGCACTTACTCCTCATGTAGGATCTCTGTCCTTAATGTGCTGTGCATTGAGATTTAATGCTATAACGAGTACTCAAACAATATATTTCACTTTGTGTTTCTATGGGGGTGCAAACTGTTGAAATCCTTACTTAATGCATACTAAACTGATCCTCTGTAAAAAAAAAAAAAAAAAAAAAAAAAAAAAGAAGAAGAAGAAATTATCAATTCCCAACTTGACTCTCACTGGGATTAAACATGACAATAGGTCTGCTCTGATTTCATCATCATTTAAAAAAAATCATCTATTATTTTTCACTTTATGTTTCTGTGTGGGAGCAAACTGTTGAAATCCATACTTAATGTATACTAAGCTGATCTTCTGTATATTAAGATAATCGAAAATGAATCTTGATGTGAATGGAAGGGGAGAGGGAGTGGGAAAGGGGAGGGCTGTGGGTGGGAGGGACGGTATGGGGGGGAAGCCATTGTAATCCATAAGTCGTACTTTGGAAAATTATATGCATTAAATAAAAGTAAAAAAAAAAAACTAGGCATGAATTTTAAAAATTGCTTGCATCAGAATAAACATCTTTTACTTCCATTTTCCATGAAAAAAAAAAAAAGAAGAAGAGGAAATTAGAAATCTAAAAAATATTGTCAGGAATCTACAGGATACTATTAAAAAACCCAACATTTGGGTTCTAGGAGTTCCTGAAGGCATGGAGAGAGATAAAGGATTAGAAGGCCTTTTTAGTGAGATACTAGCAGAAAATTTCCTGGGTTGGGAGAAGGACAGAGACATCCTAGTACAGGAAGCTCATAGAACCCCTAATAAACTTGACCAAAAGAGATCCTCACCACGACACGCTGTAAGAAAAATCATCACAGTGAAACATAAAGAAAAGATCCTAAGATGTGCAAGAGAGAAACGTCAGATTACTCTCAGAGGATCTCCAATCAGACTCACAGCTGACTTCTCATCAGAAATCCTACAGGCTAGGAGGGAATGGCAAGATACAGCCCAGGTACTAAGAGAGAAAAAATGCCAGTCCAGAATTTTATATCCTGCAAAGAATATCCTGCAAAGGTGAAATAAAGACCTTTCATAGCGGCCGGCGCCGAGGCTCACTAGGCTAATCCTCCACCTTGCGGCGCCGGCACACCGGGTTCTAGTCCCAGTTGGGGCGCTGGATTCTGTCCCAGTTGCCCCTCTTCCAGGCCAGCTCTCTGCTGTGGCCCGGGAAGGCAGTGGAGGATGGCCCAGGTGCTTGGGCCCTGCACCCCATGGGAGACCAGGATAAGTACCTGGCTCCTGCCATCGGATCAGCGCGTGCGCCGGCCACAGTGCGCCAGCCACAGCGCACCGGCCGCGGCAGCCATTGGAGGGTGAACCAACGGCAAAAGGAAGACCTTTCTCTCTGTCTCTCTCTCACTGTCCACTCTGCCTGTCAAAAAAAAAAAAAAAAGACCTTTCACAGCAAACAGAAATTGAAAGAATTTGTCGCCACTCATCCAGCCCTGCAGAAGATGCTTAAAGGTGTGCTACGCACAGAAACACAGAAACACAGTCATCAATATGAAAGAAGGTAAAGGAAGGAAACCTCACAGCAAAAGATCACAGGAAGCTCAAAGCATATACTAGAAAATTTCTTTGGGAAAATGGCAGGGCAAAATTACTACTTATCAATAGTCACATTGAACGTTAATGGCCTCAACTCTCCAGTTAAAAGACACAGACTGGCTGAATGGATTAAGGAACAAAACCCATTTATTTGCTGCCTACAAGAAACACATCTTTCCAACAAAGATGCATGCAGACTGAAAGTGAAAGGTTGGAAAAAGAGATTCCATGCCAACTGAAACAAAAAAGCAGGTGTAGCCATATTGATATCAGACAAAATAAACTTTGACACAAAAACTGTTAAGAGAGACAAAGAGGGGCACTATATAATGATTAAGGGTTCAATTCAACAGGAAGATGTAACTATTATAAATGTATATGCACCTAATTACAGGGCACCAGTTTATTTAAAAGATATGTTAAGGTACTTAAAGGGAGACTTAGATTCCAATACAATAGTACTGGGGGACTTTAATACTCCACTCTCAGAAACAGACAGATCAACCAGACAGAAGATTAACAAGGGAACAGCATATTTAATCGACACTATTACCCAAATGGATCTAACAGATATCTACAGAACTTTCAATCCTACATCTAAAGACTTTACATTCTTCCCAGCAGTGCATGGAACCTTCTCTAGGATCAACCACATACTAGGCCATAAAGCAAGTCTCAGCAAATTCAAAAGAATTAGAATCACACCATGCAGCTTCTCAGATCACAGTGGAATGAAGTTGGAAATTAGCAACTCAGGAATCCCTAGAGAGTATGCAAAAACATGGAGACTGAACAACATGCTCCTGAATGAACACTGGGTCATAGAAGAAATCAAAAGAGAAATCAAAAACTTTCTGGAAGTAAATGAGGATAACAACACAATGCATCAAAACTTATGGGATACAGTAAAAGCAGTGTTGAGAGGAAAGTTTATATCTATAGATGCCTACATCAAGAAATTGGAAAGGCATCAAATAAATCAGCTTTCAACGCATCCCAAGGATCTAGAAAAACTGCAGCAAACCAGACCCAAAACTAGTAGGAGAAGAGAAATAATTAAAATCAGAGAAGAAATCAACATGATTGAATCAAAAAAATTATAAAAAATCAGCCAAGCGAAGAGCTGGTTTTTTGAACAACAACAAAAAAAATGAATAAAATTGACACACCATTGGCCCAACTAACTAAAAAAAGAAGAGAAAAGACCCAAATCAATAAAATCAGAGATGAAAAAGGAACTGTAACAACAGACACCACAGAAATAAAAAGAATCATCAGAAATTACTACAAGGGCTTGTATGCCAGAAAACAGGGAAATCTATCAGAAATGGATAGATTCCTGGATACATGCAATCTACCTAAATTGAGCCATGAAGACATAGAAAATCTAAATAGACCCATAACTGAGAAAGAAATTGAAACAGTAATAAAGGCCCTCCCAACAAAGAAAAGCCCAGGACCAGATGGATTCACTGCTGAATTCTACCAGACATTTAAAGAAGAACTAACTCCAAGTCTTCTCAAACTATTCAGAACAATCGAAAACGAAGGAATCCTCCCAAATTCTATGAAGCCAGCATCACCTTAATCCCTAAGCCAGAGAAAGATGCAGCATTGAAAGAAAATTACAGACCAATATCCCTGATGAACATAGACACAAAAATCCTCAATAAAATTCAAAACCACAATGAGGTTTCACCTCACCCTGGTGAGAATGGCTCACCTACAGAAATCTACCAACAACAGATGCTGGCGAGGATGTGGGGAAAAAGGGACACTAACCCACTGTCCGTGGGAATGCAAACCGGTCAAGCCACTATGGAAGTCAGTCTGGAGATTCCTCAGAAACCTGATTATAACCCTACCATACAACCCAGCCATCCCACTCCTTGGAACTTACCCAGTGGAAATTAAATTGGCAAACAAAAAAGTGGTCCGCACCTTAATGTTTACTGCAGCTCAATTCACAATAGCTAAGACCTGGAATCAACCTAAATGCCCATCAATAGTAGACTAGATAAAGAAATTATGGGATATGTACTCTATAGAATACTATACAGCAGTCAAAAACGATGAAATCCGGTCATTTGCAACAAAATGGAGGATCTGGAAAACATCATGCTGAGTGAAATAAGCCAGTCCCAAAGGGACAAATATCATATGTTCTCCCTGATCAGTGAAAACTAACCAAAAAACAAAAAGGAAACCTGTAGAAGTGAAATGGACACTATGAGAAACAGTGTCTTGATCAGACCTTGTCCTGAGCGTCGATGAATATCTTAATAGTTTATCCCTTTTAGTATTTTTTGTTCTACTTAATACTATTGGTTGAACTCTGTAATTAATACACAATTATTCTTTTTTTTTTTTAATTGATGCATGAATGCCTTATTTTTTTTTTTATCTTTTATTTAATGAATATAAATTTCCAAAGTACGACTCATGGGTTACAATGGCTTCCCCCCCCATACCGTCCCTCCCACCAACAAGCCTCCCCTTTCCCACTCCCTCTCCCCTTCCATTCACATCAAGATTCATTTTCGATTATCTTAATATACAGAAGATCAGCTTAGTATACCTTAAGTAAGTATTTCAACAGTTTGCTCCCACACAGAAACATAAAGTGAAAAATAATAGATGATTTTTTTTAAATGATGATGAAATCAGATCAGACCTATTGTCATGTTTAATCCCAGTGAGAGTCAAGTTGGGAATTGAAAATTTCTTTTTTTTTTTTTTTTTTTTTTTTTTTTTTTTTTTTACAGAAGATCAGTTTAGTGTACATTAAGTAAAGATTTCAGTCGTTTGCACCCCCATAGAAACACAAAGTGAAATATACTGTTTGAGTACTCGTTATAGCATTAAGCCTCAGTGTACAGCACGTTAAGGACCGAGATCCTACATGAGGAGTAAGTGCACAGTGACTCCTGTTGTTGACTTTACCAATTGACACTCCTGTTTATGGCATCAGTAATCTCCCTATGCACCAGTTATGAGTTTCCAAGGCTATGGAAGCCCCTTGAGTTCTCCGACTCTTATCTTGTTTAGACACGGTCATAGTCAAAGTGGAGGTTCTCTCCTCCCTTCAGAGAAAGGCACCTCCCTCTTTGAAGACCTGTTCTTTCCACTGGGATCTCACTCACAGAGATCTTTTTGCCAGAGTGTCTTGGCTTTCCATGCCTGAAATACTCTCATGGGCTTTTCAGCCAGATCCGAGTGCCTTTAGAGCTGATTCTGAGGCCAGAGTGCTATTTAGGACATCTGCCATTCTATGAGTCTGCTGAGTATCTCACTTCCCATGTTGGATCACTCTCCCCTTTATTTATTCTATCGGTTGGTGTTAGCAGATACTAGACTTGTTTATGTGCTCCCTTTGACTCTTAGTCCTTTCATTATGATCAATTGTGAACTGAAATTGATCACTTGGAGTAGTGAGATGGCATTGGCACATGCCACCTTGATGGGATTGAATTGGAATCCCCTGGTATGTTTCCAACTCTACCAATTGGGGCAAGTCAGCCCGAGCATGTCCCAAATTATACATCTCTTCCCTCTCTTATTCCCACTCTTATGTTTAACAGGGATCACATTTCGGTTAATTTTCAACACTTAAGAATAACTGTGTGATAATTACAGAATTAAACCAGTCATATTAAGTAGAACAGACAAAAAAAAATACTATGAGGGATAATGTATTAAGTTGTCCATTAGCAGTCAGAGCTATGCTGATCAAGTCACCATTTCTCATAGTGTCCATTTCACTTCAGGAGGTTTCCTTTTTGGTGTTGAGTCAGTTGTCACCGATCAGGGAGAACATATGGTATTTGTCCCTTTGGGACTGGCTTACTTCACTCAGCATGATGTGTTCCAGATTCCTCCATTTTGTTGCAAATGACTGGATTTCGTTGTTTCTTACTGTGGTATAGTACTCTAAAGAATACATATCCCATAATTTCTTTATCCAGTCTACCGTTGATGGGCATTTAGGTTGGTTCCAGGTCTTGGCTATTGTGAATTGAATACACAATTATTCTTAACTGTTGAAACTTAACTGAAAAGTGATCCCTGTTGAATATAAGAGAGGGAATAAAAGAGGGAAGAGATGTACAATTTGGGACATGCTCAAGCTGACTTGCCCCAAAAGGTAGAGTTAGAAACATGCCAGGGGATTCCAATTCAATCCCATCAAGGTGGCATGTACCAATGCCATCTCACTAGTCCAAGTGATCAATTTCTGTTCACAACTGATCATAATGATAGGAATAAGAGTCAAAGGGATCACATAAATAAGATTAGTGTCTGCAAACACTAACTGATAGAATAAAAAAGGGAGAGAATGATCCAACATGCGAAGCGAGATACACAGCAGACTCATAGAATGGCAGATGTCCTAAACAGCACTCTGGCCTCAGAATCAGCCCTTAAGGCATTCGGATCTGGCTGAAGAGCCCATGAGAGTATTTCAGGCATGGAAAGCCAAGACACTGGCCAAAAAAAAAAAAAATTTAAATGACCTAAATGAAAGATCTCTGCGAGTGAGATCCCAGTGGAAAGAAGGGGCCATCAAAGAAGGAGGTACTTTTCTCTGAAGGGAGGAGCGAACTTCCACCTTGACTATGATCCTGTCGGAATAAGATCGAAGTCAGCAAACTCAAAAGACCTCCATAGCCTTGGCAACTCATGACAAGAGCCTAGGGTGATTACTGAGGCCATAAACTAGAGTGTCAAATTGTTAAGTCAACAACAGGAGTCACTGTGCACTTACACCTCATGTAAGATCTCTGTCCTTAATATGCTATACATTGTGATTTAATGCTATAGCTAGTACTTAAATAGTATGTTCACTTTGTGTTTCTGTGTGGGTGCAAACTGTTGAAAGCTTTACTTAATATATGCTAAATTGATCTTCTGTACATAAAGAGAATTGAAAATGAATCTTGATGTGAATGGAGGGGGAAAGAGTGCAGGAGAGGGGATGGTTGTGGGTGGGAAGGAGGTTATAGGGTGGAAAAAGCCATTGTAATCCATAAGCTGTACTCTGGAAATTTATATTCATTAAATAAAAGTTTTAAAAAATTTAAAAAAAAGCAATATGCCACTCACTAAGAAACTGTACTTTGAATTTTGATCTTTTCCTGGGCTAGCAATAGATGACACTGTTTTGCAATGCTGGCTCTGGCAGTGAACTTCAGCTCCCAGTCAGTCACAGTTATAAGATACTCGACTGTGTGCTGTGGTGCTAAGCTATATTATTGAATAGGTTAGGAGGAGAGTAACTATGTCATCCACACACTGATGATGGAGTTATAAAATGATATAGCCACTCTGGAGAACAATTTTGCAGCTTCTTTTAAAGTTAATATTGCAAATACTTAATATTGCAACGATTATACAACCCAGCAACTATCCTCTTGGATATTTATGCCAGAGAAATAAAAATTTATAATCACACACACAAAAAAAAAACGTGTGTGTGAATGTTCATAGTGGCTTTAATTATAACTGCCCCAAACTGGAATCACTGCAGATGTCCTTCAGTAAATGAATGGTTAAACAAACTGGTGCGTCAATAGTGTGCAATACAACTCAGCAATGAAAACAAACTGCTGAGAGCTCTGACAACCTGAATGACTCCCAGGGAGTTTTTCAGCAGGGAGGGGAGGTAATCCCAAAAAATCACATCTGGATGATTCATTTATACAATATTCTTTAAATAGCAAAAGCATAAAAATTGAGAACAAATTAATGGCTGCCAGGGGCTGAAAGGGGTAGGGGGAGAGAAGATAGGCATGCCATAAGAGAGCTATATGAGGGTTTTTGGTGGTGATGGATAGGTTTGTATCTTGACTGTTTCAATATCAATATTCTTGCTAGGATATTATACTACAGTTTTTTAAGATATGACCATTGGGGAAACTGGTCATATTGGATCTTTCTGCATTTCTAACAATCGATATGCATCTGCAATTATCTCAATAAAATTGTAATCAAATACAATATGGTTAAATGAAAGAATTTTTAAAATCTAAATGAATGAAGAGATATATCATATTCTTGTATTAGAAGAGTAAATATTAAGATGTCAATTTCCACCAGAATTATTCTGTAGATTCAATGAAATTACACTCAAAAATCCCACTAGGATTATTTGCAGATATTGACAAGATTTTCCTTAAAACTGAAAAATAAAGGTTAAGTAATTAGAACAGTCCAAAGAAATACTGAATAAGAAATCTGAAGGCTTCACATTCCCTGATTTCAAGACTTATATTAAGCTGCAATGATCAATACAGTGTGTAACTTGTGAACAGGTAGACACATCAGTTGGACAGAGCAGGGAGGCAGACTCACAAATGCAGTCTGCTGAATTTGACAGAAGGTGCACAGGAAATTCAATGGCAAAAGGATTGTATTTTTGAAAATTGGTGTCACAAGAGTTGCATATACCATAGTTTAATAAAAAGAAAATAACCTATTTTTTTTGTAAATGGGAGAATGATTTCTCCAGACATTTCACAAAGAAGACATGTATGATAAAAAAAAAGTACAGAAAAAGATACTTCACATCATTAGTCATGAGGGAGATGAAATTAAAGCCACAATGAGATGCTATAACAAACTTATTAGAATTGTTAAAAATAGGAAAAAAATTCACAACACTGTACAATGAGAAGAATATAGAGAAACAAGAATTCCTCTGCATTTTTTAGTGGCAAAGCAACATGGTCCACCTACTCCAGAAAATACTTTAGCTATCTCTTATAAGTAAGAGATATGTAAGTCAAACATATACTTGACATATGACCAAAAAATCTCACTTCCAGGTACATTCACAGTCAAAATGAAAACTCATGTCCATGTAAAAACGTGTATGTGTCTATAGCAGCATTTTTCATTATTTCCTGTATCAGTGAGCTGTTTGTTATTATTAAAAAAAAAGCCTTGACACTTGCTACTTATGAAGAAAATAGGTTTATTTACTGCACAGCTTTAGGAGTTCAAGAACCAAATGTCATGGTGCAGAGTTGCCCAGGGCCATCAGTTGGCTCATAACATAGACACAATGTGGGGAGTGCATGGGAATGCAAGTGAGTGACTCATCTGGAATCAGGAACAGAGAGGATGGGAGAGGCCAGGCTTGCTCCTTTTATAACAATCCTCCCATGAGAATTCAAGGGGTAACCTAATAACTACCCTCAGGAGCATACCGTCAGTGTCCTAAGCGTCTCTCACTAGGCCCCACCTCTCAAAGGTCCATCACTTCTCAATAGCACGACCAGGGAGACCAAGTCTGCAATCCCACGAACTCTTAACATGCCACAATTAAACCAAATCCAAACCACAGTATCCCCAAAACTGAAAACATCAAAGGCACTTCAACTTGTTCATGGATAAACTGTGGTACATCAATACCACGAGATACTATTTAGCAGTTAACAAACCATTGATAAACACAGAACACAGATGAATAAGAAATGCACTATGATAAAAGAAAAAAAGCACCAGACTTGAAGATTTACTGTATGCCTTACATATTTTTCTGGTAAAGGCAAAATTTTAGAGACAGAGAACAAAAGATAGTTGATAAAAATGAGGGCAGGATTTAACTATAAAGGAGCAACAGAAAGGAGTATATTTTAGGTGACTATAATAATGGTTACACAATTCTACACATCAGTCAAAACTTATGGAGCTATACAATAAAAAGAGAAAATCCTGACATTCATGAATTATGAATGTAAAAATCATGTGTGTATATATTAAACTTCTGAGATTTTAAAACATCAATATGATCGAAAAGACAAGTATCAAAATACTAACTTTGGTATCTCTGTGTGATATCTGTAACATAAAAAATAACTTTTAGAAATATTTCCTCTGAAATCTGACAATATATGTACACAAATATGAGTTCAAGTATATATGAGGGTACTTCAAGGTATTTGAGAATAAAAGAATTAAAAGAAAAATTTGGGGGCAGCGCCATGACACAATAGGTTAATCCTCCGCCTGAAGTGCCAGCATCCGATACAGGCACCAGTTCTAGTCCCAGCTGCTCCTCTTCCAATCCAGCTCTCTTCTATGGCCTGGGAAAGCAGAAGATGGCCCAAGTACTTGGGCCACTGCACTTGGTCTCTCCTGCGTGGAAGACCCGGAAGAAGCTACTGGCTCCTGGCTTCGGATCGGCACAGCTCCTGCCATTGCAGCCATTCATGGAGTGAGCCAACGGAAGGAAGGCGTCTTTCTCTGTCTCTTCCTCTCACTGTCTGTAACTCTACTTCTTTCAAATAAAAAAATAAAATCTTTAAAAAAAATTTCTGTCGCAAAAAAAATTGAAATATATGCAGTTTTTTCATAATGTGCATTTCCATGAACTTTGTAAAGTGCTCCTGTATACACCTGTAGTCTGACACTGTATCTGTGTTCCAGTATATATAGAAAGTTCCAGAATAAATAGTCTCTTGATGCACTAAAATCCTAGGATGCAAGAATAATGAGAATTAAGATGGAATACACTTTCTCCCCTGTGGTTTCCTGTATTATTTTCTCTATGCCTGTGTATTGCTCTTGAAATTACAATTTTAAAGCACAACACAGACCTACAGGTCTACATATAAGTCAATATGAAGGGGTTAGAAAACTGACTTTTTAGAATCCCATGCTTACAATCTGTATCCTGTTCTACTCTACAACGGATCAGCCCATAGAATGTCTCACTTTGAAAGAGAGCTCAGTGCTTGATGCTCTGGGACAGGACTACCCTGCAGGTGAGCAGTGAACTCTCAACAGTCTCGTCACAGGCTTCCCAGAAGAAAGGCTAAGTTACTGCGGAATCTGAAGCAGTAAGATTTTTCCAGGCATCTTGGATCACAGGAACAGCTGATTCAATGTGGAAAATTGTACTATTGTTCACGCTCCCACAGAAACATGTGACATTTCAGCGGAACACAGAGAAACAAATGAAAACCCTCAAGAGCAGTTACCAATTTTGCTAAATGCTATACCAGACATGGGGGAATGGCAGGGATGGGAAAAGAAGTGACCTCAACCAGTGGTCAGATGACTTTCTGTAATTTCAATAACATTTACAACAAACACAGGGAATGGGTGATTATATCATCAACTATTTCCCCAACTCTGACAAAACCAGGCCCCTATTTTATGTCTGATCCAAAAGAAACACTTGCAAAGAAGGTGAAGCAGTGTCTATGCAAAATATTATCCTCCCAATTCTTCCCCAGGTTAGGAAAAAAAACACCATTTAATCCTTCTAGGTTACATGCACATCTTAGGGTCAAGTCTAAGTCTCTTGAAGAAAAAATTGTGCAGTTTCACCTTCTTTGTTTAATATCAAAAAAATAAAAATAAAAATAAACACCCACCTAATTTTGTTCAGTAAGTACTCAACAAACTAGTGGATTTCACAGGGCACTCTGTGGTTTTGACTGGCAACACCAACTAGCATAGTTATATAACAACATATACACAATCTCTTCTCAAGATACGCTGCATTCTACTTACAATTAAACCATGAACTAAAGTCAATAATTTACTTTTCATAAGAATTTAAGTAAATATAAGACCAGCTCAAATACAAAATTTAGTATACTTAGAAGCTTATTTTGCCTGACATTTTTCTAAATGCCAAAAATTCTTAGCTCATCTAAAAGCAAAAATGTATCCTCCAGGTATATTTGACCATTTCCTGCTCTTTGAACACACCAAGCTTTTCCACATCTAAGCTCTTACTTATCCTTTTCCCTTGTGGTCTTCTTAAATTCTTTTACAGTACAGATTTAGATAACACACACAAAGGAAACCTGGATTATATTACCTTAAACTTCTCCAAAAATGCTTTCACCTAGCCAAAATATAAGACCATTCCTTTGGCTATCATAAAATCATGACATCGGAAACAGCAACTATAAGAATATTCCTATATATTTTACTGATAAATTTATTTTTTTAATGTATTTGACAGGTAGAGTTATAGACAGTGAGAGAGAGAGAGAGAGAGAGAGAGAGAGAGAGAGAGGTCTTCCTTCCGTTGGTTCACTCCCAAAATGCCACTACGGCCTCCAACAGCATATGTCAGAGCATTATTTATCAAAGAAGGTGCATAGGAAGCACCTGATGATCTTATTAAAATGCAATTCCAGGTGGGCATTTAGCCTAGGGGTTAAGATGTCCATGTCTGACTTCAGAGTGCCTGGGTTTGATACCTGCTTCTAGCTCCTGACCCTAGTTTATTGCTATTGCAGACCCCTGGGGGTCAGTGGTGATGGGTCCTTGCCACCTAAGTGGGAGTCCTGGATGGCATTCTGGGCACCCAGCTCCAGACTGGTCATTGTGGGTATTTGGGGAACGACCAGCAGATGTGAGCTCTTTCTGTCTCACTCTTCCTATACGTCTCCTCCTTTCTTTCTCTGTCTCTTATCCTCCCTTCCTCTCAAACAATTAAAAAATAAATAAAATGCAGATACCAATTCAGAAAGCCTATGGCAGAGCTCCAGGAACAACAGTCTGCCAATGCACGGATGCAAAAGCACTACAGGAGGAATAACGAGAACGTTGCAGCCCAAGAAATTAACTCCCAAAATGGTGCATAGCACAAACTTGAGCAAATGGTACATTGAGATTTCTGTTTCAATCTTTAAAAATAAAAGAAAAAGGTCATCTATAATCAACTGAATTTTTAATAACAAATATCCAGTTCATGCTTTTCTAAGTTGATGCTGATTTATCTGTTGAACATCCTGCCACACTTATCAAACATAATGTTTGGTTGATATATTTTTTTAAATACCTATTATTTTGAATGTTTTGAGAGGAGACAGACAAGAACACGCAATGAAAATTTTGAAACAGGAAGTTTCCAGTTATTCAAACATTTTCTGAATACCTATTATAGTCTAAGTACTAGTTTGAGGCCTCAAAATACAGTTGCCCTTTTTGTTTATTTATTCTGTTTTTATTTTTCTGATTCTTCTTTAACTTGGGGAATTATCATTTGGCTAGTGAATAAGTGAATGAATTTACATCATTTGAAGAAAATTCATCAGCTGTGATACTAAGGAAATATGTGAACATCATTCACTTAGATCTTCTTTCTTTCCAGCTTATTTTCATTTAAAAGTACTTCTTATCCTGGCCTAGCATATTGTATAATAATCATTTCTGAAATACTTTACAGTCAAGGAAAAGCCTAGCTTTTCCAATGTTTTTCAGCCTTGATATAGTCTCCCAAGTGCCTGTGGCTACACATATGCACTTCACACAGGTTCTGAGGTAAAGTATGCAAAAAAACTTGTATTTTGTTCAAAGCTAATATTAACAAGTTCTCTAATAAACATAAAAGATGAGCTGAGTCAGTGCATATATTTCATGTAAGTTCAGAAACAGTTGCAAATCCTAGGTCAGGGACTTCAAAGCCCAGTCTACCAGTTTTCCATTGCTGCTGTAACAAATTTCCCTGAATTTAGTGGCTTAAACAATACAAACTTATTACAGTACAATTCTGGAGGTCAGGTGTCCAACCTGCATCTCGCTATACTGAAATCAAGGTGTCAGCAGGGCTCTGTTCTGGAAACTCTTGGGGGAAATCCATTTCTTTGCCCTTTCCTGCTTTCCTTTCCTTTGCCTCCCACATTCCATGGCTCATGGACCTCTCCTCAATCTTCAAGCCATCAGTGGGTCCCTGAAACTTTTTCTCACCATCACATCTTCCTCCAACTGACTCTTCTCTGTTTCTCTATTCCACTCTTAAGGATTCTTGTGATGACACTGGATTCAACCGGATAAGCCAGGCTATCTTCCCTATGTTACAGTCAGTTGATTAGCAACCTTAACTCTATCTGTGACCTTAACTCCTCCTTGGCTCTGATTCTACAGCAATGACTCTTATACTCAAAAAGAAATACAAGGACAGCTGGAAAGGCCAGTACCATACAAGCTGCAGCTCTTGGACCTGTTAGCCTGAGTTTTCCAACTCACACTGTGGTAAGCTGATGCCACAGACCATAGTCCACCTGTGACCTTCAGGATAAACACTCAGACTCTATGATCCAAGCTGGCTAGCAAAAGGGCCTTCTTGCTACAATTTTGAGAAGTGAAACCGTATCTCAAAATGGTTTCAAAAGGCATTGAATCATGAAACTTATCTAAGACATGGGTAATAAAATTTATTCAGTTTTTTCACAAACACACAAAAGTAAAGTTTAATAGGTAATTATAGTAACCCAATCTTATCATGTCATTGTGGAAGACTGACAAGTTGGTTAACAGCTGTATGATGCTTAAGCACTAAGGACTGTACATCTCTGACAAAAAGAGTAACACTTAGCATGAGGGTTTCTATGAGTATATTTTAGATGTACTTTCTCACAGGAGCTCTTCACTAAAGCTAATGCTGGCTGGCGCCGCGGCTCACTGGGCTAATCCTCTGCCTTGCGGCGCCAGCACACCAGGGTTCTAGTCCCAGTCGGGGCGCCAGATTCTGTCCCGGTTGCCCCTCTTCCAGGCCAGCTCTCTGCTATGGCCAGGGAGTGCAGTGGAGGATGGCCCAAGTACTTGGGCCCTGCACCCCATGGGAGACCAGGAGAAGTACCTGGCTCCTGCCATCGGATCAGCGTGGTGCCCCAGCCACAGCGCTCCGGCTGCGGCGGCCATTGGAGGGTGAACCAATGGCAAAGGAAGACCTTTCTCTCTCTCTCTCTCTCTCTCTCTCTCTCACTGTCCACTCTGCCTGTCAAAAAAAGAAAATAAAGCTAATGGCTATTTTGCATTCAGGAGCCACAGAGAGTAAAAAAGTTGAATGACTGACTAAAGATTCTACACAAACTGAACCTAATACAAAACAAAGTGGAAGTGTCTAATTTGAATTCATGGTCTGAATTCTGGAATAGAGAAAAAAGGTATATTTATGGTGACTAGTGTTATTTAAAATGGGAAAATCCAGTCATCAAATATTAAAATATAATTCATATGACAGCATATCAAACTGATTTTACTGTGGTTTCGTGTCACACAGAAGTTACAAGAGGTATATTGTTTCCTGAGAGTCTTGTCCTTAACACGGAGTAAGCAAGGCAATGTGAGAAGCAGTCATCTCTTGGGTTAACCAACACCCTCATTTATACCCCTCTCACCTGCTGACTCCTGCCCCTGCTCCAAGAAAATAGCATCTAAGGCTGGGGCACTGCTGAGCGCTGTGCATAGTACCCATGACCCAAGGAGTCTCCATCAGTATTTTAGCTCAGCACTGCTCCTTGACAACACTCAAATGGGTCAGCTCTACATGAGATTTGACTTGGTAACGGGATAAGGCAGCAAATCCAAAAGCAGTTTTGCTCACATAGGCCCTTAAAGAACTCTAAAAATCTATGCGCAAGTTTTTCAATAACATCTAAACGTCTTTAACATAGTTTAAACACTTAGAAAGACGACATGATTTCTGGTACCCTGTATATGGTATTCTTGCTTTATATCCAAATTTATCATAACCTCAGAGCTGCAGTTCTAGCTCCTTCAATCTATGGAAGATGTCGGTTGCACGACAGAACTGGCAAAGACAGCAACCCAATAAGAGTTTCTCTCAAAACAACTCCAATTTCCTTTCTTAATCAAATATGAAGATCGTCCTGGTGGCAGCCATCTATCTTCTGAATGCTAAAAGGAACAGACAGAAAGACAGCACAGACTCTATGGTGTGCTCCTCGCCTGAATGAATGATGAGGAAGAAAGGATAACTGGCAGGCATGAGCCATGTTCAGACTGAGTTTCAAGAACGAGTTGGAAGTTGAGGATATGAAAACTGAAACCACTGCAACACGCTTACATCCTGGGAAGTCTTGTAAGCCCAAGGCCACGTGCCTCATTCGGAGACTGCTGAGAAAAAAGAATTTAAATTCTCTGAAAATGCCTGATACAGTGCAAATGCAGGTATTTCTCAAACCACCTATTTTTCTTTGAGACACCCTAAGCTTTTGGAAACCTCTTAAGACAGGTATCTGGTCCCCTGCATGAAAAGGGAGGGCCAGGAAGAGTCCATTTTGCTGGTGTAGTCAACTTTGTGTATACTCTTGGACAGTTCTGGCAGTCCAGGAATTGGTTTGGCATTTTCTCTGAGTCCTGTAGAATTCAATTCTTTGGTTTTTAGCCCTCTGCCCATACAAGACGGTCGGTCTTTCAGCGTGTATGTGAGTGTGACTCACTTTAAGTCACCTTTTCACCCAGAAGTTCCTAAGTCCATGTCAACATTGGGCCTTATGCTCATGTGATTGTGGGGGCCCTTTTAATACCAGATGCAGAGGCTTTAAAATTATAATCATAATAATAGCCTGGACCTGTCAAGACTATCATGTATCAGAGCTGCTTATGCAAACTACTGCAAAGGTTTACACAGGGAGAGAGAGAACCTGGAACAGCCACACTGGGGATGCACTTTGAAACTCTCCCTTCATGTTTCTGGGGGAAAGGATGGCAGTCAAGTCCTGACACCGAGGCCACGAGCAGGTGCACGGATGACAACTTTATTAGGTTGGGAGGATTGGGGTGCTTTCAGGAGAACCTCCAAGTAAACAGACAACACCCTGTTTCCTGGCTTTGCTGCAGATTTTATCCCACGGTGGGTGCCCTGAAGAGCACCTAGAGAGCGGATGGGTCTGAGGCCACTTGGGATTGTCGGATGCTTTGTGAGTTGAAGAATCTTCCTGTGTCAGCTCTTAGAAGCAGGTGGGGATCCCCCTCCAGAGCCCACCACCTGGCTGTGCCCCACTTCCGTGTGTCCCCTGGCGAGCAGGTGACCAGGGTACTAAAAAAAAACGCGCCATTGCGGGGCCGCCAGGCCTCAACCTGCCGTCACCCAGAGAAAGGTGGGCGCTGGAGGCGCGCGCACGCAGGTGCTCACGCACCCAGGCACTGGGTGCAGGGCTGACAGGGGCAGGGGAGGGGGGTCGGCCTTACCAGATCAATGAACGTCAGGAATTTCCAGCTCCCGCCGTAGGTCTGATGCGAGGGCATTTCGATGGCCTTGTAGTTGCACAGGATAGAGCAGTAGGACAGCAAGATAGCCACCCGCAGCACCTGACAGGGAACAAGCGCCATGTTCGCGAGAGGCCTGGGCTGCTTGGGCCGCGAGGAGGGCGGGCGGGCGGCGCCGGGCGTGCGGGGGCGGGCGCCGTGGGAAACCCGGCGCTGCGGACGCGGGGCGGCGCGGGGCGGGGGCTGCGGCCGGGCGCGCGCCCCACGGGACCGGCGCGGCCGCGAGCGCCCGGGCGACCTGCGTGGGCGTGGCGCTGTTTGCGGGCCCCGGGGCCGCGGCCGAGCGGGCGGCGTGACGTCATCTCTCTCGTCATCCGCTTCTTCCTCCTCGGGCGTTCGCGGGGTCCCGGGAGGCCCGGCCTGGGGAGCGGGGTGGGGGAGGCACCCCGTAGGCGTCCCTGGAGGGGGCGGGCGGTCTCCGCGAGCCTTCTCCGGGCTCGGGAAGTGCGCACGGAGCTCCGTGGGCCGCGGACGGCAGCGTCTGCCCCGCGGGAAGGAAGCTTGGCCCGGGGCTAGTGGACGCGGGCCAGGGCGCGGGAGCCGGGCGCCGGCGGGGAAGGCGTGGAGCCCGGCGTGGACCCGGTTCCAGCCGAGGTCCTCGCCGCGAGCTGCCTGCCGCGGTGGCTGCTGACCGGGCTGGGTACCGGGTGGGAGTGTGTGCGTGGAGCCTCCAGGTGCTTATTTTAAACGCAGTTGGGGTTTTTTGGGCACTCTGAAACGCAGTTATAAATTCTACTTTGAAGGGGCCTGTGGTGTTCCACAAGGGCCTTGTTAAGTATCATAGCATGTGAGCTCGGAGATAGAATATGAATTTTGGACACGAGGATTATCAATAAAGAGCCATAAGGAAGGAATGTCAGACAGCTTTGCTGCTACAAGATTGCATTCAGCTTAAAAAATAATTGTGATTTTGGATGTGAAGCCCACGTCTGTGTAATTTAATAGCAATCCGGTTTGGGCCTTTTATTTATTTTGCCTACGGTACCATATAGGGCTTAATGGAAGGAAAAGAAATATAAACTGTAGTCTCTCTGCCTTCCAGTGAATGTTGTCACACTGAAGTTGCATCAGTCTGTGGGCAGTATTTTTTTTTTTTAAATCATGATCACATTTCAGCCAACCAGATGCAGGGTCTAATTATGAAGAGACAACATAGGTATTTCCTGTGGCTCCATTTAAAACAGGTGTCCTCTACAAATAGACTCTGAGTCAGAGGATGTGGAGTTGAGGGGTGTCAGGGAGAGGGTAGGGTTAGAGGTAAAGAGAAATTGCAAACCATCAATGTTTTCCTGAAATTTTCCAAACAAGTTCCAAGCCAAAATAAAGAAACTCAGTGGATTTTTAAATTGGCATTGTAATTGTGCTAATGGAAATTAGTGTAAGAAGAGGATTCGGCTAGCAACAAAATTTAATGATTTGTAGTCACTTCTTCCCCTAAAAGTTGAATCTATATTTTGTTTATGTCCTTGCTACACGTTCTCAAGATTGCAAATAATGATAATAATAGGTGGGGAATGGCAACCGAGTGAAGACCTAGCTAATTTAAGGCCTTAGTAAAGTGTTAGGCGTTACTGTGATATTTTCAGTTTTATATACTCTTCCTGTGTTATATGTATTATATAGTCATTAATCAGGTTCTCTGTCCCACTAAAATTTTCTATAGAGCTCCTTAATATGTTTGTGGTCAGCTTTTTTTAAGTAAATACAGCACTCAAATGAGTGTTTTGGACCTGTTCTAGTTGCTGTCCTTTTATGATTTTACGATTTTCTAACTGTAAACAGGTAGTTTTGAGTTTAGAAAAAGAAAAAAAGAAGGTGGGCTTTTAGAGATTGAGATGGCTAGGTCCCAAAACGGAGTGTCTGGGTTAAAGTGCTCCTCTGCTCCTGACTCTAGCTAGCTCCCTGCTAATGCAAACCCTGGGAAAGCAGCAGTGACAGCTGAAGTAATTGGGTTCCTGCCACCGAGTGGGAGACCTGGCCTGAGTTCCTAGCTCTTTGCCTTGGCTATGGCTGAGGTCTGGCTGTTGCAGACGTTTGGGGAGTGAGATAGCTGATGGGAGCCCACTTGCTCTCTCCCTGCCTCTCAGATAACTAAATTAAAATTTAGGAAAAAAAATGAAACATTTGAAAAAAATCTGTAGTCAAACATTTTATAGAAATGTCAGTCCACAATTTTTGGAATTTCTTGATGACCATTAACATGTCTAAATTTGCTCTCTGCTTTTTAGGCTATATTTAAAAATCTTAGTTATATTTCAGGTATTCTTCATGAACAAATATTAATGTATATACAGGTTGTATTTTTACAATGTAAATAACACAGTAGGGAATTTATCTTAAAATTTCACTCTATAGGTTATCCTTTTTTATGAGTCTTAATACAGTATCACTTGCAAGTGTTTATACAAGAAGTCTGCATTTGATTTAGAAAGTACTGTATTTTGTTGTGTAGAAGAAATGAGACTTAGCCATCTACTACACAATTAGTGGAGTTGGAGAAAGAAAAGCCTTATTCAGTTGAGTTTCATGGATATCAGTAAATATAGAAAAACACCAAGGGAATACCTCTAAGACACTATTTTGGCCTTTTTGATTGTCTTATCCCTTCTTGGACTATATATTCCCTTCCTTAAAAATTTCTGGGAGCTGATAATAACTCTGCAGTCTTTTTTTTTTTTTTTGAGGGTGTGGTGCCTGACATATTGGTGATGATAAAAATTACTAATTTTGGAAATTATGGGACTCCCATGTCTCCCTTATGATGCATTCCAAGAAACCAACTTAAGAAGCAAGAGAAAGAACTATGCTAAGGCACATCCTTATAATATTCAGTGTTTATGTATTTCCTTTGGTTCTATATTTGTATTAGATAAGCGTTTTTTAACAATGCTGATATATCTGGAGAAATAATTTTCCCCTTTACATTTCCCTTTGAAAAGCTTGGAAAAGGGGAAAATCCTTGCAATATTGCAGAAAAGTCACCCTCGTATTGCTTAATTTTTCTTCATGACAAAAATAGCGTATTTATAAAATTAAAATGGTGAAGTTTTATAAAGAAAAACATTGCCCCTCTCTCACCACCTTGAGGACACACTAAACATTTAGCATATTTTTAGCAGTGCTTTTTATAATACGTAACTGGTTGTGACATACTCTCTTACAATTTGCATGACACAGACTTTTTTGCCTTAAAGTGAGCAATAATTTTCTGTTATTATTTAAAACATAATATGGACATGTCATATTTTGCTTAAACTTCTCCCATTTTTGGAGATTTTTATTGTTTTTAATTTTTTAAAGATTGTTTATTTTAAAGAGTTACAGACGCAGACACACACACACACACACACACACACAGATCTTCCATCTGCTAGTTCACTCCCCAAATAGCTGCAGTAGCCAGGGTTGGGCAAAGCCGAGGTCATTTGGGTGCAGGGACCCAAGGACTTGGGCCATCTTGTACTGCTTTCCTAGGCCATAGCAGAGAGCTGGATCGGAAGAGGAACAGCTTCTGCTGCTTTCCCAGGTGCATAAGCAGGGAGCTGGATCAGAAATGGAGCAGCTGGAACAGGAACTGGTGCCCATATGGGATGCTGGCATTGTAGGCAGAGGCTTTACCCACTATGCCATAAGGTCAGCCTCGATTGTTTTCAACTTTTTTCCACCATACATACACTATAATGTCCCCAATTTGAGTAGAGAAAGCTACTTTTTAAGGATATTTGGAACACAAAATCAAAAGAAACCACACTCTTATAGCATAATGTGTAGACTTGTTCACATGTGTTTATATGAGCTGAGATGCCCAGGGTAACTCTTTTGTCCAGGAGGGCAGTTGGAAAAGATTAAGTCTACATGAGGACTCAGGTTCTCTGTCCCACTAAAATTTTCTATAGAGCTCCTTAATATGTTTGTGGTCAGCTTTTTTTAAGTAAATACAGCACTCAAATGAATGTTTTGGGCCTGTTCTGGTTGCTGTCCTTTTATGATTTTATGATTTTCTAACTGTAAACAGGTAGTTTTGAGTTTAGAAAAAGAAAAAAGAAGGTGGGCTTTTAGAGATTGAGATGGCTAGGTCCCAAAACTGAGTTTTTTCAAAAATGAGTATTTTTCCCCTACCATTGAGGCTCATTATAACTTTTAAAAATTGCCTTAGATGTAAGATGTTGTGCCAATGCATTTCATCAGCCAGATTTTTTTTCTTGCTGTTAACGAGGGAGAGTTGTTTTTTAAAGCAGCTCTGAGCAGTTGCGTTGATGTCACTGGCTGCAATAGTTTCTCTGACTTAAAAATGGATTTATTTTCTGTAGAGATTTCTACAAAGGTATGAAGTTTCTAAATGCCAAAAATCTATAGAGGGTCATTGAAAAGCTTTAGAAAAAAAGTGTCTAAATTAGTCGCACATCATCAAATAGAGCTCACATAGACCAAAAACATCCGCTGCTCTGATGCTGCACTGGCCAAGCTTCTCACCCAGCTTGGGCTGCTCTGTCTTCCTGTGCCTTCCTGTGCCAAACCCAGCACATCAGTATGACTCCGTGTTTATGCCCACTTCATCAGACAATCCCTGTTTGGGATACATGATATGGTTTCACACTCTGAATGATCCACCTGGCGGCTGGCTTGTGATTCAAAATCTACGTACACATGTAATTCTCAGTATATTTTCTTCAAAAACTGCCCCCTAGGCTGTGTTCCTAATCTCTGGCTACAGCGCCAACCTGACATGTTAGAAACATCAGGACAGAGCCAGATAGCCTGGAGGGTGCTAGTCTCTTGTGCTACAGTCCCACTGGAAGCATAGCAAGTTGGAGGTAATACACTTGCCAGTATTCTGCTCTGTGGGGATATTGTGTGTTTTTAGGAAAAATGTTGTTATATGCTCTTTGGGTGGATGGTAGTGACTGATGAGAAAGACCTTCTGAGATGATCTAGAGTAACAATAAATAGTTGCATTCATGAGTGCTGGAGTAATTACAGAGTTTTTGTTTTGCTGAGTAGATTACATAGGAGGCTGGGACCAGAACTGAATTGCTCTGGGTGGTAGAAAAGAGCAGGCTTCCACCCACAAGGGATTTTTTCCCCACTGCCTTCAGCCTCTATCCTGAATAAGTATTGAACAAATAGTTAGAGGATATTTTGAGATCTTACCCTAAAGTCCTTCAGGGACCAGGCATGTATCATAATTCAACAAAGCTAGATGTAAGGTAATAGGGTATCATTGGGTCTATAAAAAGTAGAGCAAATGCTATTTACTGTGTAGGGAAGACATTTTAATTCTTTTTTTAATATTTTTATTTATATTTAGATATTTATTTATTTGTAATTATTTATTTGAGAGGTAGAGTTACAGACAGAGAGAGGGAGAGACAGAGAGAAAGGTCTTCTACCTGCTGGTTCACTCCCCAAATGGCTACAGCAGCCAGAGCTGAGCTGATCCAAATCCAGGAGCTAGGAGTTTTTTCCAGGTCTCCCACACAGGTGCAGGGGCCCAAGCACTTGGGCCATCTTCCACAGCTTTCCAGGCCATCAGCAGGGAGCTGGATTGGAAGAGGAGTAGCCGGGATATGAACTGTTGCCTGTATGGGATGTGGGCACCACAAGCTGAGGCTTAGCCTACTATACCACAGCACCAGCCCCGTAATTCAATTTTTAAAAAGATTTATTTTATTTATTTGAAAGTCAGAATTACAGAGAGAAGGAGATGCAGAGAGAGAGAGAAATGTCTTCCATCCGCTGGTTCACTTCCCAATTGGTTGCAATGGCCAGAGCTGCACAGATCTGAAGCCAGGAGCCTGGAGCTTCTTCCGGGTCTCCCACATGGGTACAGGGGCCCAAGGACTTGAGCTAACCTCTACTGCTTTCCCAGACCACAACAGAGAGCTGGATTTTAAGAGGAGCAGCCAGGACTTGAACCGGTGCCCAAGTGGAATGCCGGCACTGCAGGTGGCGGCTTTACCCAATATGCCACAATACCAGCCTCAGTATTTCAAATTTTTAAAGTTTTGTGTCTTAGTCAATTTTCTGTATAAGAGAATACCTGAGACATATAACGTCCAGGTGTAAAGGGAAGAAGTTTATGTAGCTCATGATTCTGGAGACTGGAGATCCCAGGTGGCCACAACTGGGGAGGCTTGGGTGGCATCATAGCATGAAGAACAAGGGAGAGAGCATGTGTCAAAGAGATAAAACAGCAGCAGTAGCGAGTTTTAGAACAACCCATGAGAAAGGCAATAATCCCACCTAATAGTCACCTCTTAATTTAATTTTTAAGACTTATTTATTTGAAAGGCAGAGTTACAGAGAGGGAGAGAGAGAGAAAGAGGTCTTCCATCTGCTGGTTCACTCCCTAGTTGGCTGAAACAGCTGGAGCTGAGCCAATCCGAAGCCAGGAGCTTCTTCCGGTTCTCCCATGTGGGTGCACCTGACCAAGGACTTGGGCCATGTTCTACTGCTTTCTCAGGCCATAGCAGAGAGCTGGATCAGAGGTGGAGCAGCTGGGACTCAAGCTGTCGCCCATATGGGATGCCAACACTGCAGGTAGCAGCTTTACCCACTATGCAACAACACCGGCCCCATCACCTCTTTATTTTTAACATTTATTTTATTTGAAAGGCAGAGTTACAGAGAGAGAGAGAGGGAGAGAGAGAGAGAGAGAGCTTCCATCTGCTGGTTCACTCCCCAGATGGCCACAATGGCCAGGGCAGGGCCAAACCCAAACCTGGAACCAGGAGGTTCTTACTGGTCTTCCATGTGGGTGCAGGGTCCAAGGACTTGGGCCATCTTCCACTGCTTTTCCAGGCACATTAGCAGAGATTTTAATCTGAAGGAGAGCATCAAGGGCTTGAACAGGTGCCCATGTGAGATGCGTATATGCAGGAAGTGGCTTAACCCTTTATGCCACAATGCTCCCATAATCGCCTTTCAAAGGCTCTACCTCCCAACACCATCACAATGGCGATCAAATTTCAACATGAGTTCCAGAGGTGACAAATCATTCTCAAACCACTGAGTTGTGTCAGCCAAAAAGGAAGATGAACATGTGTGCTACAGGTAGCTAGCAGGCTGAAGATCAGGACTCGGATTATCCATTTGAAAGTGAACACTCAAAACCTCTCATTCGGGGTGCCTCCAGAACCCAGCTAGGCTGCATCAAATTACACTCAACGCTTCTCCTCTGTGAGAGTTAGGACCATGTTGGCTGGAACTGACAATCCCATCCTTGAAGCAGAAAGGAGGAAAACATAAAGATGAGTTACCCAGAGTGGTGGCTGCGTTTCCTAGCTGTGGCCACACAGGTGAGTGCCCCTCATATGGGGTTGAAGGCAGAAATGCCATGCAACAATATAAAGTAAACTGTCCCTTAAGCAGGATGTGCAGAAGTTGTACGCAATACTCCCATGATTCCCTCATTGGCTGGCATTCCTTCACATGGCCACAGTTAGGAAATGCAGCCTCCGATGTTGGGGACTTGCCCTGGCCAAAGTCAGGGCACCATTAATGTGGAAGGAGAAGGCTATGGATTGGATTATATTCTTCAAAGAGATATGTTGAAGTTCTAAGCCTCAGTATTTCAGAAAATAGTATCATTTGGAAATAGACATGTGCCTAAAAGGAAAAAAGACACACAAGGAGAATGCCATGTGAATACAGGAGCAGAAGTTGGCACGATAGCAAGCTAGGGACCACTGAAGATTTCAGACTGTAACTAGAAGCTAAAGGAGATGCAGGGAGCAGACTCTGCCTCACAGCCCTCAGAAGGAACCAACCCTGCTGACACCTATTTTGGGGCCTCCAGCATCCAGAACTGTGGTACAGTAAATTTGTTGCTTTAGCCACTCCATTTGAGTTGTTTTTCTATGGAAATCCTAGCAAGCTAATACATGGGGAGGAAAATAGTTATTGAGGATCTACTAACCATTTCTACAACAAGCTCCAGCCAATAATTCAATTCCAGTAATTTCTCCACTGCACCAGTTCTGAAATCGGAGCCTTCATTTCTCTTTCTTCTGCCATTATCTTATTGAAGAAGCTCTAACTGCCTTTGCTGACTTCATCCTTGCATCTCCGCATTACCCTTACCACTATCTCAAGAATTATCTTCCTAAAAATATAGATCAGCTCAATGGTTCCCCATGGCCTACTTGAAGCTTCACTCCCTTCATGTGGCATTCAACGTCTTCCATGTTTAGCTGCTCTTAACCCAGTTTTTCAACTAGCATTGCTGCATCTTGTTAAATAGTTATGCATTCCAAACTCAACATTTGCTTTTATTCTTCTATGCCTCTCAGGCACCAATGATTCATATCACCTCTCTATCTATTGAAATTCTCATCTCCCAAGGGCCAGCTCTAGTGGAGATTATATAATAACATCTATATTTGCATAGTACTTTATGAAGAACTTTCACAGTATGCTATATGGATTTGTAGTATCTGCTGGCATCCAAGGCATCTCACCCCTTGATCAGCCCTGCAAAACCACCATCACCTGCATAGCAGGGCTTGCCCTGGGATGCCCTTTCCACCCAACAAGCCAATCCATAGGTGAGGGAGTTAGCAGTGATCATCTCCTGGCTTTTATGGGATGAGAAGGTTATTCTCCAATAGTCTGAGATTATGTGAAGCATTTAATTAAGCTATCCTTTCTGAGCCCAGACTCTTTGTCCATAGAAGGCAAGACTTTTGAGGAACTGGATAAAAGCAATGTCACAGAAATGTGGAATGCAAGGATAATGGGTTGGGTTGCTCCTTCTCACCATATTAAGCAACTTTTTCCCCTAGATCAAAGGCAGCTAAAATGTCTGCAGTCCATTTATTGCCCCCCTGTGTTAGTCATCCACAGAGCGAGCTGAAAGTCAGTTTTATAAACTAGCATAATGAAAGTCCAGCACAAAAAGGAGTTTGACAAAATTAAACTGAGTGACATCCTTTTGTTTGCAGGAGACATGAGGTTTGCCATAAGAGATGGCAGCATCAAGCAGCGCTGCCAAGTGCCAGACGCCAGTTTAAATTAGCTGTGAAGCTGGATATCTGAAAGCCCAGAGAACCTTCACCTCCCCACTCAAGGAAAGACCCAGGGCCCCGACAGGCTCACCCATGCCAAGGCTTGTTCTGATACCTCACCCACCGGGAGCTAAGCAACCAGTTTCCATTCCTCTCAAAAATTCATCTGTCCAAAAAGCGCGTGAATTGCTCGTGTCTCCCTCAGCTGGACTCCGAGTGCTGGAGAAGTTAGCAGACTCTGGAGGACACTGAAGGATTACTTGGAATACAGTGATGTGGCTGGCCACGCCATGGTTCTGAGTAAAGTCAGAATCTTCTGTGAGGACTTCTGAGAAATGCTTGACTGAATCAGCACTCCCTTTCCCTGCGTTGTGCAGCTCTACCTTGTACTTAATGCCTGAAGCCGCAGTAGGCATCTGAGAAGCATGAAGGAAGGATAGAGACTCTTGGAGATACTTGTGCCCAAAATGCTAACCTACTGAACCTGGGTAAATAGTGTTCTCTTTCCAGACTTCTGGGCTTGTAAGAAAAACAACAACCCCAGTTTATTTAAACCGATCTAAGTAGTGTGTTCTGTTACATACAGCTAAATGATGGTGCAAGGAGATGTTTTGGATTACATAACAGGCATCCTTTAAAAAGTGCTGAGTCATGGGATAGTATGCCAGTACTACAGAGACTAGGATACACACTTATGTATTTTTATACATACATAGCAAACACTCACACAATACTATGGGCCAATCTCTGAGCTAAGCACATAGCAAACATTAACTCCATTTATCCTCAGTGAGGATGGTTACTACTACTGTCTTCATTTACAAAAGAGAAAATGCGGAAATTGGGTGAACTGCTCAAGAGCTCAGAGCCGGGCTATGACACCCCAGTCTGTGAGGCTGAGTCAGTACCCTGTGCTGCTCGGTGTTGCTGGTCAGCTGCTATCACATTCTAGGTTCTAAGGCCCACTCTGCCACTGATAAGCCGTGTGCTCTGGGTTCTGTTTTCCCATCTGTCTGCGTAGACGTCTGCCTTTCCTTCAGAGGCTGAGCTGCCTCCTCCACCCGTGGCCAAGGCCCTGTCTGACAGAAACTTATGTCAGACAGAAACAATGTCTGAATTCCAACATCTCTGTAGACATCGCTGATTCATAAGGATGAGAAAATGCCAGATAAGAATTTCAAGAATCACAAACCATTTCATAATAGTTTTCTTGCTTTTAATTCATTGATAAGCTTTTTGTTATCATTTGGCCCTGCCATTTAATTTCATGACATCTGAGTGAGGCATCTGAAGTTATCTTTTGAAAATGTGAGATCTTTCTGCCTTAAATGCATGTTTCGCCAGTACCGAAGATGTTTCTTGCGCCCATTATTATTCCCTTCACAGAAGTTATATTTGACCCGAGATCCACCCAAAAGTTATACTCAGTTTTGTTTATTTGCTGATACTATAGCATCATGTTGCTTTAAGTTTTGGTTAAGCCAATGAATTCTTTTTTAAAGAGATTTATTTTATTTTGTTTGAAATACAGAGTTAAAGAGAGAGAGGTCTTCCATCCACTGATTCACTCCCCAGGTGGCCACAATGGCTGGAGCTGAGCCAATCTGAAGCCAGGAGCCAGAAGCTTCTTCCTAGTCTCCCACATGGATGCAGGGGCCCAGCGACTTGGGCCATCTTGTACTGCTTTCCTAGGCCATAGCAGAGAGCTGGATCGGAAGAGGAACAGCCAGGACTAGAACTGGCGTCCATATGGGATCCTGGCACTTTTAAACCGCTGCACCACAGTGCCGGCCCTCTGAATTCTTTTCTTTCTCAGACTCACTCTTTCTCCAACTGATTTGTATCAGAGGCCAGATCTGTTGATATTGATAGCCACAGGGTGACAGAATCTTTGAATCAGAGGAAAACCTATGGATCACCTATTCCTCACCCTTCATTTTATAAATGGTGATACTGAGGCTCAGAGGAGTTAAATGACTTGCCTGAAGACACACTGTTTGTTGGGAGCAGAATTGAGTCTAAAACTTTCCTGAGGATAGTTTATTTTCCTTTTACTTTGTTTCAAATATTAGTCTTTATTTTTCCCAGGCAATTGAAGGTTTACATAAAATTAAGCAGAAAGTACAGAGAATTCCTCTAGTCACATACACCCTGCCCCTCAGACTCCCCCAGTATCCCTATCTTGCACTAGTGTGGTACATTTGTGACAATGGATGAGCTGTTACAGAATCATTATTACTAACCAAAGTCCGCAGTTTAAGGTTCAGTATTGTGCTGTTCAGTTCTATGGATTTGGACAGATCAATAATAACATTTATCTACCATTTGAGCTGCACGTGAATAATCACGTGTCCAGTTATCTCCTGTATTGTGCCTCTTCCCCCCTCGCTCCCTTTCCCAGATCTCTAGCAGCCACCAATCATTTCCCTGTCTTTGGGTTGCCTTCTCCAGAACGTCTTATGGTTGGGATTATGCAGTCTGTAGCCTTTTCAGATCAGCTTCTTTCACTTAGCAACATTCACTTAACTCTCCTTCATGATTTTTGTGGCCCAATAACTCATATATTTCTACTGTTGAATAATATTCCATTGTCTGGATTTACCACAGTATCTTTATACCTTTTCTTAAGGACATCTTGTTTGCTTCCACGTTTTGGAAATTATGAGTTAATATTTGCATGCAAGTTTTTGTATAGGCATAAATTTTCAACCATAAAAACCGAGAAGCACACTTGCTGGGTCAAACAGTAAGATTATGTTTAGATTTGTAAGAAACTGCCAAACTGTACCATTTTACACTCTTTTTAAAAATATTTTTTTGCGGCCGGCGCCGCGGCTCACTAGGCTAATCCTCCACCTTGCGGCGCCGGCACACCCGGTTCTAGTCCCAGTTGGGGCGCCAGATTCTGTCCCGGTTGCCCCTCTTCCAGGCCAGCTCTCTGCTGTGGCCAGGGAGTGCAGTGGAGGATGGCCCAAGTGCTTGGGCCCTGCACCCCATGGGAGACCAGGATAAGTACCTAGCTCCTGCCATCGGATCAGTATGGTGCGCTGGCTGCAGTGTGCTGGCTGCGGCGGCCATTGGAGGGTGAACCAATGGCAAAGGAAGACCTTTCTCTCTGTCTCTCTCTCTCACTGTCCACTCTGCCTGTCAAAAAAAAAAAAAAAATTTTTTTTTTTGCCATGACTCACTTGGCTAATCCTCTGCCTGCGGCACCCACATCCCATATGGACACCGGGTTCTAGTACTGGTTGCTCCTCTTCCAGTCCAGCTCTCTGCTGTGGCCCGGGAAGGCAGTGGAGGATGGCCCAAGTGCTTGGGCCCTGCACCCGCATGGGAGACCAGGAAGAGGCACCTGGCTCCTGGCTTCGGATCGGCGTAGCTCCTACCATAGCAGCCATTTGGGGAGTGAACCAACGGAAGGAAGATGTTTTTCTCTGTCTCTCTCTATGTCTAACTCTATCTGTCAAATAAAAAAAAAAAACATTTTTTGCTTGTAAAAAAGGAACAGATTTTACGTATTTCATATATATATGGTTCTAAGAGCATATTTCCCATGATAGCATCTTCCCATCTTCCCTCCTTCTTTTCTTATTCTTTCAATTTTTATAATGATATACTTTCAATTTTCTTTATAATCACAAGCTTAACCCTCTACTAAATAAAAATCCAAAAAGCAGCAAATAGAAAAACCACTGTTTCTCAAGAATATAGACAAGGGCTGTAAACAATAATCAAATCTCAAAATGTCAATTTCACTTATGCACATTACGAAAATGACAATTCCCATTGCTCTATATTCTTTCCAGCATTTGATGCTGTCATTGTTGGATTTTAGTCACTGTAACAGTAATATCATTGTAATATCACTGTAATCTCATTGTTTAAATTTGAAATTCCCTAACATACAACTGAAAGTATATTGAGTTACCTATTTAGTTCTTTTGCCTGATTTTAAATTGGGTTGTTTTCTTATTGTTGTAAGATGTCTTTGTTTATTTTCTGTTTGAGTCTTTATCAAATATGTGCTTAATTATTTTCTCCCATTCTATGGCTTGTCTATCATTCTCTTAATAGTATCTTTTGCAGAGCATAAGTGTTAACTCTTAATGCGATTTCATTGACCAATTTTTTTCATGGATTATGCTTTTGTTGTACCTAAAAACTCGCTGACAGGGTAGATGTTTAGCCTAGTGGTTAAGATGTCTGCATCCACATTGGGAGTGCCTGGATTCATTAACTATCTCTGGCTCTTCATTTCAGTTTCCTGCTAATGCAGACCTAGGGAGGCAGTGGTGATGGCACAAATAATTGAATTCCAACTATCCACATGAGAGACCTGGATTGAGTTCCCAACTCCTTGCTTCATCCTGGCCCAGCCCCAGTCATTGAAGAAATTTAGGGAGCAAACCAGCAGATGACAGCTCTGTCTCTGCTTCTCAAATAAATAAATATGACTTTTTAAAATAAATCAAGTAAAAAGCCATTGCCAAAACCAAGGTTACCTTGATTTCCTCTTATGTTATCTTCTAGAACTATTCAGATTTTCTTTTTACATTACAGCTATGATCCATTTTGAGTTAATTTTTGTGAAGGTGTAATTATGTATCTAGATTAATTTTTTTTTACCATGTAGACGTCCAGCTGTTCTAGCACCATTTGTGGGAAAATCTATCTTTGCTCCATTGTATTGCCTTTTTTCCTTTGTCAAAGAGCAGTGGGTCAGCCAGCGCCACGGCTCACTTGGCTAATCCTCCGCCTGCGGCACCGGCACCCCGGGTTCTAGTCCTGGTTGGGGTGCCGGATTCTGTCCCAGTTGCTCCTCTTCCAGTCTAGCTCTCTGCTGTGGCCCAGGAAGGCAGTGGAGGATGGCCCAAGTACTTGGGCTCTGCACCCACATGGGAGACCAGGAGGAAGCACCTGGCTCCTGGTAGTGGCCATTTGGGGGGTGAAACAACAGAAAAAGGAAGACCTTTCTCTCTTTATCTCTGTGTCTAACTCTGCCTATCAAAAAAAAAAAAAAAAAAAAAAAAAAAAAGCAGTGGGTCCGTATCTGAGCTTTCTCTGTCCTAAAGATCTATTTGCCTATCCTTTTCCCAACACTACATTGTCTTAATAGCTATATTTTATAGTATGTTTAGAATTTAGCTAGTGTCAATCCTCCAACTTTGTTTTATGTTACCTTCTCTATGTCTTTTCCATATAAACTGTTGAAATAACTTTTCAAAATAACTTACTGGTATTTGATTGAGTTTGCATTGAATCTGTACACCATATTAGAAAGAACTGATGTCTTAACAATATTGAATCTTACATTCCATAAACATTAATATCTTTCCATTTATTTTGATCTTTGATTTCTTTCATCACAGTTTTATAATTTTCTTAATATAAGTCCTATACACATTTTGTTAAATTTATATAACTATTTCATTTTTTTAGTGCTAATGTAAATTGTTCTTATGTTCACCTCCAATCCAACTGTTCATTGTTGTTTTATAGAAAAATTATAGTCTTTTGCCTATTAAATTTGCAACCTCAAAACTTGCTTTAACTGTTTATTAGTTTCAGGATTTTTTTCGTTAATTCTGTGGGATTTTCCACATAAACAATCATATCCTCTCTGAGCAAAAACAGCTTTATATCTTCCTTCCCTGTCTGTATACTTTTTATTTGTTTTTCTTGCCTTAATGAATTATCTAAGGCTTCCAGTACAATGTTGAATAGTAGGGGTTAAAAGAGATCTAACTGCCTTGCTGCCAATCTTAGGGAGAAAGCACTTAATGTCTCACCAATAAAAATGATGCTAGCTATAGGGTTTTTAAAATTTTTATTAATTATTTATTTATTTGAGAGAGAAGGAGGGTTGGAGGAGGGGAGAAGAGAGAGAGATTGAGAAACAGATAATGAAAGAACTCCCAATTATTTGTTCACTCCCCAAATACCACAACAGCCGGCACTGGGCCAGGACAAAACCTGTAGCCAGGAACTCTGAGTCACCTATGTGAGTGGCAGGGGCCCAAGTACTTAGGCTGTTATCTGCTGCCTGCAAAGCACATTAGCAGGAATGGTAAGAAGCAGAGACAGGAGTTGATCCCAAGCACTCCAATATGGGATGTGGGTGTCCCAAGCAGGGTCTTAACCCATTGAACCACAAAGTCCACCCCTTTTAAAATTCATTTAATGTTATGGAGTCTGTAGTGATGAGCTCTTTTACCTTTCTGATATTAGTCACTTGTATCTTCTCTCTGTTTTCTTCATTAACCTGGAGAGAGAGACTTACCAATTTTATCGAGCATTTCAAAGAATCAACTTTTGATTTCACTAATTTTCTCTTTTGTTTTATATTTTCAGTTTCATTTGTTTCCACTTTAATGTTTACTGTTTCTTTAATTTTCTATTTCTTTTATTCTACTCATTTAATATTTAATTTGCTTTTCTTTTTTTAGCTCTGTAAGGTAGAAGCTTCTATTTCTAATTTTAGATCTCTCTTTGCTAATGTATATATTTGGTGCTATAAATTTCCCTTTAAGCATTACTTTCATTGAATTGGCAAATTTTGATAAGTTGTATTTTCATTTAATTCAAAATACTCTTATATTTATCTTGACACAACTTTTTTGACCCATTTATTATTAAGAAGCGTGCTGTTTAATCTCCAAATATTTAGGGATTTTCCAGGTGTCTTTCTATTTTCAGTTTCCAATTTAATTCATGTGTTGTCCAAAAGCATACATAGTATGATTTATATTTTTCAAAACTTGTTAGAGGCTGTTCCGTGGCCCAGAATATGATTGTTCTTGGTGAATGTTCTGTGTGAGCTTGAGAAGAATATATATTCAGCTGTTGTTGGATGGCATATCCTATAAATCTCAACTTGATCCAGTTGATTAATGGTACTGTTCAATTCAATTATATCATCACTGATTTCCTGCTTACTGAGTCGGTCAATTGCTCATTAGAGTACTGGAATCATCAACAAAAATAGCAGATTTATCCAGTTTTCATAGCATTATGTAATGTTTTATCTTGTTTATCTGTTTTTTTCTTTATTTATAATACAGAGATTTAGAGAGACAGAGAGAGAAAGGGACAGCTTCTATATGCTGGTTCACTCCCCAAATACCCACAACATCTGGAGCTGGGTCAGGGCTGAAGCTGGGAATGGGGATCCTGCCACATGGATGGCAGGAACCCAGTTACTTGAATGATTACCACTGTCTCCCGGGTCTGCCTTGGCAGGAAGCTGGAGATGAGAGCCAGAGGAGTGTGAAATCTAGGTACTCCCATTATGGCACACCAGTGTCCTACGCTGTGTGTCATAATTGCTGGGCCACATTCCTACCCCTTCCTCGTGAATTTTAATTTCTGTTGTGAGGAGGAGGAGCATATACATAAGAGTTGTTATATTTTCTGAGAGAATGACCCCTTTATCGTTGTGTATTGCGCCTTCTTCCCCAGTAACTGTTCTTGTTCTGAAGTCTACTTTGTCTGAAATAAACACAGTTACTTCAGCTTCCTTTTGATTAGTGTTAACATAGTATATATTTTTCTATCCCTTCATGTTAATTTATCTGTGCCTTTATGTTTAATGTGGGTTTTTCATAGATAATATAGAGTTGGGTCTTGGTTTTTGTAGCTACTTTGATAGTTTATTTATAATTATACTGAAGTTATTCATGTTTAAAGTCATGATTTGTGTAGCTGGATTCACTCCACAATATTTGAACCTGATTTCTATTTATTTCCCTGTTCTTTGTTTCTTTCATTCTTTCTCTCTTTGTTTCTCTCTTTTTTTTTTTTTGCTTCCACTCTTTTTTCGACTTTCAGATTTCTATTGAACATTTTATATTATTCCATTTTCTCTCATCTCTTACAGTACGAATTATACTTCTTTTTAGAATGTTTTCAGACATTGTCCCAGAATTTTCAATATGCATTTATAAATAATATTACTCTGATTTCAAATCACACTACATTTTCCACACATAGTAGAAATGCTTTACAATCTGCTACTTCCAATTCTTCCCTCTCATCCTCACAACAGTTGTGCCACTCATTTTGCTTATGCATAAGCTGTAATCATTGACTAGGTTGTTACTTTATTATTTGGAATAAACTATTATCTATAAACTACTGGATCAATTCAGATTAAGAAAAGGTTTTGTTTACCTTCATTTAATCCTCTGTAAAAATCTGCCTTTCTTCATGTAGCACCTAACTTCTGACCTATGTAACTTCTCCTCACTGAAGAATTTTTTAAAACATTCCTTTAAAGGCAGGAATACTAGCAACAAATCCTATCAATTTCTGTTTAGCTGAGGGGGTTGTAATGTCACCTCATTTCTGAAGGGTCATTTTTGCTGTATTCAGAATCCTGGGTTGGTGTTTTCTTCAGTACCTTAAGTATTTTACTCCAGGTTCTTCTTGCTTGAAGTTTTTGACTTTAGGGTAATTTTCATACAACTTAGTCACAATTTTCTTGAATATGTCTCAGAGAAATTTTTTTATTCCTTCCTTTAAAAAAGTTTTATGATTGTAATTTATAATCTCTTTGATGTCAGGAAATGCTATTTATTCCTAGTCATTGTTCCTTCTTTCTCCACGAGTCCAAGAGAGGAAAAGTTACAGAACTCAGAAGCCATGCCAATCATCTTTGCTTTTCTTAGTCTGTCATTGACATCTACCCCAGGTTCATGGTCACCATTCTGTTACTACTACCAATCCCAACCAGATGCCTTTGTGGTATCACTTTCTTATACTGTTTATAAAGCCATATTATGCCTACCTTCTACAGGGTGTTTCTCTCATAGTACATATATAATTGGTTCTTCAAGAGGGAGGGTAGTGCTTTGCATAATATAAATGGCAGGAGCACTTTTGGGAAGTTGTGGCCTTTAGAAGTTCTGGAATAATTTAAAAGAAACATTTGAGGGTCTTGGAAAGACCAATTACACTCTTTTTGTCTACAAGTTTTGAAGCAATTGAAAAGGGAACCATGTAGGAATCAGTATCAGTTCGTAGCAAATATAATAATAATAATAATAATGCTTTAGAGAGTGTTTTTTGGGCCTGTGACAAAAATGAGCATATCTATATGAAACTGGATCTCACTTACAGGGCTAGAGCTTGACCCAGTAAGTTTATCTTAAAAGAATGTGATTGTTCTGTGAGGACACTCACCTGAAAGAGAATGAAAAATAAATTTCTTTCCCATTTTCACTAGTTAGAGCAGTTGTTGTTTTTCACCAAGAATAATTAACATAGGAAGAAAGGTATAAGTTCCAGTGTTGGAAGAGGAAAGAAGTTCCTATTTATGGGCCAGCAGGAACTCTGCAAATGCAGGAAAGACAAAGGCTGGTTTAAGCCAAAAATACCTGTGGCCTGCCGTCCCAGGCCACAGCAGAGAGCTGGACTGGAAGAGGAGCAACCGGGACAGAACCCGGCATCCCAACCGGGACTAGAACCCCGAGTGCTGGCGACGCAGGCAGAGGATTAGCCAACTGAGCCTTGGCGCTGGCCAGTTTCATTCTTATACATTGGTTTTCTTTTTGCATTCTATCTTAACTACCACATATCAGAGAGAATGTGATATTTGTGTTTTTTGTCTGGCTTTTTTCACTAAGCATGTTCCATTCATTTTATTGCAAAAGACAGGATTTTATTCTTTTTGTAGATGAGTAGTATTCCATTACACACTCACATGCACAAGCACACATACACGTGTGCGCGCACACACACACACACACATATATACCTCATTTTCTTTATCCAGACATCAGTTGATGGATATCTGGATTGATTCCATATGCCTATGTGTATAAGTTTTGTTGTAAATACAATGCTTTATTAAACTGTTTTAAATCTTTGTCAAACACACTTATAGGAATTAAGTACTACTAGAGTGTTAATGTTGTCACTATTATAATATTCATTTTACATGAGTGAAGTTAAACATCTTTTCATTTGATTATTGATAGACTTTGCCCATTTTCCTACTAAACTATGGTCTTTTTATGTATTATTTGTTGAACTTGTTGCTTGAGAGAACAATTAAGCCTTTGGATATGATATAAACCAAAAATACATTATCTCAGAAAATAAAAATAAAATATTAACTTGAAAAACAAGAAAAAATAATTTTCACTCTCCTATACATCATAGTATGTTCCATCTTCCTGGTGTGTAACAGGGTATGAAACCTAAGTTTCATAACAGTGCTTCATAAGTAGGCTAAAAGAGCTGATTGCTAGTCATCCATCCATTGTTATGGGTCATCACTACCCATCCTATCCTGCAGGACTCTGGGGATCTTGTCAAAGTCCCTCACAGAGGACAGGGCTCAGATTTTATTAGTTATCTCCATCCTGGGTCCACTCCCCTTGTTTAAGACCAACAGGTGCACATATTCAAAATTACGTATCAACTATGAAACATGTTATTGCTTTTGCTTCTGTTCATGGTCTGTCTTCTCCCACTACACAATAATCTACACAAAAATGAGGAGCTTGTCCTTTTTTTTTTTCATTGAGGGGTCTATGTTTAGAATAAGACTAACATGAAGAGACTGGATGAAAGTGAAAACTGAATGCACTGTGAGACAAAGAAAATGCATAGGTTACATCTGCTGGCCAAGTTTAATAGATAAGAAAAGAGAAAGCTGATAGTATTTGTCAGTGCTGAAAGACTGAGGACTGAAATACTACAGAATATCAAAGGAGGTAAGATTTCAAATATTCACTGTTAAAATAGGTAACCTATAATATTTCTGTAATTGCAATGGCAGTCAATGTAACCATTCATCCCTTATCCACAGAAGCCTAATTTACCATTTGCAAAATTCAAATTCAGATTAATCCATTTTCCATGATATTTTTAAATGTATAGGAACCAATCCCAGAACTTCTGCTTCCAACAACAATGGACAAGCATGTTTTGGACCAACAATAACTATAAAGTGATGCAAGGCATTTTTTAAATTTGCTGCAGGAGTGGGGAGCTTCTAGCCTGTGGGTCACATAAAGGCCCATGAAATCCTTTGGTCTGGCCCTGCTAACACAACTGCTGGCAGGACTTGAAATTCAATGACTCTATAGCAGGCTAATTTTTAAGTAGATAATTTTGTGTGGCCCACAAATGATGTTATAAATATCTAAATTGCTCTTGGCAGAATAAATGTTCACCACCCCTGTAGGGCATCAAGCACATAGTAAGTTGTGGTAGACCCAAAACCTGCACTAAGAACAATGACAAAAATCTAGGTAAATTATATGTTTCCAAATCTCTCTGATTCCTTTATAAACAAGAATTAAATAGATTAAAATTTCAGAAAAGTGAGAACCCTTCAGTGGTGAGATGATTATGTACACTGTTCTTTTCCTTAGGAAAATTGCCAATTTAGATTACAGGTCAAAAATTATACATATATTTCAAAATTCTGTCCATGGAGAAAGCCTAGGTGCCAATACAGCATAAGCAATTGGCATGTAGGTATTCAGTTCTCAATTTCTATATGATAACTTCTGTCAAAAAGAACTACCCAATTTCCAACATAGATAATTCAAGGAAAGCTCAAGATGAGCCTGGGACATCATATTTTTCCAAAGAGTAAAGAGATATTGGGAGAGTGAAGGCAACATGTCAAAATCTCATAGGAACCAGCTTTTAAGGGATTTAACTAGCCAAATGAGGGACAATTTGAGCATCAGGATAAATGGTAGTGAAAGATTACAATCCCATAAAAACAGGAATGCAAATTGAGGATAATCTGACAGAATGAAAAGACTGTACTATTAAGGCTGTCAAGGTCTTGAAAAACAGGAAAAGACAGGAAGTATTACAGATGGGAGAAAATGAACAGATAGGACACTAAACTCAAAATGACCCTGGGTTGTATCCTGAGTCAAAAGGAAAAATGAGACATTGTGGGGACTATTGGCAATATTCGAATAAGAACTGTAGATTAGATAGTAGCATTTATCAATGCTCATTCTCTGATTTGGAAAGTTTGGTGATGACTCTGGGAGAAATGCAACTAGCAATATTTAAGGGTGATGGGATGTAAGGACTGCAACTGTCTGTTAAATTGTTTACAAAAAACTGTCATCTACTTAAATATACATGCTTATCTGTCTATTAACATCTCTAGCTAGCCACATACTATAGAGAGAAAGAGGGAGAAAATATGGCATGCTTATTATTATTCTGGATGAAGAGAATGTGGGTTTTGTTCTACTGTTCTTGTTACTTTTTCTGTAATTTAAAATTATTTCAAGGTAACTAATTTCAAAACTAGGTTTTAAAATTCAATGTAGAGGTTTACTAGAGGATTGGATACTGAAGAAGAATACAGCACTTTTGAACTGGAAACATCAAAAGAAAATTCACAAAGTGAAAAAAGAATGAGAGGGGCCGGCATTTTATGGTATAAGGGGTAAAGCCCTCACCTGCACTGTCAACATCCCATATTGGTGACAGTTCATGTCCTGGCTGCTCCACTTCTGATCCATTGCCCTGCTAATATCCTAGGAAAAGCAGTGGAAAATGGCCTGAGTACTTGGGCCCCTGCCGCCCATGAGGGAGACCTGAATAAAGCTCCTGGCTTCCAGCTTCAGCCTTCCCCAGCCCTGGCCTTTGTGACCATCTGGGGAGTGAACCAGTAAATGGAAGATCTCTCTCTCTCTCTCCCTCCCTCCCTCCCTCCTTCCCTCTCCCTCTCCCTCTCCCTCTCCCTCTCCCTCTCCCTCTCCCTCTCCCTCTCCCTCTCCCTCTCCCTCTCCCTCTCTCTCTCCATAACTCTGACTCTCAAATAAATAAATAAATCTTAAAAAAAAAGAATGAGAAAAAAGCAGAAACAAATGTAAGAGAAACATAGGACTTGCACAAAAGGTTTAACATGTAAAATTAGATTTTTCAGAAGGTGAGAAAAAGAAGTAGCACCGGAAAAATTAATGCCTGAGAATTTTAAAGTAGGTAAAATACGTTTAACCCACTCACTAAGAAACTCAGTAAACCCACAAGCAGAATAAGTATAAAGGCACAAAAGGCAATGCAGAATGAAACAACTGAACCAAAGAGAGGGAAAAGATCGTAAAATCAGTCAGAGGAGAAGAAAAACATATCACCTGCAAGAGGGCAACAATAAGACTGGCAGCTGGCTTCTTCACTGGGATGGTAGAATCCAGAAGATAGCAGAAGGCAGTCTTTAGAGGAATGAACAGCCAATGAGAGACAGTCTTCAAAACGGAAGGTGAAATAAGAACAGCTCCAAACAAACAGAAACAAAAGATAAGCAAAAAAGCGTATCTGACACAGTTTAGTTCTAGGAGGCCACACTGAAAGAAAGACCAAAGGCAGTTCCACTGGTAAGAGTAATCTTTTCACTTTTGCAAATGTGGCAATCCAGTGGGAGTGAGGAACACTGGAGGAATAATATGCGGGCACCTATAGGTGATTATTGACTGCATGAAAAAAATATAAGTGGAGTCTTAAACTATAACACAAAAGGCAGAGGAGGAGAAATGAGCTAATGTCCTAAGATTCCCTCAAGAACTGAGAATAAAATTGGAAATTGACATATAAATTGGAATTTCTCAGGCAATTTCTAAGAGGATATTAAAGAAAAAGAGCATCAGTAGAATAAATAAATTAATACACAGAACAAAGCAAATACTCAACTTAGAGATAACAACAACAGAAAAGACATTGGGCCTTGCAAATAATCTGGGAAATTTCCCTAATCCTGTCCTTTGCAACAAAATCTTGTAAGTCAAAATAGGTCTTTGTAAAAAATAAGAATGGGAGTGAGAGAGGGAAGAGGTAGAAGGGTGGGAGTATGGGCGGGAAGAATCACTATGTCCCTAAATTTGTATATATGAAATGCATGAAGTTGGTATTCCTTAGATAAAGTTTAAAAAAAAAATTTAAAGGATGTGAAAAAAATGAAAAAAATTGAATATAATGGGAGACCATTGTCCTTAGTGAAATAAACCAGATACAAAAAGGCAAATATCACATGTTTTCCCTGATTTATGGTAGCTAATATATGTGTGTGTGTGTGTATACACTATATATATATATGTGTGTGTGTATATATATATGTATATAAGTATATATATGTGTGTGTATATATACACTATATATATAGTAAAATGTATATGAGTGAAATTAATATATATAGTGAAATATATATAGTGAAATGTATATGAGTGAAATTAACATCTTAGAGTTTGATTATTATTTATAACCTTTGTCAGCATTCCTGTGGAACAGTTGTCTTTCTACTTTTTACTTGCTGAACTTTTTATTTATGGAGGATCAAGCCTGTGATTATATAGTAAATTAAAATATGTTATCATAGGGGCCAGTGCTGTGGCGGAGTGGGTAAAGTCACCACCTGCAGTGCCAGCATCCCATATGGGCACCAGTTCGAGTCCTGGCTGCTCCACTTCCAATCCAGCTCTCTGCTATGGCCTGGGAAAGCAGTAGAAGATGGCTCAATGGATAGGGTGATTGGCTGGGGTTCTTTGGCCAGAGCAACCAGATGGGTCAACACCTCTCTGTTCCTTGCACCCTCCAGCCAGGCAGCAGGCTACACATGGGAAAAGTGTACATGGTTGCCTGAGTCAGTGTTGCACCCATAAGTTAGTTTGGTCCTGCACCTGAGTCAGAGTATACAAATAAATAAAAGAGAGATTGAGAGGATATACAACAAACCATTAACTAAGTTTGCCACCGGGGACGGATCACATAAATTATCATAATACCATATACTGGAATGGAATACCATGGAGCTATAATAAACAATGGAATGCCTCTCTGTGTATTGTTATAGAGAAATGCCCAATGGACAATAATAAGTTAAATGTAAGTTGAAGTTACACACACACAGGGACACATGAGGTTGATGTATTTTTGACAATGTATTTATGTACATGCTTGCATAAATATAGATAAAAAAAGAACCAGAAGAGTACACACCAAACATATGAGTGATTTTTTTCTGAGAAATGATGTAAAGAAGGGTGGATAGTTTCTCAATTTTCTACCTTTTGAATGATTTTTTCACTAATTCCTATGCTAATTGTGAATAGAAAAACAAAACAAAAATAAAAATTAAGAAATTTGTGATACAAATGGGAGCTCAAAGCTAAAGGTGTGCCTCTCTTAAAGCTTACATATTTGAAGAGAGAAAATTTGGAAGAAAATTGCTCAAGTCAGTCCTGCATCTCTGAATAAAGATTTTCACTTTGCCTTTTCCTCTTGTTTACCTGCAATTATCTGGGGCATTGGTTCCTGGACTCTAAAGGCCTTTGCCTATGTGATTCGGATGTCAAAGTGTGGTGCCAAAGGATGGCCATACCCCAGATCAAACTCAAGAGCTACAGCAAGATAGAACCTCCAGCCAACAAATACAAGAAGCCACCCCCCACCCCAGCAGTGGGCTGACCTATCAGGCCATTTTTTCAAAAACTCACCTCCAAAGACTTCCATTGTTCCTTGAACAATCACTGAAGACTTTGGAAGGTGGCAGTTGCTCAAGTAAAACCATTTTGGCTTTATTTATGTTTTGATATTTATTAATTCTAAAGGCAGAGTGACAAAAAGAGAAAAAGAGATCTTCCAACCACTGATTCTCTCCAAATGCCCTCAACAATCTGGGGCAGGCCAGACCAAAGGCATGAGCCAGGAACTCCATCAGGGTCTCCCAAGTGGGTGGCAGGGACCCAGCTCCTTGGTCCATCAATCACTACTTCCCAAGTGCACTAGCAGGAAGCTAGATCAGAAACCTAGTAGCTGAGGATCAAGCTAGGCACTCAGGCACAGGAAGTAGCCATCCCGAGTGGCAGCGTAACCTACTCACAATGCCTGCCCCCATCTCATTGCAGGAAGTGGAAAGAACATTAGGAATAAACTTGGTTGCTCTTTTGGAGCACACTCCACTTGTGATAGAAGTAGAACATTCGGAGAAAATTGTAGCAAAAAAAGACTGCAGCACCAAAATAAAGAGCTGCCTAGAATTTGTAAATCAGGAGTTTCCCTCTTACAAGTAACTGTGTAGTTTTATAGCATCACCTTCAAGGTGAACAAATTTCATTTCCTCTACTGTTTTATAACGCTTTGGAGAGATGATTTAAAAAACAACACTCTTAAAATTTTAGGACATACGAGTGCATGTGCTTGGAAAATGGAATTAGATGAAGAGAAATCCATATGATAGTAAAATTTTTTTATAAATTATTAACCTGCTGGCACTTTTATCTAAGTAAGAGAATCGTGAATTTTGCTCAGCATTTCCTTTTAAAGAGGTGATAAAGTTAAGCTGTAAAAGGATTCACAACATCCTGTTGGAACAATGGATGATAAAGTCCAGACAAACAGCTATTGGCATGAACTTGTCTTTCTTCTTATAGAAGGGAAATGTGAAGAGTGACGCTGCAAATAAAATAATCTGTACATAGTGAAGACAACATGAGTGATAAAATTTGCCTTTGACTGGGAGGTCAGTTGTTGCTTCCAGGCCCACTGTTGTTGTGTGTTGATACATAGAATGTGTGGCTTTTCCTGGGTAACCTCTCCAAACTTGACCCTCAATTTCTTTATTCAAAGATGAGATGCTTGGGGTCAGGGCGCTGTGCTTGCAAATGGCCATGGCGGTGCAGACATTCATGACAGGCTGGAGAGAAGCAGCTGGGACCTGAGCAGTGGGGTGCAGAGGCGTGGGAAGAGGAGCCGCTCTGGGACTGAGCATATCTCCCAAGCCTGTATTAAATGTTGAAACTCTGCACTCTTGGATACAATCACATGTGAAGGACTCCATGAAAAGAGGTGAAGAAGGTTAGACCCAAGCTCATCTTGCAGGATAGTGGCAGATCTGCTCTCTGCTGTGGCCTGGGAAAGCAGTAGAAGATGTCCCAAGTTCTTGGACCCCTGCACCCGTGTGGGACACCAAAAAGAAGCTCCTGGCTCCTGGTTTTGGATTAGCGCAGCTCCGGCTATTGTGGCAAATTGGGGAGTGAACCAGCAAATGGAAGATCTCTCTCTCTCTCTCTCTCTCTCTCTCTCTGCCTCTCTGGCTCTATTCTCTCTGTGTAACTCTGACTTTCAAACAAATAAATAAACCATAAAAAAAAAAAAAAGATGAGATGAGGGTGATGTGTAACCAACTGATTAAAACAGCAATTAAGATGCCAATGCCCTAAACCAGAGTACATAGGTTCAAGTCTCAGCTCCTAGGGCTCTCACAGGAATGAGCCCAGCCCCAGCCCCAACTGTCTCCTGTATTGGGGAAGTGAACCAGTGGGGGAAGCATGTGCTCTTTTACTCTCTGTCACTCAAATAATATGAAAAATAAAAGATGGAATTGAACTAGATATTTTTAAGGAAAGACAAATCTGGTGTATTTTATAGCAATGCACTGTAATCGTAGATTTTTTTTTTTTTTTTGACAGGCAGAGTGGACAGTGAGAGAGAGAGACAGAGAGAAAGGTCTTCCTTTGCCGTTGGTTCAACCTCCAATGGCTGCCACGGCCAGCACATCGTGCTGATCCGATGGCAGGAGCCAGGTGCTTATCCTGGTCTCCCATGGGGTGCAGGGCCCAAGCACTTGGGCCATCCTCCACTGCACTCCTTGGCCACAGCAGAGAGGTGGCCTGGAAGAGGGGCAACCGGGACAGAATATGGAGCCCCGACCGGGACTAGAACCCAGTGTGCTGGCGCCGCAAGGTGGAGGATTAGCCTAGTGAGCCGCGGCGCCGGCCATGTAATCGTAGATTTTCAACAAAACACAATAGAAAATACACACATGAAAGTATTTCAAAAGGTGTGTGAAAAAAAATGTAATTAAAAGAAAGTTTATTCTGGTACAAAAAAATTGAAATACATTTATTTTTTTCACAATAAATAAAAATGAACCCTTTGAAGATCCTTTGCATGCATAGATTTCACAAATCTTTGGCACCAAATAAGCTTACTTTTTAATTTCATTTTCCATAAACATTTCACAGTACTGTCATACGCACATACATCTAGAAGCTACTGATTTCCTAGGAGTTGATAAATAATGCTAAGATTTGGAAAAATCCAAAAAAGACTTACTAAATAAAGACTTCAAATCTATTTAAAGAAGCAATGGACATAAGAATAAGAGGAAAGAGGAAGAAGAGATGGTCGGGGAAATGGAGAAAAAGAAAAAAGGGTATGTGAAAGAAGGAAGTGATGGATAGACTCAATTTTAAGTCACTTTTTTGCATTAAAATTTGAAGTTTTTCTTGACATTAAAACTTGAAGATCGAGTGTTAAAAGTAACATTTAATGACTTAAAAGTAAATTTATTCTGGTTTTTTAAATTATATTACTTTTGAAATAAGCATGTTTTTTTCAAATGAATGGAAGTTTGAGATTTTTTCCAATTAGTATTAGTATTAGTATATTTAAGGTCATAGCAAATGTTACTCTTTGTTATTAAAACAACAGAAAGAGAGCACACTATGAATGAACATTTATGTGCTGCCTAAATCATGTATTGGAACTTAATGCCCAAGGTGATGGTACTGGAGGTAGGGGGCCTTTGGGAGGTGAGTAGATCATGAGGGTAGAACCCTCAGGAATGGGTTTAGTGCCCTTGTAAATGAGACCCAAGAACACTACCTTGCCTTTTCCACCAGCAAAAAAGGGTACCACCTATGAACCGCACAGGGTCCTCACTGAACATCAAATTTGCAGTCACCTTACCTTAGATTTCCCACCCTCCAGAACTGTGATAAATATATCACTTTATAATGTTTTTGCTATAGCAGCCTGAATGCACTAAGACAGACTGATATGTGGGCAAATGGGTCAGTTTTTGTATATGATATACACAGAACATACAGATGCCATATTACTTGGGAAACATTTTAAATGGTATAATAAAAATACTCAGTTCAAATAAATTGGAAATACAGTCTTTTCATTGAGCAAGGAAAAATGAAAAATAAGATAATAAGGTGTATGATTTTTTTTAAAAAAACTTTTATTAGTTTCAGATTTACAAAAAAAAGTTGTCAAGATAGTACAGAAGGTGGTTGTGTAACCCATACCCAGTTCTTCTCTTGTTAACATCTCATCTTATTATTATGTATTTGCAATAACTGACGAGCTGAAACTGATGTACGTAATTAAAGTCTGTACTTCATTTGAGTATACTTAGTTGTTTCCCAACTAAGACCTCTTCCCATTCCAGAATCCATTTTACCATTGGCTGCCACACTTAATTGTCGTGTCTTCGGCTGTGAGCCTCTGTAATTCCTAGTCCTCCATACCTGGGCCTCCTGACTTCCCATATGCAAGAGCAACTCCACACATGGAAGGTCCCCCAGCCAGGAGCCTTACTGTCCAGGACCATTCCTGGTTCAGTTGACCCCATGCGAGGGCACCTGCTAAGTTCCTAGATCAGTGAGAGGTGCAGGCCTTCCATGATGCTGTGTTCCAGCAACTACTTCTTTGAGACTTGTGGGGAGCAACTCGGACTAGACTAAGTTACTGGAATTAAGACTTATTCTATGCATCTGCTCTCCCACAATATGGCGCTGGGAGAGGAGTAAACAGCTTCTACACAGCTGCCTCTCGCCAACTTGAGTGATGACCTGCAGGAGCTGATCCTGCTCCTGATTGGAGGAGAGCAGCATACTCAGCGTGTGGGTAGCAGAGTTGGGATTGGTGGAAGAGGACTATAAAGGAGGAGAGAGACAACATGCACCAGGAACATCTATCTGAAGGAACACCTGTGCAGCCCCCGAGAGCCGGCCAGCAGTGTGCCGCTCCCCCACGGAAGTGGGGAAAGTGGCAGGGGGAGCCACCCTTCCACGGAGGTGGAAGGGACGGTAGCCAACCCGGGAAGAACCAGCAGCAAACCCGAGGAGGGCCGAGTAGACAAAAGAACAGCGCAGGGTCCTGTGTCGTTCCTCCACAAAGAGGGGGAGCGACAAGACTGAGGCCCATTTGCTTTTCGTTCTATCTAGTGTAAGTGTCCCTTGCTGGACCAGGTCTTCTGTGCTCACACCCTAATCACACTGCCCTTCAGTGCCAAGTTTTTAAACAGTGCTGTTGTCCCAAAGTTCAACTTTACTTACTGTGTGCCTCCAATTTTAAATTTGGGTTTTTGCTTTAATCTGACCTAGGATGTTTGTTAAATAACCTGTCTAGTTCTCTGTCAAAAACTAGAAGTTTGTTTTCCTTCCAGGCAAATCCCCTGGAATCCTGCCCCTGAAATCCAGTCCACAAGCTAGCCTTATTTCCTGATAGACACCTGCCCTTCCTGTCACTAGGGGACACACTCAGTGGGACGCTGACCTGTGTCATGGGTCTCTATTCTAAGGCCAGTGCCAGGAAACATACGCCAAGGATCCCCTAAATGAAGTTAGTGAATAGTCAGAAGGCCTTGTAACTGCTGGAACATAGAATATACTCAATAAATGTCTGAGTAAATGCTTATGAGTCAAAGCCCAGAGTATAAGACTTAGAGCTTGGTTTAGCTTCCCCAGTGGGCAGAGTGAGCCCTTCCCTTGTCTACTCTGTCTCCGGATGGGTCATCAGCCACACTTTGCAAATGAAATACTCTTTTCATTCAAGAACTCAGCTAAGTTGGGGAACTTAGTCTTTGTCTTAAAATATAGGATCACTTAGGAGCTATTTCTTGACTTTTTAAAATACGCACTAAATTATATTCTACCTTTTGTGAAGAATAAGCCTTATGTAGGACTCCAGAAGTCATGATGTTAAATTTGATCAAGATAAACCCTTTGCTCTAGCTCTTTTATTGGATATGAAATTGATATAATGTAAACTTGTAAATAAAAATATTGAATTACCGTCAGTTATGTAAATTTAAAATGTTGTTCATTTAGAGATTCTCTTTCTAGTAAGAATGATTTTTAATTTTAAAAATCTGAACAAGAACTTTTTCCAATTACCAAACCCAGATTTATCAGCTAACATAAGCCATAATTCCTGTAATAATTTTTATAGACTAGACAATGTCAGAAAGCAAAATCTAGAAGGTGCTTTTTTCCTTATATTCCACTCAAATCAATTTTTAATTGGTGTTTATTATTATTTAATAAAGTTTTTCCTTAACTACTCATTATTATCGACACCACTGAATGTGAGTACTGTGCTGTCTAGACAGAGTACCCTTATTTATAAAATAAATAATAGATAAAGGACTTGTGGGCAAATTATTACTAATGACGTTGATGGATATTTGTCTTTCCTTATTTTATCTCTAATGCCAATGGTCTTTGTCATTGTATAATGCTCACAATTCACATATAACTTCTCATTTTTCTTAAATTTATTCTTTTTGTTTCATCATTTCACAAAAAATGGTGATAGAAATGAAACTATAAAAAAGGAGCTTTGATCAGGACATGCTTTGCTACTTTGCTACAGAAAGACTCAATTTCAGAGGCAGAATCTTGGGACTAGATGGCGGTAAGTTTAAGGGAAGACACACTAGAATAGAAGTGGCTCTTTATAGCTGTTTCTGGAAATGAGGCAGCATGACGGAGTGGACACTGTCCCTCCTCCTGTGCAGTTCACAGAGCTGAAGGAGTCATGTTAAGGCCACAGAGGCTGAGGTTTCAAGCGGCCTCAGAGACAGTGGAAAGGCCTTCTGCACATCAAGCAAATATCCATGCATTCCCCCTTTGGTTATATTAATATTAATGGAAAGTTAGATTACATGAGTTCTCATACTTGAGAGCAGTCTTGCTGTATTTCCACTGAAAACAGGACAGGAAGAATAAGTTTAATTGCAGATATTTTAAACATATATGTGCATTTTAAAAATGTCTATGAAAATTATATTAAAATTATAGAAAATATGTTATATTATAGAATTTACAGTACTAAATATGTCCAGTGTCCACATCTTTAATACTATTCTCCATGAAAAAGCAGGAGCCTTTTTTGGAGAAATGGCTAATTCTATGACATGGACAAGAAATACACAAGACAAGCCTGGTCTTTAGTGTCATACAATAAGGAAGTGCTTGAAACTAAACATGGAAGGCAGTTTGTCAAAGGACACAGGAGCCAACAGAAAGCACTCTCAATTTAAAGAAGAAAATAAATAGTATAGATCTGATTACAACTCAAACTATAAAACAAATATCCACAAGTTCACAATAATATAAACAAGCAATTGGTTAAGTAACCCATGAAGAAGTCCAATTTATACGAGATCTCTAATTTATCTGTGAAACTTACATAGATACTGTCCCCTCAAAGAGGCAGAGAATAATAACCTGCAGCTTGGCCACATTGGCTGAACAGTGACTTCCCACCAAAGAGCACAGCAGAAGAGGGGGAAGAGAAGCTTCACAGTGGAGAACCGTGAACATTGCTGCCCCAGCCATGCCATCAAGCTCATCATCACCAGTGATTTCATCATGTTGACTTCATGGAGAGTTCGTGAAAAACCCACATTATAAAACATCTTTGCAAAGCTTTCAAAAATCCTTTGCAGTGTTGCCAGGAAACTAGACTCAGGAGCTGGGACTCAGACCCAGGCATTCTGCTGTAGCAAGTGAGTTCCCTAAATGGTACCCCAAACATCTGCCCTGAAAACTTTTATAATAGTGTAAGAAGAAGCTTTTTCAAAGAAGCAGAAGGTTTGACATTTTTTTAAGATTTATTTATTTATAAGTTACAGTTGCAGACACACAGAGAGAGGGAGGGAGAGGTCTTCCATCTGCTGATTCATTCCCCAGTTGGCTGCAATGGCCAGAGCTGAGCTGATCTGAAGCCAGGAGCCAGGAGCTTATTCCAGGTCTCCCACGTAGGTGCAGGGGCCCAAGGACTTGGGCCATCTTCCAGTGCTTTCCGAGGCCATAGCAGAGATCTGGATGGGAAGTAGAACAGCCGGGACTTGAACTGGCGCCCATATGAGATGCTGGCACAGCAGCACCGGCCCCACAAGGTTTAGTATTTTAAGAATACTGTATATTGGCCGGCGCCGCGGCTCACTAGGCTAATCCTCCGCCTAGCGGCGCCGGCACACCGGGTTCTAGTCCCGGTTGGGGCGCCGGATTCTGTCCCGGTTGCCCCTCTTCCAGGCCAGCCCTCTGCTGTGGCCAGGGAGTGCAGTGGAGGATGGCCCAGGTGCTTGGGCCCTGCACCCCATGGGAGACCAGGAAAAGCACCTGGCTCCTGGCTCCTGCCATCGGATCAGCGCGGTGTGCCGGCCGCAGCGCGCTGGCCGAGGCGGCCATTGGAGGGTGAACCAACGGCAAAAAGGAAGACCTTTCCCTCTGTCTCTCTCTCTCTCACTGTCCACTCTGCCTGTCAAAAAATAAAAAAAATAAAAAAAAAGAATACTGTATATTAATAAGTGTTTCTTGGGCCGGTGCTGTGGCACAGCAGGTTAATGCCCTGGCCTGAAGCGCTGGCATCCCATCTGGGCGCTGGTTCGACTCCCGGCTGCTCCACTTCCGATCCAGCTCTCTGCTATGGCCTGGGAAAGCAGTAGAAGATGGCCAGACTCCTTGGGCCCCTGCACCCACGTGGGAGACCTAAAGAAGCTTCTGGCTCCTGACTTCATATTGGCGCAGCTCCGGCCATTGCAGCCAACTGGGGAGTGAACCATCGGATGGAAGACCTTTCTCTCTCTGCCTCTCCTCTCTTTGTATAACTCTGACTTTCAAATAAACAAATAAATCTTTAAAAAAAATAAGTGCTTCTTAGTAGCATATAACATAAAATCCAACATATAATTATAAAATATGACTATAATTATACAAAAAATATTGAATATATAAAATAATATGAAAATATAATTATATTTGTGTGGGCAGAAAAATTGGAGGATTTTACTAACCAAAATTGTTATAGTGGTTGTCTTCAAATGTGTTCTTTATTTTTTTACAATATATTTTACAATACATAGTTTCCATAATTTCAAAGAAGTTTAGATTGTTTTTTATCACTTTTAAATCAGAAAATAATAAATATTACTTTTGAATGATTTATTTATTTGAAAGGCAGAGTGACAGAGAAAGAGGAAGAGACAGGAGGGACAGGGAAGGAGGAAAGAGATCTTCCATTCACTGGTTCACTCCCCAAATGCCTGTAACAGCCAAGGCGAGGCCAGGCCAAAGCCAGGAGCCAGGAATTTCATCCAAGTCTCCCATGTGGGTGGCAGGAAAACCAAACACTTGAGTCACCATCCAATGCCTCTCAAATGCATTAATAGGAAGCTGAATCCAAAGCACAGAGTAGCCAAGATTCAAAAAAAGGCACTCCAACGTGGGATGCAGATGTCTCAAGTGGCACCTTAACCCACAGAACCATAACACCTGTACCAGAATAGACGCTATTTTACAATTTTTAAACAGTTTTTAGAACTAGGCTTTGCTATGGGTATAAAGTCAATGGATATAAAGTTACTTTTAAAATGGGTAGGCATCGTTACTACTAATTGAATGCATTCCACTCTGGGAAGACTTAGTCTTCTGTCTTGTATTTTGGTTTAGAAAGCTACAATTTTCTGTAACTAGAAAACTGGGTCTTCTTCACATTAATGCACATTCCTTATGTGTTCCGTGGTGTAGAGAGGCAGTATATAGTGTTTTTAAGGTGTTGATCAAGCACAGAGCTTTTTTTCTTATCTTTTATGCAGTTTTTATTTTTATTTATTTATTCTATTTTTATTTTTATTTTTGACAGGCAGAGTGGACAGTGAGAGAGAGACAGAGAGAAAGGTCTTCCTTTGCCGTTGGTTCACCCTCCAATGGCCGCCGCGGCCGGCGCGCTGCAGCCGGCGCACCGCGCTGATCCGAAGGCAGGAGCCAGGTGCTTCTCCTGGTCTCCCATGGGGTGCAGGGCCCAAGCACTTGGGCCATCTTCCACTGCACTCCCTGGCCACAGCAGAGAGCTGGCCTGGAAGAGGGGCAACCGGGACAGAATCCAGCACCCCGACCAGGACTAGAACTTGGTGTGCTGGCGCCGCAAGGCGGAGGATTAGCCTATTGAGCTGCGGTGCCAGCGCCTTTTATGCAGTTTTTAATAGAGGTTTGTTAAGATTTATTTACTTATTTGAAAGGCAGAGTTACAGAGAGACAGAGGCACAGAGAAGGAGAGAGAGAGAGAGAGGGAGAGAGAGAGAGAGGTCTTCCATCTGCTGGTTCACTCCCCAGAAGGCCGCAATGGCTGGAGCTGCGCCAATCAGAAGCCAGGAGCTTCTTCCAAGTCTCCCAAATGGGTACAGAGGCCCAAGAACTTGGAACATCTTCCAGTGCTTTCAGAGGCCATAGCAGAGAACTGGATTGAAAGTGGAGCAGCCGGGACTCGAACCAATGCCCACATGCGATGCCAGTACTGAAGGCGGCAGATTTACCTGCTACACCATAGCACCAGCCCCAGTAAGTAATATTGCAACCATAATCATTAGATCCTAGAAATTTAAATTGTAATAGGCTTGTTTACATATTTTATTGTGTTTCCACTAAGTTCCTTCATACATAAAAGTTCCTCATACATAAAAGGACATCATCTACCCATATTGTGAAATCGTGAGGCATTCTGGGAAAGTGAAATCAGTGATGCTGTGACCTTGACCTTGGCCTTGCATGCAGCTGAAGAGTTTGCCTTTCAGCTAAGCACACACCCCCTCACTCATATCCACAACCTCCTACAGGGCAGATAAGCAACAGATGTGACTATTACAGCAGTCATCAGATGAAGCAGTGGAATAAACAGGAACAGTGGGATGAAGACAAATCAATATGTAGACCACGTGGGAAGAGCAGCTTTCAGAGCTAAGATAGCAGCCTTACATACCAGGTGAAAATGCACTTGTTCTTCATTCTGGCGAGAGAACTCCTCCACAGCCCAAGTTCAAGGACAAGTCTACTAGGGTAGAACGAGAGGTCTCGGCTCACCCAGGAAGGTTGCTCCAATAGCACACTCATGTTTCCCTCATGGATCTCTTGGGATTTCCCACTGAAAATGGAGTTCCCAACCACACAATTCAGGCAAATGTTGAATTCTTATCCTTGGAAAGTCTAAGATAATGCCAACTTTTCATCTCTACTTTTTTTTAACTTTTATTTAGTAAATATACATTTCCAAAGTACAGTTTATGGATTACAATGGCTTCCCCCCGTATAACTTCCCTCCCACTCGTACCCCTCCCATATCCCACTCCCTCTCTCATTCCATTCACATCAAGATTCATTTTCAATTATCTTTATATACAGAAGATCAATTTAGTATATATTAAGTAAAGATTTCATCAGTTTGCACCCACACAGAACATAAAGTGTAAAATATTCTTTCAGTACTAGTTATAGCATTAATTCACATTGGACAACACATTAAGGACAGATCCCACAAGAGGAGTAAGTACACAGTGACTCCTCTTGTTGACTTCAAAATTTGAAACTCTTGTTTATGGCTTCAGTAATCTCCCAAGGCTCTAGCCATGAGTTGCCAAGGCTATGGAAGCCTTTTGAGTTCGCCGTCATCTCTACTTTTTAAAAAATTAAAGTGGTTTAATAAAAGCAGACCAAAGAATAAATATGAAAATTTAGAAGTAGATATAATATATTCTCTAAAAGTTGTGTTTTCTTTCTCTATTCCTCCCTTCCTCTGATTATGCCAAGAAAGCTGGAAAAACATGGCAGTATACATTTTCTGAGATCTTTTTCACTTCTGTGAAAGCCTGGAATTTTATCAAAGTAGACCACTCTTCAACTACCCTAATCTCAGTGACATATTAATCATATTGATTTTGACTCTTGTCTTGGAAAGATATGAAATAATGTTTGGATGGATGCAAAGCACAGAAGAGTTATTAGAATAACTGAGTTTGCCAAGTGAAATGGCCCGTGTGATAGTCATTCCTTAAAAATTTTCACAGAATTTCTCTTTTTCACAGAAATTACAATAGAAAATATCTCTACTGTGTCAGTGCCATGTCTCAGTGCAGAGGAAACTGGAGCTACACTTTAGGATTGCCTCACAGGCAGAGGGTGTTGAACTTCAGCCAGGGCCCAGCCATGCTTTTTGTGAGCTACTCTTTGGCATGCATCAGGGGCATCAGGTGGCTCATTCATTGACTCTCAGAGCTTCAGTTCCTTTTTGTCCTGCTCCAAGCCAAGAGTTCCATGATGATTCAAATATTAAATCCATGATCCTGCTTATGACCTGTGTCGGAGCCGTTCTGTGGCAGCCCCCGCAATATCTCACTTGGCAGTTTAACATCCCCTGTCTGTCCTCACCCTCCCTGTCTGACTCCAGTGTTTGACAGTGTGTAAAATCCCAGGGTGTGTTTCAGCTGGTGAAACCCAATGCCAACAACAATTTACATTTTAAATCTAATAACTTGATGAAAACCCAAATTTTCACTTGTGTCCTTTGTAATCTTTCTGTTATCTACTACTCACACTGTTTCCTATAATAAATATTTGGATAGACTTAAAGTAGTAGAATATGAGCTTCCATTTTCAACAACAAAATACTAAACTCTTCTCTAGTAAAAGTAACCAGAGATTCCTAGAGAAATGGCTGTTTCTAGGGCTAAGACAAAAAAAAGTGCAAGTCTGGATTCTTTGGTACAAGAAATTAAAGAGATACCCCCCCCCCAAAAGACAGTCATGAGTCAGAATGATACAGGATTTAATTGGAATGAAATCCTAATATCCCAAGCTGGTGAAATTTGAGTAAAAATAAATAAACACATAAATAATGATTAGAATAGAATAAGATTGAAGAAGGAAAATAAGTCATGAGTCTCTGAACCTATACTGACATCAAAAAGCAATTGAAATAAAGTAGATAGATGGGGAGAATGAAAAGCTGTTCATTATGATGAAATTCAACTCACAAATGTAGAAAGGAGGGCGAACCAGAGAATCATCACTTGGTAAACAGCACAGTAATAATTGTTTCAGGCAAGTATCTTCCATGGATGCTAAAATGTACTATATGAAAATATGAGAAACCTAGCATTTAAATAGTTTAAAGCACCTTCTTATAAGATACTTATTGAAAATAACACAATAGTTAACTTCACAGTGATGAATCTTGAAAGAGTAACAACATAACCAAGTAATCCAGATTAACATCATCAGGAATGAGAAACAACAGCATGTGCCTCCCAATACACTGCTTCCCAAAGGGCACAATGTCATTTTGTGGTGTTCTTACCCAATGTAAATAACCTGAATGTGACCAACAGAATTAGACAGCCATAAATTTGAGAATTAAAAAGAACTCACCAGTATTCTTCAAAAGAGACAAAACACAAGAAAAAAGAAGGACTGAAGAACTGTTCCAGTGTGAAGAATATTAATGTTGTAAGGTACCTCCATGCAACATGTGATCTAGATGACTTCAGAGGAACAACTGGCAAAATTTTGAATAAGATTTGATAACTGTACTGACTGTACAGTGGTAAATGTCCTGAGTTTGATCATTTGATTCTATAAAATGTCAATTTGGGAAAACTCTAGGTAAAAATACATGAACATTTTTATAGATACTTTATAAAGCTGAAGTCACAAAATGAAAAGTTTATTAGAAATAGAATATTAAAATATGTAGAAAACTATTTTACATTACACATAGAATTTGGAGTATTTGAGCAGAACAATTCTGTTAATAGCTAAAAGAAATTACAGTAGAGCAATTCTTTTGAAATTATATTATGAGGCAAATATTGTGATATCTCTTGGGACACCCACATCCCATATCAGAGTGCTTGAGACTGAGTTCAGTCTAGTTCTGATCCAGCTCCCTGGTACTGCACCTCAGAAGGTATCAGATGATGGCCCAAGTATTTGGGTTCCTGCCACTCATGTGGGAGACCTGGATGGAGTTCTTGGCTCCTGGCCTCAGCCTGGCCTATCCCCAGCTGTTGCAGGCATTTGGGGTGTGAATCAGTAAATAGAAGCACTCTCTCTCTTTCTCTCTCTCTGCCATTCAGATAAGTGAAATATTTTTAAAAAGAATTTATTTATTTATTTGAATGAATTACAGAGATAAGGGAAGAAACAGAAAGAGAGAGAGAGAGAGAGAGATCTTCCATTCACTGGGTCATTCCCCAGGTGGCTGCAACAGCCAACACTGGGTTCCAGGCTGAAATCAGGAGTCAGGATTTTCATACGAGTTGCCCACGTGGGTGGCAGGGGCCCAAACACTTTGGCAATTTTCTGCTGCTTTTCCCAGGGAGCTGAATTGGAAGTGGAGCAGCTGGGACATGAACCAGAGCCCACAGGGGATGCCAGTGTCATAGATGGAGGCTTTATCCACTATGCCAAAATGCCGGCCCCCATAAAATAATTTAAAAAAATGAATTATAATATTTTGGGACACCAATTATATAGCCTATGATTCAGTAGAAAGCATTAATGCATTAAAAAAATACTAGTTTTGGGCCAGCACTGTGGTGCAACAGGTTATAGCCCTGGCCTGAAGCCAGCATCCATATGGGCGCTGGTTCTAGTCCCAGCTGTTCCTCTTCTGATCCAGCTCTCTGCTATGGCCTGTGAAAGCAATAGAAGATGGCCCAAGTCCGTGGGCCCCTGAACCTGTGTGGGAGACCCAAAAGAAGTTCCTGGCTCCTGACTTTGGATCAGCTCAGCTCCGGCCATTGCAGCCATTTGGAAAGTGAACCAGCAGATGGACGGCCACTGTCCCTCTCTGTCTCTACATCTTTCTGTAACTCTGTATTTCAAATACATAAAAATAAATCTTAAAAAAATACTAGTTTTGAGGCAGGCATTGTGGCAGAGTGGGCTATAAGCTTCTGCTTTGGACACCTGCGTCCCCTATCAGAGTGCCTACACACTGTTTTGAAATTTGATGATTGGTTATATAGTCCTTGTCTCAGCTGTTGAAGAACAGTATGTTTTTTCTCCATATTATTTGTTGAACTCTTTACTTAGTGTAGGGTTAATCTTAAAAATATAAAATAAACTAAAAATAGATCTTTGTAAAAATCAAGAGTGGGAATAGGAGAGGGAGGAGGAAGAAGAGTGGGAGCATGGGCAGGAGGGAGAGTAGGGTAGGAACAATCACTATGTTCCTGAATCTGTATATATGAGATACATGAAATTTATATAGCTTAAATTAAGAAAAAAGAATGCACGCTCTGAGAGGCAGTAGGTAATAGCTCAAATCCTTGGGTCCCTGCTACCTATGTGGGAGACCCAGACTGAATTCTTCATTCTGAACTTTGGCCTGGCCTGGGTGTTGTGGGCATTTGGAGAGTGAGCCAGCAGATTCATATTCTCTCTCTCTCTCTCTCTTTCTCTCCCTCTCTCTCTCTTATAAAATAAATAAAAATAAACTAATAGCAGCAGAGTGTATGGTTTCTAGGGGCTGGGCTGGAGGAAGTTGGGGAGCTATTGGTCAAAGGATGCACAATTTCTGTTAGATAGGAAGAATAAGTTCATGACAACTTCCATACATCAGGTGAATATCTTGTGTAACACTGTGTACTATTCTTGAAATTTGCTGAGGGTAGACATTAAGTGTCTCACCACAAAAAAATAAGCAATGAGGTAACATATATGAATTAGCTTTATTTAGCCACTCCACCACATACACATATTTCAGAACATCATATGTATACAATAAATACATACAATTTTGCTTGTCAATTAAAAGTAGCCAAAAGAGGCTGTTCAAAAAATGTTTGTCAAATATATATATATATATATATATATGTATACTGGTTTAAAAACACAAGGTTCTTTTTACTCTAACAATATCCCCAGTCATTTCTTCTGTAAGCTGCCCACAATTCAAAGAATAAAATTTTTATGCAACAGAAACATGAAAAAATGCTTAGGATCACTAGCCCCCAGGGAATTGCAAATCAAAACCACAATAAGGTTTCACCTCACCCCAGTTAGAATGGCCATCATCCAAACATAAAAAAACAATAAATGTTGGCGATGGTGTAGGGGAAATTGTACCCTAATTCACTGTTGGTGGGAATATAAACTAGTACAACCAGTGTGGAAACAGAATGGAGATTCCTCAGAGATCTGAAAACAGATCTACCATATGACTCAGCATCCCTCTCCTGGGAATTTACCCAATGGAAATGGAATCAGCATACAAAAAGATTTATTTGTACTTACATGTCTATTGCAGTTCAGTTCACAATAGTTAAGATATAGAATCAACCCAGATATCTAGCAACAGATGACTGGATAAAGAAAATGTGGTATATATACACTGTGGAATACTACTCAACCATAAAATGTGAAATTCTATATTTTTCACCAAAATGGTTGCAATTGGAAACCATCATGTTAAATGAAATAAGCCAGTCTCAGAAAGACAAATATCATATGCTTTCTCTGATATGTGGCAACTAATATAGAGTACCAAAAAATGTATAGGAATGTAGTGATAATTTTGGGACATGATTGCAATTTTTAGCTTGTGTTTATACTGTGGAAGTGTGGTCTCCTTACTTTTTGCTTGTTGAATATTATGATTAGTGACAAATTAAATCTGTGAATATAGAGTGCATTAAAATTGTATCTTTACAAAAACTGATGAAGAGAAGGATGGGAGGGAAGATGGGAGAACAAGAGAGTGAGGGAAGTGTGGTTGTCTTCATGGAACTATACCTATGGAATGCATAAAATTTATTCTCTTTATGTTCATAAAAATTTTTTAAAAATTGTTATGAAGAAGAGCAATGAAAGACATTCTCAGGAAACTGAAAAGGAATCAGAATTCAAAAATTTCTACCACTCTAATGTCTACATGAAGACCCATTAGGGCAAACAAAAACTCAGAACCAGATAGGTAACATAAAATTAGCATTTGTAATAACTGCATTGAATAAAACTAAATCTTCAGAAGGAAAATGAGGTTTTTCAATGAACACTTTTTACCTAGGTCAAATTGAATCACTTAGCAAGAACAGTGCTCTGCTTGTATAGAGAAGGAAAACTGCATATTTCTTAAAATATAAAAAGAGAAATCTCAATAATAAAAATAATAATAAGATGAACACATATGGTAAACCATACAAGCCTATAAACCTGTATCAGAAATAATTATAAAAATATTTTCATATAACTTTCCACCATATTCAGATTTTACTCAGTTTCAACTTCATATATTGCTTCAAACAGTCTACATAGAAATGGGGATTTTTAGAAAACTTAAAATTATATGATACAGCGCCAGCATGCTGGCAGAAGGGTTAAGCACCTGCTTGTGACGCCAGCATCCCATATGAGCACCATTTCCAGTCCCAGTTGTCTGCGTCTGATCCTTCTAGTACATCTGGAAGAGCATCGGAATATGGCCCAGGTCCTTGGGCCCCTGAACCCATGTGGCAGACCTGGATGAAGCACCCGGCTCCTGGCTTCCTCCTGACCTAGCCTTGGCCTTTGAAGTCATTTGGGGAGTGAACCAGCAGATGGAGGATCTCCTTCTCTCTGTCTCTCCTTCTCTCTTTGTAACTGCTTTACAAATAAGTAAATTAATCTTTTTTAAAAAGTAAAATTAAATTATATATTAGAAAAAAATAAACACAGTCATTCCAATGACCTGAATGCTTTAGCTAACATGTCAAGTTCTGTTTGCATTTCTTATTCACAAATAGGAGGAAATGTAGCTATGGGACGCATATGTACCATCATTGAGGCCAAAGCTTGTCTGCGGCTTCATTCTAGATGAAAATTGTACATATAATATGTGAAAAGTGTGACAATTAACAGAGGATTTCCCTAACACTTTTAATGTGGAAATATGTCCCATTTCTATAATCAGAAGTAAGATTTATCATTATATATAGTATATAAAAATACACATGTAGAGTGGACAGTGAGAGAGAGAGAGAGAGAAAGGTCTTCCTTTTCCGTTGGTTCACTCCCCAGTGGCTGCTGCGGCCGGCGCACTGCGTTGATCTGAAGCCAGGAGCCAGGTGCTTCTCCTGGTCTCCCATGCAGGTGCAGGGCCCAAGGACTTGGGCCATCCTCCACTGCACTCCCGGGCCACAGCAAAGAGATGGACTGGAAGAGGAGCAACTGGGACAGAATCTGACGCCCCGACCGGGACTAGAACCCTAGTACTGGTGCCACAGGTGGAGGATTAGCCTATTGAGCCGCGGTGCCGGCCTACATGTGTATTTTTATATACTATATATAATGATAAATCTTACTTCTGATTATAGAAATGGGACATATTTCCACATTAAAAGTGTTAGGGAAATCCTCTGTTAATTGTCACACTTTTCACATATTATATGTACAATTTTCATCTAGAATGAAGCCGCAGACAAGCGTTGGCCTCAATGATGGTCTTAGACAGTGTTCCTTACATTCGTCAAATGTGATGGCAATTGTCTTATGATGAATGTTTTCTCATAGGACAGCAGAGAAAATGGATACAAGGAAAGTACCATGGGAAGGAAAGGAGGCTCATCTCCTATGAAAGAGGAAATGTCTCATAGCACGGCCTCTAGCTAGCTTATATACTCAGTCAAATCACTTAATTCCTTTGATCTGTAATTTCTTCATGTAAATTTATACTATAGCAGCCCTCTAAAGCTAGGATGTCTATACAGGAACACATTACAATGTCTATACACTAAAGACGAACAAGTGCAATTCTCAAAAGTGATTGCCAAGTGTTTCCACATTGGCTCACCTTCTTTGTCAGAGAATGTGGAAGGAATAAGACACTGTGTTAGGGGCGATTCCAAGGCAAGAGAAGTCTTCCTTCCTAAGGAGAAACTTTTGGAGAATGACTTTGAATTAGGCACTGGACTGCATTCCTTCACTTCCATACGTCTTTACACAAACCTGATGCTGAAGATCCTATCATTGCAATAGTGAGGACACAATTCAGAAGGGTCAGTTAAGAGGCTACAGTCATACTTTACACCATCCACTCCAGACCCTGAGGGCTTCTGGACTGCAGCTCTGGTTTTGGGTACTGGTATACTCCAAGGTGGAAAGTGGTAAGTACTAAGAAATTCCACAGAAAAAATGATGAGGGGTCCACAAGAAAGACAGGGAGGCCACGCCACTTAAGTGGAACCTGAATTCAGCCCATTCAAAGAAGGCTCTGTCATAAGGGGTCAAGGAAGAAAACTAGGCTGATAGATGGGGAGAGACAGTCTCTCTGGGAACTGGGCTAGTGTCTAGCAGGCGAGAATTTGGGAACATGATGTAAAATCTTAGATGCTGTGATTGCTTCACGAATCCTGGGTCTAGCAGAAGAATGGTTCTAAGAATCACTTCATGGAGAACTGAAAGCTTTTGACATTTGGCTAGTCAGAACTGTACCTCTTTGCCTTTTTAAATGTCTTTACTTCTGCTTACAGTGCTTCTCCTTCTTAGGGCAATTAATGGAATAACCTTGATTGTTTTATGGAGTTTTTCCTAATTTATCATTCCTCTCCACATGTCTTTTTCTTCTAAATAATCACTCACTTTGGGGTGAGTGTTTGGTGCACAAGCTGGGACACAATACAGGATGCCTGCCTGGGTTTAAGTTCTGGATCTGCTCCCAGTTCCAGCTTCCTGCTAATGCAAGCAGGTGATGACTCAAGTACTTGGGCCCTTGATATACACATGGAAGACCAAGAGAGTGTTCCAGGCTCCTGGCTTTGGCCTAGCCTGGCCTCAGCTGTTGTGGGAATTTAGAGAGTGAGCCAGTAAATGAAAGATCTTTCTGACTCTCTGTCTTTCTTTCATACTCCTAATTTTTTAAATGAATTTAGATTTGCAGAAAATTATAAAGACATTATTAGAGATACTGTATGCCCTTCACTGAGTTTCCCTCAAAGTTAATATCTTAAATAGCAATAGTATATTATCTAAACTAAGAAATTAACAATGGTATGATGCTATTAAGTAAATTACAGACAAGGGTTTTTTTCCACTAATATCCTTTTCTGTTCTTTGTTTCAATTCAGGATACCACATGTCGCTCCCCCTCTTTGTGGAGGAACGACACTAAACCCTGCCTAGGCTTCATATCCAAGTCACGGCACCATTATGTCGCTCCCTGTCTTCGTGGAGGAACGACACAGGACCCTGCGCTGTTCTTTCGTCTGCTCGGCCCTCCCCGGGTTTGCTGCTGGTTCTTCCCGGGTTGGCTACTGTCCCTTCCACCTCCGTGGAAGGGCAGTTCCCCCTGCCACATTCCCCACTTCCGCGGGGGAGCGGCACACCGCCGGCCGGCTCTCTGGGGGCTGCACAGGTGTTCCCCTTAGATGTTCCTGGTGCACGCCGTCTCTCTCCTCCTTTATAGTCCTCCTCCGCCAATCCCAACTCGGCTGCCCACATGCCGAGTATGCTGCTCTCCTCCAATCAGGAGCAGGTCCTGCTGTTTATTGGTTGAACTGGAGGCAGCTGGGTAGAAGCTGTTTTCTCCTCTCCCAGCGCCATATTGTGGGAGAGCAGATGCATAGAATAAGTCTTAATTCCAGTAACTTAGTCTAGTCCGAGTTGCTCCCCACAACCACACTGCACTTACTAATCATAGGTTTAAAATCTTATTGTTGACTCATGTGTCACTATACCTTACAATGAAATGATTTGAATACTTGGATAATAATTTGTATATGTATCCACCTACTAGACTATAATCCCCATAAAGGCAGACTTCTTGGAAAGTCTGATTCATTTTGTTAACTATGCAGTGATTGAATGCTTGGAAATATTTATTGTTAGTATATATAAAATGAATTATTGAGGAAATTTATCATTTTGTTGTTTACTTGGATTTTCTTAGAGTTTTTTGGACCTTTGGTATTTGCTCCTTAATTAATTAAGGAACAAATATTAATTATTATTAAATATTAAATATTATTAATTAATAAACTGCATGAATGCCTAGGGCTCAGTTTCTGGGCCACTTCTCTGTTCTTTCTGTGTTGTAAGTGGTAGATAAATGATATCATTCACTCTTGTGGCAATACTCCCATATACTGACTCCACTAGCCCCAGTCTCTCTCCTAATACCTAGACTTATGTCACAACTACCTTCAGGATGTGGAACATATATCTAATTGTTATCTCAAAGTTGACACATCCAAAACCCAGCCTCTTATCTTTCCCACCCAAGCCTGCTGTTCCCTGCTCACCTTCAACCCAGTTAATACTTGTTGAGCTGTTTGCTTAGATTACACCCGGGGCGTCTCATCTTGTAAACTATATCCAGTTCTCAGAAGATAGATGCTGGTTCAGAGGAGTTTAATTTTTGGGATAACTTTCTCAAGGGTCACATAGTGGCAGAAGATTCAAACTCAAACTCGAGATTCCCCCCACCCTGCCCAGTATCTTGCATCCGCCTTTGCAGTCAATCAGAAACAAGTTGGTATATGTGGTCTAGCAAGGAGCCTGAGGCGGAGGCCGTGTCAGAGCGGCTGTGAGGCACGTGCCAGGTAGGTGCACAGTAGTAGCAAAGCATAAACACTAGAAGGGAAAGCAAGACAGGAGCCCCCATATCTGAAGAAATGTAAAAAATCTGAATTAAACTATCAGGTCATGATAAACAAAGAATAGATATGAAGCACACAGAACTACCAGGCTTTGTGGACAAAGATCTAAACCAAGGCTTGTGTCTGTATAACAGTGCCTTCTTACCCTCAAGGAATATTTTTTTAAGATGCCCCAGAAGTTTCCTGAAAATATGGGTAGTATCCAACCCTATATATCCTATACTTTTTCTACATCTACATACCTGTGATAAAGTGTAATTTATAAATTAGGCATGCAGAGAGATAACACTAATAATAAAATAGAATCATTTTGGAAATATATAATAATAAAAGTTATGTAAATTTGGTCTCTATCTCAAAACATCTTGCTATACTTTGCTCTCCCTTCCTGTGATGATACAAGATGATTCATGTCTATGTGATTAGATGATGCAAGCATTGTGATGTGGCATTAAGCCACTATTGGCCTTCTTACTTGGATACAAGCATTGCAGTGTTGGAGCAGTCTATTGGATAACTAAGAGGGCTACAAAGTGCCTGATGAGCAGGTAGTGTATACAATGTGAATTCCTCAGGCAGTGGGATGATTCTCATCCTTTGATGGAGCAGGATTCTGTGAGATTTCACCATGCTACTCAGAACAGTGCACCATTTACAACTTATAGATTGCTTAGGTCTTGAATTTTCCATTTAATCGTTTTAGATTGAAGTTGGATGCATGTAACTAAAACTGCAAAAACTGAAAATGCAGATAAAAGCACTACTATACAACCTGTTATTCAAACATTTATTTGATAAATGGATGCCAGACTGCCCACTATCCAAGGTACAGAAACATAGCAGTTGAGTAGAGAAGTGAGCTCCATGCTCTCATGGTTTTTACATTTGAGCAGCAGTAGATAGGTAATCAGCAAGCAAAGAAAGAAATAAGAATTTTTCAAATACTCTTTAACAAATGGTGCTGGGGAAACTGGATCTCCATATGTAGAAGTATGAAACTAGACCCATACCTTACATGTTACACAAAAGTCCCCTCAAAATGCATCAAAGACCTAAACCTATGACCCATTAACAAGAAATTATTAGAGAACACTGGGGGAAATTCTTCAGGACGTTGACATAGGCAAAGATTTCTTGGAAAAGACCCCAAAAGCACAGGAAATCAAAACCAAAACTGGCAAATGGGATTATGTCATGCTAAGAAGCTTCTGCACTATAAAAAAACACTCTGCAAAATGAAGAAGCAACCAACAGAATGAGACAAAATATTTGCAAATTATGCAACTGATAAAGGGTTAACATACAGAATCTATAAAGAGCTCAAGAAATTCAGCATCAACAAAACAAATAATCCAGTTAAGAAATGGGCTAAGGACTTGAACAGGCATTTTTCAAGAGCGGAAATTCAAATGGCCAACAGACACTTGAGAAAATGCTCAGGATTACTAGCCATCAGGGAAATACAAATCAAAACCATGGTGAAGTTTCACCTCATTCCAGTTAGAATAGTTCACATACAGAAATCAGCAAATGGCAAATGCTGGTGAGGATGTGGGGGGAAAGGTACCCTGGTCGTTAGTAGGAATGCAAACCTGTGCAGCCCCTGTGGAAGACAGTATAGAGATCAAAAATCCAAATATAGACCTACCACATTATCCATCCATCCCACCCCTAGGAATTTACCCAAATCAGAAGAAATCAGTATATGAAAGAGTTATCTGTATCCCCATGTTCATTGCAGCATAATTACAATAACTAAGATATGGAATCAGCCCAGATGTCCATTAACTAGTGACTGGATAAAGAAATTATGGTATATATACACTATGGAGTACCACTCAGCTGAAAAAAAAAAGTGAAATCCTGTCTTTTGCAGCAAGATGGATGCAACTGGAAACCATTATACTTAGTGAAATAAGCCAGTCCCCAAAAGACAGATATCAAATGTTTTCACTGATCTGAGGTAACTAATAAAGTACCTGAAATGTTATGTATTGGAGTGAAATAGACATTTTGAGATTTGTTGATTGTTTACAGCTATTGTCTCTTCCATAGAGGAATAGTATTTTTTTCTCTTTATACTGTTTGTTGAACTCTTTTACTTATTGTTGGGTTAACTTTACAGCCACTAAGTAAACTAAAAATAGATCTTTGTAAAAATTAAGAGTGGGGATTTGAGAGGGAGGAAGAGGAAAGCTTGGAACATTGGCGAGAGGGAGGGTGCAGGGAAAGTGTCACTATGTTTCTAAATCTGTACATATGAAGTATATGAAACTTGTATAACTTAAATAAAATTTTAAAAATAAACAAGAAAATTTCTTAAACAAGGTAATAGTAACTGAGAAGGCCACTCTGAGGAAACACTTGAGCTGAGCCATGAAGATTGAAGTGAAAACTTTTCTGATAGGGTGAGCAGCAAACAAAAACAACACAAAACAACCTAGAATGGCCTAAGACAACAAAAAGGCCAATGTGGCTGGAATGAAGTAGGCCCGCATAGTGTGAGCAGAAATCAGTGAGGTAGGCAGGAGCCGTAGGAAGGCAGCTAGTTCTATCCTAAAGAAGACAACGGGACCATGCCCTGATAAAAAATGTGTAAGGATTATATCTCACTTGATTGGCAGTTGCTTTGTAAGCTGACAATCTGGTGGAAGTAAGAAATAGAGAGACTGAGATAAGTGTTAATGCTATCATATCTGACCACAATAAATCCCAAATGATAATGAATCATAGCCCTGCCTCCCTTGCTCTGAGAGAGCAGAAAGCAGTTAGTCCTGGTAGAATCGTATCTTAGTCTTTGTATCAAAACAAAAGGATCAGAACCTAAGAATTCCATTCGTTAGTGATGTTATTAACCATTACTAATGAAATTGCTGTTTCAACCTAATATTAACAATAAATATTTGCAAATAGATAATCAATGTGTATATCTTAAATAGATGCATGCTAGCCCTATGAAAGGGAATCACACTTTGTTTCTTCTGCTAACATGGTTAGAACACACCATGGAAGTTAGAATAATGTGATTTGGAAGTTGACCCTGAACTGATGACAGCATGTAGCATTCTTAAATTACTAGTGGGCTTCCCTGTCTACTTCCCAAAGCGCCTTCCCATTAAACCCTAATTAAATTTAGAAATTAAATCTGTAAAGCTTGACTACCAACTTGTACATGTCACACATTTGAATTCTGGGAGAAGAAAAATCTAGAAGGCAAGTGTGCACGGCAGAATTATTTTGCTGTTGTATTTACAGTGTTTCTTCAAATTACTCAAATTCCAATATCCTACTTTTCTCTTAAGTTTGTAATTGCTATTAGGATTTTATCTACACCAAAACTTCAGCCAGTTATGCTACTGAAAGCTTTGCTTAAAAAAAACAATTACAGATGGCAATCTACTTTGCAAATATCTTCTAGAAAAGTAAAATAATTCTTTATTGATTTACTGATCAATCAAAAAAGCAAAAGATATTTGGTTTGTTTCTTATTGAGCATTGGTCAGTTGTGCACAAGAAAATTGGCAAGAGAGACTGCAGTACTTTCCATTTTATAAAGGTTGCCAAGTAGAAAGTTAATTTATTTCCAGAATAACCTTGAAAATGTTCCTTCAGTTTTCAGCAGATATGTTCTGCTGAAACATTTTTTGCTTTTAGTTACAGTCTTTCATTTAAATATCTTTCTTAATCCTTATTTCTCTTTAGAGGTTAGTCACTGTAATAGAGTGATATAAATTTGGTTTATATCATAGATCAGCATATGCAGAGTCACTCAATTCTATAAAGTATCTGACTCAGCAGGAAGAATAAAAATATGATACACTGGTCATCTGGAATGTCCATTTAAAACATCATCATCCACATATCTTGTAGTCCTCTGGAAGTTCACTGTTCTTTTCCAAAATTGTTCCTCAAAAGATTCACAAAAGGAAAAAGAACAAAATAAACTGCATGGGAGAGAAGTATATGCAGGCATTGGACATCAGGGCAATGTCTTGTTGCAAGGCATACGTAAGTGTGTGTGTGTGTGTGTGTGTATAGGTGCATATATGTTTAAGTATGTGTGCATGCACATGTATGTGTTAGAACTCAAATACTTCAATTTCATGCATTTATCAATTACCATTCATGAAGTGGAGTGGACCTCTATGAGTATATTATTCATCATTTACCAAAATCTGGCCTAGTAGAATCATCCTTGAGGTAAAAGGGGTCTTATTTTCAGCAAACCAATTACTGACTGATGGGACATTTTAATAGTAGTCTATTTAATTAATCATATTTAAGTATTGTTTACATATAGATCAGCATGTTGCATTTAATAATCTAAGTGATCACAGTAGTGTAATGCTCCTTAAGCAATAAGTGTCATTTTCCCTATGTTACAATAGAGTAGATGCCTCCAACCACTTATTCTATGTTGTGTGAAGATTATATTTCAGACTGAGGTTTCCAGTACTAGTTTGAGAAAAATCTTAAATGAATACCAAAGCATTATTTATTTTCTTTAAAGCCAAACTGAAGTTTGTGGAAGAAAAATAAGTCAGCATTTAATGGATGGAACAGAGAGTGGAAACATCTGACAGAACAGTAGGAAACTTTGTTCTGTTTTGAATGCCTCACCACTACTCATACCATCTGTCATGCATTTCTCATGAAATAAACAATTTTCAGAACTGTTTTGTCCAGGGAAGAGATAATTTGCATTTTATGGATTGAGTTATCCTATGTGGACTGCAGGTAATGACATTTAAGAGAATAGCATGAGAAGGAGGTATTGTCATTGTAATAATAGTGGTTCTTTTGTTGGAAAGCATCTGTGGTGGACTTGAGCCGGGGTACATATTACAACAGATAGATCAGATGGGGGGAGTAGGGTGCTGAAGAGAAAGTCAGTGCTGCCAAGAGCCAACACTGCGTTTCCTGCCGTTTTTATTTCCTGAAATCAGAGTGACTGAGAGAGGGCTGGCTGGGAGAGTGGGCTGGGGAAGGGGAGAGGAAAGATGCCTCTTCCCAGGGTAAGGTGTGGGGGGTCACCTTCAGACAATTTTTGAACAATCTAGCACTATATTCATGCCAGAGGAAAGATGACAGTCTCGTTATTTAGTCTCATACTATGTGTCTGCTGATCATACACGTCTCTTCTGGAGCATTCCATATGTGAAAATTAGCTTTTCTTAAATAGTTATTGTTTTGTTAATGTCCTGGGGCCACATCACATACAGTCCCTGACACCCTTGACATTGGCCACGGATGGCTTGGTATATTTTTACCATGGCATTTCTAGGATTGTTTCTATTTAGTAGCTTTCACCTTCAGTTTTTCCCTTGCTGCTTCTATCTTACAAATGCTGTTTTCCCCATATTTTGGAGAACACTGTTGTGATATTGGGTTCTGAACACAGCCTCAGCTTTGATGTTGCTGTATGTTCCCCAGCAAGTTAGTTCACCTCCTGTTTCCCTAATCGTGTATCTGCTCCTCAGAGCTGCGGTGGAGATGGAATGAGATAATGTATTTACAGCATCTGGTTCCTATTAGGAAATGAATGCTTATTCTCTCCCCACACTTCTTTCCTCATTATTCCCATTACTGTGTCCCTCTTTCCTGTCATGGTTTTCGTCCCTGGGCTTCTCTCGTTCCCTGTTTCCATGGCACTACCTTCGTCCTTCAGGTGGACGCCTTGACAAAGACCCAGACCCTGTGGACTGAGAAGTGCAGTTCTCCGTCTGTTACCTACGGACAAAGCAATTGTAAGGCTCCACAATTTATACTGTACAGAGAAATGCAAAGTAGAAGGAGGATACACAACAGAATTATGCTGGTTCTACTCATGCTTTTGGAATCAAATTTATCTTTCATCAGCATCCTCTACTATCATCTGATATCCACCTGTATTTCTTGCCTTCTCCTTTCCCATTCCCCTGCTTACCTCTCTTCATAATTTTATTATCTCTTTGTTTCCCATAACATTTTCTCTTCTGCTTCACTACACTGGAATTGGATATCTATGTGAGATTAAAAGTGATTTCTTAAGAATAACTGTGCATCAATTACAGATCTAAACCAGTCATATTAAGTAGAACAGATAAAAAAACTACTAAGAGGGATAATGTATTAAGTTGTTCATTAACAGTCAGGGCTATGCTGATAAGTGTTGAAAATTAACTGAAATGTGATCCCTGTTGAACATGGTGGTGGGAATGGGAGAGGGAAGAGATGTATAATTTGGGACATGCTCAGGCTGACTTGCCCCAAGTGGTGGAGTTGGAAGCATACCAGGGGATTCCAATTCAATCCCATCGAGGTGGCATGTACCAATGCCATCTCACTGTTCTAGGTGATCAATTTCAGTTCACAGTTGGTCATGGTGAAGGGACTGGGAGTCAAAGGGAGCACATAGACAAGTCTAGTACCTGCTAACGCTAACTGATGGAGTAAATAAAAGGGAGAGTGATCCAACATGGGAAGTGAGATACTCAGCAGACTCATAGAATGGCAGATGTCCTAAATAGCACTCTGGCCTCAGAATCAGCCCTAAAGGCATTCGGAGCTGGCTGAAAAGCTCATGAGAGTATTTCAGGCATGGAAAGCCAAGACACTCTGGCAAAAGATCTCTGCGAGTGAGATCCCAGTGGAAAGAACAGGGCATCAAAGAAGGAGGTACCTTTCTCTGAAGGGAGGAGAGAACCTCCACTTTGACTATGACCTTGTCTAAACAAGATAAGAGTCGGAGAACTCAGAGGGCTTCCATAGCCTTGGAAACTCATGACTGGAGCATAGGGAGATTACTGATGCCATAGACAGGAGTGTCAATTGGTAAAGTCAACAACAGGAGTCACTGTGCACTTACTCCTCATGTAGGATCTCCATCCTTAATGTGCTGTACATTGAGATTTAATGCTATAACGAGTACTCAAACAATATATTTCACTTTGTGTTTCTATGGGGGTGCAAACTGTTGAAATCCTTACTTAATGCATACTAAACTGATCCTCTGTAAAAAAAAAAAAAAAAGAAATTATCAATTCCCAACTTGACTCTCACTGGGATTAAACATGACAATAGGTCTGCTCTGATTTCATCATCATTTAAAAAAAATCATCTATTATTTTTCACTTTATGTTTCTGTGTGGGAGCAAACTGTTGAAATCCATACTTAATGTATACTAAGCTGATCTTCTGTATATTAAGATAATCGAAAATGAATCTTGATGTGAATGGAAGGGGAGAGGGAGTGGGAAAGGGGAGGGTTGTGGGTGGGAGGGACGGTATGGGGGGGAAGCCATTGTAATCCATAAGTCGTACTTTGGAAAATTATATGCATTAAATAAAAGTTAAAAAAAAAAAAAGTGATTTCTTCTGGGTAAATCTGGTGACCTTGAATTTCTAGATTTTCCTGATCTGTGCTGGCATTGACACAACTTGATCTTATTGACATTAATCTGTTCCCTGTTAGTAACCTTTCTCTTCACATCCCTCATCCCAGGTTCTCATTCCCATATGTGACCTTGCTTTAAATTGTGGTGTCTCTTCATCCAAAGCCATTTTGGTAACTTCTTCTTTTCTCATATTCCAAGTACTGAAAAAAATCCCAAATACCATCCATTTTCCATTTTATTTCCATTTGGAAGCACCCGTAGATTCTTCTAGTCTTTTTTCTCCCTCGGTTACCTTATAATACCAACTGTAATTAAATATTAAAATGCAATTTTTATCATTAATAGCTTGTTCGGATACTTAACTCTCAGTTGCCTGTTTCTTAAAGTTAGTACTGAAACCAAATTTCAAGGCTTCCCCAGGAGTTCAGCCCTGTGATCTGCTTATTCTTTTTATTTCTCTGTACATCTTTTCTCAGAAAGGCTTGTACATATGTAGAAAAGAATTCTGCAATGGATACATAATGCCGTATTCTCCTAGGACAGTGAGAAAAGGTGGGTGAGCCTGTGTAGAGTTGCTAGAAAGCACAGAAGAGTGGCTGGCGCTGGGGCTAACTAGGCTAATCCTCCACCTGCGGCGCCGGCCGGGTTCTAGTCCCAGTTGGGGTACCGGGTACTAGTCCGAGCTGATCCTCTTCCAATCCAGCTCTCTGCTGTGGCCTGGGAGGGCAGCAGAGGATGGCCCAAGTGCTTGGGCCCCTGCACTGGCATAGGAGACCAGGAGGAAGTACCCGGCTCGTGGCTCCGGATCGGTGCAGCGGCCATTAGGGAGTGAACCAACAGAAGGAAGACCTTTCTCTGTCTCTCTCTCACTGTCTATAACACTCTCTGTCTCTCTCACTGTCTAACTCTGCCTGGCAAAAAAAAATTTTTTTTAAAAAAAAGCATAGAAGAGCAAGCAGAGGGAAAAAAATGTTGTTCTGTTCTAAATTACATCGAGATACCAATGTACCTTCCTGTAGCTGAGATCACTAGCTTTTCTCAAAGATCAGAAAATTATTTTGGGTTATTTAAAATCATTCGGATCATTAAGTATTACTTCATATAAGCATGATAAACAAGTCTTAGGCAAAATGGCAAAAACTTAGCTTTCTGGCTCTCCTTTAAACAGCACCAAAGCCAAGTATTCAGAGCAGCATTTCTCACAAGTTCTTTCTTAACAAACATCTAAATGGTTTCCATGCTTGTTAGAATTATTTTTTTAAAGATTTATTTATTTATTTGAAATTTAGAGTTACACAGAGAGGGAGAAGGAGAGGCAGAGAGAGAAAGGTCTTCCATCCGATGATTCACTCCCCATTTGGCCACAACGGCCAGAGTTGTGCTGATCCAAAGCCAGAAGCCTGGACCTTCTTCCGGGTCTCCCACATGGGTGCAGGGGCCCAAGGACTTGGGCCATCTTCCACTGCTTTCCCAGGCCATAGCAGAGAGCTGGATCAGAAGAGAAGCAGCTGGATCTCGAATTGGTGCCCATATGGGATGCCAGCACTGCAGGCAGCGGCTTTACCCACTATGCCACAGCGCCAGTCCCTTGTTAGGATTATTTATAAGGATAATGACTTAGCACTTGCATTCTTAATCAATGCAAATACTTAGGCTGACATTTGCATGATTTGGCATGATCCCCATAGTTAGGAATAGGACAAGGCTAATTGGTGCATTTTCAATTACATTCCCAACTATTAAGAGGTTCTTCCCATTATCCTGGTAGATTCTCTCACTTCATAGTCTAATATCCTTCTTTTCAATATTGATGGAGCCCCTACCTGATACCGTTTTCATGCAGTGTGTGGATTGTGGGAACCAGCTCAGTCTCCCTTCCATTAGCCCTGTGAGACTTTAATCTATCGCACCTGTCATGGCAAGAACAGATTTCCTAGAGCAGCACCTGAGGTCCTGGTCCAAGACATAAGCGCTCTCCATTCAGAATGCAGAGAATGGTGACTGCCCAGGCCCTGCACTTGTCCTTTGTCATGACCTCAGTTCCAAACATAACTCGGGCTTTGTACTTATAGTGTCTGTGCCCTGGAATTTTCCAAGAGGATCCTTCCACCTGAAATATCCTGCTTTCCTTCCCCTGCTTCCCTATCTCAATTTATTGAAACCCTATGTATCCTCTGAAAACACAACACAAACAAAACGCTACCTCCTCAGGAAACCTTCCCTCCATTTCTTTAAAAATTGTCTCTCCTTGCTTTGCATTGTAATTGTTACATGTATTATAAATTCAAGATTATTTAAGGCCCTAAACCTGCCCAGGGAGCTAAACTTGACCTTAAAATTATTTTTTCATTGTTTCTGGAGTTCCCATCAATTAAAATCTTCTGGCATTACTATTTATAGCTCTTTTTCCATTCTTTCCTAATAGATCAATCAGGATGTGTTGGAATTTTAAAAATAATGCTTAGAGACTGGTGTTGAGGCATAACAGGTTAAGCCGCCACCTGGAGCGTTGGCATCCCAGATGGGTGTCAGTTCAATTCCTACATGCTCCTCTTCTGATCTAGCTCTCTGCTGTGGCCTGGGAAAGCAGTGGAAGATGATCCAAGTCCTTGGGCCCTTGCACCCACATAGGAGACTCGGAAGAAGGTCCAGGCTCCTGATTTTGGATTGGCACAGCTCTGGCCGTTGCGGCCAACTGGGGAGTGAACCAGTGGATGGAAGACTCTCTCACTCTTTATCTCTCTCTCTCTACCTCTGCCTTTCAAATAAATTTAAAAAAATGATTTAAAAAATAATGCTTAGAGTGATATATTGGCCAGTTAAGATCTGAGAATTAGTAAGTAGGCAAAGGTAGGTGAGCAGCATATGATAATGGAATGGGTAAATAAATATGCTGAAATAATGCACTTCAGTTTTATTTTCTTTTATCCCTTCGCACACTGTAGCCAGGAGGATCTTTCACCGACTCAAGCCGCTCCTCTGCTTTGAAGTCTTGCCATTGCTTTTGGGATTTGCAAACCCTGAAGGTCTTGTGAACTGGTTCCCGTTTACCCAGTGGTCTCCACTCCTGCACTCTGCTCCACTCATCTCACGTTGAACTTCTCTGACTACCTTGAAGAGGCCTTATTCTCTCTGGGCCTTTTTAAATGCTGCTGCCTCTCTGTCCTGCTCATTCCCCAGCTGATTCCAACTCATCCTTGGGATCTCAGCTTAGACATGGCATCTTCTAGAGGCTCCCTCTGACTATTCAGCACTAAAATTGGTGCCCTTCCAAGATTCCCTGGCAGCTCGCATACCGCTCCAGCGTGGGTCTGTGTTGTTGCTGCTTGTTTGTCAGCAGGAATCCCTCAGAGGTTGACTTTGAGAAGGCAGGGCTGTGTCTGTCTCCTGCAGTAATTGTATCCCAGCATATCCTAGGTGAGCAAGATTTAGTTTTATGCAAATGAACTTACATATCTATTACCCTGTCTATTTGTCTCTACCATGTGAGCTATGTGTGTACTCATATATCTTATGAAATGACAAATCTGGTGAGTGACTGGGTGGATACTCCCAACCCCTCAACCATAAAATGAGTCTTAGATTAAGTGTTTTGGTAAATCATCTCACTTAAGTCCATTTTAGGGGACTGGCATCGTGGCACAGCAGGTTAAGCCATCACTTACAATCATAGCATCCCAGAGGAGACTGCTGGTTCAAATCCCAGCTGCTCTGCTTCCAGTTCAGCTTCCTGCTTGTGTGCCTCAGAAGGCAGTGAATGATGGCTCAAATACCTGGGCCCCTGCACCCATTTGGGAGGCCAGGATGGAGTTCCTGGATCCAGGCTTTGGCCTGGTGGAGACCTGACTAGTATACTAGTATAGGCATTTGGGGAGTGAGCCAACAGATAAATTATCTCTATTATCTATCTATCTATCTATCCATCTCCATCTATCTCTCTATCCTTCCCTTCCTCCCTCCCTCTCCCTGTCACTCTGCCTGTCAAATAAATAAATCTTTAAAATCCCATCTTACATTCCTTCCCTAAGTCTTAATATCTTACACTCCTTCTCTAATACTTAACTCCTAAGTCTTAACTTCTCTGTATAAATTCTCCCTGATTCCTCCCTGACTCTGTCCTTAAGAAGGGTCTGTAAGACTACTCTCTTCCAGTTACAAGTCCTCACATTAACAGGACAGCGCATCCATTCATCCATTTTACCCATTATTTCTAGAGAATTTTCCTTTCACATTTCTTTTGATTTCAGATAAACTAGACTGGGGAACAAGTTTTTTCACATTATCCACTGTCCTTTCTTACTGTTGTTGTCCTTCATTGCTGTGACCATTTTACTTTTGCAAACTTTCTGTAGCCTGAAGCCCATTAGGAGGTCCTGGCAATCATCTACTTCCTCATAATCAGGAAAAGTGTGGAAGCCAAACCACAGTTACCGCAGCTCTCCCTTTACTGGTGTCTATGAATCTTAGAAGGAGAAGTTTCCATCCCTAGTAGACATAAACTAAAATAAAAGTAGCACAAAGCATTCCACGATGTAAATAATGATTTATTTATTGGCAATTTTTCTTTCTTTCCACATTTTCTGGTTCATTAGCATAGCAACTTGAGGCAATCCAGTGTCTTAATGCCTTATCTTTCAGATGCTTAATGACAACTTTAAGAATCAGTTTAGAGGTGGCCAGCGCTGTGGCGCAGTAGGTTAATCTTCCACATGCAGTGCCAACATCCCATATGGGCACTGGTTCTAGTTCTGCCTGCTTCTCTTCTGGTCCAGCTCTCTGCTATGGCCTGGGAAAGCAGTAGAAGATGGCCTAAGTGCTTGGGCCCCTGCACCTGCTTAGGAGACCTGGAAGAAGCTCCTGGCTCCTGGTTTTGGATCAGCCAAGCTCCGGCCATTGCGGCCATTTGGGGAGTACATCAGTGGATGGAAGACCTTTCTCTCAGTCTGTCCCTCTCTCTGTCTGCAACTCTACCTGTCCAAAAAAAAAAAATCCCAGCATTGTAGCATAGCAGATTAAGCCACTGATTGCCTGTATCTTATAGCAAAGTGGTAGTTTGAGTTTCAGCTACTCCATTTCCAATCCAACTTCCCGCTAATGCAACTGCAAGGCAGCAGATGATGGCTTGAGCTCCTGCCAACCACGTGGAGTTCTTCTCTCCTCTCCTCTCTTCTCCTCTCCTCTCCTCTCCTCTCCTTTCCTGGCTTTATTCTGACCTAGCACCAACTGTTATATGCATTCCAGGAGTCAACTAGTAAAAGGAATGCCCGTCTTTCTTCCTCTCCCTCTCCCTCACTTTCATTCTGTTTCTCAAATAAATAAAGAGAAGAAGAATCCATATAGCAGTGAGTGCTGTGGCAAAGCAGGTTAAGCCAGTGCTTCCCATATTAGAGTACATGGGATGCAGTACTGCCTCCACCTCTGCTTCTGATCCAGCTTCCTGCTAATATACCTGGAAACAGCAGACATGGAAGACCCAAATGGAGTTCTTGAGTCTTGCCTTCAGCCTGGCCCAGCCCCAACTGTGGTCAGCATCTGGGGGGGGGGGGACCAGCAGATGGAAGATCCCAGCCCTGACCTCTGCCTCACTCTGCCTTTCAAATAAATAAAAATAAATAAATAAACATTAACAAAAAAAAAAAAAAAAAACAAGATTCTGTGCAACAAGTACTCATTGTCCAGTATAAGCCTGCAGATCTAGGAACCTGGTGCACATATTAACATGCTGCAGTCAAAAGAGTTCCACATTCTTTACCCTAGCCACTATCCAACTTACTACTTTGTCAACTACCCACCAACAACTGTCTCCACTCATGACCCTCCTCAGTGCACTTGTATCCTGGTTTCCTGCCTATCACTCTTCCTACAGGCTCATGATATATATCTCTTGCCTTCTAGTTTGGCATGATTTGATGATTTGATCTTGCCTCCTGGAGTCAGATCCTTTCTTATTGAAGTTATTCCCGGCCCTGTTGCCTCCCTGGTTCTTTCTCCAGAGGGTCTGGTGTTGGCTGCTATCTTGAATGCCTATGATCCCTACAGAGACTGCACGAGTGAGATGCTTGAATTTTTGCCAATGTCACTGTTCTACAACCGAATGCATGCAAATGTTGAACATGAATGCATGCATCTTGCTGCTCAGGGGAGACTGACCCCTGCCTGGAGTCAGGGCGGGGGAGAAGGGCAGGGTTATGCCATTGAAAAACTTTATGATCTTCTAGACCAGCCATCAATCCTACCATGCCCTCTTTTTGTAATAAATATTTTATAATTCTTCTTTCATGATCCTGAAATAAAAGTGATGGATAATATAATTTACCTTCAAATAGTTTCCCAAAAAATTAATATAACACACAAACGAATATAAAGATAAATAAGAGGAAGATATTTTTTAGATCAGGGTGAAGTTAGTTATGCAAACACCTAGGAATTAGTATTCTAGAAGACATAATAGTGCAGCCAGAAGGTTGCACCTATGCACCAAACCTACTTGTGACAACTACATAGGCAGATGGTTAGCAGCATGCTTCATTTGAAGACTCAAATAGCATAAGTGGTGCTGCTGTCAGAATGCGATTTTCAAAAAGAAAAGACAACCAAAAATTATAAACTCCAATCAAAGTGAAGTGCAAGCTTAATGGAAAGATTGGATATTCAGTGTTGTCATAAAAAATGGAAGTAACTTCTAAGTTCATGTAATATAAACAGATTTTTAACCTACACACATACCTGTAGGACATTGAAAAGTTGTGTGGGATACATGTCTTTACTGTCTGGAGCTGTCTGTGTTCCAAGGGACATCTGGAATTCCTGGAACCTGCCTAGGGACCTACTCAAAACCAGGGACTTCTTTATCATGGTGACAAAACAAAAGCATCCTCTCCTAATTTTAAAAATGCAACCAAGGGCCTGGCCATGTTCTCATTCAACCACTGTCAAAATTATCTGCCAGAGCATATGGACAGGGTCAGGGGAATGATACAGACAGGAGAGTGGTAGCGGTGGTGGGGAATTGGTATTTATCATGTACCTGCTATTCTGAGCATCCACGAAGGAATTCAAGGATTTTTTTTTAGCTTCTCCAAAATTGACAGTGGAGCTAGGCAGCCTCATGGGATTAAATAATTTACTCGAGGCCACACAACTAGGAATCAGTGAGATGAGTGGAGCTTGATCCATAGCTTGTAGCATTCTTGGCTCTCTAGATATACAGAAAATGAAGACATGGTCAGTTCTACACAAATAGCAGAGAGGCCCCATTTCAAGGGGGTTCCCAGATGAGCCACGCCAGATGCATGAAAGCTCAGGCTTTGCAGAGAATGTCAATCAAACTATTCACAAGCTCCAGCTGAGGGAGGTCCCATCCACCGCTGTGCTGCAGTGTCTAAATCTTGGCCCAAGACCCAGCCCTGGAACAATGCCACTCTCTGTGGGATTTTTCTTTTTGATTTAAAAAAATCCATTGTTTTCCCTCTCCATAGTAAGAATAATGGATGCTCACTGTAAAACACTCCTACAATCTAGAAGAGGATAAAATAAGAAGTGAAAAATTCCATAATCCCATTCCTCAAAAATAATTGCTGCTTCCATCCCCTTGGAGATTTTCCTTGGTGTATAAACATACTCATTTTAAGTGAGATCACACTATAAATACTGGTTTCGGTAGTTTTAACTTACCATTTTTATTTAACAATATATTTTGACTTTCTATTCTCTTCAATATACAGAAAGCCATCTCTCTCCCTTATTTTCAGTGGCCACATACAATAGGATTGTATGTCTACTTTTATACTAAGACTGTAGGGAAGACCATAAGAAGTTGTTTCTTACATTTTTGTCATCAAAATAATGCTACAATGATCATCATGGGGCATGCTTCTTTGTTACAAAGGTGCACATCCTTCCATTGCATACACTCCTAGAAATCAAATTGCCTCGTTGCCCTCTGAAGGGCTCTACCAATTTACAGTTGTATTAGTGGCGCTCAGAAATGTCAGTTCTTCAGGCTGCAGCGAACTTATTAAAAATTCCCTTTCCTACCGATTTGGGAAAGTAATGCATGTTAATTATAAAAATATAGTGAAGAATATGAAAAAGTAAAATCTTTTGAAATCGCACCCTTCAAAAATTTCCATTGAAATATATTCACTGTCTGTCTGTATTGTGATGAATGATGCTCCCACAAAAGGTATGTGGGAATCTGTGAATGTTACTTATTTGGAAAAGGATCTTTGTAAGTGTAACTAAATTAAAGGTCTCAAGATGACACCATCCTGGATTGTGGTGTGTCCTGAACCCAGTGATAATTGTCACTATAAGAGAAGATGAAATAGTTGGTGGCAGAAGTCAGAGTAATGTGAAGTTATGCCAACTATTGCCAGTAGCCTTCAGAAGCTAGGGGAGAGGCATGGAACTGAAGGAACCTTCTCGTCCTACGCCTTGATCTTGAACTTCCAGCCTCTAGAACTGTGAAAAAATAAATTTACACTGTTGTTCTAAGCCACTAATTTTATGATTATTTGTCACAATGCCCTAAGAAACAACTAATATCTTTAAGCATTTCTATGCTCATATACACATAGGAGGTATGTATTCACATACAGCTTAACATCACTAGAATCATTATATTGCTTGTTTCATTCAACAATATATATTTGTTAATAAAGCAAGTTCCATGTTAATTATAAAAGAGCCAGATAATCTTTTTTTTTAAATTTTACATAATCAGATGCCATTCATATAAAATTCACCATGAAATCCACCCTTTGAAAATGTACCACTATGTGATTTTAGAGTATTCACAAGGTTGTGCAACTGTCATCTATCTAATTCCAGAATACTTTATCACACCTAACAGAAACTCTGTGCCCATCAACATCACTCCCCATTCCTATTCTCCCCTCAGCCTCTGTTTTCCATCAATCTACTTCCTATCTTTATGGATTTGCCTATTCTGGACATTATATATAAATGCATCATATATTATGTAACCTTTGTATCTGGCTTATTTCACATAACATATATTTTTTAAGATTTATTCAAGTTTTAGCTTGTATCAGTACTTCACCCTTTTTCATGGCTTAATAGTATTCCATAGTGTGGACATACCCACATTTCTTTATTCGTTCATCAACTGATGGATATTTTGGTTGTTTCCACTTTTTGGCTATTAGAAACAAAGCTGCTATGTACGCACATGTACAAGTTCTTGTGTAGACATATGTCTTCAGTTCTTTTGGGTACATACCCAGAAGTGGGATTGCTGGACCGTTTGATAATCCTCTGTTTAACTTTTGAGGAACTGCCAAAAAGCTTTTCCATAGTGGCTGCATCATTTTATCATCCCATTAGCAATGTATGAGAGTTCTAATTTCCCTACACCCTCACTGTTATGTTTCTTTTTTCTCTATGGTCATCTTAGTAGTCATGAAGTGGCATCTCCTTGTGGTTTTGACTTGCATTTCCCCCATGACTGATTTTGAGTACATAATTAATTCTAATGCTTCAGATAATTCCATTGTATGTATGCACTCTGATTTATCCCATAATTTGTTTAAGTAGTTCCTTACTGAAAGTTGTGTAGGATTTTCCAAAATCTTTTTGTCATTATAAGCAATTTTCAGTGTTTTTGCTCAAGTGTGTGGGTGGGTGGTGTGGTGCAGCAGGCTAAGTGTGCATCCCAAGTCAGAGTCCCTGCAACCCGGGCTCACCTCCCCGTCTGACCCAGCAGCTCCTGGCTTCCGCCTGCCTCAGCCTCGGCTGCCGTGGGCTTTGGGAAGTAAACCAGCAGATAGAACATATTTCTCTGTGTCTTCCATTCTCGTTGTCACTCTGCCTTTCAAATAAATAATGTAAATAAATAAAGCTTTAAAAAGGTAGGGTTTTTTTTTTTTTTTTTGGCATAAATTCCTAGGATTAGAATTACTGGTGAAAAACAGCTCATTTTGCCTTTTGAAACATCGCCTGAATTCTTATGTCTGTTTTCTGGTGGGGCCTGTTTGTCTCCAGGCCAGTTAACAATGCCACAAAGAAGCAACTACAAACCTGGTGTGAAAGGAATCTCCTATTTCCTTATCCACTTAAAATAAACTTAAATTAGACCCAGTGGTTTATCCTGTTAGCACGGGAGAGGTGATTCATCTACAACACAATGTTATGATTTGAACACGTACCCACAAAGATCAAGTGTCGGACATGTAGCCTTCAAACTCATATGTTAATAGGATTTAGCAGTAGGGCCTCTGAGATGTGACTAGTGACTATGATTAGACCACGGAGGTGGGGTCCCCCATCATGGCAAGCAGCATTCGAATCTGCATATTTAAATTTTTATCTGCTTTACTTTATGACATTTTTGAATTAGCCTTACTGTTATTTATAATCAATTAATTTAAATATTTCTATTGTTTCTAGACAAGCTCTAATGTTAATAACCTATCAGTTGGGGGCTGCCATTGTGGCACAGCAGGTTGAGCCGCTGCTTGCAAAGTAGGTATCCCATACTGGAGTCCTGGTATCCCATACTGGAGTCCTGGCTGCACTGCTTCTGATCCTGCTACCTGTTATGTACCTGGGAAGGCTGCAGAAGATGGCTCAGGTGCTTGGGCCCCTGCCACCCATGTGTGAGACCCAAATGGAGTTTCTGGCTCCTGGCTTCAGCATGGTTCAGCCTTGGCTATTGTGACCATCTGGGAAGTCAGCCAGCAGATGGAAGATCTCTCTCTCTCTCTCTCTCTCACTATGCCTTTGAAATAAATAAATAAATAAATAAATAAATAAATAAATAAAGGTTTTTACAATATTATCCATTTTTTCTTGGTTTCCTATATATAAAAAGAATGGCATCATCAAAAATGGATAATTTTAGCCCTCCTACAAACTTCAATTACATTTTATGGTTTTCTTTACATGGGTTTTACATTTTTCTGGTTAAATTTGCAGTAAATATTTTCTAGTCCTTGTTGCTGTTGGAAATAGACATGAGTATGGATCTGTTTGTCATCCTACATGCATGGGATCTCTTTAACAATGACAGATGTTTCCAGTGTTTCTGTTGAGCACCAGAACCCCTTTAAAAAGTCTCTGGAGCAAATACATATTTAAAGTATTCATGGAAGTTGTTGAATGACTCTCTCTAAGTTCTTACCAATTTATCATCCCACAAGAATATACAAAAAGTGTCTATTCTCCATACCATGTTAGAACATGCCATAATTCATCTGAGCATGAACATAGATGTTGAAAGAGTAAATCAGATCATCCTAGAAATAATTTGGCTTAGTTCTTTCTTGGTACCTGGTGTTGCTTTCACTAAACACTAACTGTAGGCTCAAATTCTTTGTTATACTATGGGTTCTTTCTCCACTGAATTCACCACTTCTTAGCTAGCCTTTATTGGAGCTATAACCTGGATCCTCTCTTCCTTGTCTTTCCTAACTCACTTTCACTTACAGGAGGTGGTCAATCAGGTAGTGACCAAGTGGAACAGAGTATGTTAAGGATTGGGTCTCCCTGGCACCTGAACTGGAACAGAATCAAAATCCATAGATTGAAACACAAGAGAAACTCTGCTCAAACAACTAGAAGACCTTATGCAAACACTGAGTCCAAGCTTTAAAACCCAAATACAGTCAGCTCACTTCTGAGATTGTCAACCCCCCTCAGAGTTAGAATTAATTACAAGTTTGGAGCTGGCACAGTGACTTTGATTTTATAAAGTCCTCAGGGACCTAGTAGGCTCCTTGTGGCTCTCCACTTGGCTATGCCAAGAGTAACTTCTTCCTCAGGAACTAAGATAGAACTTTGGTCTGGAACTCAGTAGCACAGCCACACCAAGTCATAGGAAGGCTGAAATGTAGCCTTTCTTCTGAGTGGCTCTGTGGCTCTTACTACACAAGAAGGAGGGAACAGATATAGAGGGTTATTTAGCAAGTGCTGCCAGGAGGTTCTACTAAATTTGGCAATGAATTAGACCTCCTTTAATAGAGGGACACAGATATGTGGAAGAATGATGAAACAAACTCCTATATCAAGGATGTAGCTTGCAATAGGGGAGAGTACAAAGGAAATGTTAACTTTACTGGTAAAGGAGAAAATGGGGAGATTTCCTAGAAGAGGAGATATTTCAGCTAAGCTTTGAGTGTTGAGTAGATGTTGCTAGGCTCCTATGAAGAAGAGCATTTCAGGTTGTAGGAGCAACTTAGGCATAGAAAAGTAAAATGTGTGAGCTGGTGCTGTGGTGTAGCAGGTAGAGCCACTGGCTATGAAGTTGGCACCCCATATAGGCACCAGTTTCAGTCCTGGTTGTTCTACTTCCAACCTAGCTCCCTGCAAATGCACCTGGGAAGGCAGTAGATCGACTAAGTGCTTGGGGCCCTATATCCACATGGAAGACCTGGAAGAATCTCCTGAGTCCTGGCTTCCACCTGGCCAAGCTCCTGCCATTGTGGTCATGTGGAGAGTGAACCAGTGAATGAAAGATTCTCTCTCTCTCTCTCTCTCTCTCTCTCTCTCTGTGTGTGTGTGTATGTGTATCTTCCTCTCTCTCTCTCTCTCTCTAACTCAGCCTTTCAAATAAAATAAAAACTTATAAAAAAAAATAGTAAAATATGATGGTGCCTCCAAAAGTATGGGGGCATTTCCATCTGGCTGGTAGGTTCAAGGGAAGTGAATAGGGTAGTGAGAAATGAGTCCAAGGAAACAGACATGGACAAGAAAATAAACAGTCAACTGTGCCCTACTTAGAAGTTTAAAGTTTCATTTCTAGACAATAAAGACCAGACCTGAATTTTAGAATTGTAAAATCAGATCTGACATTTATGTTGAAGATCAAATTGAAAGAGGCATAGACCGGCGCTGCGGCTCAATAGGCTAATCCTCCGCCTTGTGGCCCCGGCACACCTGGTTCTAGTCCCAGTCGGGGCACCGGATTCTGTCCTGGTTGCCCCTCTTCCAGGCCAGCTCTCTGCTGTGGCCAGGGAGTGCAGTGGAGGATGGCCCAAGTACTTGGGCCCTGCACCCCATGGGAGACCAGGAAAAGCACCTGGCTCCTGCCATCGGATCAGTGTGGTGCGCCGGCCGCAGTGCGCTGGCTGCAGCAGCCATTGGAGGGTGAACCAACGGTAAAAGGAAGACCTTTCTCTCTGTCTCACTCTCTCACTGTCCACTCTGCCTGTCAAAAAAAAAAAAAAAAAAGGAAAGAAAGAAAGAGGCATGACTGGAAGCTGTATTAAGGAGAAAGGATTGAGGAAGTTTCCTTGGTTTTTAGTCTGGGTGTCTAGATGAATGAGGTGTTGGTTAGGGATGGCCAGTAGGAGGGAGGGTGCTGGCAAGGTTGAACTATATTGAGCTGGCCGGCAGGCTGGAAACTCCAGGACAGAAGTTGAGGCCAATGTCTGAAGTTGAGTTTATTTCTAACAAATAAATTTTATTGTGTATATTTCAGGTATACAATGTGGTGTTATAAGCTACATATAATTAAAATATTTCTATGGTGAAGTAAATTAACATATCCATAGTCTCACAAAGTTACCCATTTTTGTATTTTTGTAATAAGAGCAGTGGAATAATTCATTTCGCATGAATCCCATATACAGCACAATTTTATCACCTATATTCCTCATGTTATAACTAAGATCTCCGGACTTCTTGGAAATCTACTTTGTATACTCTGACCAATATTTTTCTTCAAGGAAGCCTCAATTTTGCTCCTATAACTTTGCAACTAACTGGATGAGGCCCACTCAGGTTATAAAAAAAAAAAGAAACCTCTTAAGAATAACTGATGTAAATGTTAACCACACTACATCTATAAAATATGTCCATGAATCAATGTTTATTTGAATAACTGGGTACTATGGCCTGGCTAAACTGAAAAATATAATGGTGGAGAAGCATATCTGGTGGTATGAGAAGAAATCATGTTAAGAGTGAGGAGCCTCTCTCTGCTGTGGCCCGGGAGGGCAGTGGAGGATGGCCCAAGTGCTTGGGCCCCTATAGCCGCATAGGAGACCAGGAGGAGGACCTGGCTCCTGGCTTCGGATCGGTGCAGTGCGCTAGCCTTGGCGGTTGTTAAGGGGGTGAACCAACGGAGGGAACACCTTTTTCTCTGTCTCTCTCTCTCACTGTCTGACTCTGCCTGTCCAAAAAAAAAAAAAAAAATGAGTGAGGAGCCTGTAATACATCTAGGGGGAGCTGATATGTTGTATATATTCAAGAAGGTGTTCTAGATGCAAACTTTAGCATGAGATAGATCAGATCACAAGTCAGGATGAGATTGCACAGGGTGAGTGTTTGAGTATGTAAATGAGTAAGATGAGGAGGTCAGGGATTTACTGCAATCAAGAGTGGTGAGGATGATGGCAACTGAAGGGCAAATGTCCAGTCTCCGTCCACAGCAACCTCTGTTTACTTCCAACTAATTATTGCTATGTGTAAACATTTGTTTAGTGTGGTCAGGTCTTTTCATTTTTCAAAAGAACCTGGGAAATTCAACTAACTAAACAGTTCTAGTCTTAAATAGTACTTTGTAAAATGTGCCTAAAATACTATGGAGTCCAAATTGGATACATCTGTGCCTCTATCCAGGGTGTAGCTTCCACTTTGAGAACTTTGAAGAGAGTGAAAAGACATGAAGATTACAGGTGGACTCCTGAGAACCCCAACATTTAATGGCCATTAAGAAACTGTGTCAGCTGCATAATATAAGAACTATAATGGAGCCTTCAAATAGGTGTGACATCAGTCTGTGAATGATTTCAGCAGTATATTGTGGGCAGAATATAAACTACAAATTGAAGAAAATTGAAACTATTCTTTCAGTATCTACCCTTCTTCCACATGAGCAGCTGAATAACTACCTCCTTATTTTAGCTCTCAAGAACACAATGTACATTGTCCCCTCCTTTCATGGTTCTGTGCTGAGATTGAAGGAATATGTGACTCTACACTTCCAGAATACTTTGATCTTCCTGCTTGTTAGGGTGCAAGGGATGCAAATGAAAAATATCAAATAAACGATAAAGGCACTTTATTTCCACCAATAAATGATACCAGGGCTTCAAAAAGCTCATGGAAAATTTCCATATGTTCACAAATTTGTTGTCTTTTAATATATAAATTTGTACAAAATAATAAGCAAAAATAATACATTAGAACAATGAATGAAGTGTCCTAAAAGGAACCGCTGTGACTTCACATATTTAGCCCAAATAATAAAATTTACAGAGTACCTGCTCTTTCAAAGTTTCCCTGAGACTCTGAGGCCTCCAGAGAGTAACAGGTGTTGGATATTGTTTTTGGTGTCTGCCCTTATCAGTTGACACAGGATTTAATCAGACTCCAGTCACATCTGTATTCTATGTCCCAAGACTAGAAAGATGAAAAAAAATGTCCAATGCCATTTAAATAGTTCATCCTTGAATGAAGAAGTGTGCTTTATAATGTGTGTGCTTGCATGTGTATCTGCAAATGCAAACGAAAAATAACTTTTTGAAGATCTTATTTATTTGAAAGACAGTTACAGAGAGAGGGAGAAAAAGAGAGAAAGATCTTCCATCCACTGGTTTGCTCCCCCAAACAACCAGGGTTGGGCCAGAAAAGTCAGGAGCCTGGAACTCCACCTGGGTCTTCCAAATGTGTGCAGGGGCCCAAGTCCTTGTGCCAATTTCTGCTGCTTTCCCAGACTCATTAGCAGAAAGCCGGATTGGAAGTGGAGCAGACAGGACCTGAACTGGTACCCATATAGGATGTTGGCATTTCAGGCAGTGGTTTAACCCACCATGCTACAATGCTACTCCCAAAAATGATTTCTTCATGTGTTTGTGCCAATCAGTGAATTCTGCAAGCCATTTTCATAGTCCATGAAGAGTTGGATTCTTGGTACCAGGTTTGCAATGGCAGCCAGAAGTGATTGCTACTCCATAGCAGTGATGCCACTCAGGAAATCAGTGTGGAATCTTTAGAGACTTGGGCCCAACCATAAAGGGAGGAGGCCTCATGTAGGAGTTGAGAGTTATAGGAAGGAAGAGAAGTCTGTTTCCCACAGACCAACTCTGCCTGGTAACTTCAATCCTCTTTCAAAATTCAGGCAATTTCTCTAACTGTGGGTGAAATCCAGATCCTATATTTAAAGTACAAAACCCCCAAAAGGAAACAATGCATTGTTCACACTTTAGGTTTTCCTGTTTACAGCAGATTGGAAAGTGCATGAGTTTGAGTGAAAGGAAAGCTGGGGGGAAATGTGGTGATCCTTCTAAAAGAGGAGACCCTTCCTCAGGGGCAAGGAGGAAGATCCCAGGCTCCTCGGGTGTGGAGTTCTGGGACTAGGTGAAGTCTGAGCAAGTGTAAGGAGAGCATTGGGGGAAAGAGGGTAATGAGAGCCATGAGACTGAGGTGAAACAGTGGATGGCATAGAGTTTGCTTGCATCCTATTGCTGCTTGACTGTCCTTGGAGTTGGCTGGTGAAGTGCAGTTGCCAGCTGCCCGGGCTGGAGTGGGGTATGCTAAGGGGAGGGAAGGAAGGGATTGAGCCTACCCAAAGATGCTGGGCTGCAGTGACTATGTAGAAAATGAGGACTGAGCCAATTAAAATGTCTCCAATTATTTAAGAAACCATAGTAGTGGCGAGTTGAATCATGAGACAACTATCATGGAAACCACTTCCCAGGCCTTCAGCTACTAGAAGGAATTTTTCTCACATCTAATTTTTCCATTTGGTTAAGCTTCAGTTAAAACTCTGTGTGTGTGTGTTAATTGTATATCTACATAAAATTGTAGTTCATAATACAATTTATTTGTATAATTACTTTTATTTGGTGTCCACATGACTTTTTTTTTTTGGTATGTGATTGTAGTTGTGTTAATTCTTGGGTTTTGAATATATTTCTCATTAATTATTTTTATGGATGATGAGGGGTTAAAAAACAGGTACTCAAATGCCTTTGTTTATTTTTATTTTTGTTTGTTTGAAAGGCAGACAAACACGGAGATCTCTCATCTGTTACTTCATTCCCCAAATGCCTGCTACAGCCAGAGCTGGGCCAGGCTGAATCCAGGAGCCTGGAACTCAATCTAGGTCTTCCACATAAGTGAGATGGATATAAGTACTTGAACCTTCATCTGCTACCTCTGAGGATGAACAACAGCAGGATGTCAGATTGGAGAGCAGAGCCCAGACTTGAACCCAGGCACTGTGATATGGATGCAGGAATCCAAGCAACTTAACTTTTGAGCCAAATGCTTACCTCAATATTTAATTCTTCAGCATTTTATGTTCACATAGAGATTTACTGTGCTCCTTTTTTTTTCAAAGTGGAGAATAATGAAAAGTTAAGAGAACCTTTAATCTATTTAATTTTTTCAATCTTTACATTTCCCCTAAAGGAAGGCATTAGTATTTCCATTTTATAGTGGAAGAAAATGAGACTCAGAAAGGTAAATGATGAGGTTTTATGACCCCTCCATCACACGGCAAACATCTGGACCAAAAAGGCACTTACAAGGTTCCTTTGCTGTGATTCAGAATCCTTCTCTTCACTGCCTAAAGGAGAGAACAGCTTCATTTTATACCGTGTTCGTGATTTTATTTGGATTATTTATTCACAAGAGCTGTTGCTAAGAGGAGAGCAGGAGGAGACATGCAATTAGATAATCTTATTAGGGTGAAAATCACATTGAATTCCACAGTTTCATTAAAGCTATAACCAATGACTTTTAAAAGAATAAAGTAGAACACTAGACTCCTGATGACTTGGCTGTTTGTGTCTTTGTAGTATCTCTGACCAAATCCAAATAAATTTGTCTTCATGTTTGTTTTGAAGATCCTTATCCTTTCCTTATTGCTCTTTGTTCTGTTCAGAAAATGAAGTAAAATCCAGTGAAATAAAGTGTGTAACTAAATAGGATAGATAAAAATCGATGAACTATTTGTTAGTGATGAAAACTTAAGAAGACTGATAATACTCCTGCATTGCTATTTCTCTCACACTTCCCAGGGTATGCTAAATTTTTACAAAAAGTCAGGAGGTTTAGAAACCACACAGAGAAACATTCCTTGGAAAGGGGAACTCTTCAATGGTCTAAGATTACAGATCCTTGAATTGGAATGGTATGCAGTTGAGTTTTCCATTCACAGTTCCAGGAAAAAATGGGATTTTTTCCCATTAAAAATACTGTTATTTAGTTATTTTGAAGTATACAGCACATACACGCTTTTTTCTAAAACCACTAGACTTCATGAGTAGCACACATCTGAGATTTTTAAAACTTCTCTGTTGAATTTAGATCAGACCGAGGGTTCGACTGTAGAAATAATTTCATTCCAAGTACAGAACAGAAGCTGAGGCATCTCTCATATGGCTCACCAAGCACCTAAATTTATTGTTTATTTCTTGAGAATGACTCAGCCACTCATATTTATAATAATAAAATGCTCAAAGCAACTGCCAGTAAATATTGAAAAGGCTGAACTTTCTAGACAGTGCAGTAATCATTCTACCCTGGTAAAACTTTTCTTAAATATTGGTAGAAAAGAAAAAGTACTTTAAAACTTTAAAGAATTGTCAATTCCATAAAACACAAAGCACTGCACTGTAACTCAGTTTTCTTTTCTGTTTTGCCCAACTAAATGTGAACCAAGTTTAGTGGCTTAAGCTCTCTAAATCTCAGTTTACTTTCCAATAAAATAGGGAAAATAGTAATAGTCCAACCCAAAGCACAGGACTCTCATCTGCAAATGAAAGATACTCCATTTAAAATAGCAGAAGGAAATAAAAAGGATAAACTCATGGAAGTAAGTGAAAAGTCCAGGGGAAGTCTGCATTACTGTGGCAGGATTCTGGTTCAAATAATGTCGTTAGGAACTCCGTCATTCCCTAGGCCTCAACTTTAATTTTTGTCATTAGACTCCGCTCCCTGGAAGGCTATCCTGATAGTGCAAGATGGCTCCCAGCAACCCCAGAATTAGAACCAAGAAGAGAAGAGCTGTTTCTCAACTATTACAATAGTAGTCCTATCACTGATTGACAGTGACTCCAATCAGCATGGCTTAGATGTTGTGTTTATTTCTGAATCATTTCTTGTAATCAAGCAAATGTGAGGTTTCACTGGCCAGGTCTAAGTCATCTGCTCACCCATAAGTAGGAGGTGGAGTCAGCTCCACTCAAAAAGTAGGGGTTAGAAGATAGATGGGGAGTAGTAGCTTCCCAGAGAAAACCTTGGTGACATTATAATCAATAAAGAGAATATAATCAGAACATATCATAATAATCAAATGAGATAGTACACGCAAGTAAGTTATGTAAATATAAGAGATTATTGACCAGATGTTCTTTAATTAGAATATCTCTGAAAGGACTATTTATTTTTTCAGTGATGACAATGAGTTACACCTCTCTTGGAGGTTTCCATTCCAAATCCTTTTCTGTCATGGTGGTAGATTTTCATGATGCTGATATCAGGAGAAAAGAACTACTTAGCATAAGAGTTTGAATTTCTCTATAAGAACTAAAGAAATCTTTAGCATTCAGATAACAAAATATCTTATATGAACAGAAGAGAATGTTAATGCCTTATTTTGCAATTACACAACAAACATTCTTTGACCAAGGCTGCATAGGAGAATAAATTTTGACTATTTGTATTGCATATTTGTTATTTGAGCTTGAAAACTGGCTCTGATTTTTAAATATTGTAAACACTGGTAAAATGGTCGACAATCCTAGTTTCTGTTCCTGGGTACATACAGGGTCTGGATATACCAGCTCCTTTGCACTGGGGTAAGACCATGTGACTCCCAGCTGGTCAGAGGAAGGCAGACAGAGGTGACGTAAGCCACTCTTAAGCCTGGACCTTTAATTTTTCAGTTCTATTGTCTGATGTGACACCCTCAGAAGTTACATCTCTGAGATGACAAATTTACAAGATTGCAGGAGCCTGAATCTATGAGATAACAGGAAATCTATCAAAAGGAACCACCAGATGCACTAAGAAATGTTAGGAAGTGAATGAACTTTTATTGTATGGGGACTCTGATTTGGATTTATTGCAATCTGCCTAAGACAATGGGCAAGTCTAGAAAAAAATATAATTCTTCTGTGAGGAGTATTGTTTCATATCTTGCCAAATCTATATAGAAATACATGGATTAATGAGAACAGTCATTGATTCAGCCTTAGGTGATCTTAAAAAAAGCTCTATTGATCTTTCTCAACCTCAAGATAATAATAGTTGGAAAAAATAATCCGCATGTTTAATTTCCTTAATTTGTCCATTTTTCCTATATCATGTAATTCACACGAGCCAGGTTTGTGTCAAAAATTTCTGATATACCTATCAGCCTTCAAGCCTGACATGTCCAAATTCAGTCTATAAATCTTCTCTATACAGCCACCAAACTTGCACTGCAACTCCCTATTTTGTTGAATAACATCACCATCTACCTAAATTCAGAAGTCCAAAGCCTAGTGATTATCCTTAATTCTGATTTCCTTCTGGCTAGGTCCTGCAGATCTTACTCTCATCACCTCTGTCCTCATCCAAATCATCTTTGTTTCTTATCTAGAAATGAACTCATTACTTGTTCTCCTTATTCGAGATTTGTTCTTAACCCTAACATCACTCTTTAGATAGATCAATCATTATAAAATATCAGATTGATAATGTGAGCCTCATATTTTAAAATCCTTCAGAATCTCCCTGTTATTCTAATGATAACCCAACCTCCATACAATAGCTTACAAGATCCTTTAGGACCACGTCTTTGTTTCCTTTCACGTCTTTGTTTACTTCTTGCTGTTGCCCCCAACATAAAGAATCTGAATAATCATTACTACAAAAAAATCTCGATTTCTCTGATCCAATCAAGATGGAACTGTTGTCAAGTTCAGTCACTAGGACACTGAATTTAAGTGGTATCTGCCTATATGATGCTCTCCAATTCCGTTGTCCTATCAAATTTACAACATTTGTGGGCTTAGTGCAAAAGACCCACTTACTCTATGTTTAAACATCTGAAAGTTACCAATTGAACCAACAGATTGTTAAACAAATTATATTCTATCCTTCTAAACTTCCAAATGTATTCACACCAACCTGTAAGGCCAAGAAGGCCAAGCGTGAATTATGAATTCTCAAATTCTTCAGCTGTACAGCAGCATGGCAGTGGCGCAAGGACAGAGGGCCTGGGGCAGCCTGTCATTTGTGCATACTACAAGGACACCCAGCCCAAAATCTAGTCTGCACCCTTGTTTTTTTTTGTTTGTTTGTTTGTTTGTTTTTTGACAGGCAGAGTTAGACAGTGAGAGAGAGAGACAGAGAGAAAGGTCTTCCTTCCATTGGTTCACCCCCGCAAATGGTTGCTACAGCTGGCGCGCTGTGCCAATCCAAAGCCAGGAGCCAGGTGCTTCCTCCTGGTCTTCCATGCAGATGCAGGGCCATCCTCCACTGCCTTCCCAGGCCACAGCAGAGAGCTGGACTGGAAGAAGAGCAACCGGGAAAGAACCGGAGCCCCAACCGGGACTAGAATCCCGAGTGCCGGCGACGCAGGCAGAGGATTAACCTAGTGAGCCATGGCGCCGGCCTAGTCTGCAGACTTGTAAGAGGTGCATCAGCACCTCTTGGCCAACCCTTTGGTCCATGAGCACACAAGTCACATGATATATGCTTGGAAGAACAGATGCAAGCCAGAGGCCCACATAGTCACTGAGAATGGCCCTGCACTGGACCAGGAAGCATTAGTTTCTGAGTATTCAGAGCATGGTGTAGACTAGAGGAAAGGCTTCCGGCGCTGGGCAAGAACATCTACTTATGGCTCTATACTCCTTCTGTCATGCGGAGCAGCAATGCCAGAGGAAAGCCAGCTTTGGGCACAGTAGCCCTCTTCCCTGCATCTAAGGGCAGTGTTTCTCTCTGCGTGTCCCCACCCAAGGTGATCACTATTCTGATTTATATTGACAATTTCCTTTCTTTTTCATTTATGTAGTTTAATTCCATATCTATGTAGTCCTGGAAGCATAGCATTTAGTTTCAGTGTTTCAAGCTTTATAAGAAGATGCCATGCTGAATATATTCTTTGGAAAACTATTTTATTTACCTAGGCAGCTAGCTATCACTTATGTATTTATTTATTTTTTTTCCTCTCTATATTGGTAATATTCATGTATTTTTGGATGTGACACTGAAGGCAATTTATTGGGACTGCTATATAATAGTCCATGATTTGAAAGATATTAATGTATGCATACATTCTCTTGGCAATGCACATTTAGGTTAACCTTAGGTTTTTGTTATTTTATAAAAGTATTGCTATAGATATCCTTGTATGTATCCCTGGTGCATAAGTGCAAGATTTCCACTTTGGTGTTTATCTAGGAATGAGTTGCTGAGTCTTATATTAGCTCTGGTTGGATCTCACAAGTTCTGACATAGAGTGTTTACATTATCATTCATTTTAAAATTTCTTTACCCTACAACTCAATTATAAGCATGTCTTTATGTTTTTTAAATAAATATTTATTTATTTATTTATTTGAAAGAGAAAGTTACAGAGAGAGAGATAGAAAGAGAGATAGATCTTCCATCTACTGGTTCTCCCCCAAATGGTCACAATAGCCAGGGCTGGGCCAGGCCAAAGCCAGCAGCCAGGGACTCCATCCTGGTCTTCTATGTGGGTGGCAGGGGCCCAAGAACTTGGGGCCATCTTTGGCTTCATTGCCAAATGCATTAGCAGGAAGCTGGATTACAAGTAGAAGAGCCAGGACTTGAGCCAGTGTTCATATGGGCTGCCAATGGATCAAGGAGCTAATTAATCCATGCGCCACAGCATTGGCCCATGTTTTTGGTTTTAACTACATGGAAATTCTTTTTTCTATTACCTTTTCCCTATCTTGTGGTCAGAGTTCTCTCTTTAAAACCCATTCTTAGGGACCAGCAAAGTGGCAGAGTGGGTTAAATCCCTGCCTGCAGCACCAGCATCCTATGGGGCATTTGTTTGAAACCCAGCTGCTTTGCTTCCAATCCAGCCCCCTGCTAATGCACCTAGGAAAGCAGCGGAAGATGGCCCAAGTGCATAGGGCCCTGTCACCCAGGTGAGACACCAGCAAGAAATTCCTGGTTCCTGGATTCTTCCTGGACCCAGTACCAGCTGTTGTGGCCATTTTGGGAGTAAATCAGTAGGTGAAAGATGTCTCTCTGTCTCTGTCTCCCCACCCCCAACTCTGTCTTTCAAATAGAAAATCAATAATTTTTAAAAAAAAGTTTAATAATAATAATAAAATAAAACCTATTCTTATTCATTAAAACTTACTTTTTTAACTTTTATTTAATAAATATAAATTTCTAAACTACAGCTTTTGGATTACAGTGGCTTCCCCCCCCCCATAACTTCCCTCCCACCAGCAACCCTCCCCTCTCCTGCTCCCTCTCCCATTCCATTCACATCAAGATTAATTTTCAATTATCATTATATACAGAAGATCAATTTAGTATATATTAAGTAAAGATTTCAACAGTTTGCACCCACTCCGAAACACAAAGTGTAAAGTACTGTTTGAGTACTAGTTATAGCATTAATTTACATTGTACAACACATTAAGGACAGAGATCCTACATGGGGAGTAAATGCACAGTGACTCCTGTTGTTGACTTAATAATTGACACTCTTGTTTATGGCCTCAGTAATCACCCTAGGCTCTTGTCGTGAGTTGCCAAGGCTATGGAAGCCTCTTGAGTTCACCAACTCCAATCTTATTCAGACAAGGTCATAGTCAAAGTGGAAGTTCTCTTCTCCCTTCAGAGAAATGTATCCCCTTCTTTAATGGCCCGTTCTTTCCACTGGGATCTCACTTGCAGAGATCTTTCATGTAGGTGTTGTTGTTGTTGTTGTTGTTGTTGTTGTTTGCCACAGTGTCTTGGCTTTCCATGCCTAAAATACTCTCATGGGCTCTTCAGCCAGATCTGAATGCCTTAAGGGCTGATTCTGAGGCCAGAGTGCTGTTTAGGACATCTGCTATTCTATGAGTCTGCTGTGTATCCCGCTTCCCATGTTGGATTGTTCTCTCCTTTTTAATTCTTTCAGTTAGTATTAGCAGACACTAGTCTAATTTATGTGATCCCTTTGACTCTTAGACCTATCAGTATGATCAATTGTGAGCTGAAATTCATCACTTAGACTAGTGAGATGGCATTGGTACCTGCCACCTTGATGGGATTGTATTGGAATCCCCTGGCACGTTTCTAACCCTACCGTTTGGGGTAAGTCCAATTGAGCATGTCCCAAACTGTACATCTCCTCCCTCTCTTATTCCCACTCTTATATTTAACAGGGATCACTTTTCAGTTAAATTTAAACACCTAAGAATAATTGTGTGTTAATTAAAGAGTTCAACCAATAGTATTAAGTAGAATTAAAAAATACTAAAAGGGATGAAGTATTAAGTTGTTCATCGACAGTCAGGACAAGGTCTGATCAAGTCACTGTTTCTCATAGTGTCCATTTCACTTCAACAGGTTTCCTTTTTGGTGTTTGGTTAGTTGTCACCGATCAGGGAGAACATATGATATTTGTCCCTTTGGGACTGGCTTATTTCACTCAGCATGATGTTTTCCAGATTCCTCCATTTTGTTGCAAGCTTACTTTTTAATAACAAAAGGAGGATATGCCTTCTCTTAAAAAAAAAAAGTTTTGTTTATTTATTTATTTGAAAGTCACCATGACTGAGAGAGAGGGATAGACCACGAAAAAGAGATCTTCCAACCACAGGCTCACCAAATGCCCACAACAACAGCCAGAGCTAGGCTAGGATGAACTCAGGAGCCAGGAACTCTATTTGGAGCTCCCACTTGGGTGGCAGGAACCCAACTACTGGGGCCATCATTTTCTGCCTCCCGGGTGCATTAACAGAAAGCAGGATTGGAAAAAGAGGCAGGGCTTTATCCCTGGCACTCCAAAATGGCACGCAGGTGTCCCAAGCAATGCTATAATTTGCTGTACCACAACATCTACCATGAAGCTTGTTTTTGTCTGAACATGTGATTAGGGTTTGTAAATATTCCATTTGTAATTGAGAATAATGTATTGTCCAAGTTCATTTGTGCTATTATAGAAAAATATCTTAGTCCAATTTTTAGAGTATAGGAAATTATTTTCTACAGTTCTAGAGGTTAGGAAGACCAGGTTCTAGGTGTCAGCAGATATAGTGACTGATGAAGTCTTGTTCCTCACTGGTGATATGTTCTGTGTCCTCACATGGTGCAAGGAATGGAAGGGCAAAAAGGGATTTGGCTAATTTCCTCCAGACCTTTATGAGACTCTAATCCATTCATTGGGGCAGAGTCCTAGAGGCTTTCTTACATCCCCAAAGGCCCTACCTCTTACTACCACAACAATTGGAATTAAGTTTCAACAGGAATTTTGGATGGGCCACACTGAAGTCATTCATTCCCCTATTTTTGGAGGCAAAGGGTTTATATGCATGCATTAGGTCAAATTTCTTAGTGGTGTTGCAGAGATCTTCTATGTCCTTGCTTATAAACAGTGGATTGGCATTTCAAAACACAAGGGCAGGGGTCCAGTGTCGTGGCTCACTTGGTTAATATTCTGCCTGCAGCGCCGGCATTCCATATGGGCGCTGGGTTCTAGTCCCAGTTGCTCCTCTTCCAGTCCAGCTCTCTGCTGTGGCTGGGAAAGGCAGTGGAAGATGGCCCAAGTGCTTGGGCCCTGCACCCGCATGGGAGACCAGGAGGAAGCACCTGGCTCCTGGCTTTGGATCGACGCAGCGCGCTGGCTGTAGTGGCCATTTGGGGGTGGGGTGCATGAACCAACAGAAGGAAGACCTTTCTCTCTCTCTCTCTCTCTCTCTCTCTCTCTCTCACTGTCTAACTCTGCTTGTCAAACACACACACACACACACAAGGGCAGTTTAATGAAATCTGTCACTATGAAGAGAGTCATTTACTTCCCCCAGATATTTGGAGGCTATTAAACTAGATATACACAAAGCTTGGAACTGTTATAACTCATTAATGAGGGCAGAGAGAGATATTTACTGAGATTCTCTTAGTGCTTTTTGCCTTAAAATCTATTTTACTTGATATGAATATAACCATACAGGCTTTATTTTTGTTACCATTTGCCTCATTTTGTCCTGTCTCATTATTGTTAGCACAATGTGGTAGATTTAATTATTAGTCCCTATTTTTCTTCTTTCCTTATATCTTATGAACCTGTGACATATTGATTTAGCCAACAGAATAGTTGTAGGAATGATGCAGATAGTGTCTTTAAATACATATAAGTGGTGAGACACACTTTTTATGTTCCTGACTTTTGTCATAAAAAGAATCTGCTTTGGATAGCCTCTGGTCAAGGAAGATAAGCTATATTTGGAGCACATCCAGGCACAATCTACTTTTTGGAGCAAAGCCCAGGTAGACAAAATAAGTTGTACATAAGCTGACCCACGGAAGCACAAGCAAGGAATGTTTACTATTGCATGCCACTGAGATTATGTGGCGGCTGCAAGCAAGAGCTGGATGACACACCATGTCTTATGTTCTAGGTATGTCTCATAAAAAATACACTGTTGGAATATTAAAGAATCCAATCATAGATTTTTATGGGTCTAGTTCATTTAGATGTGTTGGCATTGTTGATGCATTTTGAAGCACTATCCACCAATATATTTCACTGAGGTGATTAATTACTAATTTAATTTGGATTCTACTTTAAGTAAACCCTGAGACAAGGATTTGAGTGTGAATTGGAAATCTGGGATATGATTTCAAGGATAGAGGGACTGAGAAAGGGAAACCAGAAAAAAAAAATGAAAAGATAAAATAGCAAAATATGTGTGTGGCCACCTCTACAGGTAAGTGAACTCTACTGTGGATCAGACTTCTTGGTAGGAACCTAAAAGACATTTGCCAGATCAATAGTTGCATATAATGTCAGTGGAAATGCCACATACAACTCAGCAGTTGTGATTGAGACTGTTACTTGGTTACACTGGCACTAGTCCACTGTAGTCTCATGCTCCATTTCTCTCTCTTTCTTTCTTTCTTTTTTTTTTTTTTTTTTTTTTTGGTCAAAGTCATAGTTCCTGCTTCATTTCTGATTCCAATCTTCTGCTAATGCACACCACACCATGGGAGGCAAAACATGATAACTCAAGTATTTGGGTCTTTGTTTTTCTTGTGAAAGATCCAAACTGAGTTTTAGGCTCCTGACTTCAGCTGGGCCCAGCCCTGGCTATTACAGGCATTTGGGGAGTCAACTGGCAAATGGAAGATCCCTGCCTCTGTTGCTCACATTCTGTCTCTCTGCTTTTAAAATAAAATGAAAACAATTTGTTTAAGTCATAATGGTGTGTTAAATAGGGATTTGATAGAAAACATTTCCTCCACATTCTACAAGTCTTTAAGAGTATTGTTAATATCTGCCTACCACTCAGTATGCAATATTATATTCAAGGTGCTATTTTGGCTAGAGGGAAAAAAGACAGCAATTTTCAGAGCTTCCATCTGGTCTTTCCTACTATGATATCACTTATTCTGCAAATTAGAGAACCAATAGAATTCTGCCAGCAGCCATATGTATCCTCCTTGGTTAGGGACTAGGATACTATAAACAGGTTGAGTGCATGGACCCACTGTGATATAGATTTGGTCTAGGATTCCATGTATTGGCAGCCCTCTGTCGGTCTCCAGTTTAACTGGGTGGCAATGATGGTATTGTGGATTTTCTGGTATCAGAGGGAGGTCATGTCCATTATTTAACTCTAGTTCATTCTAGAGTTTTATCCTGAAGTTCTACCTTCTGGAACCATCACTGTTACCAATGGTCTTAGATTAGGTTCTCTCAAAAGCAGAACTGAGATAAGAATTTGAGTACAAGTCCTTCAAGAAAGAGTGAGGGAGGGGAAAGTGAGAAAAGCAAGATGATTAGCAAGGTAGAAGTTGAAATAAAAGATGAGCTAAGCGTAAGTTGATTGGTAAGCAGATGGAGCTTACTTCTCTTGGGAACCCTCTGAGTGTCCACATAAATCACACCTCAGAGTAGTCCCACTAAGCTGGGATATGTAGTGTCCAACCTCCATCTCAGTGATTGAGATTTGCCCCTAGTGCTAACTCCCAGGCACTCGCAGCCTGGCAGTATGTGGACCAAGCCTTTGTGTACAGGTGGGGAACACCCTCAGTCAGAGAGGGACAGCTGCGTAAAGCAGCAAGCCATTGCATGGTGTGAGATTGCTCACCAAAGCCACAGGTTGAAATGGGGAAGACTGAGGTTAATGTTCAGACGGAAATGTAAAGGTCCTAGAATGCCCACAAAAGTTTTGAAAAAGAGCAAAATTAGGAGACTAACACTTCTTAATTTCAAGATTTACAGTCATCAAAACAGTGTGCTATTGACCTCAACAGAGAGATGTCAGTGTAACAGAATAGAGTCCAGAACTAGATAAACACAAATGAAGACAATTGATCTTTGACAGAAGGACAAATGCAATTTAGTGGAGAAAGGATTGTTTTTAATAAATGGTGCTATAACTATCACATACCTGTATGCGTAAGTTTCTGCTCATTGTCTCATATCTTACATCTTAATAAAAAAAACTCAAAATGTATCACAGACTCAAATGTAAAATCTAAAACAATTACATGTCTAGACGAAAACACGACAGTAGTCTTTGTGACATTTAGATTAGGCAAAGATTTCTTAGATGACAACAAAAGCACTATCTATAAAAGGAAAAAAATGATTGTATTGAACTTCATTCAAAAATAAAGTTTTTCTTCCAAAGTGAATGATAGACAAACCATAGTCTAGAAGAAAATATTTGCAAATCATCTATCTGATAAATAATTCCTATACATAATATATAAAGAATCTCAAAACTCAACAGTGAAGAAAAAACCAACTCAATTTTTGAAAAAGACAAAATGCATCAACAAATATTTCTACCAAAGAGGAATGTAAACAACAAATAAGCATGTGAAAAGATGTTCAACATCATTAAGAATTGGAAAAATATGAGTTAAAACCACAATGTGATTCTACTACATACCTATTCTAATGGCTAAAATTAAAGAGAGCACCATAGCAAGTGTTGTCAAGGATGTGGTGAGACAGGAACTCTCATAAATTGCAAATGGGAATGTTTGAAAACATTTTAACAACTTCTTTAAAAGTTGAATATACACAACCACATGTCACTCCTATATATTTGCCAAAGAGAAAAGCATATATCCATTCAAATCCCTGCATATGAATGTTCATTGTACCTTGTTTTTGTTAATAGTCAAAAATGGTAAACAACTTAAATGTTGTTCAACATATGAGTGGATAAAAAATAGAATACAATCTGTAATAAAATAAAGAATGAACTATTGCTTCATGTGACAGCATGAAATAATTCTTTATCTCCATGGAAAATGATTGATAGCTTGCCAATATTCTACATTTCCTAATATGAATTAAGTCATCCCATGATAAAGTGACCATCATTTTGTAATGCTTAAGTCTAGACCAAGGATTAGCAAACTTTTAATGTAAAGGGTCAGACAGTAAATATTTTAGGCTTTGCAGGCCAGATGGTCTTAGCCACAATTATTCAACTCTGAGCTTTTAGCACAACGGCAGTCATGGATAATACGTAAATGAATGAGTGTGACAGTGTTCCAGCAAAAATTTATTTATAAAAACAGAAAGTGAGTGGATTTGGCCCACAGAATATAATTTATTGACTTCTGGTTAAGACATTTATAACTGGTGTCAATCTTTCTACAGTTTCCCTATTTGATGTGTTAGATCAGAGTCCAGTTGGCCATCTGCCTAACCCAATTTTGTGGATTGAACAGGATTAAGCTTCCCAAATTCATGCAGATGTTTAAACCCCGAAGTCTTATGTTAACACTAATGGATTAGTGTTACAGATTGGCAGATTAGGGTAGAGGCTTGATCCTAATATGGCACTGGAGGTGGGGTTTTGGAAAGTGATTGGATTGGATTAGGTAGAGTGGAGCTTCGTGATCAAATCATGATGCTTTATAAGGAAAGACTACATAGAGGATGAGTGTGCTCCCTCTGTCTCTCTATTCTGGCTCCCATGTGATCATTTTTCTGGCCTTACCGGATGTCTAAGCCAATGGAGCCATGGGATCTTGGATTGTGAACCTCCATAACTGAAAGCCAAAAGAAACCTTCTTCCCTCTGAAGTTGGTTCTCTCAGGTGTTTTTGCTAAAGTAACTTTTAAAAAGCTGCAAAAACACCATTCATCTGAATAACAGGGAAGAGATCAATGAACTCTGCCATCTCTGTGGTGTCAAGAAACTTGGGTATTCAGGGGACTTTTCAGTGAACAGATTCTTTACTTTACAGGATGTTTGAACCCATGAGAGGGACAAATGCTGTGGTGCAATGGACTAAGCCTCCACTTGAGATGCTTGTGTCCCATATTGTAATGCCTGAAATCGAGTCCCACCTCCACTTCTGATTCAGTTTTCTGTTAATTCACCTGAGAGGCAACAGATGACAGGCCAAGTACTTGGGTTCCTGCCACATACACACGGGAGACCTGTGGAGTTCCTGACTCCTAGCTTCACCCTGGCCCATCCCTGTCTGTTGCATCCATTTGGGGAGTGAATCCACAGATAAAAGATTCTCTCTCTCTCTCTCTCTCCCTCTCTCTCTCTCTAATGATGCCTTTCAAATAAACAGTTTTTTTTTTTAATCAAAACCCATGAGAGTGTGGCGGATTAAGTATAACTACAAAATTCTTTGTCATCCCTCCTGCCCTCATTTTGGAAATCTGGAATTTGTTTTTGTTCTGCTTGAGTCTGGGCTGGCCCTGTGACTGTTGTCTCTAATAGAATGTAATGGAAGTGATGCTGTGCCAGTTCTGGGCCTAAGCCTTAAAAAGCCTTGGAAGTTTCTGATTGTGTACTTTTGGGTACTCTGAGCTATATGTGAGTCGTCTGCTTACCCTATGAAGGTACTGTAAGGGGAGGTCACATGTTGAACACAGAGAACTAGAGGCCTTGAGAATAAAAGCAGAGAGAAGCTTAGTGAGTCCAACCTCCAAAGCTCAATGTTGCATTGCAGCCACCCTGTCCAGGCATCAGTCAAACTACAGATAGCTGCAGACCCAGCTAACATTATCTGCAATGGAATTACCAAGGTGGTCTCAGTCACCTGAGACAACAAAATTTCATATCTAAGTTTAGAGAGAGCTGAAGCAAGGAAATAAAACCTTGCATGTGGCCGGCGCTGCGGCTCAATAGGCTAATCCTCTACCTAGCTGCGCTGGCACACCGGGTTCTAGTCCCGGTCGGGGTGCCGGATTCTGTCCCAGTTGCCCCTCTTCCAGGCCAGCTCTCTGCTGTGGCCTGGGAGTGCAGTGGAGGATGGCCCAAGTGCTTGGGCCCTGCACCCCATGGGAGACCAGGATAAGTACCTGGCTCCTGCCTTCGGATCAGCACGGTGCACTGGCCACAGCGCACCAGCCACGGCGGCCACTGGAGGATGAACCAACGGCAAAAGGAAGACCTTTCTCTCTGTCTCTCTCTCTCACTATCCACTCTGCCTGTCAAAAAAAAAAAAAAAAGAAAGAAAAAAGAAAAACCTTGCATGAAGGGTCAACGCTGTGGCGTAGCGGGTAAAGCCACCTCCTTCAGTGCTGGCATCCCATATGGGTGCCAGTTTGAGTCCCAGATGTTCCACTTCCTATCCAGCTCTCTACTATGGCCTGGGAAAGCAGTTGAAGATGGCCCAAGTACTTGGGTCCCTGTGCCCGCGTGGGAGACCCGGAAGAAGCTCTTGGCTCCTGGCTTTGGATGGGCTTAGCTCCAGCCATTGTGGCCATCTGGGGAGTGAGCCAGTAGTTGGAAGACCTCTCTCTCTCTCTCTCTCCCTCACTTCTCTCTCTCTCTCTCTCTTTGTAACTCTGCCTTTCAAATAAATAAATAAATCTTAAAAAAAAAACAAACAAGCACACACACATATAAAACACAAAACCTTGCAAGAGACTGTTCAAATGAGTATTAGTATATTAGTGATTCTCAAACTAGGTTCTGTGAGATCATATAGATGTCCAAAATAAGAATACACTGGTTTCCATTTTCAAATAAGACTGAAAACTATTTTGTGAATCAAAATCAAATTGGTGGGGCTGGCGTTGTGGCGCAGTGGGTTAATGCCCTGGCCTGAAGCGCTGGCATCCCACATGGGCGCCGGTTCTAGTCCTGGCTGCTCCTCTTCTGGTCCAGCTCTCTGCTGTGGTCTGGGAAAGCAGTACAAGATGGCCCAAGTGCTTGGGTCCCTGTGCCCGTGTGGGAGACCCGGAAGAAGCTCCTGGCTCCTGGCTTCAGATCGGCACAGCTCCGGCCATTGCGGCCATCTGGGGAGTGAACCATCGGATAGAAGACCTTTCTCTCTCTGCCTCTCCTCTCTCTGTGTAACTCTGACTTTCAAATAAATAAATAAGTCTTTAAAGAAAAATCAAATTGGCAAGGTGGCCTCTATGGTGCAACAGTTAAGCTGCAGCTTGAGGCATCCATATCCTATGCCAGAGTAATTGGATTTGAGCCTCACCTCTGCTTCTGCTTTTTTTTTTTTTTTTTAAGATTTAGTTTTTTATTTGAAAGACAGAGTTATAGAGATAGAGAGAGGGAGAAGTCTTCCATTCCCTGGTTCACTCTGCAATTGGCCACAATGGCCAGAGCTGAGCCAACCTGAATCCAGGAGCCGGGATCTTCTTCTGGTTCTCCCATGAATGAGCATGGGATGGGCCCAAGAACTTGGTCATCTTCCACTGCTTTCCCAGGTTCATTATCAGGGAGTTGGATCAGAAGTGGAGCAGCCGGGACTCCAACCAGTGCCCATATGGGATACCAGCACTGCATGCTGGGGCTTTAGCCCACTGTGCCACAACACCTGTCCCTGCCTCTGCTTCTGATCCAGCTCTGTGCTATGTGCTTGGGAAGCAATAGGTGGTGGCTCATGTACTTCCCTCCCACTTATGTGGGAAGACCTGGATGGAATTCCTGCCTCCTGGCTTTGGCCTAGCCTAAATCTGACTATTGAAGGCATTTGGCAAGTGAACCGGTGAGTAAAAATATCTTACTTTAGTCTCTCTCTCTCTGTCTCTCTCTCTCTCTGTCATTCTGCCTTTCAAATAAATATAGGTAAACATTTAAAAATTTGATTGTCATATTTGTTCTAGGATTTCTCATAAGCTTTACTGTGTTCATTCATTTAATGATAAGTATTATATTATTTCTATATCTTCTCCAAGGGGAAGATATAAAAATGCTATTTGAATTTTTAAAAATATCTATATTTATTTATTTATTTATCTATTAGAAAGACAGAGTTAGAGAGAGAGAGAGAGAGAGAGAGAGAGATCTTCCCATCCACTGGTTCACTCCCCAAATGAAGAGAATTTAGTCCAGTGATGGATATAGACAAATAACCAATTATAGCAGAGAAATACAAAGTTCTATGTGAGCACAGAGGAAGGACACTCTTGAGAGTACTTTCAAAAGTTTGTGTGAAAATAGAATTATAAGGTAAGCTTATGGTGCAAAAAATGTTGAAATTCACATTAATTTTTTTCATAATATACATATTTCCATGAAATTTATGAAACCTCTCATATATACAACTTCACATTTTTTGGTACCAAAATAAAATTACCTTTTACTTTTATTTTCCATGAACTTTTTTACACACTCTTGCAATTCAGTATTGATAGTGGCAATGGGGGTTTGGGAAAGAGTAGTACAAAAGGCCTCTCAGCTGAGTATTTAAAGGTGGGTAGGAACGGCAGGGCAGAGGAGAGTAGTATCATATAGGGACACGCACAGGGATGGGACCAAGTCCTATACTTAGGGAACAGCAAGTTGCTCTACACGACTACATCAGAGAAGGATGGTGGCCCACAAGCCCAGGATGAGCTCTACAGGTGGAAGAAGAGCTGCTTTGCAGAACCCTAGCTTGTAGGCCATTTCTGTGTTGTGCAACAATGATATACTCTGCGTATTTTCCTTGTAAATGGAGTATTTAAAATATAAACATCATGTTTCTAATAAAGTTAAACATGCATCTTCACAATGACCAGACAATTCTACTCTCCAAGAAAAGTGAAAACACATGTCCACACGAAGGCTTATATAAGAATTGTCGAAGCAGCCTTATTCATAAATTTCAACTGGAAATGACCCAAATGTCCATCAAAGCAGGATAAGTTAACAAGTTGTGGTACATTTATACAATAAAATAACATTCAGTAATAAAACAGTACAAACTACTGATACACATAATAATGTGGGTAAGCCTCAAAATCATGCTAAGCAAAACAAGGCAAACACAACAGATTACACACTGAATGATGCTGTTTATGTGAAGACCAAGGGCAGGCAAAATATATTATGATGACAGAACTCAGAAAATGATTGTTCTGGGGGTGGGAGTGCATAAGGAAGGGAGAATTGATAGGAAATGGACAAAAGCCACTTCCTGAATGGTGGAAATGTTCTCTCTCTCTTTTTAAATCTCTCTTAATTTTAGGTTATGCTTATACGTATGTGTTCAAAATTCATTGACCTGAATGTGATGACATATGCATGTCAGTTAGTGATGACTATACTTCAGTTAAAAAAGCATTTAAAACAGCAACAGGAGTATTGCTTTCAAGATTCTAAAAAGAACGATACAGTTTGGTTGCATCATAATAAAGTTTTTTTCAAGTCTTGAAGCATTGTCTAGTTCAATTTACACTCTCTGTTTTCAAAGGCCTGGAAGAAAAACACAAACAAAATGTGAAAATGTTATTCAAAAAGTTAATAAGGTACAAATACTTCGTTTTAACTGCCATGTTTTGGAAATTTGGAAATTTTTAACTAAAAAAAACCTGGAAAATCCTGATTTGGGTGTATTTAAAGAGAGGTCTTTTGATACCTATAAATTAATTTATGAAAGAACTAGAGGAAATTCTGATGAAAAATGATAGAATATGAAAGAAAATTGAGTGATAAAGTCAACAGAAATTATTCTGACAAAAAGAAATAAATTTTATCAAATATTTTTCGGATAATGCAAAGAGCAATACAACACAGCATTAAAGATAAGTACTGAATAGGCTTTTTTTAAAGATCCACTTATTTATCTGAAAGGCAGAGTTAAAGGGAGAGAGAGAGAGAGAGAGAAAGAGAGAGTGAGAGAGTCTTCCATCCATTGATTCCCTCCCCAAATGGCCACAGTGGCCGGAGCTGGGCCTATCTGAAGCCAGGATCCAGGAGCTTCTTCCCAGTCTCCTACGTGGTTGCAGAGGTCCAAGGACTTGCATCTTCTGCTGCTTTCCCATGCACATAAGCAGAGAGCTGGATTTGGAAGTGGAGCAACTGAGATCTGAACTGGTGCCCACGTGGGACACTAGCACTGTAGATGGCAGCTTTATCCACTATGCCACAATGCCGCCTAACTTTTTGTTCTTCAATTATTCAATTAATTAAGAGAAATGAATTGTAAGAATTGTGGAAAAATACTTAATTTTTTTTCAAATTTGATATACAATAATGACAAAATCAAAGTCACAGTATACTATTTTTTAAAATATTTTATTTATTTATTTGAAAGGCAGAGTGACAGAGAGAGGGAGAGGAAGAAAGAGAGAGAGAGATCTCCTATCGACTGGTTCACTGCTCAGATAGCTGCAACAGCCAGCACTGGGCCAGGCAGAAGCCAGGAGCCAGGAGCCTCTTCCGGGACTCCCACATGAGTACAGGGGCCCAAGGACTTGGGCCATCTTCCACTGTTTTCCCAGGGAGGGTGGAGCAGCCAGGACTCAAACTGGTGCCCATATGGGACGATGGCCTCAGTACAGGAGGTGGATTTACCCGCTATGCCACAACACAGGCCTCCACAACATACTATTACAAAAAGAACACAAATGACATCCTGGTTAATGAGTGTCATCAATTGAAAGAATGTATAAAATTATTCACACACAAGAAAATTTGCAATGCCTGAAGTCTTATAGCTCTTACAGCTCATCTATGATAGAAATTTGATTGAGATTCTTCTGTAGTAGAAAACAATCCTGAAAATTTGCTTACATTTATGAATGAGTTATAATCCAGAAAGAAAATAAATTTGGATCAGTCATATTGAGGCAAGGAATAAATTATCATTCATTTCTCTTTATAGGGAAAATATGATAAAATTCAGGTCTTTAATTAATTTATTTGAAAAGTTAAGTAAAACAGAGAGAGAGGGAGAGACAGAGAAAAATCTTTCATCCACTGGTTTACTCCCCAAATGGCTGCAATGGCCAGGGCTGGGCTAGGCTGAAGCCAGGAGCCAGGAGCTTCATACAGGTCTTCCATGTGGGTGGCAGGGGCCCAGGGATTTGGGCCATCCTCTGCTGTTTTCCTAGGCACATTAGCAGGGAACTGAATTGGAAGTGGAACAATCAGGACTGGAACTGGCACTCATATGGGATGCCAGCATCATAGACATACCCAGCGCACCACAATGCCAGCCCCTATGATAAAATTCTTGTTATGTGGTCGACAATAAGCATCCAAAATATGAAACAAATAGAATTATAGATGTGGATAGGCAGTTGATTAATTTAAAGAAAAGTTTTCTACCTAGAATTTGTGATGTTTCTGGTATTTGTTAGAATTTTAATTTATGTGTTTGAAAGGCAAAGGGACTGAGACAGACAGACGAACTACAGAGGGACTTCCTAGCCACTGATTTACTCCCTAAGTTTCTAAAACAGCCAGGATTAAGCCCAGGCTGAAACCAGGAACAGGGAGCAGGGAACTCTATCCAGGTCTCCCATATAAGTGGCAGGGATTCAATAACTTCAGCTGTCAATGCTGCCTCCCAAGGTCTGAATTCGCAGGAAGCTGGAATCATTATTAAGCCCAGAACTCCAATGGGGAAACACAGGTATCTTTTTTTAAAACTTTTATTTAATGAATATAAATTTCCAAAGTACAGCTTATGGATTACAATGGCTTCCCCCCCATAACTTCCCTCCCACCCGCAACCCTCCCCTTTCCTACTCCCTCTCCCCTTCCATTCACATCAAGATTCATTTTCAATTCTCTTTATATACAGAAGATCAGTTTAGCATATATTAAGTAAAGATTTCAACAGTTTGCATCCACTCCGAAACACAAAGTGAAAAATACTGTTTGAGTTCTAGTTATAGCATTAAATCACACTGTACAGCACATTAAGGACAGAGATCCTACATGAGGAGTAAGTGCACAGTGACTCCTGTTGTTGATTTAACAAATTGACGCTCTTGTTCATGGCATCAATAATCACCCTAGGCTCTTGTCATGAGTTTCCAAGGCTATGGAAGCCTTTTGAGTTCACTGACTGATCGCTGTATCTTAACAGGCATCTTAATGGCTAGCCTAAACTGTCTGCTGCTTTTCAGACTTTTTTTTTTTAAGATTTATTTATTTATTTTAAAGTCAGAGCCACGGGACGGTGGAGGGGGCAGGGAGAGAGAGATCTTACATCTGCTGATTCACTCCCCAGATGGCTACGAAGGCCAGACCTGAGCCAGGAGCCGCATCCGAGTCTGCATCCGAGTTTGCATCCGAGTCTCCCACGTGGGTGGCAGGGACCCAAGCACTTGAGCTATCTTCCTCTGCCTTTCCCAGGCCATAGCAGAGAGCTGGATTGAGTGGAGCAGCCAGAACACGAACCAGTGCCAGTATGGGATGCCGGCACTGAGGGAGGCGGCTTAGCCTACTATACCATGGCACTAATCCTGCTTGTCAGACTTTCAAAACTTGAAATTCTTTATGATTTCTTTCATCCATCCAATGAATGTTTACTTTCATTCTTAATTTTTTTGTTTGTAACTTTATATTCTTTCTATTAAAACGCACTTGAAAATTATGCTAGTATTAAGTCCTGTGGACACATACCTGCCTTTCTTCAGATCATATGTTCTTCAAGGACTGGGCCTGTGATCTTTTCCTCTCTAACCTCAGAAAAAGCAGGAGCTGAACAAATATATGTGTAATTGAGGGAATGGGGACAATCTGGTGCGCAAAGCAAAAGTTTAGTGATACAGGGAGTAGTACAGACACATCTGAATCATAGGCTAAATTCTCCAGGGAACAAATATTGTTTTATCTCTTGGGATCCTTGCCTGGTTTGCTCCAATTTTAAATAAAATTTACCAGCCTTCCTATAACCTCCACCCCACTGGACACAAGTCCTAGTAAGTTAAAATTAAATATTGAACATTGGAGTCTGTATGTAGCCTTTTCTATAAATTTGAAAGGACATACATTTTGGGAAGCAATATTAGAAATGCTTAAGTAAGGTCTGAACCTTTGCTGAAAACCCAGGTATGTCTTGAATAACTTAATTACCTACTTTTGCATTGCTTATCACAGTGAAAATCGTTTTACAATACAATTAAAGTTATGTGTCATTTTAAGGGCTGGTTTGCCAGGGGAAGTAATTTGTTACATTTACAGTCCTAAGTAGAAATGGTAAAATTACCAGGCAGTAGGTTTGCTTGAAGAAGCTGCCTGGTCAGGCAGCTCCACCATTATCCTTTCCAAACAGATGTGATCCTATTTTTAAAGACTTCTGGGAAAGGGAGATTCCCTAGCCTCCCTTAGCAACCCATCGTGATGTTTAACAACACTTGCTGTCAGGGGTGCTGCTTCTCTGGGCCTGCCTTGGGTATTTTTACATTTCTATGTATTGGTGTTTTTCCTCATAAACTTTTCTTCTTTTAGGACTAATTTTGTTCCCTTACTTCTTTGCCTTTTTCAGCTAAATTTATTTGTAGGCATCTTTTTTTGCAAATAAAAATGGAATTTAAAAATGACTGAAAATAGAAATAAAAGTATGTAATTTATTATTATGTATCACACACATTTAGGATGGGAAATAAATTGTAGCTTAGATTTTATGCAGATAGTACACAGACATTTGATATTCTTTTTGAAACATATTTATTTATTCATTTGAGAGAGGAGGAAGAAGAGAGAGTGAAAGAGTGAGAGAGCGAGAGAGAGAGAGAAAGAAAGAGAAATCTGCTGGTCACTCCCCCAAATGTCCACACAGCCAGGGCTGGAGGCTGAAATTAGGAACCAGGAACTCCATCTGAGCTTTCCATGTAGGCACAAAAACTCAAATATTTGAGCCATTATCCACTGCTTCCTAGGAAGCAGAGAGCTAGATCAACAGCTAAGTAACCAGGGCTCGAACCAGCACTCCAACAAAAGATGTTGACATCCCAAGCCATGGCTTAACCCATTGCACCACAACAGCCACCCAAGGCATTTGATATTCTATCTCTACGTCTATTTCTGTTAGACATTTCCAAACTTGAGTTAAGGACAAATATCAGTTTATTGGAAAACATTATTAGTGGTTTGAAACATTTAAACAGTTATAGTTTTACTTTAGGCTTTTGCCTGTTGTGAATGCTCTCCAAATTTTTAAGTTGGTAAGTTCTGAGCTGGAGACTACATTTGAAAAGAGGTCTGAGTAGTTCTGAATATTTTGGGCAGAACTCCTCTTTGATTTCTGTCTTGTTAATTTAAAATGTTTGCCTCTTAGTCCATCTGTATACATATATTCCAATAAAGCTGAAGCACCCACTTCACCACATCTCATGGGAGAGGTATAATCTGACAGGTGTCAAAAAATAATATTTTGAAATAGTTCTTATTATCAGATACCTAAAGTTCCACTTAGTGTTTCATTTAAAAGGACCTATTTCTTTGTAGACTCTTTTTTTTTTTTTGACAGGCAGAGTAGACAGTGAGAGAGAGAGAGACAGAGAGAAAGGTCTTCCTTTGCCATTGGTTCACCCTCCAATGGCCGCCACAGCCGGCGTGCTGATCTGATGGCAGGAGCCAGGTACTTCTCCTGGTCTCCCATGGGGTGCAGGGCCCAAGCACTTGGGCCATCCTCCACTGCACTCCCTGGCCACAGCAGAGAGCTGGCCTGGAAGAGGGGCAACCGGGACAGAATCCGGTGCTCCGACCGGGACTAGAACCCGGTGTGCTGGCGCCGCAAGGCGGAGGATTAGCCTAGTGAGCCGCGGGGCCAGCCGAACTTTGTAGACTCTTTTTAAAATGGAAGAATTTTCTAGAATGATAAGACTTTACTAAATATATTGCAAGAAACTGGCCCAAGGCTTCTCAGACAAAGCATTGAGTGTCTGACAGACATCTGGGAACAGAGGTAAGAGAAAGTGGTCTTGTGTTGACTTGGCTCAGACATTCTTATTTGTAACTTCTGCTTTCATTCTCACATATATGGCCACCTTATTAGAGTTAATCAAAGGGGTAAATGGCTACCCAGGGGGTTGTGAGGGGTCTGGGTATAGCTCCAGAGCTCCTGGACCTGGACTTCACTCCTCCTGTCTCACTTGCCTCCTATTCTCAGCCTCTGATTGACAAACACAGACACAATTTTAACTGATCTTTGATTGCATCCAGAATGATACAGCCATATTGTAAGTAACTCCCGGAAACTGGAAGTTCACAATATGGGTGCCTGGTGCCAGTATGGTGCTGCAGGCAGCTAAGGCGCCACCTGCAACATCATCATCCCATACTGGTGCACTGGTTGGAGTCCCAGCTGCTCTGCTTCCAATCCAGATTTCTGTTAATGAGCCTAGGGAAGCAGGAAATGACAGCCCATGTACTTGGGCTCCTGCCATGCATGTGGGAGACCCAGATGGAGTTCTGGGCTCATGGCTTTGTCCTGTATCAGCCCCAACTATTGGGGCCATTTGGGAGTGAATCAGCATATGGAACCTTGCTTGTACACTCTCTCACTTTGCCTTTCAAATAAATAAGTAAATCTTTAGAAAAAAAAAAAACAGATCTTGGTTCCAGCATGATAGGTTCTAGTGCCAGCATAGTGAGATCCTCCTTTGGGGTTACAGATGGCCTGCTTCCTGTCTTCACAGGATGGAAAGAGAGTGCATTAGTTCTCTTGCCTCTTCTTATAAGGACAATAATCCCATTCATGAGGACTCCTCCCTTATGCCTAATTACCACCCAAAGCACCCACCTCCAAATATCATCATTACCTCATTGGGAATTAGATTTCAACACATGAAATTTGGGTGACACATTGGGTCCATAACACCTACTAAGAAGGTGGATGAAGTTTATAATCTGCATCACTCTGTTTAGTGCTTGCTTTTTCTCCAACTATGTCATAGAATATAATTCTGTGTTAACTTTGTCTTCCTTTTCATATGGTTTTTGAAAGCAATAAGACTGGAGTGTGTTTGGTCTATAAAAAAAGACACTGCTTGGGATAACTGCGTCTTGTTCCAGATTGCCTGAGTTTGAGTCCTAGCTCCACTCCCAGTTCTGGCATTCTTCATTTTTTAAAAAATATTTATTTTATTATTTGCGAGGTAGAGTTACAGTGAGAGGGAGAGACAGAGAGAAAGGTCTTCCATCCGCTAGTTCACTCCCCAAGTGGCCACAATAGCTGGAGCTGAGCCAATCTGAAGCCAGGAGCCAGGTGATTCCTCTGGGTCTCCCATGTGGGTGCAGTGGCCCAAGCACTTGGGCCATCTTTCACAACTTTCCCAGGTCATAGCAGAGAGTTGGATTGGAAGAGGGGCAGCTGGGACTAAAACGGGCACCCATATGGGATGCCGGCATAGGATTAACCTACTGCGCCATAGCTCCAGCCCCACTGGCTTTCTTCTAATGTGCACCATAGGAGGCAGCAAGGAATGGCTCAAGTAATTGGATTCCTGCTGCCCATATGAAACACAAAAATTGAGTTCCTGGCTCCTGGCTTTGGCCTGGCCTGGCCTGGCCTGGCCTAGTCGTGGTTATTGTGGGCATCTGGGGAGTGAACCAGCATATGTCTGACTCTGTTTGTCTCTATGTCTTTGCCTTTCAAGTAAAATAATTTTTTTAAAAAAGAAATGTCTCCTCTTGCCTTTTTCTAGAACCTAGCATAACATTAAGAACAATAAAGAACTGCCAGATTCATGTTACCTCACTCCATTAAAACAGGAGGCCCAGGGCCATTATTGTGACATAACAGGTTAAGCACCAGCCAACAATGCTAACATCTCATATGGGTGCCAGTTCCAGTTCTGGCTGCTCCACTTTCAATCCAGATCTCTGCTAATGCACCTGGGAAAGCACTGGAAGGTGACCAAGGACTTGGGCCATTGCACTCACATGGAAGACTGGAATGAAATTCCTGGCTCCTGGCTTCAGCCTGACCCAGCCCCTGCCATTGAGGCCATTTGAGGAGTGAACCAGCAGATGGAAGATTTCTCTCTCTCTCTCTACTTCCTCTCTGTAACTCTGCCTTTCAAATAAATAAAAATAAATCTTAAAAAAAAGGAGGCCCACATATCACTCTCAGCTTCACTCTCAAATGATTTCCCCTAAAGATAAAAGTTGTTAAAGGTATTACTGTTTTGTAAAGAGTGTGAAATAATGTAAAAGTTGTCCAAATAGTTTTAAAAAGTATACAGGTTGCATCCTCCAGGACTGAGATCACAGATAAGAACACATTGACTATGACAATTACATGGCAACACAAACAGAAGAAGAGTCTGCCTGAACTAGAGGAAACTTCTACACATCTGGAGCTGTATCTCCACGGTTCAGTAGATTCTTAGTCTTCTCACTGGGTCTGCCAATCAAGAACCTTAGGAGAGTGGTTTTTTGGCAAATAACTCCTGACTACTTGAAATGAGGCAGATACCACTAGAGCGTTTCAGAGGCCAGACACCAGCTGGTAATCATACATTTCAATTATTTGAAGTTTGGATCAGAAAGCTAAAGGTGAAGTCTTACCTCATTTGTCAAATGATGTCATTCGTTATTGAATCAGGACAAACCAACTAACATCTGAAGTATAATTTTGGTTGCTATTTATAATGTATTCAACAGTTCTTTTGGCTTGGCTAGCTTCTTTAATTGTGTGTAACTTTCACATTCATTAAAAACATGGGGAGACTAGGAAATGACCTACACACATAGTGCTCCAAGCAAATCAAAGCTGCTCTCCATACGCCAAATGAATGCCACAGGAACCTCTCCAAGCGAATGCAATGAGCTTTGACAGCACCTGTGGTATCTGGAGACAACACTTTTTTTAAAATGAGAATTACACATACCTAGGCTCACAAAAAGAGAGAGTTCTATGAACGAGTCAGTGAACATTCTAAGACACTGATAACAAAACAGAAAAATACACTAATAGACAAAGGTATCGACACTGGGAAATCTCTACACATTTCTTACTGAGAAGTAAGTGAATTTACTATTAAAGAACTTTCAAACGAAGGCTGGCATTGTGGCATAGCGGGTAGATACAGCCTATGATGTCCAGGCTGTTCCACTCTTGATCTGGCTCCCTGCTAATGGCCTGGAAAAAAACAGCAGAAGATGGCCCAAGTGTTTGGGCCCCTGCCACCCACAGGGGAGACCTGGTTGAGGGTCCTGGCTCCTGGCTTCAGCCTGGCCCAGCCCTGACTATTGCAGCTGTCTCTGGCGTGAACCAGCAGATGGAAGAACTCTCTCTCTCTCTCTCTCTCTCTCTCTCTCTCTCTCTCTCTCTTCCCTCTCTTCCCTCTCTCTCTATAATTCCTTAAAATAAATAAATAAACCTTTTTTTAAGAGGCTGTAAAGGATAAAATCTTGGTAACTGTGACACTGGCCCTGGAAAGAAGAGAAACCACAGTCTGACACAGAGTATTTTCTATTGACCACCCTATTTGTAAATGGAGCCATCATCATCACCTTCATCACAAAAGCTAGTATGTGCTAAGTACTTCCTCCCATGTGCCAGGTACTGTTCTCAGAATGTCAACTTGTCCTAATTCATTTTATCCTCTCAAAAATTCCATGAGGCAAATGCTATTACTAGGCCCATTATAAAGATGAGAAAACTAAGGTCATATGAGTAAGAAGTGTAGAATATTGGAATATTAGAGTTGCAAGGAAATTGGGCCTCACCTATAATTCCACTCTTAATCTATAGATTAAAAAATTTCACTGTGGTGTAGCAGGTAAAGCTGCCATCTGCAGTACCAGCACCCTATATGCATGTTTGAGTCCCAGTTGTTCCACTTCCAATCCAGCTCTCTGCTATAGCCCAGGAGAGCAGTACAAGATGGACCAAGACCTTGGGCCCTTGCACCCAGGTAGGAGACCCGGAAGAAGCGCCTGGCTCCTAGCTTCAGTTGGCTACCAGTTTGAGTAATGGCTACTCCACTTCTGATCAAGCTCTCTGCTATGGCCTAGGAAAGCAGCAGAAGATGGCCCAAGTCCCTGGGCCCCTGCACCCTCATGGAAGACCCGGAGGAAGCTCCTGGCTCCTGACTTCGGATTGGTGCAGCTCCAGGCATCGTGGCCAACTAAGGAGTGAACCAGCAGATGGAAGACACCCCCCCCCATCTGCCTCTCCTTCTGTCTCTGTCTAACTCTGACTTTCAAATAAATAAATCTTAAAAAAAAATAAAAAATAAAAAAAGAAGAAGAAGTGAAGCAGCCTGGACTTGAACCACTGCCCTTATGGGATGCCAGCATTGCAGGTGGCAGCTTAACCCACTACAATACATCACAGGCCCCAAGGATGAGGTTTCATTTTCTTTTGTTTTTAAGAATTTATTCATTTATTTTAAAGGCAGAGCTACGGAGGAAGAAGGAGGGAGAGAGTGAGATTTTCCATTCGCTGGAAGGACTGCAGTGGCCAGGGCTGGTTCAGATCAAAGCCAGGAGCTTCCCCCTGGTCCCTGGCATGGGCACAGAGGCCGTAGAAACTGAGCCATCCTCTGTTGCCCTCCTAGGCACACCAGCAAGAAGCTGGGTCTGAAGTGGAGCAGCTGGGATGGGAACCGGCATATACATGGGACATGGGCACCACAGACGATGGCTTAACACCACAGCACTGGCCCCTTCAAGGATGAGCTTTAGAGGTACCAATTTGTTGTTTTTAGCATATCTTTAAGTTGATATATGTATATAAAGAGTAATATATTTATGAGAAATACTTTTTACTGCATTTTAAAATCAGAATTGCCTACAAAACATTTACTGAAAAGGATATACACACATAATATACACATATCTGAGATGTTACATAAACATTACTTTCTTTCTACTATACAATAAAAATCTTAGGCTCTAACTAAGCCACCTAGGCAAATATCACATTTTCTGTGTACAGGGGAAAAATGGAAAGATTAGACTTTTCAGAGTAATGTAAATTTGGGAGTTGCTTCATTAACATGATGATCTGAACTTGTAAGTATCTACTAATAAGAGAAAGACACCCTTTACAGATGTTCAGAGGGCTATTATTTTTACTCCTCTTCTCTGATAATACAATGGATATGCTAAGACAAGCCGGGGGTGGTAACTAAGGGCTTCATTTATCTGAAATTAGAAGTGCCCATAATGGGTTGGCAGGGCTGTGGGCAGCATTGTGTGCTTCTCAGCTCTCTCTAATTAGCCGTAGAAAAATGTGAAGGACAGCACCCACATTATCCAAATTCTCTTTAGGATTTGCTACCTTAAAAACTATTTTCCTTTTGTATTATCAATATGTATAATTATGCTTTCAGAAAGCCCTCTGCCTTGGAATTCTTTCCTTGCTGACCTGTCACCCAGTTACAAGTCATGTTCAGCAGCCAGTATTTATTTACTGAGGGTGGTTTCTGGGGAACGTTTCAGAATTAATTAATAGACTAACACGGATAACTTCTTTTTGTGAAATCCATATGTCCGTCCTCTTCTGGCCAAGAAGGCATTTCCCTGGGAGTCTCTTACATCATCTCTTAGGACTTTCTCCTCTGGTGTGGCCCCTCCCCTGTGCAGCCACACTGGCCTTTCAGTTCCTCATTGCACTGAGAGCTGCTTCTTGTCTTGGGGTTTTTGCTCTTTCAGTTCTCTTTTCTGGGACCTTCTTTCCCTGCTCTTCATCAGTTGGTTCCCAGCCCAAATGTCAACTCTACAAATACCTTCACTCCCATCCAGGACTGCTCCATCCTACTGATTTATAATTTACTGATTCTCTTTTGTTCCTTTTTGTCATTTTTCACTATTTGAAATTGTCCAATTCGTTAGTTTATTTTCTATCAGCTCTCCAATCAGTATATGAACCGCATATAGCCTAAAGGCTTCGTCAGCCTTGCTTGCCCAATATCTTCTGTCATACAGATACACGATATTATTTGTTAAATATGTAAGTACACACATGTACACACATACATATACTACTCAAAAAAGAAAAAAAAAACCTAATGTCAGTTGAAGGTAAAATACTGATAATCTTGGGGACATATTAACTCAAAAGGGACATAAGGAGGTTGAAGTGTTAAAAATATTCCCCATTAATCTGAGTTACAGTTACACACACAAAGGTATAATAAACCTAGTGATGTAACCTTATTGAAGCTCCTGGCTCCTGGCTTCAGCCCGGTCCAGCCCTGGGTGTTGAGGCCATTTGGGGAGTGAACCAGCAGATGGATAATATCTCCCTCTCCCTTACTCTCTTTAACTCTACTTTTAAAATAAATAAATAATTTTTTTTTTTTGACAGGCAGAGTGGACAGTGAGAGAGAGAGACAGAGAGAAAGGTCTTCCTTTTGCTGTTGGTTCACCCTCCAATGGCCGCCGCGGCCGGCGCACTGCGGCCGGCGCACCGCGCTGATCCGATGGCAGGAGCCAGGAGCCAGGTGCTTTTCCTGGTCTCCCATGGGGTGCAGGGCCCAAGCACCTGGGCCATCCTCCACTGCACTCCCTGGCCACAGCAGAGGGCTGGCCTGGAAGAGGGGCAACTGGGACAGAATCCGGCGCCCCGACCGGGACTAGAACCCGGTGTGCCGGCGCCGCTAGGCGGAGGATTAGCCTAGTGAGCCGCGGCGCCGGCCTAAATAAATAAATTTTAAAAATTATTTATTTATTTGAAAGTCAGAATTACAGAGACAGAAGGAGAGACACAGAGAGGTCTTCATCTGTTGGTTCACTCCCCAGTGGCTGCAACAGCCAGGGCTGAGCCAGGTCAAAACCAGGAGGCAAGAACTTCATCTGGGTCCTCCACATGGAGCGCCAGTCTTTGGGCCATCTTCCACTGCTTTTCACTGGCCATTAGCAGGGAGCAGGATCAGGAGTAGAGCACCTGGATCTTGAACTGGCACCCACATGGGATACTGGTGTCGCAGGCAGCAGCTAGTGGCTATGCTCCACACCGGCCCTTCAATACAGTGCACTCTTAGCAGAATCTTCTAGTTTTGGATTCCACAATCTAGTCCAGGAGAAATGTTTTTTTTTATTTTTTAATTTAATTTTATTTTTTTTGACAGGCAGAGTGGACAGTGAGAGAGAGAGACAGAGAGAAAGGTCTTCCTTTGCCGTTGGTTCACCCTCCAATGGCCGCCGCGGCCGGCGCGCTGCGGCCGGTGCACCGCACTGATCCGATGGCAGGAGCCAGGAGCCAGGTACTTCTCCTGGTCTCCCATGGGGTGCAGGGCCCAAGCACTTGGGCCATCCTCCACTGCACTCCCTGGCCACAGCAGAGAGCTGGCCTGGAAGAGGGGCAACCGGGACAGAATCCGGCGCCCCGACCGGGACTAGAACCCGGTGTGCTGGCGCCACTAGGCGGAGGATTAGCCTAGTGAGCCGCGGCGCCGGCCCAGGAGAAATGTTTTTAAAACAATGTGGGGGCTGGTGCTGTGGTGTAGTGGGTAAAGCTGCCGCCTGCAGTGCCAGCATCCTATACGGGCACCAGTTTGAGCCCCAGCTGCTCCACTTCCTATTCAGCTCTCTGCTGTGGCCTGGGAAAACAGTAGAAGATGGTTCAAGTGCTTGGGCCCCTGCACTGCATGGGAGACCTGGAAGAAGCTCCTGGCTCTTGGCTTCAGATTGGCTCAGCTCCAGCTGTTTTAGCCATCTAGGGAGTGAACCAGTGGATGGAAAACCTTTCTCTCTCTCCTTCTCTCTCTCTCTCTCACTCTCTGCCTCTCTGTAACTCTGCCTTTCAAACAAATAAATCTTTTAAAAAGTAAATAAACTTTATATTGACCTATAAAAAATGATGAAAAATCAGAGGGTGGCATGGCACACATCAATTCGTTTGAACAGAAGGTCTTCATATGTTCATCTATATGGCAAAGATGCAAATGAGACATGACTTCTCAATATGTAGTTCCTTTGTAACAACAAAACAATAAAAAAAACTATTTTTAACTATTTTTTAAAATAAACTTTACTTATGTGAAAGAGAGAGGGAGGGACACACACAGAGACATTCCATCTGCTCCTTCACTCCCCCAAATGGCCACAACAGCAGAGGCTGGGCCAGGCTGAATCCAAGCTCCTGGAATGCCACCTGGGTCTCCCATGTGTTTGTCATGGGCCCAAGTACTTGGGCCATTCTCAGCTGCTTTCTCGGTGACATTAACTGGGAGCTGGATTGGAAGTGGAGCAGCCAGGACTCAAAGCAGCACTTCAATATGCGATCGCAACTTCACGAGGAGTGACTTAACTCATTGTGCCACAATGACAGCCTTCCAAAAAACCTTTTTGAAAACATATAAAACAATTAAATTTTAAATAGTTACACTCTATTAAAGTCACTGCCAGCAGCCTCATCTGTATAACTAGACTTGAAAATTTCAGTTATTTGTTTACTTATTTGAGAGACACAGAAAGAGGGAGAGGCATCGAGAGATCTTCCATCTGCTAGCCTACTCCTCAAGTGATCACAGGGGTTAGGCCAAGCCAAAGCCAGCAGCCAAGATTCCACCCAGATTTCCCATGTGAGTTACACACACTCAACTATGTTAGCCATCGTCTGCTGCTTCCCAGCCTTATTAACAGGAGCTGGATCCGAAGTGGAGCAGCCAGGACTTGAATTGGGATAGAGACGTCCCTAGTAATAGCTTAACACATTATGCCACAACGCTGGACCTCAGGTGAACTTTTGAAATAATTGACTCAACCCTATTGAGTAAATGATATGTTTTGTGATTTTAATTTTCCCTGTGGAAATATCCTGGAACAGAATATGTATTTCCTATGACTCTTGTTCAAAATGTATTGCTACAACACACTTGTTTCTTCCTGCTTTGGGTTCATGATACACATTAATAGTTGCAGGGGACTACCTCAGCAGTTACACTATTGTCAGCCCAGTAACAGCTAAGTGAGCCCACCCTATCCACGTAATTTTCCTATCACCTTCCTCATTGAGAGTACCCTCTTCTGGATTTGAGGTGACATTCTCTCATCAAATCATCTCTTTGATGTAATGCTTTTAACTGGTGATCTTATTTTATTACACAGGATTTCTAAGGGCCCAAATTGCTGCAAAAAGCTTAATGACAACTATTTGACATTGTTTCCTTTTGTTTTTCTGTTCTCAACTCAGAGTTCAAAGCTAATGAAAGAGGGTCAACTCTACCATAGACCAACAGATAGATTGGGAGTGAGTCAAGTCACTGTTCTCAGAAATCCTAGAAGTTTAAGGACTTTGGTACCAAGGAAAAGACCTCAACAGTCATTTCAAGAATAATGCACATTTTCCCCTAAAACTTTTTTAAAAAGATTTATTTATTTTATTTGAAAGGCAGAGTTACAGAGAGAGAAATGTATTAAAGCTGATAATGAGAACCAGGTTTTCCCAGTTGAATTTACATGGCCTAGGTGTTAATCAAAATCTCTATCCTCTAATTCTTATTACTACCATTCACCCTCCTATGAACACCTATTTCTTTAAGATTGGAAGTGGATGTTTTGACCCAAGACAGCATTGCTAAAGCTCGGGGGGGCGGGGGGGAATTTGAAGGTCCTTGAGCCCTCTCCCTTGTTCTGCTCTTTTTACTCCCCTTTCTTCCTGTTCCCTTTTTTTCTGTAAAATTTTCAAGAGTTCAGATTTCAGAAACTTAGGGTTGAAAGGAAACCCCTCATTGTTTGAATGAGGCCCAGAAAGGGCACAAGTCTGCCACCAGCTCAGGATCAGAGCTGGGGCCTGCATCTGTGCTAACAGGGCCACCCACCTCGCTCCTGCCTCATCAGCCTGGGTCCTTGTGACTGCTCTGCTCACAGGCTCTGAGCAGAGGCATCATCAGCTGCCAAAGATGTTGCTTTTGTGTTTGCCCCCCCCCCTCCATGTTTCTCCCTCTTTTACCCTTCAGTTGTGTTCTACTCCTAGCCCCTAGTATGCCTGCTAGTATGGTTAGCCCATGCTTTGGGCTTCTCTGTTTCAACCCCCTTCATCTACACCTGCCTTTATCATTGCCATCCTATGCTTTGTCAAGATAAATCAGTCTGAGTCCTAAGTTAGCTGTCACTTTGAAAACACAATCTAATAAATTAATCTTTCATAAGAAGTTAATGACTAATTAGGAGCTTAGGAGTTAGGAGTGTGCTATTTATAGTTAGTTTGTAAGGGAAGATTTCTACAGATATGAAGACTTAACCTTAAGCAGTAATGGTTAAGTGGAAAGATTTCAGCTCTAGCTGATTTTGGAGTTGTAGGACGGTGATAGAAGAAGACAGGATAGGGTTGTGATTGATGTGATACTCTTAAATTATTAATGTTGTATCTACATTTCCCTATATCTAAGGCAGCACTTCAGGCATTAGTAATCCTAGGTGGAGTCTTATTCTTCTTGGCTGCTTCTTAATATGATTTGTGTTCTTTAGTCTTTAAGAAGATTATCCATGAGGTATCACTGTATCTTTGTATACACAAAGATATGGTGTAGGCATCCCTTGAGGGCTCTCCAGAATGTAAGAAGCTAGTTTCACTAGCAGCTTGGACTGCTAAAACTTGCAGTGTACTTCATAAACTGGACAGGGTTGGTCCCAGCCTAAACCAGGAAACCATCATCCACTAGTTTGCTTGCCTCTGTTCAACCCTAACAGCTGACTGCTCCAGCTCCCTTCCCTTCTCTCTTCCCACAGGAAGAGAGAATGATCAGCTGGATCATTCACTGGGATAATTTTCTGTTTTTCAAGCTTTTATTTTATTTATTTATTTGAAAGGCAGAGTGACACAGAGGGATAGGAAAGGATCTTCCATCTGTTGGTACACTCCCCAAATGCCTGCAATGTCCAGGGCTGGGCCAGGTCCATGACAGGAGCCAGGAGCCAGGAACTCCACTTGGGTCTCTCATATGGGTACCAGGAACTCAAGTGGTTGGGCCATCATCTACTGTCTCCCAGGGTGTACATTGGTGTTTGCAGGATTCTGGATCAGAAGCAAAGTTGGGGACTTGATCCTAAGCACGCCCACATGGGATGTGGGCATCTCAAGGGGTGGCTTACCTTGTTACAGCACAATGCCTGCCCCCTTTTTCTTTCCTAACATATTTTTGTAAAAATAAAGCCTGGTTAAAATAAGAGCCATAATTATATTTTTGTACGGGAAAAGAACCAGTTTGCTATGGGAGGTCACATGAAACCTGAGGAATGTGATAAAGACAGGAGAGGGCCTCTCAGCAGCCAGCCCAGTCCAATCCCAGAGGCAGAGTAAATGGTGGTCATACTTTGATGAGAACAGCAGTCACCTGGAAAACTTATTTGCTATGGAGTTTCCCAGATCCTGACCTTGAGGATTCCAATTTTATAAATCTAAGGCACAACCCCAACTTCTTTTCTAAAGATTTATATGTTCATTGCAGAGTTACAGAGAGGCACGGTGCGGGGGGGGGGTCTTCCATCTGCTGGTTCACTCCCCAAATGGCTGCAATGACTGGAGCTGTGCTGATCCAAAGCCAGGAGCCAGGAGCTTCTTCCAGGTCTCCCATGCAAGTGCAGGGGCCCAAGGACTTGGGCCATCTTATACTGCTTTCCCAGGCCATAGAAGAGAGCAGTATTGGAAGTGGGGCTGCCGACACTTGAACCAGCGCTCATATGAGATGCAGGCACTGCAGGCAGCCACTTTGCCTGCTATGCCACAGTGCTGGCCCCACAACCCAGATTTTTAATTAAGCAGATAGTCTACAGGTGGTCTTTGGAATATACATAGGGAAATTCTAGAGTATGGGGTGACATGTGGTTAGCTGGATGTCTAGAAGTTCTGCCTATCTTATGAAAACTACAAGGAGAAGCGCTGCATCCTTCCACTAACAGACCTCACCTAGAATCACAGAAGGATTCTGGCTGATGGATCCTTCAGTAGCATCATTCTCTGTGCATCCCCACCAGAGGACATAAACCCCGGGATGAAGAGGATAGCCTACATTATTAGCACACTGGAACTTGTATCCTAGCAACAATTCAACAGACAGGCAGGTTTCCCTCAAAATTCTTTTCTTCAATTAATTTTTAAAGACCTAAATATTCTTCACACATAAATCATGACACCACCTAATTTTTCTCCATATACTAATTAAAGCCGATGAGTAGGAAGTGGAAGCTCCATCAGATAGGGAGTGCTAAGTCACTGCTTTTTACTAAGACCTAAGGCTACATTCCATCTATTCATCGGAACCCCACAGCAGGTAACCCCTGCGGTGCCTGATTTACAGTGCAGTAAATTTTTCTGAGGCAATAGCATGCCGGCTAATTCATTGTGAACAGTCTTAAGGAGGGATCCATTACAGTGATTTATATAAAAGTTATAGTCATAAGACCTCAGACACACAATCCTGAGCAATTCCCCAATATAAAAAAAAAATAGAGAAAAGAAGGCCAAAAGACTTAGGGGAAATAGTAGACCCATCAACCCCACCCCAGTGTGCTCAAATCCTTTTCTTTTTTTTGGGGAACAGCATTTATTTCCCCATGAAGACTTCCCCATCCCTCTTCCAGATCCATATGTGACCAATCAGGTCCTCTGCCAGCCAAGCCTGAGGGTGGTTCACGTGCAACGAGAGGACTAAGGCTGCCTGAGCTACCTGACAAGGTCTTTTCCCACTAAACCAGGCAAAGGATGATCTAGAATCGCCGCCACCACCCTGCCGAAGGTTTGGGAAGCAGAGGTACGAAGAGCTGCGAGATGGAGAAAGACTGAGATAAGAGCATCTGCGCCCTAGGATCTCACAGAGTTGGATGTAGGTCTTTGGTTTGCGGTTATGGGCATTGATGAAAGCCCATTCTTCATTGAACTTATTTGAGGATTTAACTGAGTCTTGGCAAGTGACATGGGTGTGTTTGGTTCTAGAAGCATTGTGTACAATGTCTCCTGCCTGTGTCATCAGTGTCAGTGGGACCCAGGTCTCCTGCCCCGGTACACCAGGCTCCAGGCTCTACAGCAGTAGGTCTTGAGCTTTAGAACGCCTACCAACTATGATATCTGCTAGAAATGCACAATCCTATGCCTACAAAGATTCGGATTTAGTGCAACGGGTTGTGAAGACCCAAATCCTGTCTTTTCTCATGCTTTTATTCTGAGTCAGAGTCCTTGCAGTGGCCTGGGAGGCGGTTCCCTGGTCGTCCCATTCTATTGCAGTCACAGTGTTCCTGTTGAGGTCTGCAAACATTTCAGCACTTGGAGCTTTCCCTCAGCTGTTCCCTCTAGCTGCAGACTCTGTTCCCCAGATACCTCCTCTACGTCATTTCCTTCAAACCTGGGCAGGAAGCTCGCTTCCCAACAAGTTGCATTCTGAACTTCCTATTTCATATAACAGCATAATTGCCCCCATCCTTTACCTTATTTTAGGCTCCTCCTGTTCAAAATTCTTTGCCTTTCCAAGTCCTATATAATACGTTTCTCCTGTTTATGTCTCTCCTGTTCCTCCGCCCACATGAAAGCAGAGCTCTTACCCCTGCTCACTGAGTATCCTGAACATCTTCGGCACTCGCAGTCACTCAATAACTTTTGACTGAAAGTGATTTCATCTCGGGGCGGCGCTGTGGCGCAGTGGGTTAGTGCCCTGGCCTGAAGCGCCGGCATCCCATATGGGTGCCGGTTCTAGTCCTGGCTGCTCCTCTTCTGATCCAGCTCTCTCCTATGGCCTGGGAAAGCAGTAGAAGATGGCCCAAGTCCCTGGGCCCCTGCACCCATGTGGGAGATCTGGAAGAAGCTCCTGGCTCCTGGCTTCGGATTGGCGCAGCTCCGGCCATTGCGGCCAATTGGGGAGTGAACCATTGGCTGGAAGACCTCTCTCTCTGCCTCTCCTCTCCTCTGACTTTCAAATAAATAAATAAATCTTTTTTAAAAAAAGTGATTTCATCTCAAAGTGATTTTCTGACAACATTCTGAAGCAGGCAATATGCCACGTAGCTAGTTATGATCACACTTTCTTAATACCCACAGCCCATATTACCAAATTTTCTTTTCCTTTGAAACTGAGGAATGGACAAATGATGACAAGAAGTTCTTGCTTCTGTTGTCCATTTGGGTGCCCCCTACCCAGCAGTTATCTCCCACAATGCCTCTTGTCACAGGGAAAAGGAATGCTTGTTACTCTGAACATTCACAAAGCATGAATGGCATGTTTGGGATATAGACAAAACATGAGGGACTTTAAAAGGGTTGTGGAAAATGAAAAGATGTCTATTTTTGGTGCAATGCTTTTTGAAATCTGTGTGTTTTTCATAATATGTATTTTCCACGAATGTTCTGAAGACCTCTTCGTGTGTTGTGAGGGCGATGCTCATATAGAGGAAGTCCATGCAGCCCTCTGAGCGCGGCCCCCACATTGAGGCAAGTCAGCCCCACTGGCCCGCTTTTATGGGAAAAGACGGCCACCACAAGCGGCTTTCTCTCAGAACCCAGTGTCCCTCAGGCTCCGCAATGGCTCCTGTTGGCTTGTTCTGTAGTGAGAGTGGTTCCACTGCAAACAACTTGCTACTGGCCACAAAGACACATTCACTTAAAGAAGGTATTCTTCCTAGCAGAGGCGAGACCGCCTAGTTGCCGGGGATTCACATGCATTTTTACTTTCCCTTCAACACAGTCCATGCTGTCTTCTTTAGGTCTTGATGATTTTTGAAACAAATGAACTAATGAAAACGCCTCCACCTTTGATTTAAGGCTACTTTCATGGATTCTCCATGGGCCTTGGGATCAGATCACCAAAATGGATGTATGTTTGCTGTGCCTATTTGTTTTTAAATTGAACTATCCAAATTACCTGAATATCTTCATATTCACATTACACTACTTAATCCGGACTTTTCAACAGCCATTTAAGGCTTCAACTAACGATCATCCTAGTGAAGCAAAATGCTGCCTGTTAACTTTCCTTGCTCAGTTTCTGGGAACTTGGGCAGCTGCTGTTGTGCGTGCTTAAGAGAAATTGGATTCTTACAGCAATTGCTTAATCTTGGCTATTAAGCAATTAAATAAAATGGGCTCTGGGACTATATAGCAGGTGGGTTTCAAAATGAAAAAAACGTTTTTGGAAATCAGATTTTGCGTTTTAAATGGATGTTTAAAAATGCAATGATACACACTTAGAGGAAAATGATGATCCCGCGAGTTGTTCTTAAGGTCTTCCACTTAACAAAGGTTGACTATTAAACGACCTATACAATGAAAGCAGAAGCTGCTTAAGCGGAAGTAGGCCCCGAATGTGAGTGAGATGAACCTAAAGGACGGACACGGTGGAACGTATTCCCAATGTTCAGATTTTCTCCTCCGAAAAAAATCGAGTAAGAAAAAGGTATCACCGCTTGTTTGTATAGGGTCGCCGGTGCCAACGACATCGCCACTGCTCGGAGGCCTCAAATCCCCCGGAGTATAGATCGAAATGAAAAACAAAAGCAAACCAAAACGAAACCAGCAGCGCTACTGTGGCCGTCCCTGAAGGGGCTGCCCGCCTCTTTAATGTATCCCTTTTTAATGAAAAGGGAAGGGAATATTTTAAGTCCTGACATTTGGTCCCTTTCTGCGAAATCTGAAATTCGAGACGCAAAACACAGCGCAGCCGTTGGTGAAATACCTGCTTTAAAAGCAGAACCACAGTGCATGTCTTTGGCCCGGAATTCCAGAGACTAATTTCCACCCCTCCCACGGAGTCACCTGCTCAGGGGGAACCCCGGCCAGAAAGCCGGGTCGCGCCAGGTCAAATCTTGCGCGTCTCTTGTTTACTCCGCCCCAGGCAGGGCGGTGGCGCGGCCGGGGGAGGAGGGGAAGAGGCGAGCGGGGAGGCGCCCGGGGCGCTCGGCTGGGTTCGGCCGGGCGCGGCGACTCGGAAGCCCAGGCGTGGTGGAGCGCGGTCCGCGCCCGGCGGGGAGCCCACCCGGAGGAGGCGCTCCGGGCGCTGGCCTCCCGGGAACCTCGCCGGAGAGTGCACACGAGTCCACACGCGCCGGGTAACGGCTCGAGGGATCCCAGGTGTCGCCGGGCCGGGGAGGAAGCCCAGAGAGCCTCGGCCCCCGCTCGCCTGGGATTCCCTCGCCCGCCCTCCCTGGGCTGGGTGCGCTCCTACTCCCGGTCCCTTCCGAGATGAGGGGAGCGCGCGGGTGGAGGTGGCTGCCCGCCCCGAGGTCCCGGCGCGACCCACCGGGAGCCCAGCAGCTGCCTGGCTCTGCCGTTGCCCAAGCCCATTTGGAAACCCCGACGGGGGTGGACTGTGGTCCCTGGGTGCGCCCGAGGCGTCCCGGGAAGCGACCCCGGGAAAGCATCCCGGGGGCGTTGCGCGCGCGCGAGAAAAGTTGGCGCTTCCGCAGGGGCACGGAAAGTGCTGGTAAAACACTCTGCTAAGCTCCAGAAATGCACCTAGGAGCTGCAGGCTGGTCTTATTTTTCTGGACCGATACCAGAATTGTGAATAGAGGCGGGGGCTCGGGAGAGGCAAGGGATCCGAGGTCCTCGAACAAAAATCTGAGGTCGGGACTGGTTATTATGTAATTCTGTTCGGCAGGCAGGCAGGGAAAGATTCTCTGGGAAATGTGGAAGATGGGGAGGAGTGGGGGCGAGGGAGGTTTCCACATCCTTAAAGGAAATTCTCAGGCTTACAGAGACGCCCGTGTGTGTGTGTGTGTGTGTTTCATGACAAGCAGAGACCAGCTCTTCAGGGAGTTCCCCGCTGCCCGCCAGCGGGAGGACAGCCGCAATCTCCCACCCAGCGCGGCCGCCGAGGGGCCGGCCCTGCCCTCGCGCCCGGGTCGCCCCGCGCGCCGCCCCGCGCTCCCCGCTCTCCGGCTCCAGACTGGTTTTTCTGGTTCGGCCTCCCTCCCTGGGACGCGCTGGGGGATCCGATGACGTCGCTGGCTGAGTCTCTCCCTCTTCCTCCCTCCCTCCGCCCGCCCTCGCCGCGCACTCCTCCTAGTAACTTCTGTTCGGGGAGGCGCTGCCAGGAATAACCCGGTGCGTCCACAGCCCGGGAGGGGAGGCGGCCGCTGCGGCTCCCGCACGCAGACAGCTGCGGCCCGGGCCTCGCGGCTCCCGCCCGAGCCCGGCGGCCCCGGCCCCGCGCCCCTCTGCGTACAGTGTCAGAAAAATAAATAAAGGCGAGAGGAGCCGCGGCCGGCGGTCGGGATCTCTCCCCTCCCTCCGCGCCCGCCCTCCCTCTGTCCTTAAGGAAATGCTACCAGACACCCCCCACCAGACACGCTCAGCCTCGGCGAGGAGCGGCCGCCGCGGCAGCGACAACAAGGGCACCGGGGGGCTTTCCTCCTCCACCTCCTCTCCCTCCTCCTCTTCCTCCTTCTCCTCCTCAGCGGTGACTTTCCAGGTGAGCGGCCGCCGCGGCTGCGAGGATCCCCCTCGCCCGCTCGGGCTCGGGCCGCCGCGTCGCGCCCTCCTCCCGCCCCTGTCACCCGGCGGCGGCGGCGGCAGCGGCAGCGGCGGCGGCGGCCGGGAGCTGACAGCCGCCTGAGGGGCTCGCGGCCCGGAGGCGGGCGGGCGGGCGGGCGGGCGGGCGGCCGGCGGGGGCGGGCTGGAGGTGAGGGGGTGGAGAGGCGGCGAGCTGGGCGCAGGAGGGTCGCCGCACAAACCCCACGGTGACTGTGGCACAAGTATTTGCCAAGTTGTGTGTTGGCCGTTGGCGCTCCCGGAGCCCGGAGCAACTTGGAGGGTCTCCCAGCTGGTGAACGGCGTCGCTCCACGTCCGCGCTCGGGGGTGCTGGGTGCCGCGCCGGGGTGCGCGGAGGGCGGACCGACCACTGGGAGAGCGGAGCGGCGGGAATCTAGGTCCCTCCTCGGCTCGGTAAGTGGCCTCGGTGCTGCGTTTTTCCTGCCTCGTCCAGCGTTAGGAGCTTGTTTCACTTTATTAGCGAAATCGCCGCCGCTGAACTCCATCCGCCTCGCCGGCGCGCGCGCCCCTGGCCCCTTGCCGGTTCCGCCAGGGTGAGGGTCGGAGGGGGCGGGGATGGGAGAGACCTCGGCGGGGGTGGGGGGGTCCGGTGCGTTGGGAAATGCGGGGAATACCCTGGCCGGGGATCTATGCAGATGAGGGGAGGCTGCTTTGCGTAATGTCCTGGGGGGAGGGGGCCGCGCGGGAGCGCTGGAGGCAGGAATGTGCCTGGTTCCTAATGAGGGACGTGCACCGGCGCGCACCACCGCTGCGGCTGCCGCGGCCGCTGGCCGCCCGTGGTCAGGTAGCGGGGGAGGGGGCCGCGGCGCGGGCCGGGGGGCGGCGCGGGCGGCGCGAGGGCCCGGCCGCCGGCCTGCGGCCGAACGAGCGCAGCCCGGGCGCCGGCTGTGGGCATTTCAGTGCCTCCTTTCTCCTCCCCATCAAGGAAGGAAGGAAGACGGCAGGAGAGAAGGAAGGAAGCGAGGAAGGAGGGGACTGTCTCGATGGAAGGCTCAGGCGGCGGCGTCCTCGCTTTGCGGGTGCAGCGGCCGCACAGCGCCCCCGGCCGCGGCCCGACTGGCCCCGGGGCGCGTGGAGACGGGTGGGGGGCTGTTTGCATGCGTGTTGGTCTGTGCGTCTGGCCGGGGACCGGGAAGGGACATGTGTGTTTGGGCTGTGCACTGTGGGGAGCTGGGTCTGCGCCTTTATGTCTGTTCCCTGAAGTGGGTGGAACGTTGGCCCGTTCCGGGAATGTTCCATGACGTGGTGCAGCCACAGGAAGGGGGTTAACGAGGGGGCTCTGCCGCGGCGGCCCTGCCGGCTGCTATCGGAGCAGATGTGCGACTGCTGCCTCTCCTCTCGCTCACCTCCCTTCACCCCCACCCCCGCCCTTCCATTCTGTGCGCCGGGTGCTGGCCGGGATGAGACAGGAAAACACTGCTCTGGCCGTGTGTGTGTGTGTGTGTGTGTGGCGGGGGTGATGTCTGTCGTATCTCCGTGTGAGTGTGAGTGTGTGTGTGTGGTGTGCCACCCCCAGCTGCTATTACAGATCCGTGCGCTTTAACGCATGTGCCTCCCGCGGGCTGTCCCTCTTACATAACACAGCCAGTGCAGCAGAGGACGCGGGCGAACGCGACCGCGACCCTCCGAGAGCCCGAGTCGGGGGATCGGAGGTCAGGAAGTGTCCCTGGGTGTTGTCCTTCAGGGACGTGGCTCCCAGTGGGGTGGAGGAGGAAGAGGAGGGAGAGGAGGGCTTCTTCCAGCGGTTCCTCGCCCTCTCCTCCGACTTGAATGCATCTCCGTGGAAAGGACTGCAGGAAGTAGTCCTCTCGCGCAGGAACGCTTTTCGCAGGCTTCGCCCGGGAGAGTGGGCGCGGGACCCGCGGGGGTGCAGAGGAGAGAGAGGGTCCCACGGAGCGACGGCTGGGACAGGGCAGGCGACGGGCAGTGGGGCTGGCATGGAGGAGACCCGAGGAGTCTCCCGGTGATAGGTTTCTCCGGAGGGCCCAGGACACCTGTAATGGCTCAGAATTCACACAGGAAGCTGGGTGTGCAACTGACGTTGCAAACCTCGTATTCTCTGCACAGTTATGTAGGCTTAAAATGAACACAGGCTTGTTTCCGGCACTTTCATTATACTGGAAAATTTGAACTGATTTTTCTCCTTCCTTTTCTGCCGTTTTAAAAATAACTCAATCGACCCCCAAATAAATACTGCTGCTCTTCCCCCACTCCCGGTGTTAGACCTCAATACTTCACAAGAGAACTGATTTTTTTTTTAAGCTTCTTCAGACCCCTAGTCCAGGGCCATTGATTTTTCTCTTTAATACAGTTGCTTCTTTTGTAGTGCATAATCAAGCATAGAAATTACTTAAAATATTAATGATTCACTTTAATTAAATTTGCAATGATCTGTCCTCCTAGAAAAAAGGCCACCTTAACTTTATTACAAACATTTCCTATAGTGATGTATTACTATTTGGTGATTTTTGTCCTTGAGCTTATCAAGTTGTTATAAGTATCAGTTTATATATGCAGTATATATATATATGTATATATATATATACTCTATCTGTATGTTTGAATTTGCAAAAAATGCCTGATTGCTTTTTCATCTTATAAGAGTGCCAAAACAAAATTTCCACTAAGTAGATTGTGCAGTGAGAAATTAGGTTTGATTTTTGGGGTACAGGCCAAATAGTTTATCAAAAAGCAGTGTCCTCCATGTGAGTAAAATGGATGTCATTTTCATTATTAAGAGAAAATTCCCATGGAGCCTAAAGGAGTTCTGATACTAATGACAACTGCATTTTTACTTTGAGTTGAGAGGTATTAACCAACATCTACTTAATGAGTGCTTCAAGTGTCATGATCTGCTTTGACCACTAGGTTTAAAATATGCAGTATATTTCTTATATGCCGAAAAATGTTATATTACAGAGATAGATATGTTGAGGATTATCTGAGATACTTTCTTCCTTTGAGCATATGTCAGAAGTAAAACAAAATTCACTTGTTGACACCTGTGTTTCTGTTAGGATGATCCTAATGGGTGTAATTGGCTTTATGAGAGAATGCTTATATTTATGTAAGGGTATTTGACATTGATGTGAGGTTGATTTGGGAAATGATACCTTATTAGTCATATTACAAATTTAAAAATTAACTTTTTTCCCACAGGTAGGTCCTTATAAAGATGTTTGGTAAAATACCATTAAAGTAGATAAAAACATTTCTTTATTTCTATTACATGTGAAATTTGAAAATTTTGTGTATATTAACACAGAAGGAAATACTAATACCTGTGTGGAAAGATGAATTAATCAGCAGAATCTTTTGATGCTCTTGTTACTATGAAAACAAAACAGAGGACAACATATATGCAGGCGTTCCTCGTGGAATCATGATGCGTGTGACTGCTTGAACTTTTGGCACCTTGTCACTGTTTAGAGTATCAAGTTGAATCTCTTGTGCTGATCTAATTTAAAAACTAAGAGTCTGATTGAAAAGTTTTCCTTTTTTTGTTTAAACCAGGGCTCATTTCAACAGCAGCAGAAATAAGTAACAAATATACTGTCTTTGTTGGTTTTAGATTTTTGACTCATCCTCAGTGACTAGCCAGGGTTCATTTGAAAGCTTCAACGTAGGAAAAGTAGTTTTAAAGGAATTTAGAAAATGTTACTGGGCATGAGTGAAGGTGTAATCCGTTAGGGTGTGAAATAATTTAATATCAGATGAGATAGCTATGAGAAAAAGGGAAAAGTGGCTTGGATCAAATGGATGAATGTTGCCCAAAAAGACCCTGTTTGGTAAACATAAACATTGTTTTTGTGTTTTGTATTTGGGTCAGCATCAGCAAAACTTTTGGTCTATGCATGAATCCTATGGGTAGAGAAATGGTTCACAGTTCAAATTTCCTGAAAATGTCAAAGATAGGCTTCCAGGTCATGAATTTAAATATGAATTGACCAGGACCCCTTATTTTGGCTAGAACTTGGTATACAAGTGTTGCAACTTTTTGATTGATGTTATAAAAAGGAATAGAGAAAGTGCTAGGATGTCAGGCTTCATAAGCAGCTTTTTTTGTTTTTTTTTTTTTTTTTTTTGTTTGTTTTTTTTTGGACAGGCAGAGTTAGACAGTGAGAGAGAGAGAGAGACAGAGAGAAAGGTCTTCCTTCACTCCCCAGTTGGCTGCAATGGCTGGCGCTGCACAGATAGGAAGCCAGGAGCTAGGTGCTTCCTCCTGGTCTCCCATGCGGGTGCAGGGCCCAAGCACTTGGGCCATCCTCCACTGCCTTCTCGGGCCACAGCAGAGAGCTGGGCTGGAAGAGGAGCAACTGGGACAGAATCTGGCGCCCCAACCGGGACTAGAACCTGGGATGCTGGCGCCGCAGGCAGAGGATTAGCCAAGTGAGCTGTGGTGCCGGCCCATATACCACTTTTAACCATCCTTACTATGTGGGTTTGCTTTAACCATACAGGTAGAGCCTTGCTTCTGTCACATCCGAGTTCAGTGAATAGTCAAGTGAGGGTTGCACTGTGTGCTTAGCAGTGAAGAAGCTGTGGATGAACCCAGAGGATTAGGGAAGATGGGAAAACCACAAAAAGAAGCTATGCTTATTTGAAGGGAGTTGTATGAGAAGTAATATTATTTTCTGTTTGTTCCTGATGTTTGGTCACAATCCAAAGCATTGCTTCCTATATTTTATATATGGCAACACTTAGCAAAAGAGGCTATAAATCAGTTTGTAGTTATGAGATGCGTTTAAGTACTTTGGGAAATTATGTCAGCACTTTATTATGGTGACACACTCCCAACTCTTCATGTAAAGAGGATCCCTTAGCTTGGGCTGTGCGATCTGTGGTTTCTCTGAGACAGACCATTGGTTACAGGCAGTAGAAAGACATAGGCTTGTACTGGCTTTGTGACTGCATTTAGGTTCCAAGAACAAGCGTATTCAGGGTGATATGGCCGTAGACTCGTGACTGCATTTAGAATAGAACCAGAATTGCCTGCTATTTGGGTTACTGCTGTTTTGGGCCTAACATGTGCTAAGCTTAATATACACTCCCATGACCCCCCATGATTTGGTGGTATTAACTATGACATGCAATCTAGTCTTTGGCTGTCTATAACTAAATTTTCTATGAGTTTAAAAATTGACATTAGCTATTTAAGAGCCACTTGAAGAAAATGCTTTGGAGAGAAGAGATGAAAATGATGTTTGTATGTTCGAAGACTGTTCTGGGCCAAAGGCAGGTGAAGTCTGGTCTACCACTTCTGTGTTGCAGGGTGTTTGGATGTAAGTTCAGGAAGAACCCAGGGCCAGCATTTTTGGTTTATGCTTCACGTACAATCCTAGTCCTTGCTTCAGAGTACTGTGACAGGTGTGCTGTCTTCATTGATCTGTGCAATTCATTCATCTAGTCATTTAACAGAAATTTTTTTTGGGGTCAGGCCTTGTGTTTGACACCAAGGATACAGTGATGACTCAGACTGGAAAAAGAGCTTGTAACTTACTGGGGGTGACAGATATTAATCCCACAGTGAACCAGTGTATGTCATATCACTTTTGTTTTAAGTAGTATGGAAGAAATAGTGAACAGCATGTGTTACCCTTGTGTGGAAACAGAGCTAAATAGCATAAAATAACTGGGGAGAGATAGAATGTTGTAGAAGGAATGTCCTGAGATTGGGGGGTGGGGTGTACAATGTTTCCAGGGGTTGAAGGCAAGTCTGGGTGCTGGTAGGCAGATAAGAGGTGATGCAAGGTGAGGTGAGGCTAGACCATGTGGGGAGGATCTTGGAGGAGGCTGACCACAGGAATGATTATCCAGCCTGGCATAAATGAAAATTGCCCTTAGCATGTCAGGATATGTGATGAGCCTGTGATCACAGGACAGGCTCACCATTGGAGAGGGAATTTGGTGGAGGCTGGGGGAAGGGAGCTAGGCCTAGAAGCTGGAGAGGCTCACTTATAACACACCTGTCTTCACGGTCCATCTGCATCAATTGGCCCTGACCCACTGGGAGTTTTTTATGACTCTTGGGACAATATACAAGTGTAAGCTGACTTTGGTTTGAATGACTTTTACCTGTAGGTTAGCTACTATTATTTGCAGATAATTTTTTTAAGGATGAAGAATTTCAGTTTTAAAAACACTTATTTGCAGCTCCATATAACTAAATTGGCTGACATCATTTATTCAATTAATGAATGATTTCCATTCAGGAGTATTTACAAGGTCTCTCTGGGAAACAACCTGTTAATCTTTGGAACCCTGTGTGAGCTGGATCTGTGTTTCTAAATAACTCCTGAAAGCGTGAAGCATTTGGTTCCCCAGATAATTTGTCTATGTGATTGTGAATATCAGGAGCTTTGCAGAAATGCAGATCTGATGTTCTGCCTTCCATTTGATGAACGCTCATATAACATCAAAGAGCGTAAAGGAAGAGTAGAAACAGAGGTTTTAGTGAAAATAACTTCTCTTATTTTGTCACCTGTAACATTTTATTATTTTCCTCCCTGTTTTCTACTTATGTAATGCAGGCAATTTAATTTAAATGCAGAAAGCATCCTGTTTATGTTGTAGCTCCAGGCTTGGGATCTGCAGTCAGACTAAGTAACTGAGTGAGAATAAAGATGATGATCCCTACTTTGAAGAGTTTTACAACCTAGAGAAGACAAATGGCTCGTTAGTAAAAACTTACAATAGGAATATAGTATAGTACAGTATTGTACAGTAGACATGGAAACTTTTCCCAACTGGAAAGATTAGAGGAGGTAATTTTTGACTGGAAACCTTGAAGACTGCGTAGAATTTTGTTAAGTAAAGAGGGAAGGGATGGATGTAGCATACAGTGACCTGTAGGGAAAGGGGCATAGGGAAAGTACCAGACCATCAAGGTCAGGTGGGCCTGAAAGGCACACGTGTTCCAGAACCTGTGGGGACTTGACTTAAGGTTTTTGAGCAGAGGAGAGATACTATAAAACATGTGTTTTAGTAAGATTATAGGGGTATAGGAGTTGGCAAGGAGGCAGTGAGATTGCTGTAGTATCCAAAAGAGAAGTAACGAAAGTTGACTCTACTATGATTACATGAATTCTTTCATCTTGTTAATGGACATATTAAATCACTTTAAGAAGTAATAAATAAAGGAAATGATGACAATATTTTGTTGAACATGGCCAAAAGTGTATGGCAGGTTATCAGTCTGCACAATGGTTTAAAGTAAAGTGCTGCATTAATCTATTAAACTTTATTCCAGAAAATTTTCATAAATATTAATAGTGAAAGTTGATCCACAAACTCTAGCTTAGAAAAATGTTTATACCTAAAATCATAAGGTACTTATATTCTTAGGTGTAAATGTGAAAGGAATTGATTCATTTAATGGTTAATTATAATTCTGCTCTTTAATAGATATTTAAGTCATCATAGTTTTATGCAGAGAATATAGTGCAGTATTTTTGAAATACACTGCTTTGCTTGGTAAAAATTTATTTGGTGGTGTCATTTTCTCTAAAAAGAAAGCAGATCATCTCAGTTCTTATTTGCATTGTGGGAGATTCACTTGATTTCAGAAACACAGCAGATAGGTGGGACTTTTGAAACCAGGCATTAGGTAAGCATAGACATTGTATGCGTGATCTGTATGTGTGTATATGAGTTTATGTGTGTAAGTGCGCATATGAACATACAAACATAAAAAATCTTAGAGAAATTATATGTGGTCTGTGAGAGAGAAATTTTGAAACTTAAAATGAATTTTCATCTTAATAATTGTAGAAAGTATTTCTTTTAACATGAAGATTATGTCTAATTCCATATAAAGAAGAGTACTGCAAAGGTAATTTACATTATTAAGTGGCTTTGTTCACTAAAATGCTAGAATCATTTGAAACAATGTTTTATTTCTTTTGGAAGCCAGACAACTAGTTTAATAGTGTACATATGAAGCGCTAATTTGGCTTGTTAATTGGATGCAATTAAATTGAGGTTATTTTATACAGCTTAATTGTCTGAAAATTACATGTGTTGCCATGCCTGTAAGGTGAGGCTTAAAGCCGGAGGTATAGCGGGAGCGAGAGTGGGATGAAGTAAGATCTAGTCCTGTCTTTGCAATGAACTTTCTATGAGAGCTTGGAAACCAGTCATGGAAGCTCTCTGGGCCTCATTTGGAAATGGAAAAGATTGGAACAGATGGCTTTGAAAGCTTTTTCCAATTCATATTCTATCAGTTTATAAATTCTACTTTGTAGTCATAGAGAATGCAGTGTCATTATATTCTGTAATTATGGTATTACAAGGATGAACTAAACACTTAAAAATATCAGCACAGTGCCAATTTAGCAAATCCGTTAGAAGGAAGGGAATTTAGGCTTAAGGAGCACTTGCCCTGTGCCAGGCTCCATAGCAGACACTCTCCCGTACTTTAGCTTGCTTAGCTCCCACAACCACTCTGAGATCTGATTTTATTACCCTCGTGTTTACACTTAAGGAAACTGAGATTCAGAAACGTCAGCTGTTTTTTTGGCAAGGATACTCTTATAGTCATTGGTGAAGCAAGATTTGAACCTAGGGGTATTTGGCTCCAGAAACACTTGATTTTTTACTATCTGTGCAGCATAAGCAGTTGGTTACATATAAAAATTGATTCAAAAATTATCAAAAAGTCACCAACCATTTTTGTCGCTTAGTACAGTATTTGCACCTAGCAGTATATGGATGTGGGACTGAATAGCCTACAGGTTAGGATCCTGGATTTTAAGTCAGAATGTGGGGTATTCCACCCCCTCCACCAGCTGGAGGGAATTCAGGAAAATCACATAACCTCCTTGAAGTTACAAATTAAAGATAATGTCTGTTCAAGGGTCATTGTGAAATTTTTATGAGAATATGTGTGTCTATCTCCATGAGTGCATAGTAAACACTTCATACCTGGTAGCCATGATTATTAGTGAGACAGCATTAGCCCCAAAGAGAAAAACACAAAAGAATTCAAATTGTGACAGAAAGATTCAAACATTTCCAAATGGTCCATTAAACTCCTGATTGAAATAGTCTAAGAAACATGTCACAATGCACATGGCTTTTTAACAGTTAACAAATAGAAATATCAGTTCAAATCCTGGGTATTTCTCAGTTAACTCAGCCATGTGCTATGCCAATGAAGTGAACTATATTTTCTGGTTCTGGAGTTTTTGGTCTAAAAATAGCTTTTGGGACCTGAATTACCCAACTTGAACTTCTGCATAAATCTTAGGAGCCAGAGAATCAGTGTTCACTCAAGGGGGCTTGGATCTCCTTGGGAGAAACAACTGGGGTGTTCATGGCACTGTTTGCTGACTTTAGAAACAAAGAATTACTAAGTCAGCAACAATTTACTGAGCTACTGCTCTGGGAAGGGTCTAGATGCTGGGGATTCATCAGTGGACAAAACAGTAAAATTAAAAACAAAAACAGACAGGGGATGCTGCCCTCATGGAATATGTGTTCCAGTAGATGTATTTAGAAACCTTTTTGGCAAATCCAGTCATTAAACTACTTTCCATTGCTTTCAGGAATCCCTGCTTTTATAGTATCTCTCTTAACTCAATTAATGGGTAAAAAAATTGCAAGACTTACTAAATCACTAATGGACTTTTCCATTTATTTTGTATATGTCTATGTATATATGTATGTATGCATATATATATATATAATATATATATTCACAGTAAGGTAGTTTTTGAAGAGGCACTATCTTTACATAATTAAATATATCACTAGTTTTTTTTTTAGCTTTTAAATTCCTTTTTATGGCTTTAGGAAGCATTATAGCCCTTCATATGTGTATAAACAGGTGCTGCCCTTTTTTCGTGCATTGGGGAAATAGTTTGGAAATGACGGTCTATTGCAACATGCATTATAAGCTTGTTAAAGTAAGGACATTACATTATTTGGAATTTATGTTTTTATTCTTAGTGTAAATGAAATTTTCATTTTTTAACTGATAATTTTGTTATAAAATGTCTACTGGATTAGGATGGTTTATACTGTCCCTAAAGTGTGCCAGACACAGAGTGTGCCCCTGGCGGTGGTGCACACCGTAGATACTGGTGAATGTTTAAAGTCATAATTCTCAAGCTTGTTGTTGAAAGGGTGAGGAAAGACATTTTGTCACACTGTGAGATGGGGATATCTTAGTATGTTTTGTGTTGCTATAACAAGATTCCTGAAACTGGTCATTTATAAAGAAAAGAGGTTTTTTTAGGTCACAGTTCTTTTTCTTTTTAATTTTTTGAGGTGGGGAATCTGGGGGAAAGTTAGTGCTAGCTCCCATCTCCTTGTTTATTCCTCAGATGCTTGCCACTGCCAGGGCTGAGCCAGTCCCAAGCTGGGAGCTGGGAAGCTCAGTCCAGGGCTCCCATGTTGGTTTCAGGGACCCAAATCCTTGAGCCGTCACCTACTGCCTCCCAGGGTCTATATTAGCCAGGAGCTGGAATCAGTATTCTGAACTGGGAGTCAAATCCAGATGTGGGATGCAGCGTCCCAAGTGGCATCTTAAGCACTAAGCCAGATTCCTCTAGCTCACAGTTCTGAAGATCCAAGAACATGGCACCAGTGTCTGCTTGGCTGTGGTGAGGACCTTATGTCAGGTGGCATCACAGTGATGGGAACATGTATAAGACAGGCATTCAGGGGAGGTGCAGGCTCCTTTATGTAACCTGTTCCCCTAGGAACTAACCAGTTCCAGTAGACCTGCACTGAACCTTTTGAAGGTGATGCTCCATGACCCAGTCACCTTTCATAAGGCCCCACTTCTTAAAGGTTCTACCATCTGGACACCACCATACCAAAGACCAAGCCTTTAGCACAGAGACCTCTGGAGGACAAATTACATCCAAACCATAGCAAACAGTCATGAGAAACTCTTCAGTGGGCTCAAGTCCTATCTCACCTTTGTTCCAACAGAGTCCATCAGTCTACTTACCCTTAAGTGCTTCTGACCACTTTTCAATTTTATAAGCAGTCCTCCAGGAAACAATATTCTCAACCTCTCTGCCCAGCAATCACAAACACCTCTTAGAACCATAGTCAAGGGCTCCCCAGGCTCTAAACTTCCTATTTATTTATTTTTTTTAAAAAGGGCAGGGAGCCTTTTCCTTCTTTTTATTTTTTTTTAAAGATTTTATTTATTTATTTGGAAGTCAGAGTTACAGAGAGGCAGAAAGAGAGACAGGTCTTCCAACCGCTAGTTCACTCCCCAGATGGCTGCAACGGCTGGAATTGCGCCAATCTGAAGCCAGGAGCCAGGAACTTCTGAGTCTCCCACGAGGACGCAAGGGCCCAAGGACTTGGTCCAGCTTCCACTGCTTTCCCAGGCCATAGCAGAGAGCTGGATTGGAAGTGGAGCAACCAGGACTCCAACTGGTGCCCATATGGGATGCCGGCACTGCAGGCGGCAGCTTTACCCTCTGTGCCACAGTGCTGCACACCTCCCCCCATTTATTTTTATAGTAACTGAACAGATGGAGCCATTTCGATGTATTTTTTGCTCCTACAGTTAGAGTTGAATTGAGATTCATATATAGGATCACTCTCTGTGACCTCATGTTGTTCAAAGTGCCCTGAGACGGAGAGCTGTGTGAGAGGTCATTGTTGTGGGGTTTCTTTCCTTTCCTCCACTACATATCCTTGCCCCATGGAGGCAAAGGAAAATGAAGGAGGGAAGGCAGGGGATGACACTATTTGCTCTCATGCAAAGCTAGTGGTGAAATCCTGTCTTTGCAGCTCGGCAGGGCCCTCTGGGACAGCCCTGGTGTCTGCCCAACACTTAGTGGATAGGTCATAGGAAGTTCAATTTCTAATTATCCATGGAACAATTATCAAACTTGACTTTCTTCTCTCAGTGCTTACATTTTCAATCCTGCTTCCTCTAGACAACAGAAAAAAAATCCAGAATTGTAAGCATTCAGTCTATTTTCTTGTCAGTAGCCATGTGTCAAAAGTTTATGTTGGGAGAAATAAGGAAATTTTGGATAAAATGAGGATTTCTGACTTCGTTCTGCTATTGTTGTGAGGATGTGCTCCTTGGAGCCCACACTAGGGCTATAGAAGACACCGGTATATATGACACTAAACCCTGACCTCATGAGTTTATTAGTTTCCTCATTACTGATTTTCAAAATGATTCAGGCCAAGTGTTTGTATTTCTGTTATATTTCATTGTTTTTCTCCTCATCTGTAAAAATGAAGCATTGTTTATAGCACTACCCTGTCTCTCGGGAAAAGAGCAGAGTAACAAGAGAATTGGAGAGGCTATTTTTAGGGTGTGAAGCAGCACCAAGTTTTGAGAATAATTCAGTGGTTGAAAAAAATCTGATACACGGCAGTACATGTGCCACTAGAGTTAGTGGAGTGTTCTTGAGATAATTGACTGCTATTGATGCGAGTTATTACAGGCATATGTTATTGTTTCCAGAAAGACAATGGCCAGCAGTTCCATAGCTTGTTGTAATATGGGACGATTCAGCAAGTTCATGGGAACTCGCCATTATCTTTTAATTCCATTTTTCCATGAATTTTTTGAAGCCCCATCATAGTCCCTGATGGATTTAAATTTTGTATAGGTCATTAATGCACAAGTTTCACAACATACAAAGGTAGTTATTCCCAGACTCAAACAAAAGACAAGGAATGTGAGGACATTTGTTTTTGAGTGTGTCATTTGTTTACTTTTTCAGATGACCTCAAATAACAATCGTGGTGGACTTGGTGTCCAAATTCAATCAAGTGTAACTTTTAAAATGGGCCAAGTGGCTGAGAATATTCTAAATGATCTTTTAAAATAAATCACCTGACATTATTGAATATAGCAAATAATTGGATACTAAGTGTGGACATAAGATTTTCTGATGGACAGACTTCAAATTTGTTCAGTCATCAGTTGGTTTTTGGCTGTGTTTGGTGAGATTTTGCTAAAGTTAAACCTAATGAAGTCTGAAAATGGTCATAATGGATATTAACAATTGATCTGGAAAAATTCTACATTTTAGGAAGTAACCTCATAAATTTATATTGTGAAAAAGATGGCCTGACATATTCTTCCTTTTCTCATGTTCTGATGAGTGATTCAGAATAAGATCAATGGGAATCAAACAGAAGGCATTTTGAAATTAATATTAAAATTACAGTGGCTTTGACTCCTGCTCTGATTATTCCAACACTTCTTACAGCTGTGAAAGCAAACAGTCCCTGATAGTGCATGTAAAATGTGTGATCTCTGAGTCAACTGGTTTTGGTTTAAATTTCTTATGAAATCTTTACAATATGCCACACAGCAATGTAAATCAAGCTACTGTTATTATTTATACATACCGGCTGGCACCACGGCTCACTTGGCTAATCCTCCGCATGAGGCGCCGGCACCCCAGGTTCTAGTCCCGGTTGGGGTGCCAGAATCTTTCCTGGTTGCTCCTCTTCCAGTCCAGCTCTCTGCTGTGGCCTGGGAAGTCAGTGGAGGATGGCCCAGGTCATTGGGCCCTACACCCGCATGGGAGACCAGGAGGAAGCACCTGGCTCCTGGCTTCGGATCAGCGCAGTGCGCCCGCCTCAACGCGCCGGCTGTAGCGGCCACTTGGGGGGTGAACCAAAGGAAAAGGAAGACCTTTCTCTCTGTCTCTCTCTCTCTCTCACTGTCTAACTCTGCCTGTCAAAAAAAGAAAACACACAAAAAAATAATTATTTATACATACCATGTATGCCTTTCTAAACAATGAGGCAGAGAATGGGAGAGGGATGAAGGAATGGAAGTTGGAGAGTCGTTCTGGAATGTGCCAATCACCTGCTTCCTTCTCCAGTGCAGCCTTTTCCTGTGTTGCTTTCCAGTGGGTCAGATCTTGGTTTCAGTCAGGCTGTATCTTCAGCATCCTTTGAGCATTTGGTGAGAAGCTGTACTTCCTTCTTTCACTGTGATGCACTTTGGGGTACTGCAGTGATGACTTGTTGAGGGCATCTCTTAAAGGCCTAATTTAAATCGTGCTGACCGAGTGTCTTTGGTGTTGGATCGGAGGCACTGATTTTGATTTGCCAGCTGGCGACAGGACACTTTGCAAAGTGAAGTCTTGTATAGGATTGTTGGGTTAGAAAAGAGCATAGGAGGCATGAGTAGTCACAACTGAGTGTGAAGTCACTCTGGACAAGGGCTTCTTCTTTTTTTTGGGGTGGGGGGAGGCCTGGCCAGTCTTGTTTATCAGCACTGGAGCCCTGTGTTGACTACTCAGAACAAGTTTTCTCATTGTCTTGCATGACAATCTTATTAGCATTTAAAGATAGTAGTCATGTTCCTCACCTGAAGTATTCTTTTCTCTAGGATAAATATTCCCTTTTTTTTTTCAACTAGACATCATGTGATGTCATTTTCATCTTTGTTTTTATTAATATCTTTGGGGGGCCTGGCGCCATGGCACACTAGGTTCATCCTCCACCTGCGGCGCCGGCATCCCATGTGGGCACCAGGTTCTAGTCCCAGTTGCTCCTCTTCCAGTCCAGCTCTCTGCTGTGGCCTGGGAAGGCAGTGGAGGATGGCCCAGGAGCTTGGGTGCCTGCACTCTCGTGGGAGACCGGGAGGAAGCACCTGGCTCCTGGCTTCCGATCGGCATAGCTCCGGCGGTGGCGGCCATTTCGGGAGTGAACCAACGGAGGGAAGACCTTTCTCTCTGTCTCTCTCTCACTATCTGTAACTCTACCTGTCAAATAAATAAATAAAAATATAAAAATAATTAATATCTTCAGAGAACAGATTGCTCATATGTGAAGTTTATTCCACCCTGTTTTTAAATTGAATCTTCAAAAATAAATTGTTTATCTCTGGTTATTCTTCAGAAGGTAGACTCTAACCACCTGATTTTGAAATGTTTTATAGAGCAGATCTATTCCTGCTTGCTGAGATTTTTTAAATATTTATTTATTTATTTATTTGAGAGGTAGAGTTACAGAGAGAGGGAAAGGGAGATAAAGGTCTTCCATCCACTGGTTCACTCCCGAAATGTTCGCAATGGCTGGAGCTGGCTCCATCTGAAGCCAAGAGCCAGGAGCTTCCCCAGGTCTCTCATGGGGGTGTAGGGGCCCCAGAACTTGGGCCATCTTCTACTGCTTTCCCAGGCCACTAACAGAGAGCTGGATTGGAAGAGGAGCAGCCAGGACATGAACCTGTGACCACATGGGAATGCCGGTGCCACAGGCAAAGACTTAACCCACTATGCCACAGCATTGACTCCATTTCTGAGACTTTTTAGGTGGTAAAACTACAGCAAAATAGCAGTGTATAATTAAGGAATGCCAGTTGATTTGAACAAATATCATTATTTAGATTCTGGTGTGTGTAAGATATATGGGACTATGAATTCAATATAAATGTAAGTAGACTATAAATTATGGAGAAGAGTGTCAGACTGTTCCTAGCATCAAGTTTTATAATCTAGTGTACCGAGGAAACGTACCATGCAAGAGAAGCTATAATTAAATGAAACAGATTGAGTAATGCAAGAGAGGCATGTATGAAGGCAAATGCAAAGTGTTAAAAAGGTGCAAAATCACCCCCGCTGAGGATTCAGGAGAGGCTTAATGGCAGAAGGTGATACTTTGGCTAGGCCTTGATTTTGACAAGCCACATGTACAAACATACCAGTGTGGGAGTGTCAAGGAGTGTTTTGAATGGTGGTGAAGAAGTGATAAAGATTGGGATATATTGTCTGAAGATTTGTATTCCAACTTAAGGAACTGATGCCTAAAACGACAGATAATGAAAGATGGACTGTATTGCATTGAGAGTTTGGGCCTTGAACTTTACAAACACAGTTAAATGAAACAAACAGGTAAAAGTGATGTGTATTGAAATTTCTATGCAGAAAATGTAATTGTACTTACAAATAGCATGAACTATAAGTATTTTGCATGTAAGTCTAAGGCATATGGACTTTCAGTTGGTGCAATAATATTATTATAATATACTCTCTTTGGCCTAGGTAATGATTTTAATCATAAAGTTAAATTAAATGTATGCTAGTGGACATGTCATTATATTCTCATCTGTGTCAGTTATACATGCTACTCTGATAGTTGGCTTAGTTCAAATCATTGTCTTTTTAGTATAAGACAAATTAAACATTCCTTCAATTTATATTTTTATGTTAACTAAAATTGACGATATGGAATGTTGGAAAGTACTTCCATGCATTTACAGTATCTGTAAGGATATCATCTATATATTTCTTATAGTATACAGAAACTTGTTGCATCTTAATGACAATTTTGCAAAATATTCTTACTTGAGATCTAGATAGCTTTTGGTATCTATGAGAAAACCCTCTGTAATTTGCCTGCATGGATTGCTTATGAATCCACATGATTAATAGTAAGGAGGGTGAATAAACAGGCATAGAACAGGAGGACCTATGTGCAGAAATGATGTATTAGATGAAAACTGAGAGTTAATAATTGTATGTTACTAAAGCAAAAGTTACCATTCCTGAGTGGGTACCTAGATTTTGGAATTCTTTTTTTTTTTATCTCATTTATCTTTTTTTTTTATCTCATTTGTCTCTGGAGAAGTATACAGGACCGTGAGGGACTAAGAAAAAATAATAAAAAAAAACTATATAAAAATAATTTTTTTTTACGGTTCATTAATTTTCAACTTTAATGCATGTGGGAACACTGATGTCTCAATAACATGCTTGATAATAGGCCATCTGAGCACTGACTATTTGGATTTTATTGAAGACCCATACTGAAGTGTTAAATATTCGTGAAGGCTGAGCAGAGAGGTGTGCTTTTATACACTTGAGCACTGCATACATGTATTTCTGTTTGAAGACTCTATTGACTTTTATGTAGGGCCTGAAAAGAAGGAGGTAATGGTGCAACAGGAGATAATGAACAGTCCTTGAGCCACCTGTAGGTTAGAGACAATCTTGGTTACAGGTGCTGTATTTTGTTTAGTTATGCAGCATTGAAGGTATCAAGGCGCTAGTAATTTGTGCAGAGGGGCCACTTAGTAAAAAGAAAGTGATAGTGTTTTGGGCAGTTTGTAGAAAAAGAAAGTCACAGGCTTGGAAATAACTGCAGTAGAAAAAGGCTTTTGTTGGAAGCAAAGATAATGAAGTACATAAGGCAGGTAGTTTTTCATGAAATGTCCTTTCATTCATGTGTGTGTTTGTGTGTGCATATATATGTGTGTGTGTAATGCGCTTCTCTCACTATCCCTGGACATGCCTGTTCACTCAGCCAACCCTCTTCCTTTGTGCTTCAGCTACTTAATTTTGAGCTGGGATTTTGAGGTGGGACTCTGATTTGGGAAGGTACTGGTCTAGAGGAACAATGCAGTCGTATAATTGGGATGTGGACTTCAGAAAGAAGAGATCTCTGGATGATTCTGTCATTGTGTTTCTTGGGAGCCAGTTTTCTGAAAAAAAAAAAAAATCAGACTAAAACAAAAACAAAAAAACAAAACATTGGTGAATGCTTATTTGGGAAGAGTATTTCTGATTTTGGATGTTTTGAGAAGAGTGAAACCTTAGTATACCATGCTGAGTATTTTTGGTATGAAGTCATACCAAAGACTTCAGAATCTAAGAAAATGTGGAGACTTGATAGAGAGCTGGGATCTCAGAAGCATGGAGATCCCAACATTATAATAATAATTCACTGTTATATTATAACTACACATCAAAATGAAACCAACTGTGAATTAAATAATGAGTTTTGAAGGGATTAACTAGGGAAACTTCAAGTCTCTGCCCTTTTCACTGAATGAAATGATAGCATCCTGTTAGGTTGAAATTGTGCACTCTTACAGTGTAGTTTAAATCACAAAATTGGAGCATTGTATTTTTTTTCCCTGCAGTTTCCAAAGAGACAGTGTAAAGTATGTTATCCTGCAAAAGATCCTTTTATCCTCACAATTTATTTGTTCTCTCTCATGATATAAAAGGGGCACATTTGAAAATAGGATCAGGAACCTGAACGGCTCATAATTTATTATTCTAGTTTCTATTTTCAGTGGTGTAATTTATTTGCAAGTTCATTGGTTTTATTGCTATTATACTGGTCTTTGTATCCTCAATCTATGCTAAGTTTATGGTATTATTGGGTTCACTTAGTCTGTAATTAGGATTATGAAGTCAGAATAATTTTCAGTCATCCCTCTTGTTCTTTCCAAGTGCCATCATCACCAATTAGGTATAAACCAGATAGCATGAACTTAGATTGAAATCTTTATTGAACATACACAGTGTGTGGGCAGTCATGTGTAGTCTGTGGAGTGTTAATGATATTCCATTGACAGATGATTTGAAGAAATAAGTAAAAGTATGCTCTAATTAAAACAGATCCCTGCACCGGGTTTAATGGATAAAGAATGATTGATAATGATTGATATGAGGGGAAAAGACACCAAAAAGCTGATGTGGAATCAGTGAGGAGACAGACATCCAGGGGAGTGCTTGTCCTAGGAAGGACAAGACAATTGGAATAATTTTTCCAGTTCAGAATCTTTTGATACAATGTGGGAAGCTCACTGAAGTTCCTTAAAATTCTCTGTATTCAACCTAAATAACTGTGATCGTTTTGTGGGCTATTCCAAGCATGCCCACTCAGAGGCACTGGCCACTGTGAAGAAAGAGATATGGTTTAAGCTTGAGTTAGGAGTTCGGAAAGGGAAGGACAAGCGTTCCTTTTCAGGAAGATGGAAAGGAGCCCATCTGAAGGCCTTCCAGCTATGCTGGTCCTGAACTGAGTAAAGATTTCAGTTCTGTGAGCTTATTTCTTTATAAAAAATGGGGATTGAAATGTATGTGAAGTAAACAGTATCCTCTAGTATACTATGTGAATTTAAGATATTATGTGAATATATCTCAGGTGAATTTAAATTATGTGACAAAATATTCAACTGTGTGATTCAGACATTTAGAAGACGTGACAACAGACAATTTACTCAGGGGCTCTGGGTCACTTTAAGTGGCAGCCCAGGTCACCCTTTCTTAGTATTGTCTCAGGGAGTAACATTTATTAAAGTGTGTACCTTTGACATAGAACATTTTAAATAATCTTGATCGAGGAGGAGTAGACTCAAATGGTGAACTTCATGGAAGAAATCAAGATGATTTCTGCATTCATTCATAAGATCAATTTTCTTGTGATCTATAACTTGCCATACAATGTAAATTTTAAATATCCTGAGACTTTAAAAACTCAAAAGATATTTTTTAAAACATTTTTAAGATAAGTTTTAGATTCGCAGCAAAATTGAATGACAAATAGAGATTTCTCCAGGTATTTCCTGTGTCTGCATACACACAGCCTCCTCCATCAAAGTCTTCCACCAAGCAGTGCATTTCTTACTGTTCAGGAACCTACACTGACATCATAGTCCCCTGAAGTTCATAGTTGATGGCCACTAAGACCTTAAATGTTTTGGTTCATGTCCTGTTGTGAAACGTTCGCTTAGTTCAGGTGTTGGCCATCTTGGCATAACAATCCCTGGAACATTGGTCTATGATTTGTTTGGTAATTGACAGTGTCTTAACTACCTGAAATTAAAGTATCTCAGTTTTTAATTTCAGAATGAATATACCATACGTATGATCTTATTTTTAAGCATTATTAACCATAAGCCAGTGTTTTTCTTGAGTTACACATGATTATGACCTGGTTTATGGTTTAAAGGTAAACATAAGACTGGAAATTGAGGATAAAGGAAACTTTCAAAACCATCATTTAAAGAGAAAATATGAGTGGGTTAATTTCCATTTTGAGACATTCTGGCCAAATGCGTTGTTTGCCATTAAAGCGGAGGAGTGCAAGATCAAAAGATTCTTGAGAGTGTTTTTATATTAGTTGAGACATTGATAAAGGGAGGGTTTTGTATGTTTTGCAGTGGGTGTTTTAATCATGAAAACATGAAGAAGATGCTAGAAAACTTCTAAGGGGGCTCTCTTAGCCTTCTGTGACCTCCCTGGAGCCAGACAGCACAGAAATGTTCTTCTCCGGGTCTTGACAGTCACTTAAGGAATCCACAATTGGAGAAAATGGGGGCTTGGGTGGAGGGAACAAATCCCCCAACCACAGTTGGGCGACTGCCGCTTTTCGCGATTTAAAAATAGTCCTGACGGGAAAAAGAGTCATCTTCAGGGACATTACGTTCAAAAGTAAGCCCGGACACTCGCGCAGGGAAAGTGCTTCCTGTGAGCCCGGGGGTCTGGAGAGAAGGGCTGGAGGAGGGCAGCCGCGCTGAGGTGCCCGGGGCGGCCGCCGGGGCACGGAGAGCGGCGCCGGCCCGCGCGCCGCGCGCTCGCCTCAGGTAGCTGCGCCCGGCCCAGCGGACGCCCAGGCGCCGGGAGCGCCGGCGGCTGCGGGGGAACCCGGCTGCGCGCCCCTCGCCCGCCCGCCGCGCGCGACCCGCCCTGGAAGTGGCTGAACTTTGGCCCCGGGGCCGCTGACACCCGAGGGAGTCTGAATGTAGTGACGTGTCCGCTCGTTTCAGCTGCACAACAGGAAATGCTGTCGGCCTCCCCCCTTCCTGCCCGGAGAAAGTGGGGCTCGCTGCTCCCGGCGCCGCCGCAGCGCCCGCCCAGTCCTAATTTCGGGGCCGCGGGCGCGCGCGGGAAGACGCACGCGTCCCACGGCTCAGAGCGGCCGGGGCCTCACCGGTGCGGGACAGCCCGGGCGGCGCGGTCGGCTGGCCGGTGGCCGTGGGAGACTCCAGACGGAGGGGACGCCGGGTCAGGGGGCGCGGCGCATCCAGGGCTCCCGTAGGGGACCGGGCAGTGCTAGATACCGCTGACCCCTCAAGGGCCTGAGCGGCCTTTCCGCGACCCTGCGCGACCGCGACCATCCAGCGGGAAGCCTGGAGTTTTCGCCCTTCTTCCAGCTGCCACCTTGCTACTTTGTTGTGGAAACAAAGATGAATGTTGGGTGCAAAACAAACACGTCCTTATCCACTTGCAGGCAGAAGCATTCTAAGAGAAGGATCTCGGTTACTGATTTTAGTGATTGCTTAGAAGACATAGTGAATTTGCCTAAAAAAATTACTAAGGTAGTACGTTTTTTCCTGTTTCCAGTGGTTTTTTTTTTTTTTTTAATAACATTGGAAGACAGGAAATAAATCCAGGCCTTTTTTTTTGTTTAAACAAAAAAGTGTTTAGATTTGCAGGAAAGCTCTTTTAGGTTGTGTTTTAGAGTCCATGTTGAGTGCTAGTAATCTGATTTGGTAACGCGAATCTTGTGGGTCTTAAATAACTCGCAAATATGACCAAGAAGAGTGGTATCCACACGGCGGTCCTTGGGATTTCTTCCCTGGCTGATTCTCTAATAGGCTTCGTAAGGATCAGTCCTACCAAAGTTCACAGGGAGGTCTGCTGAGGTTTCTGGTATCAGAGACTTGACAGAGAAAGGATTTACCAGCTGAAAATACTATTCGATGGCTTCCAGTAAACCTAGAAAAATATTCCACCTTGGAGCGTACACTGTGTTGACGTTTAAGTTACACTGAATCATGGAGCTAGCCTCTGACCTGTGCTATCCCGAGTGCTGCCTTAAGTATTTTTTTTTTAAACGCCTCCACAGAATCATTAGAGTGTATAGAATACACTGTCATTTCTCCTGGGGAGACTCACAGCTGATTTGTGCGGTAAGGAAATTTAAGACTATATAAATGCATTGAGAATAAGAACTACAGATTTTGAAATTCTTTTTGGTGACTTTTTCCTTTAACAGAATGTAACACCAGGAGCCGGTGGTGCCAAGGCTCACTTGGTTAATTCTCCGCCTGTGGCGCCAGCATCCCATATGGCCGCTGGGTTCTAGTCCCGGTTGCCCCTCTTCCATTCCAGCTCTTTGCTGTGGTCCGGGAGTGCAGTGGAGGATGGCCCAAATGCTTGGGCCCTGCACCCTCATGGGAGACCAGGAGGAAGCACCTGGCTCCTAGCTTCGGATCAGGGTAGCTCCGGCCATGTTGGCCATTTGGGGGGTGAACCAACGAAAGGAAGACCTTTCTCTCTCTCTCTCTCTCTCTCACTGTCTGTCAAAAAAAAAAAAAAAAGTAACACCAGGATATCTCCTCATTCAGGTTATTACTGTAACGGTTACTTGATGATAAAATGCACACAAATGCTGGTACAGATATTCTCAATGGCCCATGTAGGGAAATAGAAGTTGAAAACAAGGAATTTTGTGGCTCCCTGGAGAGAGCAGATCCTATTCTGATACACTCTTCATCAATAAACAGATTTAGGGAACAAGCAGGATGATGTGAGTGAAAATATTTGTAAAACTGGAAAGCACTGTGTCAATGCAAATTGATTTTTTTAAAAATAAAAGATTCACTTTTCCCTTCTTTCCTCTGCAATAAAGTTGTGCAAAAGTCATGAGCCATAATGAGAACTGTTCAAGTGGATGTTAGTTTAGCTCTTTGTGGCCAGATTATAGTTGGGTTCCTTTACAACAGTATTATAAGAGTATTCATTTAATAATAGTGCTAGAAGGATCAATTACTCCAGATTTGTGTTGATAATAGTATCCAGCTTGTATGCAACATCTTATTCAAGGTGCTAAGTAGGATATTAATTAGACATATTAATTGAATCTCATAATCATTACGAGACTAAAATGCTGTTTTTTAAAAAACCAGTGTGAGGAGTCCTTATGAACTGCATTGGATCTGCATTTTGTAACATTAATCCAAACCCAATACCTCATCCGTAATTGTGGCCCAAGAAGATGTGATTCGATTCATGTGTGAATTATTAATATATCTGCTTTGGGGATATATTCCACTTTTTGTGCTGTAGGGAGAATTTTGTACCTTTACTGTGACCCAAGTTACTGTTCTGTTTGGGTTGGGAAGAAGTTTGTGTTTCTTGGCAGAAATACCTGGAGTAAATGCCATCCTTCATCATATATTGGAGTGATAGTTGGAAGTATCTTTTTTTTTTTTTTTTTTTTTTTGGCAGGCAGAGTGGACAGTGAGAGAGACAGAGAGAAAGGTCTTCCTTTGCCATTGGTTCACCCTCTAATGGCCGCCCCGGCTGGCTCACTGCGGCTGGTGCACCACGCTGATCCGATGGCAGGAGCCAGATGCTTCTCCTGGTCTCCCATGGGGTGCAGGGCCCAAGCACTTGGGCCATCCTCCACTGCACTCATGGGCCATAGCAGAGGGCTGGTATGGAAGAGGGGCAACCGGGACAGAATCCGGCGCCCGGACCGGGACTAGAACCCGGTGTGCCGTCGCCGCAAGGCGGAGGATTAGGGAAGTATCCTAAAAAGCACTTTTGAAAAGAGTCAGTCCTTTGCTTTCTGCCTTTCCCAGCAAACTGCACTGCACTGTGAGGGCAGAGTTTTTCAAGTCCTCCCTGAATTCCCAGGTCCTGGAATTAGTGCCCCGCCCTGAGCAGTTGCTCAGCCCACAGGTGCTGAATGAAGAAATAAAGATGATGACACTGCTGTCTCTCATGTATCAGATGTTATTTGGTATTCCTGAGGCACAATTTTAGAATACTTTTCTTGTCAAGTCATTTAAATTCAGTGAAAATGAGGCATTATTTGATTTTTTAATGCAATGTAAACACAGTGAGTATACAATAAACATTTATTAAATTGAAAAAATGGAAATAAGCATGATATTTAGCAATGCTGCCATCCTGGTGCTTTATTTACTATTCTGATTATTTGCAACTCCTTTTTTCATTTAATGAGAGTCATTTTTTAAAAAGCTCATTGACCTATTGATTTGCAAAAGAAGACATTTAGAGAAGCTAAAGAGCAGCTCACTTGAATTTGATTCATTTTAACTAGCACTTAACCCTAAGGCTCTACATAGCAGCTTGAGATCCAAAGATTCATTGAGCTCTTAAACATTATATATTTGACCATTCGTTGTCTGAGGGGATCTTTGATGCTGCATCTGAGCCTTTCTGGAAATTGGAATTGTGGAGTAAAATGCTGTGGCTGTACCTCCAGGGCCCAGTGTAATGCCTGACAAAGGATCTTGGGGATCACCAGGGCTGGTTTCCTGGGTCTGTGACCTGTGCAGTCTCATAGGGCCCTAAGATCAGAAGAGCCCTGGGTTTAGTTTAATGTTTTGCTGTTGCTGTCTTGAAATGTTTAATTTTTGAGCAAAAAGCCTTACACTTATGTTTTGCACTGGACCTTGCAAATTATGTAGCAGATCTTGGTGCTCAGTACATATTTGTGACAAAATGAGTTACTTGACTGTAGAGCACTGGTAAAGCTTAGTCTTTCTGTCTTATTAAAATGCAGCCAAATGAAAAGCAGCGTGAGTGTTTGGGATCTATCCAGTAAACTCTCAATTAGAATATGAAGGTACTACAAAAAGTTAATGGAAAATTGAATTAAAAAGGAATTTATATTGGTGCAAAACTTTTTTGAAATCTATCCATACAAAGGGTCTTCAGAAGGTTCATAGAAAATGTGTATTATGCAATAAGCCATGCATGGATTTCAAAATGTTTGCACTAAAATAAACTTGTCTTTTAATTTCATCGCCCCGCCCCTTGTTGAAATGTCTTCATGTTATTTGGACTCCAATATGAATGACCTTACAAAAGAAGTGTCTTCTTTAAAGTGTTCAGAATCACCTCTTGGATTGGGCTAAGTAAAAATGCTAAAGAATGTAAGTGATTGTAGTGAACATAATTGGTGCATAATTGTTCCACCTCAGTATTGTTTTTATATCTGCAGTTGGATTTTTACTCATGTTTAACTATGAAGTACTTCATTATGAAATAATTCTATTAATGGTATTATTGGTAGTCGATTTATCACTGATTATTGGCTTATTGATAATACTCTGAGATATTAGGTGTGACATATATATGTATTTTCAAGATTTATTTATTTAGATGAAAGACAGAGAGAGAGAGAGAGAGAGAGAGAGAGAGATCTTTCTCCACTGTTTCACTCCCCAAATGCCCATAATGGCCAGGGCTGGACCAGGCTGAAGACTAGAGCCAGAAGCTTCATCTGAGTCTCCCACATGGGTGCAGATGCCCAAGGACTTGGGCCATCTTCCGCTGCTTTCTTGGGTGAATTAGCAGGGAGCTGGATCCTAAGTGGAATGGCCGGGACTTGAACTGGCACCCATATGGGATACCAGCGCTGCAGAATGCAGCTTAACCAGCTACACAGTACTGGCCCCATTTCATAATTCTTTTTTTTTTTAAAGATGCATTTATTTATTTGAAAGGCAGAGTTACAGAGGGGCAGAGGCAGAGAGAGAGGGAGAGAGAGAGAGAGAGAAAGAAAGAGAAAGAAAGGCAGTTACTGAGAGGCAGAGGCAAAGAGAGAGAGAGAGAGAGAGAGATTTTCCATCCGCTGGTTCACTCCCCAGATGGCTGCAATGGCTGGAGCTGCAACAAGCTGAAGCAAGGAGCCAGGAGCTTCTTCCGGGTCTCCCACACAGGTGTAGGGGCCCAAGGACTTGGGCCATCTTCCACTGCCTTCCCAGGCCATAGCAGAGAGCTGTATCGAAAGTGGAGTAGCTGGGACTCAAACTGGGGCCCATATGGGATGCTGGCAGTGCAGGTGGCAGCTTTACCTGGTATGCCATGGCGCTGGCCCCCATTTCATAATTCTTACTGAGAGTCTGTTGTAGTACTCAGTTAGGTTTTTGGCTGGAAAAGAGGCAGTATGGAATGGGACCAGCATGTGGCTTTCAGAGCTGGCCACTTTTGGTTCTTTGACTTTGAGCAAGTGGTGACATTTTTGTTAGCTTCAGTTTTCTCATCTGTAAAACAATGATAATTCCAGAAACTTTGTGAGGATTGAGTGAAGCACTATATTTAAGTTAGTAACCTAGTAGATCTGTAGTAAGCCTTTAGTAAATGCTTCGTAAGGAGAAAAGAATTCCAGACCATTCTAATTTTATATATATATATATATATATATATATATATATATATTGAAAGGCACAGTGACAGAGGGAAAGGGAGTGACAGATATTCTATCTTTTGGTTCATTTCCCAAGGGGCCGAAATGGCCCTGATGGTCTTGGTAGATCTGAAGTGGAGCAGGCAGGGCTCAAACTGGAGCTCTGATATGGGATGCTGACATGGCAAGAGGCAGCTTAACTCCTGTGCCACAATGCTGGTCCCCATTCTAAATCTTACTGTTTTAAATTTTACAGGTTTCTTTGTGTATGAAGGCACTTCAAAAGATAATGGAAAAATGGAATTAAGACATGAGATTATATTGGTGCTAAAGATCTTGAAATCTATGCATATATTTTTCTTCATAAAATGCATCTTTGGGGCTGGCACTGTGGCATAGTTGGCTAAGCCTCTGCCTGAAGCACTGGCATCCTTTATGGGTGCTAGTTCGTGTCCCAGATGTTCCTTTTCTGATCCAGCTCTCCGCTTATGGCCTGGGAAAGCAGTAGAAGATGGCCTAAGTGCTTGAGCCCCTGAACCCGCGTGGGAGACCCAGAAGAAGCTCCTGGCTTCGGATGGGCTCGGCTTTGGCCATTTTGGCCATTTGGGGAGAGAACCAGCGGATGGAAGAGCTTTCTCTCTGTCTTTCCTTCTGTCTGTATGTAACTCTGCTTCTCAAATAAATAAATAAATAATCTTTAAAAAATGCATCTTCGATGAACTTTTTAAAGTACCCCATATTTATGTTATTTATTGATAGCTCAGGTTGTCACCCACAAGGATATCATGGTCTAGGGAAGGAACTGATTTGTAATCCGAGAATTAGAATATTGTGGGATAAGGGCGAAAGTAGAGGGAAGCTGAAGGTGATGAGATGGTCTTGAAGGAGCCCCAAACCCTCCTTGGGAAAGGTGAAATGGCACTTTTCTCCCCACTCCCCAGTCCCCAGCTGCCCCTTGAAGGGACTGTAGTTTGGTCAAAGTTTGAGAATGCGTGAGGAGTTTGGAGAATTCTAACTAGCTTAGTATAACAGAAAAATAAAGGACAATTGAGAGATCATGAAGAATGCAATGGAGTTGTAAACTAGCCCAGATCATGAAGACAAGGACTAGAGAGATAGGAAGGAAATCAAAGTCCTATCTTAGCAGCCAACAGAGTCCACAGTTTCCCAGGCTGTGAGCATCAATACCACGAGCAGTGCATAAGACAAGAACTGAGAAGTGATTTATGAAGTAGGAGATGGCTGCATTTAGTTCTGTTATTTACTGTGAATTTACTGTGAATGACCATTTAAACTCTAACTCTTGGTTAAAGTAGCAGAGACATTTATATTAGACACTGGAGTTTGTGACTTAAAGAAAGTTAAGTTCTGCAGTGTCCAAAGAAGTGCTAATAAATCTTTTTTTCCCTCTAGTTCTTTCAGATTAGGATTAAACCATGGTTTGCAATTAGTTCATGTAATCTTCCATAGGGATAGGGCAGTGGAGGCTTTACTTGTATTGTAGAATATGATAAAACATTTTGTTCATCATCTTAAGTTAAAAAAAATGGGTGGAAGGCACATTTCTAGGCCTTTTCTATGTGTTAACTCAATCATTCTTTTATCCTGTTGCTTAAATTCTTTATCTTATGAGGTAGGGCTGTTAGCCTCCTTATTTAATGTATGAAAAAAAAAAAAAAAAACCTGAAAGTCTGAGAAGCTAAGTGTTGTCCACAGTCACACTGCCGTTACCTTTTGGAAGTTGAGTTTCAAATTAGGCAGCCTGAGTTCATCTCCCAGTTTGAATTCAAATTCTATGCTTCTCTTTTTCATGACTGCATTACTGGTTTCCTTACTGTAGCACAAAATACATTTGCTGGGTAAATGAGTGAATGAATGAGTGCATTTGGGAAAAGAGAGGGATTAATAATTTCCTTAAACTGTAGTTTTAAAACATACTTTTTCCTAAGAAAATTGTTTTGTTACTTCAACTATAAATCAGCCTCCTAAATAAGTACTTATTGACATATAAGATGTATTTGTGGAAGTAGTTCCTGGCTATTGGAGAATTGCCAAATGAGTTCTCCCTTCTGATATGGTCTATGTGTTTGTTTGTTTAAAGATATATTATTATTTATTTGAAAGGTAGAGTTACAGATCTTCTATCCACTGCTTTATTCCCCAAGTGGCCGTAAGGCCAGGGCTGGGCCAGGCTGAAACCAGGAGCCAGGAGATTCTTCCGGATCTCCTACGTGGATACAGGGATCCAAGCACTTGGGCCATCTTCCATTGTTTTCCCAGGAGCATTAGCAGGGAGCTGAATTGGAAGTGGAGCAGCCAGGTTTCCAACTGGTGCCCACATGGGATGCCAAGTTGAAGGTTTCAGCTTAACCTATGTGGTAACGCCAGCCCCATGGTGGTGGTGCTGGTGGGGTGTCTTACCTGGGATAGTCTGGGTAACAGACCTGTTACTTGGATGGTATAAGAGCAGGTTAGCTCTGGTACTACCACAGAATGAGGCTATGAGCAATTAACTGTGGGACAAATGACTGGACCTAGGCCAGCCCTGAGTGTTGTGACCTTCGGAAGCCAGAAGTTAGGAGATACCAAGATAACCAAGTGACAAATAAGTAGCCGGATATGACAGAAGGGCCATTATTCTTTCATTTGTGACTTTCTTTTTGGCTGTAACTCTCTGACCTTATGTAGCAGTTATGGAAAATGCTGCTATATTTCTTATCTTGGAGTTGAAGTAAATGGTAAAGGAAATGTGTGCTGAACTTACAGAAAGATTGAATGACTGTCTTTACAATGGACGGAATAATTTATTTCATTTAACTAACTTTCCTTCTATAGCCATTTTTGTGTCTAAGGACATAAAATGTTGTTGGAAAGTACTGCGTTTTTACCAGAATAGGACATTGCCTTAGGTAGTTACATTGTTTGAATAGGTGGTTATTACTGCCTCCTTTGGGGACTTTGGTTCTTTGCTATTTAATGTCAGTGACCAGTGTAGACCTGGCATACATGTCTTTACAGTTTAGCAATTGTACATGAGAGTAGTCATGCTGAATGTGCAAAGGAGTGTGAGGTTCATGGCAGAGTATATTTTTCACTACATAAATTTATAGTTGCCAATATATTAAAATATTTCTTAAATATTCTTGTGTAGATAATGTCTATTACATTTTATTTCCTAAAGCTTAATAGGTTTGAATGTGGAGTGTATTCATATAAAGCAAATAAGAATATTTATAAAAGCCAGTCTTTGAGTAGAATGATAAATTGTCGATGTTACAAACTGCATTGTGACATGTTTTTCATGAAGAACAATGTGATCCTAAGGAAAAATGGCTTGTATGTGTGATTATTGTGGGCCCTGATTTGCATAAAAGATATTTGTAGACAGCTCAGGCTTTGCACTGTAGCTGGTAACGCCCATTCCTGATCTACCCAGTGACACTCTAGTGGGATTCACTTTCTGATTTTCAAAACACAATTATGATTCAGGTATTAAGATACAAAGCTCTGAAACTGGTGAATAAAACCACTATCACCAGGAAGAGAGCAGAGGCTATTTTAGATATTTCACATAAGGGGGCACTTAGCAGCATTGTTTTTTGATTTTCCTTTTATTTCCTTTATTTTGATCTTGTCTCATTAAAAAAAGAAGAGTTGAGGTGACTTGCCTCAAAGGTCTTTATCATTTCTGATAGTTCTGTTTGCTTGTGTTTTACGGACCTAAAGTAAAAACACACAGGAAATACAGGAGAATTAAGAAAACCACAGTGAATAAATGAAAATCTCATTAAATTATGTAGAGTAATGGACTAGATGGATTAACTTGAGGTTAATAAAGACATTTAAATCAAATAATAATAATGTTTTAAAAATAAAGTAACCTGAATTACGTGTCTTAAAAGTTATACATAGGGAAATCTATACTATGAAGAAACACATGAATGTGTTAACTACAGATGTTTGTTTTACTAAAAAATTATGGTGGGAATGATTTAGTTGAACGCTTCAGGCTCTCTCAGCTGAATTGCTTTGATGTCATCACCATTTTCTAAATTATTAGAACCTGTAGGTGCCAGACTTTGTTTTTACATTGCTTGGCTATGGGAAAATCATTTGTATAACTTATGGCTCTTTTATTCATTCACTTTACCTAGTATTTATATAATTATAAGAACATGTTAATTCCCTAAAATTGGAAGAACATTGTGCTGTGTATTGGTGGGTAGGAAGTTGCTAGAGAGTGTTCTGTTTCCACAGCTGTGCTGCAGGGTGTTGCACTCTGAAGGGGACTGAGGGCATGGCCTCATGGGAGTGAGTCTTGGGGAGACCTTTCTGAAACAACCACGGGCCTGCAGGGTTGGTGAGCCAGGGCAGAATGTCCAAAGACTGTCGTTTCCAAAGGCATCCAGTCTGTTAGTGCTTTAATAGGTTTTTGTTAAGAGTATCTAAATTCAAAACTGAATCCAAAGATAAGTGGACTTGGTACAGAATTAGTGATCAAACCAACAGTCTATCATTCTTGAAAGTGTTGCTTAACTTTCACTTGAGGCCCAGGAGAATACAGCAAAAGGAGGCAGCATCTGCATCCATGAAAAGTCTCCTGCTGTTGCAGTTTTAACTCTGAGTTTGTTTATTGGAAAAATTAGATGGAAAGATAAAGAGGAGGCTTTGGAAGGAAAAAGGTATTGAGGAGGGAAGTAGGGAGACTTGTGGTAGTTTCCTTTCATGACTAACATTGTTCTTGTTAAAATTATAGAAAAAAACATTGCGGTTTGGAGAGTGTGTGTGTGAAGCTACTTGAGAAATGCAGTGCGTTTATCTGATAAAAAGATAGGACTTTCTGGGATGTGCTTAGCATTGCTTCTTTACTTTGGACTTCTTTTGGACCAGGGTTTATCACAGCTGTGAAGTGGGGGTGGGGAGTGCAATCATTTGAAGTTGTTTCTAAGATTCTTATTTCATGAAATAAATTCTGAAACACTTGCATAGAAAAGGTGTGCTGTGTTCTATGCCATTTGTGCTGATGAGAACACAGTTACTGTGGAATTCACTTGTGCTCAGAGTTGCTTCTCACCTGTGCTGTTTTAAGTTTTATGTGAACCTGTGGCTTCAGCTGTTGGCTTCATAGCATTGTACCACGACCTGCACTCACAAAATTTTTTCACTGGGTTGCGGTGAGTAAGACTCTTTCACTTTGGTGATGTAATGCCAGTTCTATGTTTTGCTCACTAGTATATCCTGATTTTCATATGAAGTAGATCGATAATCCTAGAGAAGAAAGAATTAGTGATAAAACAAACAGGACATCACACACAAAACTGTCAGTTAACTTTCATTTACTTGTATCTGGACTATTCGAATAAAAGGAGGAGAAAAGTTATCAGCTAATTAGATTTGAGATTTTGGGCAGTAACACGAGTTAATAATTGTTTATCCAGTATTACTATAAACAATATTATATTAGAAAATATGCGCATTAAAATCTTTGTAACTTACAGTAACTATTTCCTGTGACATTTATTGCTTGTCTGTTGTGTTACAGTTGAAGCTTTTGGGTAATTAAAAATAATGTATGTATTCTAAAGAAAGCACAATAGCTCCTTTCAACATATAGGTGATAGTTGCTAAAATCAGTCATTGACCTCTTTAACAGATATTTGTTGAGTGTCTGCTATGTGCTGGGCACTGACCCGAGTTGGGCATACAGTAGTACCTAGTCAGGTATGATTCTATTCCTATGGAACCCGTCCCTATGAATTTATGATAATGACACTGATGCAAAATGACAAATTATGCTTACGTGCTATAGTGGAAATGGATACAATGCTAGGAGAGAGGTGATTGGGGAAGGACTTTCTGAGGAGTTGGTGTCATGTCAGATCCTAACGAACTAAGAGGCATTAAATAAGTGAAGGGGGTTGGCAGACTCTTGGTTGAGAGAACAGCTCGTCTCATAGGCCTTCGATGGATAAGGGCCGTGGTGCACTTCAAAGACAGAAAAGAGCACTAGTGGCTGGAGCACTGAGAAGGGAACTAACACTGGGGGAGTGGGGGTGGGGTGGGGAGGGTGCTTAGACATCTGTTTTAGGGTTTTGATCTTCATCCTAAAATGGATGGATAGCCATAGAAGTTGTTGAAGCACGGGGCTGAAATGATCAGATGTTGACATTTATGGGGTTTTTAATTTGGGGAGAAAACTGGACAGTGGCATGATTGGATCTAGAATTAATCCAGAGGCTTTTGTGCTAATTCTGGGAGTGGATTGCTATTCTGGATTGATCTATTGCCGTGAATTAAACTGGAGTGGTGAAGGTGGAAAACTGAGAAAAGTGGGGAGATTTGAGAAATTTCAGAGATTTACAGGAGCAAAAATCAACAGGGCTTGATGAGAAGTTAACTATGAAGGGTGAAGGAGAGGAAATGGCCTGGATTGAATCCAAAGGGTGTGGCCTGTGCACCTGAGTGGGCAGAGGTGCCATTCATTGGGATAGGGTTCACTGAACTGACAGCTGGGGTTAAGAGAGTAGTTTCTCTGTGTTTGTCAAGTTTAACATGACTTTGAATTGTCTGAGTGGTGATAATTAAGAAGTCAGTTCAACCTGTGAATCTGGAGGAGCAGAGAGGCTGGTGATTGAAATTTGGAAGCCAGAAGCATACAAATGGTGTTTGAACTAGGGTGGATGAGAGGGTGTAAAAGGGAATAATGAGTGTGAGAGGAAGAAAGAATGTGGTGCTGACTCTGGAAGGAACCACAACTTTTATAAAATTTGTTTGAAAAATATTTAGGGGGCTGGCACTATGGCTCACTTGGTTAGTCCTCTGCCTGTGGCGCCAGCATCCCATATGGGTGCTGGTTGTAGTCCCGGCTGCTCCTCTTCCAGTCCAGCTCTCTGCTGTGGCGCAGGAAGGCAGTGGAGGATGGCCCAACTGATTGGGCCCCTGTACCTGCATGGGAGACCAGGAAGGAGCACCTGGCCCCTGGCTTTGGATCAGCGCAGCACCGGCTGTAGTGGCCATTTGGGGGATGAACCAACGGAAGGAAGACCTTTCTCTCTGTCTTTCTCTCTCACTGTCTGTAACTCTACCTGCCCAATAAATAAAAAAAAAAAAAAGAAAAAAAATTTACCTGAAAGAGCAAGACAGAAAGTGAGACAGAAAAAGAGAGCAGGGTTTATCTTTCTGCCATTTTTATCAGTCTAAGTGTTATGAAATGAAGTAAGGTCGTAATGGTGGGTGAACCAACAGATGGGGTAAAGGTGAGGCTGGGGCAAGAGTGAGTGACTTTTCTGGTGGAAAATGATGCATCTTCTGCCCCGTCTTCGGTTTCACTTCCTCTGAAGCTGTACTACCCACCCTGTCTTTATCTCGAATCTCTCTGATTGTCATCCGTTGTGCTCTTGTTGTGTTGCTTGGTTTCATTTCCTGTGAAGTTCCCTTTCTGCTGGTCTAAGGTGGTCCTGTAGGCATCTCTGGCTATGAGGACTTGGGGGGAAAGTATCTAGCAGCTTAGTCACCGATGAGAAACAGCATCAACGTTGGGGAAATAAAGCAGCGGGTGGTGAGGTACAAGTCACTTTCCTCTTCCTTTTTGGTATTTTCCATCTTCAGAGGGATATCCAGTGTGTCCTGATACATGGGGCTTTCCCCCGGCCCCAGGTATTTTTAAAGATCTGATATTGTTCATATTTCAGATACTTTGAGACTATCTGAATGATAACCCAAAGGAAATGTACTGTTTTACTTGTGCAGAAGTAGTACTCAAAGTGAAAGTAGCAGCTCTCATTTGGATCCCAAGGCTTGAGTTTTTGAGGATGTTGCAGCTGTGTGAGTAAGAACTGAATGCACACAGATGTCTTGTAAAGCCTCTTGCAAGCTAAGCAGTGCAGTTTCCATAAGTCACTGGGGAAAGGCCAATCCTGTATGCTGCCTGATGACAGTATCATAGGGCAGGTAATAGCCTAGCATTTTTCGGATTTATGTCCATGAAGTACATTTTATAAACAGTTCTGAAATAATTTGATTTTGTTCTCCTTCTCAACATGTAGCACAAGCAATATTTCCATCTAAACAGCCTTCTAAGAGGAATAATCACCTTGCCATGCCTCCCACTCTTTTTATTTCTTTTGTCCTTTAGATCTACATTTTAACTCTTCTTTATTTCCCGTTAATAATGAGTTCTATTTAGTTATCATGTAAGAATATGTCTTGGAGTAGACATTTTGTGCAGTGGTTAAGATGCTTTTTGGGGTGCTTGTATTCCACATTGGAGTGTCTGGGTTGTGCTTCTGATTCAGTTTCCTGCTAATGTACATCTTGGGAGGCAGCAGGTGAGGTGTCAAATTGCTGGGCCCCTGCAACACATGTGCAAGATATGGATTGAATTCCAGGCTCCTGGCTTTGGCCTGGCCCAGCTGTGGCTAATATGGCATTTGGAGAGTGAACCAGGGGTATGAAATCTCTCTGTCTCTTTGCCTTTCAAATAGAATTAAAAAAAAAAAAAAAGAAACCAAAACAAGAGGGTCTTGTGTTGTGGCACAGTGGGTGGGCCGCTGGAATCCTGGCATCCCACAGGGGCTCCTGTTTGAGTCCTGGCTGCTCCACTTCTGATCCAGCTCCTTGCTAATGCATCTGGAAGGCAGCAGAAGATGGCCCAAGTGCTTGGGTTCCTGCCACCCATGTGGGAGACCCTGTTGGAGTTCCAGACTCTTGACTTTGACCTGACCCAGCCCCAGCCATTGTGGTTATTTGGGGAGTGAACCAGCATATGGAAGGGTCAATTCTCTTTCTCTCCTCTCTCTCTCTCTCTCTCTCTCTCTCTCTCTCTCTCTCCCCCTTCCCACCTCCCCATCTCTCCTTCTCTCTAATTCTGACTTTCAAATAAACAAATCTTAACAAAATAAAAAAATGAAAAGCAGAAGCCATATATATATTTATATTTTCTGTATTTGTGGAACTCAGTTTACTGTGTTAGATTGTGAGAGTGTGCCCAAATGAATAGGAAGAGAGGATGGATGTGCACAGGACTCTCAGCCACAGTGAAAAAACTGAGAAAGGAGCCCTATGAGAAGGGGTTAAGGGTTTTTGAGGGAGAAGACATAAATTTCTACCAAAGAACCTTGAGAAAGCTTGTGGAAGGGACTGAAGTTTGTTCAGAGTGGTCAGCATGGTCTAAGAACTGTGTGCAGATAGCAGAGGTTGTGTCTGTTGGAATCTGGCTGTATTTCCTGAGCAGCACCAGACCAGTGTTCTCTGATCACAGTCTCTAATGCTGGGCATGTCCTTTATCTGTGCTGGGTAGCATGGTAGCCACTAACCACATGTGGCTTTGGGGCACTTGAAATGTGGCTAGTGCAACCAAGGAACTAGATTTTAAATTTTATTTAATGTTAATTTTAAATCTAAAGAGACACATGTGACTAGTAGCTACCATATTGGGCAGCACAGCCAGTGGAAACATGGATATGACTCAGTATAGTGATCTTAGATAATTATATGGATCACAAGTCAGAGACTTTGATTGGCTTTTACTTTCTAATATAATTGGCCACAAGTGCTAGTCTTGAAGCATTGGTGAGAACAGGAAAATGTGGTAATTCAGTAATGAAGAAAGGATGAGTGGTCTACTGATTGGTCAGTGACTCCCTCTCCACACACCCCTTCATGCTTACACATATGTGCCTGGGTACATGCACACACACACAGAGACATATCTAGATGGGCACACACACACACTTTTATCCTAGCTTTTTGAAATGAGGAGAGGGGAAACATGTTTTTGAATGTCTTACTGTTTTGAGGAACAGGCAGTTAATCAGGGATCCTTCTACTGGGGACATGGCAGACTGGGCACAGGGTCCCTGAAGGGAAAGGATCAACCTGCCGTACCGTAAAAACTCTGCAAAAGGTTCTCAGGTGATTCTTTGTTACCTCCCCTATAAATTGGGGATGGCAATCCTTCCATCTGCCTACAAAAATATTTGTAAACATTTCTTTTCAGAGTGGTTTTTCCAAAACAATGTCTCAGCTTTTTTTTTTTTTTCCTTTGACAGAGTGGACAGTGAGAGAGAGAGGGAGGGAGAAAGGTCTTCCTTTACCATTGGTTCACCCTCCAATGGCCGCTGCGCTGCACTGATCCGAAGCCAGGAGCTTCTCTTGGTCTCCCACGCGGGTGCAGGGCCCAAGCACTTGGGCCATCCTCCACTGCCTTCTCGGGCCACAGCAGAGAGCTGGACTTGAAGAGGGGCAACCAGGACAGAATCCGGCGCACCGACTAGAACCCAGGGTGCCGGCGCTGCAGGCAGAGGATTAGCCTATTGAGCTGCGGTGCCGGCTCGGCTTTTTTATAAGCTGGAAAGCCATTTCCCTTTCCCTGTATGTCGACTGTGGTCCTGAGAGATGTGATTATACATGTTTTCTGTTTGATCTTCAGTGTCCGCCAGCAATCTTCACACCTCTTCAGAGGCCCACTTGAAACTCTCCATTTAAATTCTGCCCAGACTTGCTTTGAGAGTCTTCCCTCCCAAGTCCCAGCTGTGTTCTGTTCTATTCTGTTCAGTCCTTGTCCCTGCTTCTCTGAGGATGTATATACCCATTGTACACAGACTGCCCCTAATATGGCTTTTGTATTCTCTACCTTAAGTCTTTTTCTTATGTCTGTGCTTTGTGTTCCCAGTTAGAATGGAAACTCCCTGGAAAGTGGTGGCTTTTAAACTTTACTTTTTTGAACTTTTTAAACCTAGTTTTTTTCTAGTGCTTTGCAGAGAAGTGGCTCTCTGTAAATGTTGCAGGCTGATAGTGAAACATAGGGCTTGGGTTTTAGGGATCACAGTGGTATCTTTAACACACAGTAGGTTATTTCGATCAGTGATTTCAGGCTGTATCATGCACAATGATTTCCAAAGATACTTTAAAAATGCATGTTCTCAGGTTCTATAATTACTATTCATTAGGTCTGGAATGCAGCATAGGAAATCAGAATTTTAAGAAGCAAGTAAGGTAATTCTGATGCAGGTGATCTGAGGACTTCTCTTTGAGTGACAGTGGTCCATACATGAAGATACCATTTCTTTTGTTTGCTTGTTTGTTTTTAAGATTTATTTATTTGAAAGGCAGATTCAGAGAGATAAGGAGAGAAAAAGAGAGGACACTTCCATCTGCTGATTCACTCAGCAAACGGCCTCAATGGCTGGGGCTGGGCTCATAAGAAGCCAGGAGCCTGGAACTCCATCCAGGTCTCCCACATGAATGTCAGGGCCCCAAGAAGTTGGGCTTTTTTTCGATGCTTTCCCAGGCACATTAGCAGGGAGCTGGATTGGAAGTGGAGAAGCTGAGACTTGAACCAGCATCCATATGGAATGCTGCCACTGCAGGTGGCATCCCAATCTTCTGCACCATAGTGCTGGCCCCAATTCTAAGGGATCTACTTAGAGACTTTCCTGGCAGTAAGGACATTGCTTCTGCGTGGAACTGTAGGATTCTGTTTTTATTTTCATTTTAGTAATAGATAGGAGATGTATGAAATTTTATTGGTAAGACATTTCTTTACATTATCTTCTTAAATGTGTGCTAGAGTTGAGTGTGTAACACAAGTCTCAAATCAGAAAGAAGAAATGGATAATCCCTTACATTTCATCAGACCACATTGATATGAAACATCTATTCAGCATTCACTCAGAGCTTGTTTCTCCTTGTTTCAAACTCTATTTTACTAGGCTTAATGACATGGTCAACTAGAGTGGATGAGGAGCAGTGCATGGAAGGGGAATGAGGTCACTGGTAAAGGCTGCCACAAAGATGGCAGACATGGTAGCCGACAGCCTGCAAGAATAAAACAGACTAAGTATAAATAACAGAAATGAGATATCAAAATATATAACAGAGTACAGGCCAGTGGGGAAACTGAAGAGTGAGGGGATCAGCAAACATGCCCAGCTCAGTGGCTTCTGAAGTGTTCCTGAGAACTACCCTGGTCTGGTAGTAGTGGCTGGGTGATGTTTCTACTCAGCCTCTGGGTTGCACCAGGGCTGAGACCCCACCTGTTCCATTTGATACTGCATCCCCAAGGCTTGAGTTAGTGCTTGACTTCACTGAAGAAGCTCCATAAGGATCTGTGCAGATTGTTCTAATAAATTGAAGTATAGTTGCTGTTGTAATCTATGCATGATAATGAACCTGGGAAATTTCTCATGAAAAGGAGAGGCAGTGGGCCAGGCACTATGGTTTAGCAGGTTAAGCCTCCCCCTGCAACACCAGCATCCCGTAGGGGCACCGGTTTGAGACCTGGCAGCTCCACTTCTGATCCAGGTCCCTGCTAATGCTCTTGGGAAAGCAGAGAAGGATGACCCAAGTGATTGGGCCCCTGAACCCACGTGGGAGGCCCAGAAGAATCTCCTGGCTTCAGATCAGCCCAGCTCTGGTTATTGCTGCCATTTAGGGAGTGAACCAGCTAATGGAAGATATCTCTTTGTCTTTCCTCCTCTCTCTGTAACTCTTTCAAAAATATATAGATATATATAAAAGAAAAGGAGAGGTAGGTTTATTTTGCATTTTATATATATGTAATCTCAAAAATGTTTGGTAAGTGAAGATTTATTTGACAAGCTCCAGTTCTCTGCCCCTGAGCATTCTTGACCTCCTCCCTATTTTGTTCATATTTAAACTGTCCTAGAACACATGGGGTTTATTTTTCAGGTTATAAATGTCCATATAGGTAGTTATATAATAAATCTTTGGAATCATCAATGAGTGTATGAATGCCACATAAACCCAGCATATTTTAAATTCTTCAAAAATACTCAGATTTTTGTAGATAGATAGATATACATTTACCAATTTAAAGATGTCTCTTCCTATATAGGTAGTGTTGAATCATATTTTATTTGGCTAGTTTCATTTAATACATCATAATGATTTTCCTGGAGCACAGTCTATTAAAAATATATTACAACGTGCATACTAATTAAGAAATGCATATTATCTGTGAGGCAGACACATGGGCTCCATATAGTAATGCAAACCATATTTAGATACCCCTAAAATTATATACCTGCTCTCCAAGTGTTTCAGATTTGTGTTCTTTAAACTTGCCCTTTAGCAGACTTTAGTTAACTGAAAAAGGAAATTTTTCTTTTGGATATTGCATAAAATAGGTTAAATTATTCTTGGTTGCTTTGTTTTAACTATATAGAACTTGGAATTTGCTTTCTTAGGGAATAGTGTCTTACAGGAGAAAAGAAGAGGCGAAAGAAATCTTCCCATTGATACATATTTTGCATTAGGCAGAATTTTGAAATGGAGAAAAGTGTGTCTAAACACCGCTTTCAACTAAGTGAGTGGGTCTGAAGGTATCAAGCTATCAAAATTTAGCCCTCAGTCTCCAATTGCCAAATTCAGTTCCATTCTAAACTACTTTTTCAAACTTCTTTAGTTCTTGAATTAGTTTTGTTTCCTTCTCAATCAAGCATCCAGCCAACAATTATTCAAGTACTTGTGTTTTTGCCAATGGACTAGGAACTGTAGAAGACAAAACTGAATCCTACATCATTTGCATTTTCAGGAAGTATACAATCTAGTATTGATAATAAGACACATGCATAACTAACTCATTATACTAGAAGACAGAATATGCAAAAGAGAGGCAGAAACCAAATGAGATCAAAAGTTCAGAGAAAAACATGTTGACCAGTTGCAGGAAGCAGGCAAGGTTCAGTGGGCTTTGAGGCATGGGTAACATTTTGTGGAAGCAGAGATGGGGTTGGGAGATGGCATTCCCAGTGAAGTTAGTGTTATAAGTGAAAGTAAGACCACCACATATGACTGCTTAAGAGTTGGATAGTCCTAACCAATTGAGGGTACCTTTCACAGAGACCATGATATAATTGGTGCCCTTGGAGTCTTGTAGCATAGTGTCCCCGAGTAAAAGCCAGGAGGCACTAAATATGCAGGCATGTGGTCAGAGAATCCTAAGTAATATAGCCTGGACTACTGGATCCATTGTTATGGGTCCTGAATGAAAGAGTGAAGTTGCTTTACCTCTTTCATTGTCTGTCATCGAACTAAAAGACCTTTAAACCCTCTCTACTTTTTTTTTTTTTAATGATTTCTCTAAATTCAGTTGGTAAGAAGGAGCTGAGGAAGATAATTTTGAGTAATGGAGCTGCTATAAATTTCAGAAGATGAATGATTCATTATCAGTAAGAGGGAGCTTCAAAAGAATCATGGAAAAATGAAATTTAAAGGCAATATAATTTTTCAAGGAACTTTTTGATGTCCTTTGTATAGATGTATGTAAATGAAATGTATTGAGAAATTGTTAAACTTTAGATGTGTTTAAAATGGTTCCTCTGCTTTAAGTCCATCAAGGAGAAGTTGGAGTGAAACATTAAGCTGAAGGTCTAAGGTGGCCCACCCTCACCTTGATACCATCTTAATCACATGAGGACTTTATGTCTTTAATCTCTCATTTGGCATCATTATTAATTAAGTTTTGTTAAATCTTCACGTTCCAACTTTCTTTCACCATTTGTAGCTTGTCTTGTCTCTGTTCTTGACATGCTCTCTACCTGTGCTTTACAAGTAGACCTTTTTGGATTGATCCCAGGCTTGGGCTGTGTCCTGTGCACTGTCCAGGATGTAGCCTGTTGATCATAGCTATTTGTTTCTGGGTCTTGGTTCTATTTTTAAACTCCAACTCCCTGAATCAGGAGCCCAAGAAGGAAGCCAGTTAACAGACTGTTGGCGTAGGGTAGGGGCGAAAATGGAAATTCATTTAGTCATTCATCAGATGTTTATTGAGAACTACTGAGGGTAGCACTGGCTTTGTGTGGTTTTCCTGTTCACCTGTGTTTATTACTTTGACCCGTTCTCCCCGCAAGTTCTCCAAAAAGTTTAAGATTTCTTCACAACAACTGGGTATCTCTGGGACAACAACGAGACCTCGGATACAGTTAGAAGGTGGCAACCTAGGGACAGCAGCAGCTGACTTTATTTTTGGCTGTCATCAGGTATTTGTAAGTTGAGAACTGCCTGTATTCAAACAACATGATTTGGTAGTGTGTATTGGATTCCCATAGAAAGAATGGATGTGATACAATTAAAAGGATAAAAGTATTCACTTTTATCTGCATGCTAGGTCTGAAATTCTTTGAAAACCTGGGAAAGGGTTTATGGCTCAAACAGTAGGGTTATACCGTGAATCTTCCTGTAGAATTTGTCTTGTTTTGGTTATAGAGTTTTGGACACTGGTGATTTTCTTTTGGAACAGTAACTGTTTTATGGTAGTTACTGGTCAGTGTATTGGGGAAATTTTATTTTAGAGCTGACCAGATTACTTAATTCATTTGTTCTTGTCAAGTTTTTATCTTGCAAGCAATTAATATATATAAAGATGCACAACTAGTCTATTGCCTTCTACAATCAATCAAGTTGATTGATAATTTTCCTTGTTTATTCTCTGGTATTTGTTCATATTTGCACATTTGAAATAGTTATAATCATGATATTGATATAATCCTTATTTTCAAAATCGTACTTTTGGAAACATTTCCATTTTGCTAATTTTCATATTCCAATTTAGTGGCTGTATAATTTTGATGTAATTTAGTGCTCGTAATTTTCTTGGAATAACCTTCTGAGTATTCAGATGTTTTTCCCTGTGAGGTCCATTGTCAAAGGGTAGGAGTGTGTATATTGTGCTTGGTCCCTGTTTTCAGATAGCTTTCCATTTTTGTCATAGCTATGCCAAAGTAAAACTTTTCGCGGCATTCTTGTTTTAGCTTGCATTTTTAAAATAACTGGCAAGGTTTCTTTATTAATTGCATTTCTTCTCCTGAATTGACTTGTCCTCTTTTCTATTTTTAATTTCCTAGTTATTTTTGAAAAATAAGTGCCTGTGGGGTCTTTATTCTTATTAATTCTAATCACTTAAAATTGTTCTTGTTTATTAATGTGATTTTTGTTTTGTTATTTTATAAGTTTAACAATTTAAGCTTAGGCTTACTTTGTTTATCTGTTTCTGACTAGTTTTTTATGAATGTTTTCAAAGTCATTTTTATGAAGAATGGGATGGGGGAGGGAGTGGGAGATGGGATAGTTGCGGGTGGGAGGGAGGTTATGGGGGGAAAAGCTGCTATAATTCAAAAGTTGTACTTTGGAAATTTGTGTTTATTAAATAAAAGTTAAAAAAAAGTCATTTTTAAGTTGCAGTCATGAAGCTGGTGTGGTTCTCTATCATTATTTATGTTGCTTCTCAGTCATCTGTCAACTGGAGTGGATTCTTATGGGTGTAGACTCCCTAGCATAATGGAATGGCCATGCTAAAGGAGAATTAATCATTGATATTCACAGTAATATTTAGAAGATTTAGTAAATCATAATATTCAAATATTAAATGTAGATTTATAGATTGAGTGTTTAGGAATTACTTTTAATAACTTCTGAATATGATACTGGTAAATTAAGAAACATCTCTAACCTCAAATTTTAACAACTAAAATAATGATATTTACATAGCACTTTAAAAACACTGGTATTTGGAAATTAATTTATCCATGTATTTTTGGTAACTACTTTCCAGTGTCTTGATTTAAAGAGTAAAGTGATAATGGTTTAAAAAATGTGGTTTCAAATCACTGGTTATTTGCCAAAATTATTTTAGCAGATCCTCACTGATTATCTAAATTATGCCTTGTTATGATTTGCTGCTTCTGAGGCCCAGATTCTATTAGATTAGTGGGAGGTACTTTTGGAATGTGTAATGTACTTCAACATTTTCTTTTTATTTGGCTTAATTAATCTTATAATTATTTTTAAATAACTTACATTAGCTGATAAATATTTAGTTTAGGTAGTTGAGTGGTGTTTCTCTTAATTCTCTTTATAAATGAGAGTTTAGTGTATCTTCTAGCATTTTATACAGAGGAGAGAAAATTTAAAATGATAATGGAAGATTGTTTCCCCTTCAGTGATTTGAGAATATAAATTGAAAGATCAAAAATATTATAAAATAAATGGGCAAACATAATCATTAAAATAATTATTAAGAAAATATAATTAAGTTGATTTTAATAAATCATTAAGTGAGAGAGGAATGTGCTTTTTTGTGTACCTGTGACACATCAGCCTATTGTTATCCCAGGTCAGTAGATATGAATACCACATTTTGCTTATGGCTAGTCAGCTAATAAATAATAGGAGGGGAGGCGAGGGAGATGTCATATTGAACTGATACAATTAGAGAAGCCAGTAACAAATTTGGAAACAGATAAAACTAATGGATAGTATACTACTCACACAGTATTATAGATGATGGTTTTTATGTATAAATATTTCAGTTTTTGTAGAGGTGGTTCTTTTATCTTTTGAGGGGTAAGAAAGGACAATTTATCTCTTTCTTGGAATGTGAGGTCAGTTTCATTGGGTTGCCTTAGGTTTCATTCAGAAAAGGGAATGAATAATATCCAAAGTGAGTTATGATTTAGGCCCCAGCACACTGATAAGAAATTTATCAGCTGCACATGTGTGCTAATGTTTGGAATAAAATACTACATTCATCTCTGTATCTGCATCTACTGTATTTTCTCGTAGGCTTTATTTTGTCTTTTCAAGTGTGACATTGTGTTGTTTAACTTGAACAACAAATTTACAGGGGAATATCTAACACCTCATTGAGGTACATGTGACACTGTAACCGTTTTACTCTAATATTGTTTTCAAACTCTTAATTACTAAGTTTCCCAGAAATGGTTTCTAAAGAGAACTTCATAAAGTGGATGGATCAATCTTCTTTAGGGGTGATTAGTATAATAAATGGAGAATAAACGTGGAATGTGTGCACTCGAATTCATCTATCTAGTTTCCTATTTCTTGATGTGGAGTTTTTTGTTAAATCCTTGTTAAAATTCAGACAAAGCAAATTGAGTTTCTAAGTCTAAGATGTGTTAAAAGCTGAAGTTTTATATTGATAATAAGTTTTGCATTTAGTCTGAAGTGGAAGAGCTTGCTATGTCTTGCTCAGTTCTGGTCTGTGTATTCATTCTGCAACCCCATGCTGGCATTCTCTCTCCTTGTGTGGAGAGAATGATCACTGTCAGAATGCTTAACACGAAAGAAGTCTTTGGAGCTACACTGAGTAGAAAATTGCTACTGAGGTGTGTTTCATTTTTCGGTGTTTGTATTTTGCTGTGGCACAATCATTGACAATAATACAAGAGATATGTAAAACAGATGAGAAATACGAGTATTGGGGAATCTAAGAAGGCATGGTCGGTCATCTTTTGTTGTGTTTCATTAAGCTTTAATACGAGACATTAGAACCTGTGTGTGAATTAATGAGAACCACTGGGGTGCTGAGGATTCAGAGTCCATAAAACTAAAGTCTCTTCCTCTGTGTAAGAGAAGCACCATGTATTAGGTCAGAATTTCTTGAACTTACTCTTGACAAGAACACTGGAGCCTGTGAATGATGATTGTTTTTGTTGTTACTAAGTGATGCCGGTGACGGGAAATAGTGGTTTCAAGTATACATTCAATCAGCAACAATGGCAGACCTGTTGAACATGTTGTTTTCTAGCCTGGAAAATTGTATTTTCACATTGTTCTTTGGAGTATCTTCATTGTAAAATCACAACATTTGTTGGGATTTAGTGCTTATGGTTTAGTGAGCCCAGAGTCATAAGTTCTGTGTCTGGTTATTGCTGTATTGTATGGTAGTAATTCTAAAAATTATTTATAATAAAGGGGAGAACACTGGAGAAAAGATCTGTCTGTTTATAGCTCCTACTTTTACAATAAGAGAACACTGTTGGGAGCTCTAGAGTAGTTTCAGTAGTTCAGTAGTTGAGATATTCCACCTTCTCCATCCCCCAACATCCTGTTTCATCACAAATATTTATCATTTTATTCATCGGTTCTCCACCCACCTTGTGGGCTGTTGTGGTTGCTGTCACCCAGCCAAGAGGCTGGGGAATGCCTATCCACAAGCAGCACAGGGTGTCTGGCCGGGGTGCTCAGAAGGTCCTGAGTGTTGTGGCGTTGAAATAGAGAGTAAACCTGTTCGCATAGTTGCCAGATTCATCAGCAGCAGGCATGCTGTTGCTAGTCATAATGAAAATACACAGTCTGTGGTAAGAAAAAACTGAAGTGTACAGTATTTTGAAGATAGGATTCTGAGGTGGTCTGGAAATGTCAAGAAAAAAAAAAAGAAGAAAAATTACTATCTAAAGAAAATTATTGTTTAAAGAAGCCCATTTATTTAAGTGATTGATTGATAGTTTTCAAGAAGTTTGGTTTGCCTGAGAACTTAATATAATAATAATTAACTGCTCACTTAAAGTATTTGATGAAATACAAAATACAGTGTGATATATGAAGAACAGTAGCATGACAAAGTATACTATGGCACACTCAACTTGTTGTAGATGGGATGGACATCTTTTAAAAGTACTGGCTAGAAATTTTGTAGTCTGGGGTTATGAGTTTGGGGACAGAAAACCACATAGGTGAGGTGCCTGTGTTGTTGCATTCTGTTGGGGGACATATCACACTAACATGTTTGGTAGCGTTATCCTTGATAGCTTGGGTAAGATAGAATCTGCTAGGTTTTTCCACTGGAAGTGCTACATTTCGCTTTCTGGATTCTATTCTTTGTAAGTCAGTCTCCACTTCAGGGGAGAAGAAGTTTGTTTTTATCTCTTGAAGGGAAGGGATGTCTATATTTGACTGACTGATTTTACTATGGACTCATGGGTATTTTATTCTTTAAGTGATCAGTGCGCTCAGTTAATTTTCCTTCCCATGATCTGTTTCTACATCTTTACATCTTATTGTGCTGAGTACAGCGGTATTAGGTTTTATTACCACCTGTTTGCTTCTCCCATTTCCCAAACAGATAGATTCAGTTTTGCAGTACTGGCTAACCTTAAGGTCATTTTCATAGACACATTTTGATGATGCACTGTGGGAGGAGAAATCATAACGCAAAACTTCTTGTCAGCAGATTGGCGAATTTACCTGAGAAATTGAGACTCAAGATTATGAGACTGTGTGACTAGGACCGAAAGCAGATTTCCAGGTAGGAAATCAAAATTGTTTTCTTAAATTCCTTTGCACTTGATTTTGCAAAAGTCAAATAACCATTTTCGTGGGAGACGAAAAATCCAAAAAGGAGGGACAGGATAGATATTGAGGTTTTATTAGGAAATCACTTTGTGTTCTTTATTAGATTCTTTTATTTGATTTCCAAACAACAAGGTTGTAACTCAGCTTTGAAATGAGATCCAAGAGGAACTATATCTATATTTGCAAAAGTATTCGAGATATGATTTTGATTCTTGAAGCCTGTTTGAAAAGTAATCAGAATATGAATAATATTTAGATTTATCATGTCAGAGAAAACAGCTACTGGTTATGGGAGTTTTTATGTGTTGCACAGAGTACTTATTAGGTATGCCTTAGTTTATGTTTTATATCTCTCATAAACTCCTCTAGATGTGAGAAGGTCATGTGCTGCCTGTTGGGAAGGGCAGGGGTGTGGGGAAGCTCACAGATCATAGTATGCCTCCATATTTTGGCATACCGATTTCACAAAAACAAGAAGCAGTTTGCCAGCAGCTTCCATGGTGGTAATGTTACAAGGAGGGAATTAAAAAATGCAGAGTGCACGAAGACAAGCAACTGGAAGTCTGAAATGCCAGTGGAGTTAATATTATGCAGTGATTCTTACCTCTGCTATTAGAAGTATAAAAGCAGTGTGATCCTCCCCTGTAAACTGCAGAGGCTACAGCTCCATGGCAACTCGACCTATTCTGTCAGAGGGTGTGTATACACAAATGCATTCAAAGCACAGGGTTGGGAGTTGGGGGGGGGGGGATGGGAGACAAAACCCAACCCTCCAAGTATTGCCCACGCATTTTTATGTGCATTTTATAATAAGGCCTTTGTGCGAGGAGGCCTGATAGAAGTTCATGTCAGCTGCCCTCTGGTCTTTAACATGATCTAGCCCCCAACACCCACTCCCTCATGCTGAGGAAGGGAAGCAAGAACAGGCAATTCAAGAATGCTTCTGGGAGAAAAATCTTCTCTCCCTCTCTTCTTGGAATGTCAACATAGTTATTGCTTTTCTGTGTCTCTGGCGGGTATTTGGCTGCTGCTTTTCACAGCCTCATGCCAGAGAGAGCAGTTAAATTGTAGCCTTCACATGCATGGTGAAAAAAGTCTATATTCTCTGTGGGAAGGAGTGCTTTCTGTAGGTCTTCTGCTGTCCTGCCTTTTATGGAAGTACCTTATGGCCCCGGGGGGCGGCAAGTGATTGGCAAATTAAATCTTCCTGCCCACAGTTTCCTGGCCTTCGGCTCAACCCTCAGACACCACCTTTCTTCTCTTAGTATGCTTCATAGGCACACACATTCCCAGCAATCCTGCCAGTCCTTTGCTTAGTTTCTTCAGTCTGAAGAGACAGCATCATTACTTGACTATTTTTATGTGTGTGTTCCTATGCTGCATCTTAGAAATGATAGAACAGTCTGTAAAATGCTTACTTCTGCTGTGCTCCAATTTAGCTGATCCAAGAGAGGAGAAGAATGTTTTACTCTCTCCTGGTTAGCTCTGAAAATAACCTCTAGTAAGCCTTAGATCACTTTTTTTCCACCTAAAACTTGAGGTCCAACATCATTGGTTGTCTCCACTGGGTTCAGGGGTTGGGATCCAAGTAATATCCTGTTCTGTGACCTTGTCCTTTCTCTCTTGAACTTAATCCCTGCCTCTAACACCATAGGTGGCTCTGGTGGTGCTGGGAGGAGATTATTGATGAGAGGCCTGGGAAGAGGGAGGATATTGTGTTCCTGAGAACACTTACACAGTAGCTAAATGTTTTCAGCTTACTCCATGAGCTACACTCTTCTAGACCTCATAAAGACTAATGAACTATTCTCCTCCCCAGCCCCCATTGTTTCTGCTTGGAACATTCTCCTTGCATTTACTCTTACAAATAAATGATCTGAAGCTAAAATTGTCCATACACATATAATTGGTTTCATTGTATAATTCACTTGTTGAGGCATTTTGACTTGCTGTTGTATGTGGGCCTGAGCATGTGAAAAAGAACAAGCTTGTGTCTCCCCCTGAGGAGCTAATTGTCTAGTGAAGACTCTGGACTGCATACATTGCAATGCATTGTGAAATGGGTTCCAGGAGAAGGATGCACCAAGCTTTTAGCTGTGACATGAAAGCAACACAGCAACTTAGCCTGAGGGGCTTGGGAGAGGAGTGAATGGTTGTGCTGCACGAGCAGCACAGGGAGAACATTCAGGAAGATAAAACTCTGGCATGCAAAGGCTTAGAGTCATGGAAACAGCAAGGTGCTTCCCTGAGCGACAGTTCTTCCTGTGGCTGGATTACAGGGTTGGGTAAGAGGAGTGGCATCACAAAGGGAGGATCTGGAGAACTTGGCAGCGGTCAGGTCATAGAGCCTACACCATGCTGCTGTGTTTGAACTCTATCCTGTAGGTGTGAGGAGAGACATGCTTAGATTTGCATTTTGCAAAGATCTCTCAGGAGGCATCACAAGAATAAATTAGAGGAAACCAAGCCTGGATTAGGAAGACACGGTGTGCAGACAATTAGAGTAATCTTCAAAAGAAAAAATAATAGCCTGAATTTATGCTATGATATTGAGATTAGTGTGTACAGGATAGATTGCCAAACTTGGGAAACGGTACTAAGTAACTGAGTTGGTTGAAGAGGTGGGGGGAAGGGAAGGCAATCTGCAGGACTGTAGCCTGGGACACTCAGTGGGCAGTGATGAACTTGCCTCAGCAGAGGAAGGCTGGCAAGCCTTTGAGAAAAATAATGACCTATTATTCAGGTTTGTTCTATCTGTGGTCATGTGTGGTCTGTGGAAAGATCTCTGACTTTGGAATACGAAAGACCTGACTTTCAATTTTACTTCTCCAGCTTATTATCTGTGCATTCTTATGCAAATTACTTAACTTCTGGGATCCTTGGTTTCCTGGTCTGTAACATGGGGGTAATAATTACTAACTTGCAGGCTGTTTGTGATAGTTAAAGAGATAATCTATGCCAAGCTCCTGACTCAAAGCCAATTTTCAAAGAAAGGGCAGATTATTATCATCACCATTTCTGTAGGCAGAGATCAAGACCTGGAACCCAGTGGAGAGGCTGAGAACAGATTCAGAGTGAAGAGCCTGAAAGAGAACAGAGTGAGTCAGGGCTGAAGCCCTATGCCATTCAAGCCTCCAGAATCCTCCCTTGGGAGCTGAGTTGTGAATGACTGCTTGCGGAATTAGGGAAGGAAACATGAAAAAGCCTTATCCCTGACCTCAAGGATCTCACAGTTGATAGAGTGAGATAGAAAAGGAAATCCAAAGTATATATAGCTAGATTTTTTTTTTTAGGGTGTGATGTAACATACCAGAGGGAGCATCAAAATGTTTGTGGAAAGTGATATTAAAAGTTAATTTTTTTTGCTTTAGTGCAAAAACTTTTTTTTTTTTTTGACAGGCAGAGTGGACGGTGAGAGAGACAGAGAGAAAGGTCTTCCTTTGCCGTTGGTTCACCCTCCAATGGCCGTTGCTGATCCGATGGCAGGAGCCAGGTGCTTATCCTGGTCTCCCATGGGGTGCAGGGCCCAAGCACTTGGGCCATCCTCCACTGCACTCCCTGGCCACAGCAGAGAGCTGGCCTGGAAGAGGGGCAACTGGGACAGAATCCAGCGCCCTGACTGGGACTAGAACCTGGTGTGCCGGCGCCGCAAGGCGGAGGATTAGCCTAGTGAGCCGTGGCGCCAGCTGCAAAAACTTTTTAAATCCATGTATACAAGGGGTCTTTAAAAATGTGTGTTATGAAAAAAACTATGCGTGGATTTCAGTGTTTTTGCACCAAAATAATGTTGTCTTTCAGTTCCATCCTCCATGAACTTTTTGAGTAGCCTTGTATATACCGAACAGGACAGTTTAGTGAATTCTCACCAGCTGCACAGTAGATCAAAAGCCAGAACATGAGCAGTATTCCAAAGCACTTCTCTTGCCTTTTTCCAGTCACAAGGAAACCCTAACTTTTATTACCTATCTACTGCCCTAACTTTCAAAACCATATGCGTCTGTATTAGTTTTGCCTGTTTTTGGTACTTTACATGCACTGAATCATAAGCTCTGCTTTCTTTTGTGCCTGACTTTGTTCACACGGTGAAATGTCAGTGAGATTCACTCATGTTGTCTGTAATAGTCATTCATATACACTTCATTATATGAATGTATTGCAACTTACTCATTCTACCATTCATGGATTTGGGTTAATTTTTCATGTCCATTGGGTATAGCCTGTGGTGGACATGCTGGCTTTTGTATGTTCAGTCAGCAGTTGCTGCCACCTCTATTTTTGAAGTATGTATGTCAACTGACACTGTTTCTGACAATGCATGAGGACCCCAATTGCCCCTAACCTGCTGTGATGTTTTAATCTTGCTCATTTTGACCATCCTGGTTGTTGTGTAGTGGTATATATCGCCTTGTAGCTTTAATTTTCATTTCTTTGATGGTTAGTGAGGTTGGGTTCCTTTTCATACAGTTTTTGACTATTGGAGACTTTTATAAAGGGCCTATTGTAGCAGTTTGTCCACTCTGTTGGGATTTCTGTTTTTCTTGTAGCATCAGTATTAGAAGTGAGGATTATCATAGAGAACTGTTCTAGCACTACAGTTAGAGAGCACCACCATCATATTCCATGCCCCACGAAGCTTATCGTTCTGACCACTCCATCAAGAATGCTTGGATGTGCATAGAAAAATGAGATGACAGACAGCAGGAGAAGTAGGGCTCAGAAAGTGTTTTTGTATTGATGTGACCCCATTTTTATGTGCTAAGAAGGTGGTCTCACTGGAGAGGGAAAGCTAGATGATGACTGGGCAGAGATCTAGAGCAACTAGAGACCTGAGCTCTGGAAAGGACTTACTGTGTTGGAAACGTGTGTGTGTGTGTGTGTGAGAAGGCAGATTCAATTATCTGGGAAAACTGGGTAATGTTGAGGAACATGGGGACTGTTTGGAATTGCTTCTGGAGGAAGTGAGAGCAGAGCATTATGAAATGAGATGGCTCACCATCAGGGAGCTGGGAAGAGGGAGCTTTTTGTCTCCCTAGTTGGTGATTTTCCTCTCCACTGAGTAGGTGATCAAGGAACAGAAAGAGTGAGGACCCAAAGTTGAGTGGTTTTTAGGATGGATATGATGGCCAAGGTGGTGAATGAGTCTGGATGCTGGCAAGAGAAAGAATTAAGTGGTCTGGGGCCAGTGCTGCTGCATAGTAGGTTAGGCATCTGCCTGCTGTGCCAGCATCCCATATGGACACCAGTTCGTGTCCTGGCTGCTCCTCTTTTGATCCTGCTCTCTGCTAATGGCCTGGGAAAGTAGTGGAAGATGGCCCAAGTGCTTGGGCCCCTGCACCCATGTGGGAAACCCAGAAGAAGCTCCTGGCTTTGGATTGGCCCAGCTCTGGCTGTTGCAGCCATTTGAGTGAACCAGAGAATGGAAGATCTCTCTCTCTGTCTCTGCCTCGCTCTGTAACTCTGCCTCTCAAATGAATAGATAAATCTAAAAAAAGTAAGAATAAAGTGGTTCACAATGGAGTTTAGACAGGATGGTGTAAGAAGCCTGGAGGAAGAGGAGGAGGGGAATAACAAAGAAGAAGAAAAGAACTGTTGGAAGGAAGGAGCTGAGGAGGTGGATATTTGTGAGGTTGAAGAACAAGCAATATAGTGGGAAGCTATCATGTTAGGTGAAGTGACAAGGTAGACTGTAACAGCCTGTCATATTGACCCAAATAATTAGAAATGTAAGTAAATAACCCCTCAAAATAGGTCACACTTTAAGTTTTAATTTTTCCCTATACTGTCAGTAAATAGTTTTTTGTTGTTGTTGTTGTTGCTGCTGTTGGTAAATGAAGACTTCTGAAAAAGTTTTATTTGAGCGCTTTTTTTTTTCTGATATTAAACATTACTTGGTTCAATAAAGTGGTTTTCGATAATGAGGATTAATGGTGGGACCCAAATGGTCAGGTTTTGCCCCAAAATTAAACATTGGAAATTAAAATGTTACCTCAGTAACCTCAGATGCAACAGAGATCCCTTAAAACAGCTACACTGGGGAATCCTTGTTTGACACATGCTCACTTCTCCAGTTGTGTTTCCTCATTGCCATACATCTGAACAGAGACTTGAGAATTGTAAACTCTATGGCTTAAATTTAGTACATAGAGTGCCCTATACTATGTGAAACTCTCAGCTCAAGTCTAGAGAGTGAAGTTTACATTTTTATAAAACTAGCACATGCATATTGCCAAATGAAAAAGGCCTTAGTGGAAGATTTCTTGCAGTATGTAGAGAATTTACCTGGGTAACTTACTGAAAATTGTAGATTTGGGGGCCCAGCCCTGGAGATAATGATTGTAGGCTGTCCATGGCTTCACCTTCACAAACCTACTGTTAAGCTTCTAGTTTTGCAAGATTGCTAAGATACTGGGCACCACCCTATATCATTTGGCCAAGAAACAAAATAAATAGCCAGAAAGCATAAATCGAATATAAAAGCGATGAGAAAGATAAGATTGAGGAAGACAAAAAAAAGTAAGAGCTTAAGTCCTGAAGAGAACTTTCTGTAGATTCCTTTGTTGTAAAAGATAAATTTCAGTGGATGCTAGATTGTATCATAAGTATTTTAAGATTACAAATGAAAAATATTGTGAAGTGTACACAACTGCATAGAAACAAATCAAAGATTGCTGAATTGGCTATGAATTCAAACTTTAAGAGTTAAAATGAAAATGTAGCTGTAACTTCTTTTTCCAACAGCCTTTTAAATTGTAATATGATGGATGTGCTACTTATGATGGGTATTGGAGCAGGACTTCTGTAAATAGTTAATTTTGGATTATTTTATTTTTCTTTGATTATCAAATCATGCCAGTGAATTATCAGACAATGTTGATTTCCTATTACTGTAACCTAGTGTGGTTGTGAAGATTGAATGAAGTGTGGCTGTCATGTAATCTTTGGGGGTGGTGTAGTACAACGGTTGTGAGCACATACTTTGGCCACTAGAGTCTCTGAGTTCGCAGTGTTGTTCTGTGAGTAACTAGTTCCCTACCCTTGGGCAAATTGTCTCGATTCAGTTTCCCATCTGTGAAATAAGAGTAATAAGATATAAAGTAGTAGACATGAAGCACTTGGGACATTGTGGACACTCAATAAATGTTATACTAAAACATAACTTCTGTAGTCAAATTCTCTGTTAAGAGTACCTAAAATTAGAGATGGCCATTTGGTGCTACTGGAGTTACTGTGTCTGATCCTGGCTTTGTGGAAGCAGCAGATGATGGCTCAAGTACTTGGATCCCTGCCACCCACATGGAAGACCTAGATTGAAGTCCTGGCTCTTGTGTAGTTGGATTCTCTTTCTCTCTCTTATAAAATATAAAAAATTAAAAGGTACCTAAAATGATTATTCAAAATAGGACATATATGTATTATCTTTTTTTTTAAACAAAAGATTTACTTATTTGAAAGGCAGAGTTACAACAGAGAGAGGAAGAGACAGAGAGGTCTTCATCATTGGTTCACACCCCAGATGGCACAACAGTTGAAGCTGGGCCGATCTGAAGCCAAGAGCCAGGATCTTCTTCCAGGTTTCCCACATGGGTGTAGGGGCCCAATCACTTGGGCATCTTCTACTACTTTCCAGGCCATTAGCAGGGAGCTGGATGAGAAGTGGAGCAGCTGGGTCAGCAACTGGCACCCATATGAGATGCTGGTGCTTCACCTACTATGACACAGTGCTGGGTGCAACATATATATTATCTTATAAAGTTATAATTTTCTTTTTTTTTTTTTTCAATTCAAATCATGGAACACTGACTCTTGACTGCAATAATTTAGCTATAAAATAATGAGTAAGGCATGGCCCTCACCACATTGAACACTTAACCTTTGGGAAATTATCCTGTTGACTTGGTTTCCTTGGGTAGATATTATACTATGTTGGGAAATAGTAGAGATATCAAATGAAACTGTATTTTTCAGCAAAAGTGAAAGATAGTGCATAAAAGATGGAAGGGGATGTTAATGATACCTTGATATATTTGATTCATTTTTCAGCACAGCAGATCAAGCAAAAAGATGCTGACATTTTTTTCCAGAGCTAGATAAGGTAAAATACATGGAACAAGGATATCAAAAGACCTGGGTATGCAAATGATAGGTCTACTGTTTATTGAGTATGGGAATATAGGCAAATGACTTACTTGTGTCTCATTTCTTCACCTGAAAGAGGCTCAGAGCCACCAGCATGAGTTGTTAGAATGGACTAATGTTTGTGAGGATGCTTTGTGAACTATAAGATGTTATTAGTTTATAGAATTTTATCATGATTTGTATATGATAGGGCTTGTGGGTTTCTGAAGATCTGTGACTCAGAAATGAGTATTTTGAATAATATGGTTTTAGTAGGATTACAGAGAACTTCATATTTTTCTGTAGTTACCTCTAGATCCATAATGGACCCATAACTTGCTGCAGAGAGTGGACCAAATTAAAAAAATAATAGCTGGGGGGCTGGCGCCATGGCTCATTTGGTTAATCCTCCAGCTGCGGTGCTGGCATCCCATATGGGTGCCCGTTCTAGTCCCGGTTGCCCCTCATCCAGTCCAGCTCTCTGCTTGTGGCCCAGGAGGGCAGTGGAGGATGGCCCAGGTGCTTGGGCCCCTGCACCCATATGGGACACCAGGAAGAGGCACCTGGCTCCTGGCTTTGGATCGGTGCAGCGCCGGCCGTGGTGGCCATTTGGGGAGTGAACCAAAGGAAGGAAGACCTTTCTCTCTGTTTCTCTCTCTCTCTCACTGTCTACCTGTCAAATAATAATAAAAAAAAAGCTGGCAGATGAAACAGTGCTGAAGAGGTTGCACAGTTAGCAAGTTGTGGTAGATAGGAAGAAGTACAGGCTTTGGAGTCAGAGCTGAGTGGAAATCCCTTCTCTGTCACTTACTGCTTGTACTTTGGGCTAGGGGAGGGGAGTCACTCGTTGGGAAAAGTTATGAGCACCAGAGATGATGATTGTCAAGTACCTGCTCAACAGATAGCTGCTATACAATTTTTCTCATGCTCATACATTGTCAGATTTCAGAGACGTTTGCATTGCACATTTGCTGAATGGGTAGGAATACCACGGTGTTTTACTGAGGGGTTTCTGTGTGCCAGGCAACCAGAGAAACATATATGATGAACTCATTTAATCACTAAAATAACCTGGTGATGTAAGTACCACTGCTATTACACTGAGGCTCAGTGAGTGTAACTGACTTACCCAAGGTCACTCAGCAAGTTTGAGCTGGAGCAGGTTTACAGGTTTGGGGTTGAGTGCCTCCAGATTCTGCTTCATTTATTGTGCATTATTTTTGTAACTCCCTGGCCAATATGAGGATGTGGGATAGAGGCTGAAAAGACTAATTCTTTTCACGAGAATTATTTTTCCAGTGGAACATTTGCTTTCAGAATCCTCACCATTTTCAAAGATGGTCTTGGAAGGAGGCTGCACTCATCCCTCATGTAACTTCTGAGTGTGTTACGGAGCCGGGCTCCACTTTCCTTTTTTGTACAACGGAATAATTATACTTCTAAGGGTGGTAGTGAGCGCTAAGTGGGATGATAACGGTGGAGGCCAGTTCTGGCAACCGTCTCCATCTCTAATCTCTACTCCCTACTCCCTTCTTAAGTAGCAGGCTCATGCCAAGGGCAGAACCTTGGGGAATGCCTGCTGTCTTTTAATGTTTTCAGCCAATAGTATTATATGTTATTCAACACTTCAGTGTTTTCAGCCAATGATGCTCTATCACAGGCATATGATTGATCCCTTTGAAAGAGCATTAGACTATATGTTATATGAACTGTGTTTAATGAAGATCTATCACATCCATCTGGTCACTGATTTGCATCTTGTGTCTGGGCATGTTTGCATAGAACACAGCCCCTTTAAGAACCACTAGCCATCAGCAAAAATAACCTAGAGCAGCTCAGGTTACTGCCAGGCTGCAAACACTCTTTAGGGGTCAAGTTGCTTATTTCTGTGGCTCCTCAGCGGGCATGGAGGGAGAGCTTTCTCTGCACTAGCAGAGGTGTAGGTGTGGATTTGTGCACATGCTTTCCCACCTTCAGCTAGGCACTGCCCTTGACTGTGACTCTCTGCTGTTCTCCATGGTGGAAAGATTCTTGGATGGACCACCTAAATTGCTTTCAGTTAGTTGTGATTCTGTTGCTGGACCTGGGCACAAGTGCCTGTCTTCTCCCATCTACTCTGTGTTTCATATTATTTCCTTGAAAAACAAAATTAAAAAGATATTACAACCCATCAAAACAAATGAACATCTCCTCTTTCCAGAGTGAAGGCGTGGCGGTTCAAGGAGAAAAGGTCATGTGAGGATGTACCCTTTTTCTGGGACCTTCGTGCCTGTTCGTGCCTGTCTCTGGCAGCCTTTCTTGTAGAGGAGCATTTTCACTGGCTGGACATAGGCAAGGGATCAAAAGAATAAACAGGGCATAATCAGGACCTGAAGTTGAGTATAAAACAAACACAATCCAACTCCATAATCACGTCCAGTATTTCAATTGTGGAGAAGCAGCTTAAGAGGCATCGCAGTGTGTGAGAGGGAAGGAAGAAGCAAGAAGGGCTCAGATCATCTGAATGCTACTATATGAGCAGTGTAACAGAATTTTAAGTCAGGTATTATCTGTGAATGAGTCAAAAATCTCAGAAGGAAGGTGAGGTTGGATGAGTTGGTAGAAGATCCAGAGCTGCAGGTCATTCTTGTCCATAACTCTGCAAAGACGTGGTCAAGAGTCAAGATCTCTCCAAGCCCCAGTCTGTAAATGGAGATTGCACTACTTGGTATACCTGCATTATTATAAGGAACCATAAGGATTTGCTGAGTGAGTGTGGCTGAAGATACTTTTAAAAACTGTTATGTACTAATTAATATTAAATTATATATGTAGGCCGGCACTGTGTCTCACTAGGCTAATCCTCCGCCTGTGGCGCCAGCACCCCAGATTCTAGTCCTGGTTGGGGCGCCGGATTCTGTCCCGGTTGCTCCTCTTCCAGTCCAGCTCTCTGCTGTGGCCCGGGAAGGCAGTGGAGGATGGCCCAAGTGCTTGGGCCCTGCACCGGCATGGGAGACCAGGAGGAAGCACCCGGCTCCTGGTTTTGGATTGGCGTAGCATGCCGGCTGTAGTGGCCATTTAGGGGGTGAACCAACGGAAGGAAGACTCTTCTCTCTGTCTCTCTCCCTTACTGTCTAACTCTGCCTGTCAAAAAAGAAAAAAAAAATTATTTATGTGTACATGCATGCACACGCACACACACATGCATATGAGATTTGAGGTGTAAAACCAGATATTTTGCTGAAACTTCCATGGAAAAGCATGAATAAAACCTGAGTTCTCCTTAGGAAACTGGGAAATTCCTGGAAAATGACATGACAAGAGATCTAGACTTGGAGCAACTAACCTGATAGGTTTACTTACTTACTTTATTATTCCTTTACTACCACATGGAAATAATAAAATTCTCAGTCTTTCTTGACATTGTCATGAAGATAACTTTAGGGGCTGGTGCTGTGGTGTTATGGGTAAAGCCGCTGCCTGAAGTGCCGGCATCCCATGTGGGCGCCAGTTCAAGTCCTGGCTGCCCCACTTCCAATCCAGCTCTCTACTATAGCCTGGGAAAGCAGTGGAAGATGGCCCAAGTCCTTGGGCCCCTGTACCTGCGTGGGAGACCCAGAAGGAGCTCCTGGCTCCTGGCTTCAGATCAGCTCAGCTCTGGCTGTTGCAGCCAATTTTGGATTGAACCAGAGGAGGTAAAACCTCTCTCTCTCTCTCTCATTCTCCTTCTCTCTTTGTGTAACTCTTACTTTCAAATAAATAAATAAATAAATAAATAAATCTTCAATAAAAAAGAAGAAAATTTTAAGAATATGAGCATAGGCAAAAGCACTTTGTGTACTGGAAAGCACAGGATAAAATGAACTATTATTACCAAACCCTGTCGAGGGCCATGGCACATGGTATTATTAAGGAGAAGGGTCATATACACAAAAGCAAATTTCAGCATTATCTGATCTTGGTATCAGATAAAGATTGTAGACTACAGATAATGATGGTAACGAAATGAGTCATTTTATTGTAGTTTACAAATGGAAGTATAATCATCCTTGTATATATATTTTAAAGTTGATCTTTCCCTATAGTCATTTGCGCAGATTTCAAGACCTACACATGGTATTCTTCATATTTATGGAACATTGTTTTCTGTAATAATACAAAATATGAAGATTGAAATGTTACTTTTGTGACTTTCTCAGTTACTCCATTTGTACTAATATTTATATATTTGATTTATCTCATTTGATTATTATAAATTATTCAGGAGTTGTAATTAATATTATTTGACAAATGAAAGTCAAGTGATTGTCCTCAAACCTCATGGAATGTATGTGGCAAATCTGGGATTTGAAGCAAGTTGTTCAGGTCCTTAATCCTATGCACTCGGCATTGTAGTCTTTCTGTGTTATGCTGGGAATTCCATTCTGTGGCCTGTATTCTTCATTCAGTTTTTAAAATTCGTGCATTCGTTCAACATGGATGCTCCATCATAGAAGGAAACAGGACACATGACTGCTTCTATATTAAATGAATTTATATTTTAGAAGGAATGCAAAGCAGGTGCATTAATATACAAACAAACACACCAATGGAGCGATGGTATGAGTTAACTTTCTGGGTGTAGAGGAGCTGATTGGGAAGATGCTCTGTGTGGAGCTGTGTTATTTGATCTTCTGTACTTCCAAAGCTGTATCTGTTTGAATAGAATGGATTGTTTTATTAGTTTCAACTAGTGATAGAGCTAATTTGCTTTACTACTTTCAACTAGTGATAGGGGTAATTTACAAAGTGAAAACAACAAGCACTTAGGACTGATTTCTTTAAACAGAAACAAGACATAGACCCTAATTAATACTGATCCATGAATTCTTGTGAATAAGACTGATTTGGGAGAAAAGGAAAAAGATAGGCATGTAAAGAGGGCTCTGCTGATTTCGAGGTTGATGCTGCTGTGCCCTGTCTGATAAGGTAACCCCCAGTCTCATGGAGCTATTTAAACTTAAATTAATTAAAAGTAAAAAATCAGTTTCTCAGGCATAGTAGCCACATTTCAAACATCAGCAGCTAAATATGACTAGTGGCTAATACTGGACAGTTTATATAGACTTGTTTCTAGTAGAAAGTAGCAAAATAGATCATTTTTAAATTTTAAAAAAATATTTAGTTATTTGAAAGAGAGAGAGAGAGAGAGAGAAGAGGAGAAGGGAGAGAGAGAGAAGAGAGAGAGAGAGGGAGAGAGAAATCTTTCATCCATGATTCACTCCTCAAATGGTCATAATAGCCAGGGATGGGGCAGTCCAAAGCCACGAGCCAGGAGCTTCATCTGGGTTTCCTACATGGGTGGCAGAGACCCAAGCATTTGGGTCATCTTCCATTGCTTTCCTAGGAGCATCAGCAAGGGGCTCGATTGGAAATGGGTAGCCGGGATGTAAACCAGCATTCATATGGGATGCTGGTGTCACAGGTGGCAGCTTAACCTACTGTGCTACAACGCCAGCCCTGAAATAGGTCATTTTTATGTCTTTTACATATACTTGTATATTCTGCTGTCCATTCACACCTTAGACATAATAATAACTGGCATTTATTGGGCACTTTCTTCATAGGTGCTGGATATTTTAGTAGGCACATAATATATTTGATTCTAGTTTATCCTAACACAGTTTTGTAGATGGGAAGCTAAGGCTCAGACAAAGGTTTTATGTAATTGCCTAAATTATGCTAGGGCTTTGGGTTGATCCCTGTTTTCTTTGATTTCAAAGACAATACTCCTTTGTTTTACAATATTTTCTTTTTATGTAGTCCAGTTAGACCACATCAGGAGATAAAAATGTCAATGCTGTGTCTTAGCATTCAGTTCACTTAAGCTCAACAAACATGATAGACACTCTGCTGCAGGCTGGAGATGTAGTAATAAGTATGAGCATGATACAGTCTTTGACCTCATGGAGCTCAAAATCCAATAGGGAATACATATATATATAAAAGAATAGTTATGATATTATAGGATGATGTCTGATCCAAGACTTGGATCATACCTCCCAGAGCCACTGAAGTGTTTTGGTGGCCTGAGTACCATAGTTAGTACCATAGTCAGATATTTGAAAAAAAAATATATTTAGTATTAGCCAGTTGGACTCAGTTTAGATGTTCCCAGTGTTGCTGGTGACATCCAGGAGCCAGTCAAACCTGTGCCTTCTTCTCTCCCTCAGGCCGGATTAGGGTATTGACTTTGGCCACATCATTGTCATAATTTCACATCCTGCTTGAACTGTTGTTTGTTAGCTCTAACATCCACAATGAATGCAAGCATACTGTTGTCTTCTGTCTTCTTCATGGCGGATTCAGTGGTCAGGGGAGCTTGATCTTGGCATAGTGATCAAGCATATTTTTTCTGGGTGTACTCTTCCAAGAGTATTGGCTGTTGCTCCAGGAGGTATAATGTTTTGGCTGTTAGAAGGAACCAATATGTGGGTGTTGTGGGGATCATTAGTGTGTGTGTGTGTGTATGTATTTGTAGGTGCATTTCAGACTGGGAAAGGATGAATATAATGACTTAATTGACCACAAGCCTATAGAATGTCCAGGAACTATTTACTAAATGAAAAAGTCTGCAATTAAGCAATGAGATATTTAAGGCTATAATTTTTTGAAAATTAAATATCAAACAAAATCCCACCATTATTTGTGACTAAAAAAAAGAACTAACCTGATAGCCTGTGATTTGTCTGTCTTTGGCTGGGCAATGGATAGTGAGCTAGGAATATATTTTCCCATTGTTTGGCTATAGTCAAAACTTGTAAAAGATTTATTAATATGGTATTCTACTAAATACAAAGAGGATTTTAAATATAGTTTTAGGGAGCTTAATTTTGAAAAAGCACTTTTTTTTTCAACATTGCCTTTTATGCTATCTTGGGTATACCCCCTCCCAATTCTGATCAGATAATTGAACAATCTGGTTTTAGATGTAGTGACTAAGTGATTGCATTCTTTGGTATTTCAAAAAATAAAAGTTAGCAAATGATTTCCAAAATGTATTCTGGCATTTCTTAATCTTAAGCAGCACTGTGTTTAACCTCTTCATTGCACCAAACAATGTAGGAAATTATTTAAATAACCATCATGATAGCATAGTTTCTGATCTATGGTAAAGAAGTTCCGTTTTCTTTTAAATTGTTCTGTTACTGGTAAATTTATCAGTCGTGGAATCATTAAAACTAAGAGTGCTGAAGGAAATAACTTCTTATGGAACTCAATCCATATTTCAAATTTCAAATAGTGTCTGCTTCAGAGACTGGCAATGTTTCGAAGTTATCTGAGGATCTTCAATTTAGACTTGACTTGCATAGACTACCATGACTGAAGGCTGTCAAATGAGTGAAGCAGGATGAAATATGATTATTTCTGAGTGCCTGAGGTAATTTTAAGCTCATTAAAAGCATGATCTTCTGTAAAATCAGGTAAATATTTTTGTAGGTTAATGCACAAGTACATTCTTTTTTTTTTTTTTTTTTTTGGCAAAAAAGACTATGCCTCATCATCTTACTTTTTAAATCTTTTCTGTTTCTTGACTTTTTATTTATTTTTTCCAAATAATTGAATAATGAAGCCTTATGGTATGAGATGGACTAGGTTTTAATTTGCTTTGTTATCTCCCATTTTATGTAAGGAATTAATGGCTAAACTGTTGATGCTTAGAACACTGTGATCTTGATGCGTGGTGTGAGGAGGTAACCTGTGTGTTCTTTAGAATTGCTGTAGCAGTGCTCAACTAGGGGGCACCAGTGAACATTTCCGCTGATATTTTGTAAACTAGGCCGCATGCTGTTGACACATATGCACAGGAGAGAAACGTGAATGCTTTGTGAAATCTTAGTACTAAAAATAATTGCCACCTGTATTTATAGCAGTGTTGTCATACCTGAGAAAAGTGGTGGAGAACCTAACCATACAGGAAGAAAAATGTCATCTTGTTAACTGTGGCTGGAGAACTACCCTCTAGAAGTAAGCCCTGGATAAGTCTGTCCAAAGTTAGAGCATGTTGCTAATGGGTTTTTGCCAGTTGTGTAGGCAGAATAGTTAATAATTAAGTCCTGAGATAAATTCTGCCACAGAGAAATATTCTATGGCTAATAATTTGCTGGGTAACAATGAAAATCTGTCCACTATTAGGAAAGGATTGATAATTAAGACTAAAAAATAGAGGCTCACGAGTAAGGAGGTGTTCAAGTTCTGAGACAGTATTTTAGATTCTGTCATAGCCAGTTTTCTTCATTGTTCATTGTGTCAGCACATTTGCTGAAAGGAAACTAGGAAGAGACCATTTTCAGATACCCAAATATAAAGATGTAGAAAAATTCAGCATTTTCTCATATGAAAGTTCTGTGAAAGACCTGCCTTGGCGGGTGGCTGTGCATATGTTTGAGTGGGAGGAAAAAGATAACGGATGCCTTGGAAACTACTAAAATTGTTGCACATGTAGAAAGTTATTTTTCTTTCCATAAAATCAAAAAAAAATTCCAGGATTTCAGTCTCAGTTGACATCTTCCTTGTCATTTACTGATTAAAATATTAGCACATAATGCTTTATTGATTGATTAATTCGTGTGTTGAACAATAGTAATGCCTGTGTATAAGATAGCATATATAGTAGGTATATCTAACACGTATGCCTGTTATTTCTGTAAGTGATCTGACCAATCCTGGGAAAATACGACTGCCGATACAGTGGGCAACATGTCAGTTTCTTTGGTTAAACTTATAATTAAGCTTTACTTTACTTAAAAGCATGTTTTAGAAAGATAGAGATGCAGAACTGCAATTTGTGTTATTTTCTGAGCATTTATTTGGAAAGCAACTGAGACTGTCTTTCCTTGGTCTGATGAAGTGTTAATGTTTGGGGGCTGTGCATTAAAAGAGAGGCATCATATGAGGGAGAACGTGAGTAAAATAAAAATTCTGTGACATTTTATAGGAGAGCTGGTGGTGCTGTAGAATGCTTATAAAGTTGTGCTAAAATTTACTAAACAGCTGGTTATTGCAGGAGCTTATTTAAACCAGCTATTTGTGGTTATGTCTGTTGAGGAAGCTTAAACTTCAACTTTCTCCAGCCACTTAACTGCAGCACGTTGACTTCAGGTCTCTTGTAAGAAAGTCTAAATGTAGGCTGTTGAATAATCCCTTTGAGGGCCCTGTAACTATTTTTATGCCTGGATATGCGTCATCAGTGGGTATTTTCTCTGGTGACTCGCTTACATCAGGTCTCCTACCATACATTCTATCAGTGAGGGACTTATGATTGATGGGAAGCACGGCTGTTGTTTAGCCTTATCTCTGACCTCAGCGAATGGACAACAGGAATTTCCAGGCTGTTAAATTCTCTGAATGCTTGAAGACAGGGGCTCACGGTGTTGATCAAGGCAGGTAGCAGAGTGATTATTCACCAGCAATGATGGGGGAGGGACAAGAGGAGAGAAGGGACGGAGCAGGAGGGGCAGGGAGGGGGAATTCCTTTTGTGAACAGCGGCAGTTCTGGCTCAGCCTGTTCCTTAGCCCTCCTTGGTGGCTGTGTGCGGGGAAAGGTGCATTTCCTGGACCTGACAGAGTGGACAGTCAGACTCTTGTCATGGGCGGCTGGCTCGGACAAACTCCGCAGGGTTGACTCGAGAAGGCATTGGGTTCTCGTGTATTAGTTAAGGTTTTGCTTTTCAAATCGGGCAGATTGATCCATGGGCAACTTGAGCATTCTGATCATGTCTGAGAAGAGAGATTTTGAATTTAAAGGTGTGCCGGTTCGTGATTGTAGATAGGAAAGTAGTGCTGTGGGTAATCTAGCTGATGCTTGGGAATCCATCCGGAAGTGATTTTTAAAGTTCACTTGCACTTCATTTTGCACAGTGCATTTGTGAGTGTGGAAATGAATTAGAACTGAGTATATAAAGATGTTTTCTAATTTTTTTCCCTTTCCCCACGTCTTTCCTACACATGTGTGAATAAGGTTCCTATAATGAAATTCAGTCCTCAGCATTTTAGCAACTACATTTGCTTTTGGATAAGTATTTATCTCCCAAACTTCCTCCAGGCTGTCTTCTCAACTCATCTTCCTTGTCTTCCTCTTCCTCTCTCTTTCCCCAATGCTATTTTGTTTGCAAAAGTAGTTCCTGACCTCTTGCTGAGCTCAGGGAGCCACAAATTCCAGCCATAGGGTGAGGGACACATGGAATCAATCAATGGGCTGTATTTTGCTTGTGTTTATAGGCTATGTTTTCAGTTTTTTAAAATGATGATTAAACAAAATTAAGACGCTCCTTTTAGTGTAATGCCATTACTTCACTTCATTTAGGTAAAAGATTTTCTTATCTTTTCTAGTTCTTTATGAAAAAATTTTTTTCACCAGTTTTATTCTGTTTTCCCCTGGTACAATGTCTTTATCCTCTTCATTTAACAGGTTACCAAGGTTACTTGCCACTGGAACTTCTTTCCCCCTAAGGAACCAAATTATGAGATATATCCTAAAGTCTGGTTCCCTCAAGCAGATGTTGTATAGGATTAAAAAGAATACCCTAGTAGAAAGATAATTTATTCCTATCTGTTTTGTCACATATAGTTCCATTAAGTGGGCATGAACAATTATAATTTTTATTAACCTCATTTTAAGTTAGCTTGCTTAATGGTAAAAGTCTGTTCCCTAAGTCATGTTGTTTCAGTTTTAGCCATTTAAAATTCAAATGATCAAAGGAGTGAGAAGAATGAAGCTTACCTACAAAAGAGCTTTCCTTTCAAAAACTTGCTTCTGGAATGGGCAGGATGACTCATGACAAGCAATTTATGATTTGAAATTTGTGAAAGATTAAAAATCAGAACTCCATGAATTTTGAGTCATTAGGAGTTGAATGAATTAAACCTTCATCATGTGTCTAATTAAAAGAAAATCATTAAAATATTGGTGAGATCCATTGTTTATGTTTCCTTCATTGTACTGTCCCCCAGGGGTCATTGGTGACTAGCTCTGCTGTGATCCTAAGGGCAACGTTATGTGCCAAAGACCCACTCAGGAGTTAGTTCATATGCTACCATTCTTCTTGGCCCTACATTATAAGAGATGTTATTAGAAGCTATAAAATTCTTCTTCCTTTCTTTATGCTGTTATGGGGAGGAGTGTGAGGGCAGAGCCAAACACGTAGGAGGGTTCTGTATTCTTCATTAAAAATATATTTCACAGAAGATTATAGTTTGTGTGGGAGGGAAATAGCTGCTTGTCTATTGATTGCATTGTGTGTATTCCGTATAAGAACTATTTGAGTTTGGGCAGGACAGCCTAGTTTTGATCATATGATGGCTGCTTCTGTTTGGAGAAGAGAATTTAATTTCAAGGCTGCATGCTGATGGACAACAGTAATTGTTCCTTTTTTGGCAAAGCTTAGCGTGGAATCTGCTTTGGTATTTTTATAACTACCTATGCAGATCTTTTCTCTGAAACATTTTCTTTCACCACATGCAGAGCTTTTAGTGATCTTAAAACTGTGAAATTCCAAAGGTGGGAAATCTAATGATGTCAGTGTATGGTGCTATGTGAACCTAAGTTAGCAAAATCCTTGCTTGAGGTGAGACCTTTCTGAGTGTGAGAGAGAGCAGATTCCACACTGTGTGCAGATTCCACTGTGTACTTGGTTTCTATGGAGGCACTTTTATTACTTATGTATAATCAGACTGTCTGAGTGTAGTATGAGTGATTGGCTTATCAGCTTTGGTAGGTGCAGCCAGTGGAGTTTCCTGGTTAATATGTGATCCTTTCATTATAGTTCCTGTTATGTTGCAGGTCTTCTGAAGAAAGATGCAAATGCTAGAGACCAGCCTAAAACGTTGTGATAATGTGACACTAAATTTTACCATTTCCTATTAACATTACTCCAGTATTACATAAGCAGAAAAGAGAAGCCCTTAAAATTACCTACAGTTAAAATGAACCTGACAGTGTCAGACCAATTGATGACCCATTTATAAAGCTCAATCTAGGAAGGTATCAAGTATTTTGTTTGGTAAATGTTTCTTCTCCTTACCTGTGTAGATAGTGAATTAATATTGGATGACTTCTTAGTTTTATGAATTCTTCTTGGTGATTAATCACATTGAAGTTCTTCCATGTTTACTGTAGATATTTTAAGATGAGGACTGAGTCCTACTAAATGAATGGGCTCTGTGCTCAAAATCACCCACTGTATTTACAGCAGCTAGTGGCAAGCTCTACTGCTGAGTGCTTATCTGCTGGGACTTAGGCTCTGACCTTACCACAGGTATGACACCAAGTGAGAGCCTGGTGTCTCTGGGCAGAGTCCTTTTGTATCTCTGATAAGGGTATCAAACTCTTGTAATTAGTTAGGGCAGCTTTTGCAGCTTTGACTGTGTTGTCTTAATCTCCCCTGTGACAGAGGTTGGCCCTGGCCCCCAGCGACTGATACTTAGATCCACCATAAGGAGCTCAGGTTTCTACAACAAGATGTCATCATCTGAGTCAGCAGGGTTAGCAGCTCATGCTCAGTAGTGGCCTTAGGAAGGCCTGTCACAGAGCAGGAGTTTGGGCGCTCTGCAAGAGACACATATCATGGGGGAGATATGGTGCTTAGAGAGACAGATATACTTTAGTGGAAATGTTTCGTTCTACTGCTTTCCCTTGGGAGAAGACATAGTACCTATAAGAGACGGAGCTCTGTAGGTCTGACTGTCCTGAGAGCTGAACTCAGGACTTCAGAGGCCATGTTTTTGAACACAGATATTGGAACTCAAGTTCACTAATTTTCACCAAAGGTGTTTGTCTAACTTCACTCAGGTTCAGTGATACTATCTGATGGCCTCATAGCTAGAGGAAGCCCTGAGTATCCTCTATCTTGTGTAGGGGGATTCTTGTTATGTCTCAAATGGGTTATATTCTTCATGCAGAATTTTATTTAAAAATGCAGGCATTTGGTATAATGGTTAAGTCACTGCTTGAGATGCCTGCACCCAACGTCATTCTTGGAGTCTGGGTTCTGCTCCTGATTCCAGCTTCTTGCTAACACAGGAAGGCAGCAGTGATGGCTCAAGTATTTGAGCCCCTGCCATCCATGTGGGAGATCTAATTTGAGTTCCGGGCTCCTGGTTTCATTTGGGGAGTCACCCAGGTGTATGTCTCTCTCTCTCTCTGCCTTTCAAATAAAATGAAAATAAGTAAAGAAAAAATTTTAAATATGCTTCCTTTCAGTTGTTTTACTGGACACTTGAAATTCTTGACTTGGAGACTTATGGATATTTAAATAACTAATTGCCCACAACTGCTTTATTTTCTATAAAATCGCAGTCTGACCCCTGTGGTGAACTAAGTAAGGCCATCTCCAAAGTTGCTTCCTTCTCTGTTATTTAGGTTGCACTTATTTGAGTAGAGAGGTATTCATAAAGCCACATGGCATGGTCCACTGAAGAATTTATCTTCCTTCTGAGGGAAAAAGTTAAAGAGAGCTAAGAATGTACTCGTATAGTACCAATGAACAAGAATCTATGCACTGTCACTATAAAGCATAAGCTAAAAAAAAAAAAAAAAAAACTTCTGTTCTCAATTAGCTTGAGTCAAGAATGGGGAGAGAATGGTGTATGGCTCATGTTGGATCCAATCACAGTACTAGAGATGGCAAAGATGACTTCACTTGAAACCCAGTGGTTCCAGGAATGAGGGTCCCAAACATGGAGAAAGGAAAGACTGAAACTGCTGGGGAGGAGATAGATTTTATATGAGGGTACTTAAAAAGTCTGTGGAAGGGGCCGGCACTGTGGCATAGTAGGTAAAGCTGCTGCCTGCAGTGCTGGCATCCCATATGGCAGCTAGTTCGAGTCCTAGCTGCTCCACTTCTGATCCAGTTCTCTACTATGGCCTGGGAATGCAGCAAAAGATGGCCCAAGTCCTTGGGCCCCTGCACCCATATGGGAGACCTGGAAGAAGCTCCTGGCTCCTGGCTTCAGATTGGCCCAGATCCAGCTGTTGCATCTAATTGGGGAGTGAGCCAGTGGATGGAAGATCTCTGTCTCTCTCTGCCTCTTCTTCTCTGTAACTCTGCCTTTCAAACAAATAAATAAATCTTATGAAAAAAAGTTTGTGGGAAATGAAATTAAAAGATAAGTTTGTTTTGGTGCAAAAGTTTTCAAGATCCTCTCATAGTTTTCCATAACACACATTTTCTCTGACCTTCTTGAAGATCCCTGATATGCGTCAATTTCAGAACTACAAAATAGACTTGGTTCCTTTTTTAACAAACGTTTTGAAGTGCTCTCTCTAACTGCTCTGACGATAGGGGTATGAGGAACCTACAGTTGGGATTGTGACCCTGAGTTGTGTATGGGTATGATGGGTGGGAGGAGTCAAGGTAGAGCTTAGTTGTGGACTGAACTTGGCCTGGAGACGAAGACCCTTAGGCAGGTCTGAGGGGGTGTAGGCCAGTTTTCCCTATCTGTAATGAAAAGCTTAAGCAAAGGTTTCTCTTTTATGTGGAAAACTGTCTCAAAGGAAGGGGCCAAATGCCTTTAAAGGTGCAAGCCTCCAGGCCTCAGAGAACCTGGGCTTTTAATGGCAAGTAAGGATCTCCGAGAAGAGAGGCTCCTTTGTCATCAATGTAGGCCACGTTGGTGACTGAGTCTGGTGGCAAAGGCTTCCTGTCAGCTCCACTTGACACTCAGCTGTCTGTTCCCACGGGAGGGTCCGATTCCCCCCTGGCCTTTGTTTCTTCTCCTTGGAATTATGTTTTTGGTGAGACTTCACCTCCTGGGGTGGGATACGAGTTGTGGGAATTTTGGTCCTGGTCAGAATAATCATCTGAAATGTCTTCATATTCTGCTGTGTTTGCTGGTGGGAACTGGTCTCTATTGGAGAGAGAGCAAAAAGGGAATATGAGAGCTGAATTTTGAATGCTGGGAAACATTCTTGCTTTGGGGACAAGAAGAGCTGAATCTAATAAAGGAGACTAAGAAGTGAGAGGCGGAACCAGCAAAAGTGCAGTAATAGGAGAGATGGATTATCTTGTTAAAATATTATCAATTTCCTTCATTTACAGTATACTACAGATGTTCTCTCTGATGGATCCTGTGCATGCTTCTCTGGATGTAATATTAAGCCAGACATAGTCATGTCCACAAAGAGTTCCTTGGAAGTGAGATCAAAGCCCAGGTGGTGCTATGAGTGATGTTTGCTGTGATTCCAGCTTAGTCCAGGGAAACAAGGATAGCAGCCAATGAGTGGAGGTACTGGTGAGCCCCATTTGGAGAGGGCCATGAGAGGATCAGATGAGGAACCTGAGAGTGTCACTGAGATGTATGACTTTGTGTGCCCGGGGTTGCTGAAACAGCTGAAGTCAGATGGCTTGGGATGGGTGAGATTAAGGGACCACAAGTGAACGTAAGGGCAAGGAGTCACTTCAGCAGCTGTGAGAAGTGAAAAGATGGAATGAAAGGAGTCTGGCATTAGCAAATAGAGATCTGAGTTTGCAACAGAGGAGAAGGAGCAGGCCCACTATTGGAATGTGAGTAAAGGGCTCAAGTGGTTGGATGGTGGAGTTTATTCTAACCGTAGCTCATGGGATAATCATCTCCAAGTCACTATGCCTCTTAGGTGCAGCATCCATATTCTTCCTCAGAAACATCCTCGACTGTGTATTTCAGCTGCCCCTACATCATCACACCTAACCTACCACTACAGCTTCTCAGACGGTGATCAGTTCCTCATTCCATTGCAAGGGTCACCTTCGTAAAATACCATTTTTAAAAGGTTACTGTGCAGATTTGAAGCCTTCACTGTCTGCTCGTTGGCAACAGGTAAAAGGATATGCTCCTCTACAAATGAAGAAATCTCCATTTTCATGGGATTGAATAATTTACTGAGCTTCATATACATCATGTGATTGAGTGCTTACAGAGCGCATATGGTGAGTAAAGTGTCTTTGTAGATGTATAAGTGACATAATAAAGGCTCAGTTTGGTTAAGTTTTATGCTCAGGGACACACAGTTCATGAGTGGCAGAGCCAAGATCAGATGTTGGACCTTCTGAGTTGGCGTACAAGATGCTGTGTACTGCATGATGTGGCATCATCTCCATTTTAACACTAGGCTTTCTGTGATCAGGAGCTGTGCCTTCGGTCCCAGTAGGATTGCAGAGAGCTCGCAGCGTCCCCACAGTCTCTTTTCTGTCACCACTCAGGAGTTGTGATCCAGGACTGTCAACTGAGACGCATTTCCTGGCTGATTTTCCCTTAGATTGGGAAAAGCCTGTCTCCTGCCAGGACATCTGGGGAGGCACAGAAAACACTCTGTACTTCCCTGATGTCATCCTCAGTGCCTGCCTGCCTCATATGGAACTTGGAGAAGGTTGTCACTGACTGGTTTATGGATGGATTTTTTTTTTTGACTGCTGCCAGAACTGTCTCTTTCTCCTTCAACCTCTCTCTCGAGTAAGGTGTACCTCAGAAACAGACCGTGAATTGCTGTCTAGAGGAACTGCTGTCTGAATACTTGTTTCAAAATGTACTCAGTTTTTCTGTTAATGACTGTGCGAATTGGTTAACCATTTAGATAGAAACCATTTTGGAAGACACTGTATACAGAAGGGTGCAGAACTGTGCTTTGAAATACATGTTAAATTTAGGAACATTTGTTAGCAGTGCAATGATTAATGAGGCTGTGTTAACATGAATTTAGAGTACACTCTGTTTCTGTCATTTTCTTGTTGCACTGAAGCCACCGTTATTTGGATTTTGATGGATTTTTTGGAGGCAATTTCCTGCATTAAAAGTTTAAATGATATTAAAAAAGCCTGACAATTGTCTAGAATAATATATTGCACGAGTGCTCTGTTGCCTTTTCAGCTGTTCTTAAACCACTCCCCCCAACACACACAAATTCCAGCATCTGTTTCAAAAATATGACTCTGCATCTTCTCAGTCAGTGTTCCATGAAGAGATGTATCTTTCCAGTGGTCCAAGGCTAAGGAAGAATGATGGGAATACTTTTTATAAGCCCATGTTACACTCATTGTTTTCCACCTTTGCAATGGTGTATTCTTCTTGGGAACCATAGAAGAGTTCTTCAATGCTGAGGTACTTGTATCTTAATTTTCAAGTGCCCTTTGTATGGTTGAATGAGAAAGTTGGTAAATGTATAGGGTAGGAGTACAAATGAATCAACTGCCAAACTCTGGAATTCTTTCCCTCTTTCTCTAGTCAAAGCTGGAATGATATCTGTTATGGAGAAATGAGGTACAATTTGGACTTTTGTGATAAGACATTATAGGAAAGCAACTAAGTGTGTAAATTCTAAATAGTGTTCAGTGGAAATATTTGTGAAATGGACTGTCAATCTTGAATTGTTGATGCTATATGATTTATTTTTTAGGTAATTAAAAAAGATTATTCATTGGAATTCTCATTGGAAAATCTGTTATATTATGAGCATATTTTATTCACTGGGCCTTAGTGACAATTAGCTGGCCAGCTAATAAAAACTGAATAATTAAAGAGATTATTCTTAATGAAAAATAATTAGTTATACTTGTACTGTATGAGTTTACTAGTATGCATGTTGGACTGCACACTAAATTTTAAAAATTTAAACTTACGAAGTTTTAAAAGAACAGTTTATATTTTAAGTATAAACAGTAATAGAGGTAGACTGCTTGTGGAATCTGGTGACGAAGAAAAGAAATAGGCAAAATTCATACTTTTGTAGGTGCTGTTATGCTCTCTTTTTAGAGACCCCATATGATATACTCTGTAATTGAATTTTTCAAAAAGTGCTTAGTTTAGTTGTATTTCACCATGTTGTTTTCTCCTGCCTGTGGAATGACTCTGGGTATCAGTGGTGCTCAGTTTGAAATCATTCTAACTTGCTCTGGCCTTGTGTATTCTTTGAAGGTGCCCTGTAGCGTATTCATTTCCATTTTTGGCTCCCAGTGATGCAGGCTGTCATCACCGCACCTGCGCACTAGGGACTCGTCTACCTTGAATTGATCTTGTACGCTACTCTCAAGTTAATTTTACAATAACTGTCTTTCAGCACCCCTCTTCCCTGCTCAAAATTCTTCAGGGGGTCTTTATTGTCCACAGGATGAGAGGCAGCTTAGAGTCACAAAAATAGCACAGGAAATGGAATCCACAGACCTGCTTTCAATTGTTTGGCTTTTAACTTGCTTTGTGCCCCCTGGAAACATTAAAAATCTTGAAATTCACCTATATTTACCAAGGATCTCAAGTCCCTCACCTCCTATATATCTTGCCAAAGCCAGAGACCATTCTTTTTTTTTTTTCTTTTGTGACATTTGCTTCTTTTTTTTAAACATTTATTTAATAAATATAAATTTCCAAAGTACAGCTTATGGATTACAATGGCTTTTCCCCCCTATAACTTCCCTCCCACCCGCAACCCTCCCATCTCCTGTTCCCTCTCCCATTCCATTCACATCAAGATTCATTTTCTTTTCTTTTTTTTTTTTTTTTTTTTGACAGGCAGAGTGGACAGTGAGAGAGAGAGACAGAGAGAAAGGTCTTCCTTTGCCATTGGTTCACCCTCCAATGGCCGCCACGGCCGGCGCGCTGCGGCCGGCGCACCGCGCTGATCCGATGGCAGGAGCCAGGAGCCAGGTGCTTTTCCTGGTCTCCCATGGGGTGCAGGGCCCAAGCACCTGGGCCATCCTCCACTGCACTCCCTGGCCACAGCAGAGGGCTGGCCTGGAAGAGGGGCAACCGGGACAGAATCTGGCGCCCTGACCGGGACTAGAACCCGGTGTGCCGGCGCCGCTAGGCGGAGGATTAGCCTAGTGAGCCGCGGCGCCGGCTAAGATTCATTTTCAATTATCTTTATATATGTAAGATCAGTTTAGTATATATTAAGTAAAGATTTCAACAGTTTGCACCCACACAGAAACACAAAATGTAAAATACTGTTTGAGTACTAGTTATAGCATTAATTTACATTGTACAACACATTAAGGACAGAGATAGCCACAAAAACAATCAAATACCTTGGAATAAACTTAACCAAGGATGTTAAAGATCTCTACGATGAAAATTACAAAATCTTAAAGAAAGAAATAGAAGAGGATTCCAAAAAATGGAAAAATCTTCCATGCTCATGGATTGGAAGAATCAATATAATCAAAATGTCCATTCTCCCAAAAGCAATTTATACATTCAATGCAATATCAATCAAAATACCAAAGACATTCTTCTGAGATCTGGAAAAAATTATGCTAAAATTCATATGGAGACACAGGAGACCTCGAACAGCTAAAGCAATCTTGTACAACAAAAACAAAGCCAGAGGCATCACAATACTAGATTTCAGGACATACTACAGGGCAGTTATAATCCAAACAGCATGGTACTGGTACAGAAAAAGATGGGTAGACCAATGAAACAGAATTGAAACACCAGAAATCAATCCAAACATCTACAGTGATCATTCTTGGTCTTCACCTTTTAACCTTTAAATCACTGGGAACAGTTGACCATCCATGCTGTGTTTGATGAAACGCCTGATTCTCTTAGGCTCCACGACATTACGCTTGGCATCTGTGCTCCTGTGTCGCCCTCTCAGCCTTCTCTGCAGGCCTTCCCTTAAGTGCTGTAATCTCAGAGTTCTATCCTAAATCCCCTTATCTTCTTTACCTAACTCTCTTCTTAGAAAATGTCAAATAATTACATGGCTTCAAAGATCATCAATATGCTGATAATTTTCAAAGTTTCACAGGTGTCCATGATGAATACATCTGAACCCTGAGTCCCCAACATTTATCCTTCCTACATGTATGCACTTGACGTTGCAGCGGACATATCAAAATTAAGACGGATGAAGGGAACTACAGTGTCCTTCTGCAACATCTCTGCTCTCTCCCCAGACATTCTCATGCCAATTAATAGATTTGTTATGCACCATCCCATTGCTCAAACTCCAATTCTGAAACCCATCCTTGATTTCTCTCCTTTCCCCCAGCTTCAGTTTCAGTCTGGTAAGTCCCTCTGACTCTCACTCCAAAATAGATGCTGACTATCATGTCTTCTTATGCTCGCCTCTGCCATAGCCTCAGTGTAAGCCATCAGCATTTGGCTTAGTCTGCTGCAGAAGCTGTTAACCAGCTTCCCCAACTCCTCAGTCCCCAGAGGAGCCAGGCAAGTGTAAATTATATAATACATTTCCTTGCTACAAATTCTGTAATAGATTTTCATTCCCTTTAGGATAAAATCCAAGCCATTCACTCCAGCTCACAGGGCTCTGCCTCCGTGAGCCCATCTCTCTCCACATCCCAGTTCTCTGTCAGGGTCCAGCCACACTGGTCTTCATTCTGTTCTTCAAACTTGCTAAGCCTGTTCCTGCCTCGTTCTTTGCACTTGCTGTTTTCTCTGCTCTCAATGCTCTTAACCCACGTCTTTGTAGATACTGCTCCTTCTCCTTGTTCAAGGCTCAATTCAAATGTCCCTGCTTTGGACAGGTCATCCATGACCCAAATTTGAACAGATTCCTCTTTGTACCCTCAGATCCTCTTTCATTAAGTTGGATTTTTCATCGAAGTGATCAGAGCCTGAAGTGATCCATTGATTGGTGTGTGCTTTGCCTGTGTGTCCCTACCATGGTCTCTTGGAAATCACTAATGTTTTGACATCACCCCTGCCTCTCACCGCCTGGTAGAGTGGAAGAGCATAGTGGGCACTTTAAAGTATGTGTTGACTCACTTCCCATCCCTGTATGTAAAACTAAGGTGTTAGGACAGGTGACTTCTGACACTCTCCTACCAGACTACTTTTCATTCTTAGCACGTCTCCTAGCTCTCTGATCTAGTGCAGTTGGAAACAGACTGTGTCTCTGCAGGCCTCAGGCCTTTGCTTATGCTGTTCCCTCACGAGTGTCTGCCTTCGCTTCTTTACTGACCTCATTCCTCAGTGATTTGCCTCTCTCCTTTGGTCTCCCCTCCTAGAGCAATGCTATTAGGTATATAGGTCTTCTTGTCCTCCTCTACAATTCACTATTAACAATCATGGGGCCATAAATGCTGTACAGCTGTAATTCTTCCAAATCTCTGTGGCAGATATTATGGTTGTAACACATGGGAAACACGTGGTACATGCTTTATAATTCAGATGGCATTTTTTTTTTTTTTTTGGTTTCAGAATAATGAGAATGTTTTGGGTTTCAGAATAATGAGAATATTTGGCCTGGTGACTAATTTATAATAGAACAAAATAATTTTTATTTTATTTATAATTTATTAAGATTTACTTACTTATTTGAAATGTAGTTTGTGAAAGGGAGATTTTATATATATATGGATATATATATACACACAGGGGGAGACTTATATATATACATACATATGTATGTATATATACATATATACATATATATACACACACACACACATATATATATATAGAGAGAGAGAGGGATTGATCTTCCATCCGTTGGTTCACTCCACAGATGGCTGCAACAGCTGGGCATATACCAAGCTGAAGCCAAGAGCTAGGGACTTCATCTTCCACATGGGTGGCAGTGACCCAAGCACTTAGGCCATTTCCAATGCTTTTCCAAGCACATTAGCAGGGAACTGGATCAAAGCAGGGCAGCCAAGACTGGCATCAGCACTCAAATAGTATGGGTGTGTCTCAGTCAATGACTTAATCCTCTAGGCCACACCCTTGGACCCCTTTTTCCTTTTATTACTTTTTGAAGATTTATTTATTTACTTGAAAGGCAGTTACACACAGAGACACACACACACACACACACACATACACACACACATGCATACACAAAATAGGTCTTTTGAAAAGCAACCAAATAGGTATTAAAAATTAGAAAACTGTTAAAGTGGAAATTTAGATTTTTTTTTTTATTTAACAGGTAGAGTCGTAAACAGTGAAAGAGAGACAGAGAGAAAGGTCTTCCTACCGTTGGTTCACTACCCAAATGCGAGTACAGGGGCCCAAGCACTTGGGCCATCCTCCACTGCCCTCCCAGGCCACAGCAGAGAGCTGGACTGGAAGAGGGGCAACCAGGACTAGAACCCGGCATCCGTATGGGATGCTGGCACCACAGGCTGAGAATTAACCAAGTGAGCCACGGTGCTGGCCCTGAAATTTAGATTTATAATAATATGATATTCTGCAATCATTTGTAGGCAACCTTACCAAAAACTTTGTCTATAGATTTTTTTTCTTTAATTAAGTTCTTCTAAAAAACAGGTATTCATGGATAGTAGAAAAGTCAAATGGGCACTTGTTTTGTTACTAACTCAGGTTAAAGCTTGAGCTAGAGTTTTAATTTGGTTCAGTTTGTTCAGGTAGTTGGCATCTAGAGAAGCTCCATGAAAATATCCCGCCTACGCATTTTGAATATCCTCTTCCTGCTTATCTTCAGAACAGCTTGGTTCTTTTAATAGCAAATGGCTGAGTGGAGGAGAACCACTGGTAGTGGGTGAACTTAAGTACACTATGTCCTCCTGTTCCCAGCCAAAGTCATGCTTACTGCTTAAGGGTTGGCACAGCTGTTTTCTTCTAGATGTTGTTCAGATCCCTGAAAACACAGTATTTTGAAAGGATGTTGCTTCTTCTTTAGAATGTTGGAATTACTGGTCAAAATCAGGATTTAGGAACAGCTCATTGATTTTTTTAAAAGATTTTTTATTTTCATTTATTTGAAAGGCAGAGTTACAGAGAAGCAGAGGCAGGGAGAGAAAGAAAAGTCTTCCATTTGCTGGTTCACTCCCCAGATGGCCACAATGGCCAGGGCTGAGCCAATCCAAAGCCAGGAGCCAAGAGCTTCTTCCAGGTCTCCCACACCAGAGTGGAGGCCCAGGAGTGGGCCATCTTCCACTGCTTTCCCAGGCCATAGCAGAGAGCTGGATCAGAAGTGGAGCAGCCAGAATTGAACTGGTGTCAATATGGGTTGCTGGCACTGTAGGCAGCGGCTTTACCCGCAATGCCACAGTGCTGACCCCCAGCTCATTGATTTTTAAAAATAGAAAAGTGTTGATTTATTATTATCCTTTTAGAGGTTGTTCTTAAAATTCCCACGGGTGAAGGTTGGAAATGCGAGTGTTGATGAGTATCACGGGCTTGCTTCTTCATATCTTACGTGAACCCAGTGCTCTGTGATCACACTCTGTTCACAAGTGGTGAACACACAAATGGTAAATGTCTTTCCATCCAGAAACAGGGAAAAGTGTGCTCAGAATCGAGAATAACCATATATTCCACTCATGGAGGGACTGTTTTAAAGCAGTTCAGTGAAATATACTTATAATAATGTAAAGATTCATACTATAGAAGGCACTTGATAGCCTGTGGTAGTCATTGTGTATTATCATCAATTATTGGTGGATACTGTTATCCTTGTAAATAATACCAGTGATTGCATTAATTATCATCCTAGAATTGCTGTTTTAAATAAACAGTTCAGTGTTCAAGGCATTCATGTCATTCAGAAAAGTACAGGTAAGGAACATATCTGCTTCTGTAAATATCTTATTTGGATTTGGGGCAAATTGCCATGTTATCCCTGGATTGATGTAAGGCATTTCCATGTGGATTGATATAAAGCATTTCTCAAAAGGTTGCTGTGGTTTTGTATGGGAGGGCTGGGCGGGGGGCTTTTGTTAGGTTTATTGCTATGTGCTGAGGGTAGGGGAATCTGTCCAGTGTTCTGTACAGCTGCCTCTGCAGGGGTCTCAGCTGTGTGGTATCCAAAAAATGGTTTGCTGTGTAATGTATTAGAGCTGGCATTTCAGTTTACTTGTTAGTGGAACATGGCTGAATCTTGTGGTGTAGAAATTGTGTTCTATGATTGCTCTTCTGACCTAGTTAGATCCCTTGGAGATTTGATGCCTACGGAGACTGGGATTGGGGATGCTGGAAATATAAACAGTGGATTTGGAATGCCCTAGTCAAAAAGTGTAGGCACATTGAGAAAACCCATTGAAAAATGTTGAATGGGAAACTTATAAGATACAATACTATATGGAAACACCTTGGCTATAAAAGAGCTAGCTTGTATTGTAGAAAAAGGGTGGCTATTTCACTAAGACTTCTCTGTTTAGGTAAATCACTATTATCTCATAGTTTTGGTTTGAATTGGTTTGGCCTTCTTTTTGTTTGTAGATAAGATGTGAATGCCATTCAAATGATACTGACTTTTGTGATTTTCTCTGCATTTTTTTTTAAAGGATAACCTCACTGGCTTGCCACCCGCCCCTCCCCCCCCCAATTCTTCAACAGCTGACAGTTTCCCAGATAGTTCTGTGGTTTGCACCTACCATTTGCTCCAGATAAAGAGGACAACATTGATTTATATTTTCATATAAACAGTTTGAAAGTTTCATGAAATCACTGTCCATTGTGATTAATTTTTTGGCCAGAGGTTGCCTGCACGTATGCTTTGTTCTTTGTCGGTCATAACTGTTTAGGAAGGATTGCTGCTTTATGGAAGTGGTTCCGGAGACTCATTGTTCCAGACATCGGACATCCTTATGTTAATCAGACCCGACTATACTTGGTCTAAAACAGATTAATTACCCAGCCCTCAGTGAATAATTAACCATTTGACTTGTTCCCAAGTTATATACCCACTGGGTTAGAAATGATTTCCCGAACTACTGAAGATAAGGAAGGTTATTCCTGGTTTCACAATGTCCCCATTGTTACTGACTCCTATGTATGCAAGACATCAGCTGATACCTGCGCACTGGTCTGCACTGGTCCGGCCACTCAATCAAACCACTTCCTGGGGTTTTCTCGGGTAATGGCAGTGACTCAGAAGATACCACAGTACTTTCTGAGGACTGCTCCCTGTGAGTTACTGTGGGTCTGAATGATGGGGAATTGTCAAATTCAAAAGGAACATTTTTGTTACAGTGCCACTAAATCTGTGGTTCACTTTTGCTGGAAGTTGCATTTCAGCTGAATTTAGGGTTGTCCGACCATACTTACAGCAATGTTTTTAAACGACAATTGATTTTATAGTAAAATGGGAAAACAGCCTAATTTCCATCAATTAACCAATCCATGCATTGATTGAGGCCTCATGTTATGCAAAGCCCGATGTCTCCTGGGGGAAGACAGTTAAGCTAAGTCATTGGAGCTACCTGCAAGATGTAGTAGTGATTAGGAGATGAGATAAAAGTGGAGGCCAGGCAGAGTATTATGCAAACATATGCCCTTGTACTGTTATAAGCATGTTATGTGATTTTAGCTTTTGAAGCAGATAATTTTTTTTCTATAAGGTAAATTTTATATGTTTTAAATTTTGTTTATACTGTAAAAATGCAGATATAGCTATTTTATAAAGCTTTCATTTTGTTTTATTGTCTTCCTTAAAAATATTTTAATAATGCTTCATTGTTTTTTTTTATTGCTTTTGTTTTTATTTTAAAAGGGAGTAGAGAGAGAGAGGGAGATAGAAATATCTTCTATGCTTTGGTTCATTCCCCAAATGCCCGTGATAGCTAGGTCCAGGCCAGGCTGAAGCCAGGAGCCCAGAACTCAATCTTGGTCTCCCATGAGGTAGCAGGGATCCTAGTACTTGAGCTGTCATCTGCTGTGTCCAGGGTGCACATTAGCAGGAAGCTGGATCGGAAGCTGAGTAGCTGGGACTCAAGCCCAGAATTCCAATATGGGGTTTGGGACATTCTCAAGAGGCAACTTAATCACTGCACCAAACACTTGCACCAAGGAAAACCTTTTAAAATTATTTTGGAAGCCCAAGATATGTGTTCTTTTCTGGTCTTTCAGAAGGGGCTTTCAGGCCCTAGAATAAGCAGACGAACCTTGAAAGTTTCAGAAAACAATTTTCTTCTTGGTTATTCTGACACTTGGCTTGCCTTTTTCCTTCAATACTTGCAGATCTTTTATTTCCCACATGGCTGTTGACCCAGTCTGATGAAATAGTTTATAGGGAAGCATTCTGTGAGCTGGAAGGTGTTAAGGAAAAGTCTTTGTTCTTGTTACCTGTGTTTTCATGCATCACTGCTGTGCGTCAAGCCATCAAACACGTCTGCAATGTCAGAGATGGGTGTGAATAACTCAAGGAAGAGGCTGCTCTTGGTAGCTTTTAATCAGTCTACTTTCCCCTATCCCTCTCTTCCCTCACTTGTGATTACCAGAGGCTGATTGACAGGCACTAGGTTATAGCTAATAGGGGTTAGAGGTTCTGGGATTCTATTGCCCAGTAAGGTGAAGAAGATAGATAATGTTGATTTACTATATGTTTCTCTGTGAAAACACTTTGTAGAATACAGGATTTTGGGATGTTTTCAGTATAAATGCTTGAAAGGATAAATTATTTACTCAAGAACACACCCCCACTTTAAAATAAAGTTATTTACAAAACCAAATACCAAAAGAATATCAAATACCAATTTTGAAAAATGAACAATATAGCATGTAGAAAGCCTAGCAATGTGCAAACACCACTCATATAAATATTCTGATTCTTTTCTGTTAGTACACTTCTCCATCACCTACTCTTCCCTACCTTCTCTCCATCAGGAAACTGATGGAAGGGCCAGTTGTCGCTCCCCCTCTTCGTGGAGGAACGACACTAAGCCCTGCCTAGGCTTCATATCCGAGTCACGGCACCATTATGTCGCTCCCCCTCTTCGTGGAGGAACGACACCAAGCCCTGCCTAGGCTTCATATCCGAGTCACGGCACCATATGTCGCTCCCCCTCTTCGTGGAGGAATGACACCAAACCTGCCTAGGCTTCATATCCGAGTCACGGCACCATTATGTCGCTCCCCCTCTTCGTGGAGGAACGACACAGGACCCTGTGCTGTTCTTTCGTCTGCTCGGCCCTCCCCGGGTTTGCAGCTGGTTCTTCCCGGGTTGGCTACTGACCCTTCCACCTCCGTGGAAGGGCAGTTCCCCCTGGCCGCATTCCCCACTTCCGCAGGGGAGCGGCACACCGCCGGCCGGCTTTCTCGGGGGCTGCACGGGTTCCCTTAGATGTTCCCCATAGATGTTCCTGGTGCATGCCGTCTCTCTCCTCCTTTATAGTCCTCCTCCGCCAATCCCAACTCGGCTGCCCACACGCCGAGTACGCTGCTCTCCTCCAATCAGGAGCAAGTCCTACAGTTTATTAGTTGAACTGGAGGCAGCTGTGCGGAAGCTGTTTACTTCTCTCCCAGCACCATATTGTGGGAGAGCAGATGCATAGAATAAGTCCTAATTCGAGTAACTTAGTCTAGTCCGGATTGCTTCCCACAGCCAGTGAAAAAATCAATATTTTTCTAAAAACAAAGTCCTGCCAGCACATCAAAGTTTTCTAAATTCAGGAAGGAAACAGCTTTTCCAGTTTTGGCTTGGCCCGTCCAGGGTGTTGTAGGCATTTGGGCAGTGAACCAGCAGATGGGATGTCTGTGTGTCTCTCTTTCTCTTTTACAATTAAAAATAAATAAATAAAAGTAAAAAAAATAACAAAAACAATTGGGCAAGTTTTTAATATCCATGTGTCTGTTGTCTACACTTTGAAAGAGGGGTAATTATTGCATGTCAGTGTTATTATTATTTTTTTTATTTGACAGATAGAGTTAGAAAGTGAGAAAGAGAGACAGAGAGAAAGGTCTTCCTTCCATTGGTTCACCACCTAAATGGCCACTACATCCAGAGCTACGCTGATCTGAAGCCAGGAGCCAGGTGCTTCTTCCTGGTCTCCCATGTGGGTGCAGGCGCCCAAGCACTTGGGCCATCCTCCACTGCCCTCCCGGGCCACAGCAGAGAGCTGGACTGGAAGAGGAGCAACCAGGACTAGAACCTGCGCCCATATGGGATGCCCGTGCCACAGGCGGAGAATTAACCAAGTGTGCCATGGCGCTAGCCCCGGCAGTGTTATTATTAAGTTTAAGTGAAAATAATCTATCTTAAAGCAGTTACCACTTAATATAGATAAAAGGAGAAAAAGAAAAATAAAATTATGTGTTGGAGGCGAGCATTTAATGCAGTAGTTATAACACAGGTTGTGATGCCCACATTCTATATCAGGATGTGTGGGTTTGAGTCCTGGCTCTATTTCTAATCCAAGCTTCCTGCTAACGTGCATCTTGGGAGGCAGAAGATGAAAGTAGTTAGATCCCCAACACTCACTTGTAAGACTCAAATAGAGTTCCTGGCTCCCAGGCATTTGAGGGGAGTGAATCAGTGACTGGGCGCTCTCTGTGAATCTGTACCTCTCAAATAAATAAAATAAAAGTTCTCTGTTGAAGTGATGGAATGTTCCATTCTCTTTTTGCAGACTGATGGGTCTGATGTTCTGTGTCTGGAGGGAACAGGCAGGAATGAGTGGTTAGAGAGAGCAGGAGGGTGCTGTGGACGGTCAGAGGTGAGAGGAGGGAGGTGAGGTTCTGCCATGGCTTCTGCAAAAATGCACAGGTGTGGGACCGGTGTTGTGGTGCAGTGAATTAAACTGCAGCCTGTGTCACTAGCATTGCATATCTGAGTGCTGATTGAGTCCTGGCTACTCTTTTCGTCCAGCTTCCTGTTGGGAAGGTGGCAAAAGATGGCTCAAGTGCTAGGGCTCCTGCCACTCATGTTGGTGACCATAATGGAGTTCCAGGCCCCTGGCTTTTGCCAGGCCCAGACCTAGCTAATTTGCCCATTTAGGGAATGAACCAGGGGATGAAGATCTGTCTCCCTCTTTTCCTCTGTTACACTGTCTTTCAAACAAATAAATTAATCTTAAAAAAAAAAAAAAAGCACAGGGGCTGGTACTGTAGTGAGTTAAGCTGCTGCCTGTGATGCCAAAACTCCATATAGGCACTGATTCGAGTCCTGGTTGCTCCACTTCAGATTCAGCTCCCTGCTAATGCACCTGGGAAAGCAGCATAAGGTGGCCCAAGTGCTTGGGCCCCTGCATCCATGTGGGAGACCTGGAAGAAGCTCGGGCTCCTGGCTTCCATCTGGCCCAGCCCCTGACTGTTCACTCTATTTGAGGAGTGAACCAGTGGATGGAGGGTCTCTCTTTCTGCTTTTCTCTCTCTCGCTCGCTGAAATATGCTTTTCCTTTTTTTTTTTTTTTGAAGATTTATTTATTTATTTGAAAGGCAGAACTACAGAGAGGCAGAGGCAAAGAGGAAGAGACAGAAGTCTTCCATCTGATGGTTCATTCCCCAGATGGACTCAATGGCTGGAGCTGAGCCAATCCAAAGCCAGGAGCCAGGAGCTTCTTTCTGGTCTCCTACACGGATGCAGGGGCCCAAGGACTTGGGCCATCTTGTACTGCTTTCCTAGGCCATAGTAGAGAGCTGGATTGGAAGTGGAGTAGCCAGGTCTTGAACCAGCACCAATATGGGATGCCTGCTGGTGGCAGTCTTACCTGCTACACCACAGTGTTGACCCCTTTAACTCTACTTTTCAAATAAAATAAATCTTTAAAAAATTTTTAAAAAGCACCAGGGCTTGTTGAGGCTTGACAGTTTATATTCTTTTACATGCATATATTTCACCGAACTCCCACCGTAACCTCTATTTTGCAGATAGGCAATGGTGCCTCAGAGCCTCTCAATGCTCAACTCACAGGCAGGTGACCAGTGAGAGGTCCGATGAGGTTAGAGAAGCAGCCTTGGATTCTGGCCATGATTTTCCTCATTCCAGTGCTCTGACCCATCTTTGCTATATAAAAGTGTTCATGAGCCGGCGCCGCGGCTCACAAGGCTAATCCTCCGCCTAGCGGCGCCGGCTCACCGGGTTCTAGTCCCGGTCGGGGTGCCGGATTCTGTCCCGGTTGCCCCTCTTCCAGGCCAGCTCTCTGCTGTGGCCCGGGAGTGCAGTGGAGGATGGCCCAGGTGCTTGGGCCCTGCACCCCATGGGAGACCAGGAGAAGCACCTGGCTCCTGGTTCCTGCCATCGGATCAGCGTGGTGTGCCGGCCGCAGCGCGCCGGCCGCGGCGGCCATTGCAGGGTGAACCAACGGCAAAGGAAGACCTTTCTTTCTCTCTGTCTCTCTGTCTCTCTCACTGTCCACTCTGCCTGTCAAAAAAAAAAAAAAGTGTTCATGTATGTAAAAGCCCTTGGTCCTGCATCCCAAAGGCTGAGTAGTTCCAGTTCTTTGCTGCAGAGTCATAGGAATTAATTGGTGGGCTTCAGGGACCTACCTCCCCTGTCATAGGAATTAATTGGTGGGCTTCAGGGACCTACCTCCCCTGATACTTAGAGCATAAATCCTCAGCCATTCACGGCTGATGTAGCTACTGCTGCTAGTTGGCTGCCAGGGGCCCTCATCTCTTGTGACCTCCGAGTGAAGCTTCAGTTTCATCCATATGAGGGGCCCTTTCTGATAAGTGTTCAGTGGGGAAGATTGTCCTTCCTTTTTTCAAAGAAGGCAGGTGATGGGCATCATCTGTGTAGTTGAACACATACTACTCAAGATGAGTATAATTGATACACTTATCCCAGACCTTTTTGGGTCACTGTGTCAATAATTTGACAGGAATGATTAAATGACTTATGTATATATACTCTAACGCTGTTTGATTTAACGAGATCTTCAGGTTGTGATTCAAGTGTACTTTTTTTTCTTTAAAAAATTTATTTATTTGAAAGGCAGAGTCACAGAGAGAGAGAGAGAGAGAGGGATAGAGAGAGAGAGAAAGAGAGAGCTTCCATCCACTGGTTCACTTTCCAAATGACTGCAATGGCTGGAGCTGGGTAGTGTGAAGCCAGGAGCCAGGAGCTTCTTCCAGGTCTCCCACGTGGTGTAAGGGACCAGGACTTTACCTGCTATGCCACAGAGCTGGCTTCATAAGTATACATTTTAAAATGCTTGTGGTGATGTAATGTGGTTTTACAGTTTGTTCTTTAGGTTTTAAGATGTAGAAAAGAGGCCAGTGAAAAGTTACTTTAGTATTTTATAGAGTTTTAGAAATATTGAGAACAAATTTTCAAACTGAAAGAATTATTTCGTGCATGTTAATGGATTTTATATTATTTAAAAATCAGCTACCAATTATGGAAAATAAACATTTTCAACAATATTGGTTCAGATATGTTTTTGATTAACTCTGTTACTATAAAAATTCAATTAACCAGAACCCCAAGTATTTTGCTAATATTTTATGCCCTTATTTTTATTCAAAAGATATATTCTCCTGCTTTTGAATTAATGGTAGAATAGTGTTTAGACAGGTTTGTAAAAATTTTTATTAATTTATTAGCGAAAGAGCTCATTTGCTACAAATGCCTACAGTGCCTCTACTGGGGGAGGAAGTCAGGAGCCTGAAATTCAATCCAGGTGTCCAGCATGGGTGGCAAGGACCCAAGTAATTGAGCCACCCCCTGCTGCCTCCCATGGAGTGAATTAGCAGGAAGCTGGAGTCAGGAGCGGAGGCAGGACTTGAGCACAGGCACAGTGATCTGTGATGCAGGCATCTACAGGCACCTTAGCCATGGCATCAAATGCCTGCCCCAGTAGATGGTTTTTATTTTTAAACTTACACAGAAGGAAATATTATAGTTTGTCAAAATGCTGTGCTCTAATGAGAACATTCTATATATTTCTCACACTCATACTAAAAAGTTTATTTGCCCTTACAGGTGGATATGTGTTTTGATGAACAAGGATATTTGTAGTTGGGTGTGGAAGAGTGGAGTTTGAGAAGTCCATTTTTGGACTTCTTTGTGGTCATTTTAGCATAAGGAGGTAAATAGATGCACCTGTTTACTAACTCCAGACATTTCAGTTGGCCCAGGAATTGTGACTGCCTTAAAAATGCGTTTTGCTAATGATAGCAGATATTGTTATTCTTGTGAGCCCAGGACTGAAGCTTGAGCCAATCAGAGGAAGGAGTCGACTGTGTGGTAAAAGGAAGTATTTGTTCCGTTATTGTAGCACATGGCCTTCTGCCGTCTTTGATAAAGAATTAAAGTGTTGTGCACCCAAAGTCTGCTACCCTCTTGACCCTTCATCAGTCATCAGCTGGACTGTGAGGTTAAGTGAACTGAAACTCAGGAGGAGAGCTATTGTTTAAGCATAGTGTAACTCTTGAAAACGGAAATTACTGAAGCAGCGGTCCTGCAATGTGATGTCTTTCTAGTTTGAAGACTATACTCATTTGTTTCCTTTCTGTTGCAAATCTGTGCTAGATTTGAAGTCTAAAATGATTATACATAGGACTTGAAATTCTGTTAGTCATATGAGTGACCAATGGACTCTCTTGGGATTTTCTTTTTATTTACTAAATAAGAACATATACAAAAATAAGTGACCTTATTCTAGCATTAAATTTCAAGAATTTCATATGGAATCCTATTGATACTTTTATCATCTTTAAACCATTAAAGAGCTGGGTTTTTGATCTAATGATTAAATGCCAGTGAAGAATGCCTGTGTCCCGCTTTGGAGTGCCTGGTTCTAGTTCAGACTCTAGCTCCAGTTTCTAGCTTCCTGTGGAGTCAGACCCTGGGAGGCAGCAGGTCATGGCTCAGGTATTTGTGTCCTTGCCACCCATGTGGGAAATGTGAATGGGGTTTCCAGCTCCATGCGTCAGCATTGTCCTGTCATGGCTGTTGCAGGCATTTGAATAATGAGCCAATAGATGGGAACGTGTCTGTCAGTCTGTCTCTCTGGCTTGCAAATAAGAAAAATGAAATAAAAAAAAAGTTTGAGGGTTCCTTCCAATGCTTGTGTACTTCTCCACTATCAATGCATTAATTCTGAAAACACATATTTGTTCACATGTTTTCTAAACTGATGGCATATTCAAATTCTTTCTTTATAGATCGTATTTTTTTCCCTGACTAGCTTAGGAAATGTAATAACTGCCATGTCCGATATTCACAGCTTTATGTCATCTAATCTCTATGTTTATGCCACTTTCTTAAACAAGTAGAGTAATATATCAGCCACAGCTGTTGCTGACCGAGGCTGTCACAGAGGTGGGTGGAGGAAGAATCAGAGATAATGTGGTCGGGATCTGTGCATCAAAAGCATGTCTGTTGCAATCAATCTGAGAGATGACAACAACTGGCTCATGGAAGGCACTTAAAACCAGATACTTCTTTTATCTTTGGCCAAATGTACGGTAGATTGGATGTCACAGTGATAGATATTCCTGATAGTTAATAAAAACTGGTCAGGGATATATGATTGCCTGACTGGGTCCGTGAACACTCCAAAAAGTTTATGAAAACATGGAATTAAAGGATACATTTATTTTGGTGCAAACAGGTTTTGAAATGCATCATAGTGCGTTCATCATACATACTTCCTATGCCTTTTTGAAGACCCCTGTTGTCTTAAATACCACAACAGTGTGTCGTGTTTATTAGTTTTCACCACAGCATTTCTGTAAATTTGTTAATACAAAACTTGACTTTAAAAGTATTTTTGCAAAGAAAAAGAAAGGCAAATGAAAATATATGATAGCAAAAGAGTAAAATGTTTTCTTATACATAAACTGGCAGTGATGCTTTCTAAATAAATATATTTGCATTGAAAGAAATATTTACCTTAAGGCGCACTCCTAATTGCTTATTGCAGGACTGCACTGACCACACTCACCAGAGCAGGCTAATGTGCTGTAGTCAGTGCATCCCTGTCTGGCATTTCTCATACCCCTTTGGCTCTCACTGTCCCTCAACTACTCCCACTCTGTAGTTAATAAAGAGGGAAGCATGAGAAATCCCCAACCTAAATATTGTAGCTTAATTTTTATGTTCAATTTCACTTTTTATATGGACAGTTCAGGGGAAAGGGGAATTGCTTTTGAGCAGATAGGAAAGAGCAAATCATCACCTTGTGCTGAGTCTCATTGGATTTTAACACTGTTGGGATTAGGGCTGGCACTGTGGTGCAGAGGGCTGGGCCTCTGCCTGCAGCGCCCAGATCCCATATGGATGGCAGTTTGTGTGCTTACTGCTCCACTTCTGATCCAGCTCCCTGCTAGTGCACCTGGAAAAGCAGCAGAGGATGGCCCAAGTGCTTGGGCCCCTGCATCCACGTGGGAGACCCAGATGCCTGGCTCCAGGTTTCTGCCTAGCCCAGCTGTCGCCATTTGGGGAGTGAGCCAGTAGATGGAAGACCTCTCTCCCTGTCTCTCCCTCTCTCTCTCTAACTCTGCCTTTCAAAAAAATAATTTTTTTTAACATTGTTGGGATGAAAAGAGATCCTCAGGTGGTCAAATCCAATAAAGGAGAGACCCACCTTCAAGATACAAAGAAAGACTTTTGTACAGCTTTATATATTAGTCGTCCTCCCCATACTTCTCTTTATCATGAGTGTCAAATTGTGGGTTGCTTTTGGATTGCTAGAGTCTCTCAGATTAAGTACTTATGTTCTAGAAAGTTAAAACTAAAGATAGTAACTTTGACGTGGATATAGGCCAAAGAGATCCTAAAGGAGTTAGGTCTCACCTTCTCCAGGAAAATTTCACAGCAGTAGTGGAATTTTAGGAAATAATTGTGTGACTGAGAGATTGGGGAAAAGGCAAAGAAATGAAACATGGTTGAGCAGTTAGTTACTGTGGCCAGTGATTATGGCCAGTGATTTATTAACAGCTACCATCTGTTAAGCAATGGCTGGGTACCAGGCTGGATGCTACCTGTGTATTAGCTTGTTTAGTTCTGGGTCCAGTGTTACGGCATAGCAGATTAAGCCATCCCCTGTGACACTGGCATCCCATAGGAGTACCAATTCAAGTCCTTGTGCTCCACTTCTGATCCACCTCCCTGCTAATGTTCCTGGGAAAGCAGCAGAGGAGGGCCCAAGTGCTTGGGCCCCTGTCACCCATGTAAGAGATCTGGATGAAGTTCTACGCTTCTGGCTTCAGCTTGGCACAGCCTTGGTGATTGTGGCCATTTGGAGAGTAAACCAGCAGATGGAAGACACCTCTGTCACTCTCTCTGTCTCTGTGTGTATCTAAATCTGCCTTTTAAATAACAAATAAACCTTTTTTTAAGAAAAAAAACTTATTTAATTCTCCAGCCAGCTTTTGATGTACTTACTATTATTTTTGCACTGGAGGAAAATGAGGTCCATGGGATTACTCACTTGCCTTCAGTTCTGTAAGTGCTTAGAGGCAAGGCCAGGATGAGCATCCAGACAGTGTGGTTTAAAGAATGCCTCATACCAATGCACTGTACTACTTATCTAACTCAGTTCCACTGAAGTCCTGCAAAGTAGGTATTGTCTTCTAAGCCTAGAGAGGTCAATGTTGTCAAGATTGCCCAGCAGGCCGATGGCAAAGGAAGGATTTGAACTAGGCTCTAGCTTGCTGGGAAGCCTGTATGTTGTCACTGCAAGGGGAGGCTCTCTTGGGAAGGCTCAGGCATATGACTGACAAGCAGCTTCTGTGCCTTCTTTGTAAAAGATAGTTAAGGTTATAAGGAAGCCTGCGTGGATTGTGCATAACTGGTCGTGAGGCGGTGGAGCCGTTGTTTACTGAAGCGTGCGATGCCCTTCTGGTTCAACTCTGCCTTGCAGAATTCATCCGTCACTGTCGTCATTCCAGGCTGTGCTTCATTTCACTTGGTGTGCCTCTTTCCAATGTACTCAGCTATTCCTGTTTATAAATCTTTTAAGTGTGCACATTAAAAAAGTAATTAAATTGTCATTATAATTTATACTATGCCTGAAGTCAATCACGTAATTAAACTGTGAGAGAGAGAGGTAGTAGGTTCATATACATTTATTAAGTATTACTATATTAATTATACAGAGATTTTGAACTAAGTAAAAGAAAAAAGTAGGGGTAGCACTACTTCTTAAAGGCTTTGCCTTTCTGCTCTTCTAGGTCTAATAATTTGAGCCCTTCACTTATTAGTTGTATAATTCAAATGTCTGTTTTTGGCTATTTTGTAATGAAATTAGAATTTTTTAAAAGATTTATTTATTTATTTGAAAGGCAGAGTTACAGAGAGACAGAGGCAGAGAGAGAGAGAAAGAGGTCTTCCATCCACTAGTTCACTCCTTAGATGGCCACAATGGTTGGAGCTGAGTTGATTTGAAGCCAGGAGCCAGGAGCTTCTTCTGGGTCTTCCACATGGGTACAGGGGCCCAAGGATTTGGGCTATCTTTAACTGCTTTCCCAGGCCATAGCAGAGCGCTGGATTGGAAATGGAGCAGCCGAGACTCAAACCAGCGCCCTTATGGGATGCTGGCACTGCATTACCCACTATACCAGAGCGCTGGCCTCAAAATTGGGTTTTAACCACTACACCACAGCACCGGCCCCAAAATTAGGATTTCAGTGTCTTTCACTCAGTGTTTTCTTGAAATGCTCCTGACAGAATTAATGTGTAGCATGCTACTTGAATAAGCAATTGAAAGTACAATTGAAGACAAAAGTATTATATGTAGCAATTCAAATTCTATCTTAGATTTAAAAATGGGAGCATATTGTGTAACTGAAGTCATTCAGAGGAGATTTGGTTACTCTAGAGCACTTATTTTCTTATTAGGGAACCAAAAACAACAAAAATAAAATCAAAATTCACGTGGCAAATTAAAGTTGGTGCAATAAAACTCTTGTTGAAGGAGACTGTGCTTGAAAAGTCTGTCACTTCTGAGTTCTAACACAGACAGGTAGATATAGATACAGGTATAAATATAGGTAATTTTTATTACTTGAGAATTGATGACATCGGTAAGTGTTTTTACTCCCTGAGAAGTAGTTGCCATACTTAATAGAATTAGCTGCATTAATTCTTACAGGGTTGAAGCCTTCAGGGAAAGAATACTGGGAAACACGATTAAGCATCACCATGTGAGTGGCAGGTTTGTGCAGTGAATTTTCCCTTCCTTGTGTTTAATTTGGGGATGTGTTTGGATTGGACTGAAGGCTGTAATTCTCAAAGAGATATTCTGTAAAAAAGAGAGAGAGAAAAAAAAGGAAAGCCAATTGAGGGCAGAATGAAGGCATTTAACTGACATGTGTGAGAACACGTATACCTAGATGTTACCAGGTGCTCAAAAATTACTGAGTGTCATGTGTTTTGATTCCGATTTTGTTTTCTCCACTGTATCAATTTTCAATAACCTTGACGTGTACAATCTTCTTGGGTGGTAGTTGTTCTTTTTGCTAAGTCACAAAAGCTGAGTTGACATGTAATATTCTTGAGGTATTAGTGGAAGTTAAGAGTTTCAAGCTGGTGTCAGTTTCTTTGGAAAAATTCATGGTGAGAGAGATGCTGTGATATTGGGGAATGCAGCTCTTCCTGCCCTTGCGGTTGCAGTGTCTTCACTCTTGGCTCCCTGTATAGTTCTTGGTTGAAGTTCCTGCTCCCGTAGGCTGCTGCTGGGTGGGGTAGGGAGAGCAAGCAAAGCTAGGTTTTAGTTCCAGGCTGCAGGACTGTGGGGCAGGAGATGAAATCCTCAACAAGTGTAGCAAACAGGAAGGAAAACTGGTCTGGCTGCTTACTGGGTGGTCTTTCCAATGGCATGGGCAAAGATAATTCCTGCAGGTTTAATTTGAAAATTGCTAACACACATATTCTCTTAATACAATCTTTGTTTATTGCAGTGTAAACATTTTCCACACTAAGACAAAAGCTCCATAAAATAATATGGATGAGATTTAAATAATGGTTTTCCTTATAGATGTGTTTCAGAACTTGGGGACGATAGATATTTCTTGGATCAACACTCACTGGAATGTGGGCTTTCCCATGTAGATAAGTGCATGTTATTCTTTGTGGGATCCTAGGCTCTGTCCCAGAAACTGATATAGAGCAGGGACCTAAATATGCAGAGTATATGAAGGCATGGTTAGAGAATATAGGTGTGAGGGACTGTGTTGTGAAAAGTGTAGTATTTTTCATTCGCTTTAAATCTGGTGTGACATTTATTTTGGATTTGACCTCTGGAGAAAGCCTTTCCAAACTTTTTTCTTCTTTTTTACATCTGTTATTTCTATGAAAGAATTCATGTCTTGGTATTAGCCATTTACTGTCTTTAGAAATGTTTGTAATGTTATATGCTTTCGATTCTTTATAAAGTAGCATTTTAGAAAGGTGTTTTTTCATAGTGATTATTAATAGCAATTCACAAGTTAAGGAAGTTTGTTCATATTTACCTACAAAATCTGAGATTTTAAAGTAAAAAAGAAGAAATCTCACATATTAATGTTGGGAACATTTGATGAGGCAGAGAGAAAAGATAGTTTGTGTTTGAATTTATAGTAAAGTAACCCAAACTACTGTAGTTAGGAGTTTATTTAAACATTTCTGCTATAAGAGAGTTCTTGTTAAATTTTGTTGTGTATTATGGAGCTGTGAAGAGAGAATTCATAAGAAAAATATCACATTTGTTCTTGCCAGTTTTTTACTCTTTTTAAAAACTTTATTTGTTCATTTTCATTTTGTTTGAAAGGTAGAGAGTTATACAGAAAGAGATCTTACAACTGCTGATTCACTTCCTAAATGCCTGTGACAATCAAGGTTGGGTCAGACTGATGCCAGGGACCTGGAACTCCACCCACGTCTCGCACATGGGTGACAGAGATCCACGCACTTGAGACATCATCTGATACCTCCCAGGGTGCCTCTCATGAAGCTGGGTCAGAGGAAGTGTAGCCTGGGCTTGAACTCAGGTACTCAACATGAGATGTAGGCATGGGGTGTTGCAGGCAGTGACAATACTGTGCCAAATGCCTGCCCCTGTTCTTGCCATTTTTATCTGTTGCATTTGTACAGTAGCAAAACTGTTGTTCCATATATATTAAATAATTATACATATAAACCTACACACAGTTGTAAACCATTGAACACAGTAAACACTGAGGAAGGAGTGACACTTGTCTTCCACATATGGAATCTGGTATAAGAATATTGTTTCATCCTTTCCTGTAAGTGTGTTAGTGAGATGCATGTTTCAATTAGTAGCATTTCTTCTCTGTTATGGAAATTTCTGTAGTGGGAAAAAAGGCAGGGCTGCAAAAAAAGATTTAGGTATAAAATATTGGTAATAGAGTCCTAGCAAAAATTGCTGATGTCCACCCTACTTTATAAACCTAAGGTTTTCTGAGAAGAAAGTTGTCACAGTCTGGAAATGTAAGTGCTGTTTCATTGTTGGCAGTGGTTTAAATCATGACAGCAATCACGAACTCTCAGGCTCTTTCCCCCATCTTCCTGCAGCTGTCCAGAATCGCCAGCTGTTCTTGCAGGTGGACCAGATTCTCATCTCCAGTGAGGCTGCTGCCTTGTCTGGTCTGCTTACTTCCCTGTCTCTCTTAGGAATCTACTTTGAAATGGAATCCTTTTCTAAACAGAAGTTCCATACACTGAATGTTGTCTATTTATAATTTGAAAGTGTGGTGCTGACAACTTAGAGCTTGTATGACGCTGAATAGTCTACAGGGAGAGGACTGGTTTTTAAGGTCATTTATTTGATGATTTGAAATGAAAAGCACATTTTTCTAATGTTCAATTTAGTACACTACCTTTACATCCTCATTACTTTTTAACAATAACCTAGCAGGGGAAAAAAAAAGCATTTTTAAAAGACACCCTGTTCTACTTTAACTGAGGAAGCCTCCAAGTAGCAGAACTTTATTTTTGCACAGGCCTTGTTGCTTATGGTTCATCCAGTATTATTGTATCGGATCTCTGGCTTACATGGGACGTAGCATTCTGTTTGTATAAATAAAAATTGTGGCAATTCTCATCTCAAGCCTCTAGTATATGTGTCAGAGTTCCCTATTATTAGTGAATTGCTTTTCAAACATCAATCATGTGAGTACTAATGCTAGGGAGGCTGGTCTTGAAGATCTGTCACAGAATGAGAAAATACTTCACTACTTATTCCTAGTAACATGTAAGACAATTTTATTTACAAACATACAGAAGCAAAGAGCTCCACTCTAGTCAACACTTTCTTTTATGAATGAGCTTCAGCATCTGAATATGTACACTATATTGATTTCATTTGTCACTCATTGGTAGTAGGTTGTACATATTTTTCAATTCTGTGCTATAGACATGTACTGACTAAGCAGGTTTTTAAACAATCTTTTTTGAGCAGTGTGTGTGTGTGTGTGTGTGTGAGAGAGAGAGAGAGAGAGAGAGAGAGAGAGAGAGAATGAGATCCTATCTGTTGGTTAAATTCCCAAATCCGGTTAAATCAACAAATGAACATGATGCCTGCAGGCTGGGCTCAGGTTGAAGCAGGGAGCAAAGAATTCAGTCTGGGTCTCCCACGTAAGGGCAAAGACTGTTACTTGGGCCATCACTGCTGCCTCTGAGGGTCTGAATTAGCAGGAAACTGGAGTAGAGAACTGTAGACAGATATGGAATCCAGGCCCTGTGATACAGGAAGGAGGTGGTGTCTTTTAGCTTCTAGGCAAAACATTTGCCCTTAAGTACATTTTATTTCCCTGAAAATTGATCCAAGTCTTCTTTTTAAAAGATGTATATATGTTTATTTGAGAGAGTGAGTGAGTGAGCTTCTATTTGGTTCATTCTCCAGAGAGAGAGAGAGAGAGAGAGAGACAGAGAGAATCTCTATTGTTCATTTAGTTCATTCCCCAGCAGCCAGACTGAAGGCAGGAGAGCCAGGAATTATATCTGGGTCTCCATGTGGATGGCAGGGAAACAAGTACCTAAGCCATCACCTGCTGCCTCCCAGGATGTTCATTAGTAGGAAGCTGGAATCGAAAGTGGAGCAGCCTGCCCGTGAACCAGGCACTCTGATATGGGATGTTGGTGTCCCAAATGGCAGGATGGCCAGTGTGCCACAGTGCCTGCCTTGTGGATCCAGGTTTTCTCTGAAATGAAGTTTGAGTTCTGTTTTTTTTTTTTTAAACCCCCAAGCAGTTAAACAAGGCACATAGAAATTAATGATTTATTTCACTTTAAAAAGTCTACCTATTACCCAAATTGTAAATTTTGGAAATTTAGGAGTAAAACTTACCGCTAATGCTGAAAGTTACAGTAATGGATAGCTTGTAGATCTTTGCAATATGAATGTACATGCAAGTGATTTTAAAAATTCTTGAAACAGATGATAAATGCTATAAATTTGTTTCCCTTACATCAGGAACTCATTTAAGTTTTTATTGCCTTGTTCTTAACATGAGTAAGAATCATGTTGCATCAGTACATGTACATTTCATGATTGTAATTTGGAGTTTTTCTTGTCCCTTTGACAGATCAAAAAGTGTATAAGTTCTGAAGGGATAGAAGTCTTTGTTGAGAGAGAGGGCGCTCCTGTCCCCTGGTTCACTCTCCAAATGCCCATAGGGCTCGAGTGGAGCTAAGCCTGAACCAGAAGTTGGGACCTCACCATAGGTCTCACACGTGTGAGCCAGGGTGCCCATTAGCAGGCAGCTGCAGTGGGCAGTGGAGGAGCCAGAACTTGAACCCAGACACTCTGGCATGGGATGCAGGCCTCCGTCCTTTGCTAAGCCAAATACCTGTCCCTGCCTTTCCTTTAAAAGGAGAATTTATGGGAGAAAAATGTTTATACTTCCCCTACTATGAACTTTAATCAAACTGAAGGTTTGATTTTGGTTAGAATCCTTTCCTTTTGGTGACTTTGAAAGGCTGTTGCTCCAACATTTTGCTTAGAAATACAAAAAGGATCATTTAATTCTCAAGGTTCTTTTAAAACCCTTCCCAGTGCTTACTGCTGTGTGTGTGTGTGTGTGTGTGTGTGTGTGAATGAAGTGAGAGTGGAGCAGCTGGCAGGAGGTAACATATGAGCAGGGCCCTGAAAGAAGTGATAGGGTGAGGCAGAGGGAACATCTCCCTGTGCTACACTGTTTTGCATGTGTATGCTAAGAACCCCCATTGAGAGCTTGTTTGGAGGTTCTAGCAGGGGAGCGCAGCTACTCGTATACCCTTGACCGAAGACCGGTCCTCCTCTAGCGGGGATGGTCGTCCTCTTCGACCGAGCGCGCAGCTTCGGGAGGGACGCACATGGAGCGGTGAGGGAGGAAGGGGACACCCGCCTAGCCAGCCAGATCAGCCGAATCAACCCTGGCGATCAATGGGGTGACAGATGTCGCAGCCAGATCGCCCTCACATCCTGAGAACCCCCATTGAAATAAGGGAAATCTTCCTAAGTGAGGAAGAGGAATGGCTTGGTAGAAATAGAAATGTGATATGTCAGGGATCTTGATGCTTTGTGTCACCTGCAGGCCACCAGACTCCATCTGTTGGGATGTGGCCCAAGCCTGGGCTGAGATCTCCTTTGCAGAAGGGAACAGACCCTTCCTTCTTACTTCCCTCCAGCACACCTGCTGGCTCCATCATTAGCTGCAGGGACCCTGCAGGGTGGCTCTACAGGGCTGGAGCCTCTAGGCTCTGGGTAGGGAGTTCATGGGCCTGGGGACAGCTGCCTGGTGCTGCTCCTGGCGTCGGGGAGGAGGGGGAAGCTCTGACTCCCGAACCTCACCTCTGCCCCGTCATGTCCCTAGCCCCCTGCAGCCTGCCACAGCCCCATGCAGCTTCAGAAGGCCCAGGCTGGGAAGACAAATCCTACCTAAAATTAAACCTTGTGTTTTAATATAAAAATGCCCATGATTAGGTGTTTACAGCGCCTCGTCTTCAACAATTAAAGAGAAAAAGCTGTGGGTGGAGTAAAAAATAGCAATACCCACACTCAGAAGTTTTTGAGAAAAACAGGAAACTAGTCTTTTTTAACCAGTGATGATGCCCAGAACTGGTTACTGCAAAGAGGATTGTTTTTCTAATGCATTGTGGTCAGCGCAGCTGCGCCAGGAGGCGCTTTTTGCTCATCATGACAGCTGTCTGTGGATTTCTTTAGTGACAAACCTATGGACAGGCAAACATAATTGTCAGTCCTAACCTGGTCATTATGGCCGGATGATGCTCAGAAAACAATTTGCACAAGTCCTGGGAGCCCGTGAGAACACACAAAATAAGAGCACTGGGTGAAAGTGCATTTATTTCCATGGGTTCTGAATGGCCCAGTCCCATGGGCCATGCAATAGCTTATTGTAGAGGAACTGTTTGAATTTTGTTTTTACTGGGATTTTTTAAGGTGACAGACAACATCTGATGGCGAGTGATATCGTATTTTTTTCTGACTTGCTTATTAACTGAAATTTAACTTTTCCTTTTTTTAAAAAATATCTATTTGAAAGAGAGAGAGAATCTTCTATCCACTGGTGCAGTCCCCAAGTGGCCACAGCTAGGAGCTTCATCTGGGTCTTCCACGTGGGTGGCTCTGTGTCCTTGAAGAGAAAACCAAGTTAGTGTCCGCCAGTCACTGAGGTTTCTGCTCTTCCGGCTGTGGGTTCTGTGTCACTGGGGAGCCCCTTTAAACCAGGAGTCTCCCTTGCAGGCCTTTCTTTATGTCATCTTTTTAAGGGTGAAAGGGACATTAACATTAGGCTTTTGGAAATTGAGAGATATAACCTAGATTTCATTGCTCATTGCATTTTCTGGTCGCTAAGCCAAGCATTTGGTTTGTGCATTGAAGCCTTTCCGCTTGTCTGTTTGTATCAGCCTTTACAGTTGCCTCTTTAATAAGTAAATTACTCACGCTTCTCTATTGTGAGGCTTGTTTTTGGTGCTTGATCCAGGCAGTGTGCCTGGGCTTAGCGATGCCTCCTCTCCAGCTGACTTGCTGAGGCAGTTCCAAAAAAGGCAGTCGCTGCTGCTATTGATTCCCGCAGCATGCGGATCCTGGTGGAGGTATCTGCGGTGAGAGGGGGGTCAGGTGTTTGCATCTGCCTTTTAGTGTGGCCCCCAAGTACTGAACACTGTCTTCATTCTCTCAGTGGAGGTAACTCTTTTCCCTGGGGGTGGCAAGGGGTAAAATTCTGGACATTATAGGGGAGCAGCAGAGTTGGAACTGGGGGATATGAAGTTCTCATTTTTAACTCTTTCAGCTTCTTAGTGGAAAGAGAGGATGGTACCTGTCATTTCCTCCTTACCAGGATGTGGTAAAAAAAAAAAATAATGAGATGATGGTTAAGTACACTCACATGCAGATGATAGATAGTTAAAAGTGTTGGTTCTTACTGAGAGACAAAAAAAAGCCCGAAACAACAAAACCAGCAAACATGTTTCATCAGAAGATCTCCATTGTGTATTAAAATCCTAATGTTCCAGCTGGGAAAACACAGTCCTGGGAAGTGGTGATAATGTTGAAATGAGGGGAAAAGGGGGTTTTATTACTTTCAACTCTTGTATGTGCTTCTGTTATAGATATATTTTAGATAAATTTTCATAGGGAAATTTTTAGGGTAGAAATATAATTTTTACTTTTTGTACTTGGGAGAACCTGAATATACTTGTGACAGTATTCCTTTTAACTAGCTGCACATCTGTGGATGAACAGAAACTCGATCTAATTCTGGAGGGAGCCTCAGGAAACCTGTAGGAGAGTGAATTGTTTTGGGTGTCTACCCTATGGGTATAAACACATTGGGCATTTGCCCATGACATCTGAAGGCGCCTCCCATTGTTGCTCCCTCCCATTTCATTTCTGTGTGGAAAACACACTGTGCCCTTTCCCCGTCCTTGCTAATGAGAAGAGGGTGCTCTGGAGGGCATGGCTCTGTGTGCAGAAGGTTGTGACTGAGAGACCAGTGCATAATGTGTAGACCCTTCCCTGGGCGTGCTCACCAAGATGGTCCCTTGATATCTGACCAGCAGCATGTCTAACAGAGCCTGGAGGTAGATGGAGACTCGCTCCATCAAGCTTGGGATCAACTTTCACCCTTCTGCAGATTCTCCTGTGGGATGGGGATTCTCCAGGATGCTTCACCACCTGCTGTCCATAGCCCCCCACCCCCAGAGTGAGGAGAGCCCTTCCTGAGAGTTTCATAAGCTTGCTTCTACCACGTTCCTTTGCAGAAGCCTTTCTTCTCCACCATTTGCAAAGAAAGCAATCATGGCAGTAGTGTTGAAAGGGAAGTAGGAGACGACTAAGTCAGACTCCTTCCAGTTGAGGAAAGCCAGGGCCAGAAGAGGATATGTTCCCTGCCAGGGTCCAGGATTCCCTTGTGGCAGAGTGGACTGGGAGCCTGTGCACTGAGTAAGAGTCCTCTTTTTCATACCTCTAGCCTATAGTGCTGGCGGGGAGGGGAGGGTTGTTGCTTTAGTCCTGGTTGGCTGTGAGCATTTCAGGAGCTTGCTTGCACTCCTGGGTGGTCATTTGATGCTTGGTGAGGAATTCAGCTACTTTTTATGAAAATGCCTAAGAAGGGGAGTGTGGCATTTGTGGCAGCCTTTACCTTCACATAGGAGATTGCACAGGACAGGACCCTGACCATGAAGACTTCACTTTGATCCAGGATATCAAGTTAACGCCATGCCCTTTTTTTTTTTCTTTTTTTGGACAGGCAGAGTTAGACAATGAGAGAGAGAGAGAGAGAGAGAGAGAGACAGAGAGAAAAGTCTTCCTTTCCATTGGTTCACCCCCCAAATGGCCGCTACGGCTGGCGCGCTCCGCCGATCCAAAGCCAGGAGCCAGGTGCTTCCTCCTGGTCTCCCATGCGGGTGCAGGGCCCAAGCACTTGGGCCATCCTCCACTGCCTTCTCGGGCCACAGCAGAGAGCTGGACTAGAGGAGAAGCAACCGGGACAGAATCTGGCGCCTCAACCGGGACTAGAACCTGGGGTGCCAGCGCTGCAGGCGGAGGATTAGCCAAGTGAGCCATACCCTTTCTGACAGACTTCTCAAGTTTGGTTCTGTAGATTTTATATTGTCAATTAAAAAGTAGATGCTATGCTGTGTAATTCTGAAGAACAGTGCTGTTTGTAGATATACTCTTAGCTGAGTGTGATAGTCATGATGGAGTTTGAATGATAGCTTACTGGATTTGGTTAACAATCACTGGCTTGAATTCATTGTGAGCACAGTAATAAGGCATACCAAAAAGTTAGCCCAGCACTGTTATAATTTGGGAGACTGACCTGTGCATTGTAGGGTTTTTACCAGTATCCCTGGCCTCTACACTCTGGATGATTATAGCAACCTCCTCATCTTGATAGCCAGAAATAACCCCAGATATCTCCAAAGATCCCGTGCAGGGCAAAATCACCACATTTGAGAACTGCTGTGGACTAACAATAAATCTGAGGAGCAATGCATATCTATTGACTTGAACCAGGTTTTTATTAACAGCACAGAGTTTGGATTTAAGAAACCACAGAAGGAAAGAGGATTGGGATGGTTAAATTACTAAATACTGACCATTGCTCACTGGTGACAGACTGAATGGCATTTCCCAACCAGGGAATTTCCAGGGCTGGCCTGTGAGAGGAATTCCCTTTTTCTTCCTCCTGTCCTCAACTCTAGGATTTTCACCATGCAAGGACTGCCGTAGCTTCTAATTCACTTATTTTCCCTGCCATATTTTCTGCTACTTTGGTTGCTACCAGTGACTGGACCTCCCCTGCTGCCTCTGATGAGTTACAAAGTCCCTGAGATTCATCCCTGCTGATGCCCCTGGCCATCACTCTACTGCTGGACGATGTGTCTTGCTAATTTTACTTCATTGCTTCCCTCTTTGAGTTCCACCTGCACTTAATGGCCCATATAAGCAAAGGCAGTTTTGTCTGCTGTTGACTCAAGTCCTCAGTCTGACCATTTGGCAATAAGCTGTATTGAGTGTGTAGGTTCTGCTGCACTCTTTTACATAGCCTTGGCTAATTCTAAATTAAATTATATAACCTTTTGAGGGATGGCCTGCCACTTTTTGTGACACTGGTTCTAAAGGAAACATATTCCAAATTTCAAATACTGTGCTAAAAAGGGAACTTTTGGAACACGACTGACTAAGTTGGTACCACTTGGGAGCAGGAAGGACAGGTGTTCCAGCCCCTCTGGCACCAGTTACGTGTGAGGTTTTTACCTTCACCAAAGCCACAAAGGAGACTCTCTGGATTAGACTCCTCCCTGCACTAGTACTGTGCCTTCCCGCCCTAAGTCTCAGTCTCAAGGGCAGACAAGTTGGACCAGTTACAGTTTGCCTCTTCCATGTAGAAAAAAATAGGCATCTGGCAATTTCCTTGGATTTCATTTGGGCATGCTCTGTGTAGAATCTTTGCCAAATATATGTAGCCAGCCAAGAAAGGAAAAGAAGACTACCTTAATCTGTGGACTGAGATATCAACAGAAGGGAGTTTTGAAGTAAATAACTAGAATCTTAGCTGATTCTGGAAAGGATAAAAGAAAAGATATGTTGTACTAGGTTGTAATTAAATCAGGGAAGTTTAGATTAATTAAAAGATAAACACAAAAATACCTCCCTCTTTGTTTCTACATCAAATGACAAAGGTTTATATAGAATTATCAAAGATAGAAATGTTTATCACTTTAGAATTGGAAAGTTACAACAAAAAGATCAGTACTCCAAGACATGATAAGGACTGCTAATTCTGATGATCTTAGGTATTTTTTCCCTTTTCCTGAAAATTTGTCAGGTTGCCCACACTGGCACATTAGACTGTATGGTGAATCTACTAAGGCTAGAATGTGAGAATGTTGAGTTAGTGTCTTCCTTAGGAAGTGCCTGGGAACATCTATAATGTTGATTTTCAAATTGAGTTCAGGGTGCCTGAGACATCTGGCAGTTGTAGAAATAAAGTGTCGTTTTGGTGTATTTAAAATTCATCTCTTTAATCACCTCTAAACTTGAAGCCTCAGAGCATAAACGGAGGGATATTCCTATGCATGAATTTCAAAATACTTTTGCACCAAAAAGAAACTTATGATTCTATTTTCCATGAACTTTTTGAAGCCCTCACATTTTAAACAGCTTGTATTTAGAAGAGTATTTCCTTCTCAAATACTGTTACTTTGTTTTTTGATTACATGGCAAGTCTTTGGCTGGGGATTGTGCAGTGACAATCTGTTTCCAGTGTCTGTTCCTCATCAGCCTCTGAACTCCCTGAGGACAAGCACTAGGGCTAATGGGAACACACAGTTGTTTGGTGAATCAATAATTGGATAAATGAGGTTACAAAAAAAAAAAAAAAGAGTTCATCATGAACATTATTTAAGAATAGAAAAACACTACTTTTTGATAGAGAAAGATCTTTAAATTAAAATGTCAAATAGTGCATTTTTGTTTCTGTTTTTGAAAATTTTTGGCTTTTATTTAAGTACAAAAATATTTTATTTTCTAAAGATAGAAAGCATGGTATGTTCCCCAAAATTAATCTAGTGGAATATAGGTTTATAAAGTCTTCCAAATTCATAATTTTTAGCCTTACTTGATAGTAACAAGCACTTTTCAGCACCAAAGTAAATTAGGACAATGAGTTAGGTAAAAGAACACTCCTGAGCTGTATACAAAAGATTTTTATTTTCTTGTGAGTTGGAGCCTTGACCTTCATTTTAAGTGTCAAGGTGTCCTATAAGAAGCTGGTTGACCCACCTGAAACTTTTTTTTGCTGTGGGGCCAGTTAAACCAGCTCAGAAAGTGAGTAATCAGGAATGGTTCAGTATATTAAACTTTCTTGTGGGTTGCATTGTGGTCCATTTGACAGGTCAGAATCATGACTGGAACTGAGATTTGGGTGCAAGTAACTGAGGTGTTTGGATTTCTTTAACCCAGGGATCTTCCTCTTCTTCTTCTTCTTTTTTTAAAGATTTATTTATTTATTTATTTATTTTTTTTTTTGACAGGCAGAGTGGACAGTGAGAGAGAGAGACAGAGAGAAAGGTCTTCCTTTGCCGTTGGTTCACCCTGCAATGGCCGCCATGGCTGGCGTGTTGCGGCTGGCGCACCGCACTGATCTGATGGCAGGAGCCAGGTGCTTCTCCTGGTCTCCCATGGGGTGCAGGGCCCAAGTACTTGGGCCATCCTCCACTGCACTCCCTGGCCATAGCAGAGAGCTGGCCTGGAAGAGGGGCAACCGGAACAGAATCCGGTGCCCTGACCGGGACTAGAACCCGGTGAGCCGGCGCCGCCAGGTGGAGGATTAGCCTAGTGAGCCGCGGCGCCAGCAAGATTTATTTATTTATTTGAAAGAGTTACAGAGAGAGAGAAGGAGAGGCAGAGAGAGAGAGGTCTCCTATCCACTGGTTCACTCTCCAGTTGGCCTCAACAGCCAGAGCTAAGCTAATCTGAAGCCAGGAGCCAGGAGCATCTTCCGGGTCTCCCACACAGTACAGGGGCCCAAGCACTTGGGCCATCTTATGCTGCTTTCCCAGGCCATAGCAGAGAGCTGGATTGTGAGTGGAACAGCTGGGCATTGACTGGCGCCCATATGGAATGCCAGCATAGCACTTTACCTGCTACACCACAGCGCCAGCCCCCCAGGGATCTTCTAATATTGCCACTATCTGTATATCTCCAAGAGTATTGGCTTAGAGTCAGACTCAAGGATTAAAAAGATATCTTAGCTCTTACTATGAGGCTGTGGACAAGTTTCTTAAATTTGTAGGGTTTCAGGTCCACTGTAAGGGAGATAGGTAGCAATTGTACTTGACTCCTAAACAAGTAAGTGGGGGAAACACAGAGATCATACTTTATCAAGTAGGGAAACACACAGCGCCTGGCCCACAAGGACTCGGTAAATGCTGGTAGTTTCTGTTTTCCTCTGTGATGATTGTTTCAAGATGCACTACTTTTCCTAGACCTCTCGTTCTCTGAAACGGTTTTTGGTAGGAAGGCCAAACTTTTAGGCGTCCCCTTGATGAAAATCACAGCAGCCTAGACAGCCCAGGCTGCCAACATGTTCTGCTACATGTTATCAAGAATTGAGACTAGTCTCAGAGTTTCTGTGTGTGTCTGCATTTAAAGAGCTGCAAGACAGGGCCGGTGGCCCCACTCATGGAGAGGTGGCTAAATCCTGTTACCAGGCCTCATTGTTTCAGGTTTGCTCAAGCTGCTTCCTCTTTGTTTTATCTCCCTCCCCCAATATCTTACTAAAAAATAAAGGAAAAGGGAGTTGGAAAACGATACATTAAACTTGTAAAAGAAGTAGAACAGGGCTTCTGTTATTTGTATATTTCCCAGAATTTTCTAAGTTCTAAAAATCCAGCTTATTTTCCTGAATTTCTCATCACATTAATAAAACCGGGTTTTCAGTCATACTCATGCAACACAAACCATCACACTGTAGTAGGGACGTTCTTCACTCGGTCTAGTTTCTTGTTTACTCTTTTCAGTGTGGTTGTCTCCTTGTCTTGTGTTACCTGTCAGGGGCATGGCCCCAATTGAGCAGGCTGAGTTGGTTATCAGGTGCAAGGAAGGCCAAGTGAATTCTTTTCCATGTGCTTCTTCCGGAACTCTTTTGGTGCACACATTGCTTACTGTAATTGCCAGGTTTAGGAATTTCTTCCTATCATGATGGCTGAATTAAATGTTAAAAAGTTCCTCGATTTGGGCAGTTTGGTCACCCTCTTTGCCACAAGAGTTTCCTTCTATCTCACAATTTAAACTTGGCTTTTTTGTTTCCAGTGGAGGTTGTTGTTATTGCATTGGTTTAAAATATATCTTAAAATAGATTTAAGTTGGTTATCTGTATAGTTTTGATCAGCTGGGAAATTATTATATGATCAAAGTTTATCTTTGCCTTTTAGTAGTTTTGTTTTCTTAAGTTTCCCCCACAGGTTTGTGTGATTTCTTAATGATTTCTTTTACAGTTGAGAGCGTGTTTCTTCAATTCTTTAATCAACAAATCAGTATTTGTGCTAATTGTTGAGAATTTAAGTGTTACCTTAACACAATCAGGTCATAATTATCTCTCTACTCAGGCCAAAATTTAATCCAGTAAAATCTTGTTGGGACATTTTTCTTTTCAGAGCCACAGCTATCAACTTGTTCTGTCAACTTGGAAAATGTAAACATGCTCTAATCCCTTCCATCTTGAAATCAAATAAACAAATAAAGAATAAAATCAGCCATCCTTTCCTACCTAGATTCCTGTCTTGACTGCCCTATGGTTTTGACTACTTGCTCTGGCAAGGAATATCAGTAAACTCTTAATTCTGAAATTCAGTATACTCTTTTAGGTCTTTGACTCAGTTGGTTTGTAGTTGACTCTATGAGGATATATCACATAGTCTTTGAAAAAATGAAATTAAAAGATGAGATTATTTTGAGATTAAAAAAATTTGAAATCTATGCCTAGCTTTTTCATAAGGTTTCCATGAACTTTTTGAAGACTCCTTGTATTTGTTATTTATTTTTTTCTCCACTTAGTTCTTTGACACCGTAGGTCTAGAATTCCAGCCTCTATTCTCAGTGCTTCTATATAATTCCCTGTTCTTGTGGCTTTTCCCTAAATTCAGCCATTGGGCTTCTTACTGTAAGTAGCTTCTCAGACTGTTCTACACAGCCTAGTGTTTTTGTGTCGCCCTAGATGCTAAGTCTTCCAAACTGGATTTTCAGTTCATGTGCTGCTGTGGGTTCCATATTTATATGTCCAGTTGTCTACTCGCACATTTCTAGCTGGATGTTTTTAAGGTGCCTCTAACCTGGTCTGTTTCTTCTTAAGCTTGGCTTTCTCTTTATCTACATGACAAACATGGGAGATGTCTAAAGATCCATTTCCTGTGTCTCTACTCTCAGATCTACCTTGATATCTGACCCTCACCTTTCTTCGGGCTCTGCTGGAATTCCTACTGCATCACTTTTCCTGCCAGCTCCAAGCCAGAAGTCCAAAAACACATTTCTCTACCCTTGAATGCACCACAGTGCCTGATAGGCGATAGGTACTTGGTAAATGATGCATAGGTTAACTGATGATGGAAATGGCCACTTATAGATATTGAAATAGGAAACAAAATTTTTATTTTACCAGGAGGAAAAGTAAGTGAGTAAACCTAAGAAAATAGTTTTCGTAGCTTTTTAAACATGATCAGAAAGCTCATTGACCTCATTGACTACATGTAGCCTGTGGGACTTAAGGAGGAAAGAGAAGCATCTGGTTCCCTTCATAGTCTCAGGGTTGAATTGGTGCTTTCACTTGATCTGAATGGAGACCCCTTCATGGAAGCCCAGTAGCAAGTGCAGTTGTAGTGATTTTTCCAGATATTTTCAAGTGCATCTGAATGGAAAGAGCATAGCCCAGTGGTCTTCTTGGGAGAATATTTAGGTGTCTAGCTGTTCCATAGACTCACTTCCTACCCATTTATTCTATATTCCCAACTGGGGCTTTGTGGTTCAGGATAAGACTATGATGTATATGTTTCCATTTATATATATAGGTAGTAAGTAGTGAAAAACCATGATTTTGCTTACAGATGTGATATTTCCCTCCCCAATACTCACACATTTAAAACTATTTTGTCACACCCATTTAAGATGGTCTCTATGTCAACTAATACTGAATTCTTCCTTTGGTGCCAGTGGTTTCATCATGGTGTTGAAGTAACAATGGAAGACAATTGTTATGGAGTTGTTGTTAGGATTGACTTCTAACTAAAGGAAACAGGTATCTAATTTCCATAGGTTTATTTTAAATATGAGACATGTTAGTGGTAAAGACTCATATGGGGCTGTCCTGTATTTAACATTCATTTCTCTGTGCTATGATGTTGAACCATGGCAGAATTATGTTATATAACTCTGTTTCCCTTTTCACATTCATAAAAACAAGAAACATACTTCCTGAGGTCAGTTCACATTGAACAAAATCTTTAAATACATGAATAAAAATTCCACTTGATTTTTAAAGTATGAGCAGAGCTCACATGGATCTGTAGTTTTGATATGTTTTAGAGTCTTATACTGGCTTGGAAGTCTTTTATGAAGAACAACAAACAAAACATCCTGTTTTTATAATGGTCAGCACAAATCCCAGTGGAATTATTTCAGAAATAGCTAAGGTTCCTCCTATATCAGCTAGCAGTTTCTTTTTTTTTAAATTTCCATTATTTAATGTTTCTCTTCAAAGTCATTTTTAGAAGTGTGACTGAAATAAAATTGATTTGTGTCCTCGGGCACTGAGGTCCTGCTAAGTGTTAATTGCCCAGAATTTTTATAAAAAGTTTGAAGATGGCTGTAGATTCACTGCTATTGCTGTGGTGACCATTTTTAACTGCAAATATTTGTAAATCTCTCTCTCTCTGCTATTTTGTGGTTTTACCTTTTGGAGACTTAGCAAGATTACTTTAAGTGTTTGCCCCTTGATAAAATAAGTAACAAATAAGTTGAAAGGATATTTTTAAAGGTTTGTAACATGGCTTTGGGACCGGTGAAGCAGGCAGAACAATGAATTCAGAAGTTGAAAATAGCTCTACATTTTGGGCAATCAAGTAAAACTCTACCTTGGCATTGCCTGCACCGGATTAGCAAGGAGTTGGAAGTTCTTCCACCCCCAGCATGCCATTGTGAATGACATGCTGAGCTGTGACACACTGCTGGCATGCTGGAGCAGGTGCTACTAGAAGTATAATGCTGATGTACAGGGTGGATTAGAGTTGAGTGACCTCAACTCATACTCATTTCCTCTGAAAGGAAAATGAATAAGCTCCTTTCTGTTCCAGTTGCATGTATGCAGCTTGGCTTCCTATGGCGGACTGGGTCACTTCAGTGGCCTACGTGTGCCCTGTTGCTGTTGGATGCTTGCTTCTCCTGAACAGGGTCACAACCCTGCATCCTGGTTCTTGGGAATCACAGATTAAGATCATGGAAGATCAAGAGATTGGCTTTTTCCCCCCTCCACTCTCCTGCAGATTTCTTGCTTCTTGGTTTGCCTTCTGTGTGCTTTTATGCAAAAAGGTATAAAAAAAAGTGAGACTGTAAGAGGATCCCAGAACGAATCTTTGTATTGAGCAAGTAGGTCTCGGGTAGGACCTCATCAATAAGAGCTGAGTCATCTTTGTGACTGAGAGTTTGATCACTCACCTTAAGGCCTCATTACTGATTTGGCCTGTGCCCTGCCAAATCAATAAAGCTGTCAGGTTATAATTAACGTGTGACACTACTCTAATTAAACGGAATTGATGGGAAATATCTGGGAGGAGAGTAGCAATGGAAGCAAGATGTTTGCATTTAAATGATCTTAATTACCCGTTAGACTGAAAGCTCTCTTAAGATGAACAGGGAAATGCCACATCTCACTTAGCTGTACACAGTGGCCATGGGCTAGGAAGGACCAGAATTCATTAAGCTTGCCTTCTGCTGTCTGCCTGTGCAGACAAGAGGTTTGGGAATGTGTACTTTTCTTTTTTTTTTCTTTTTTTTTTTTTAATTTACCCTCAAAAGAAATTAAATCACAGCCCTGACAGGAGAGGGTAAAATCTCTGCTTGGGATTTACAGACTGCACCAGCCCGTTGCTATTGTCCTAAGGCAGCACACTCCCCTGTGGCTCTGGGGCGTCTTTGGCCGCCTGCCAGCCTCCCAGCGCCTCTGGCTTTGATGTGTGGTGCAGGCTGTCCTGGGGCCAGGCTGTTGCTGCTGTGGCCTGGGCTTCACTCACACTGGGTGCCAGGAGGGATGTCCTGTCTGCAATACACATTTCCACAGCCGGAGCGATCGTCCTGCGGCGCAGGGAGTCTGTCTTTGTGCCGGCCACAAGTGGCTGTCCCCAGCCGCTCTGCGTAGCTGTGTCCTCCTTTCTGTGTCTGCGGAAGCCGGGTTTGCACCCAGCCTGTCATCTAGGGGTAGGGGAGGGCCTCTTCCTGGGGGAAGACACCAGCTCTGCCAGGCTGGCTGTGGGTCTGCAGGGCCTCCTTGGCAGGGCTCCGGGGAACCGACCCAGCGAGTTGAACAGTTTCCTCTGGGGACATTGCATTGACCTTCATTTGATCTAGGCCTGGCAGCCAGTTAGTGAGGATATCAGTGCTGGCTGGGGAAATCTTTGCTAACGGAACCTCCTTTTCACCATGGTTCCAGGGCTGTAGTCTGTGCTGTTGCAGATTTAACGCTGTAACTTCTGGTAGCATGTGTGATTGGTAAAGTAAGTGGCCACATCAGTAGTACAGATGATTATAGTGATGGGCATTGAAGAGAAACAAATGAGGCTGTGCCTTGGAACTGGCCAAGAGATGCACATGCAGGGGGTGGGGTTTGGAGGGCCCTGTGGGAGGCAGAGGGACAGATGACGGGGGGGGGGGGGGGGAGGTGGAACTTACCATTGATAAGTGGTTTTCAGAGGGGTCAGTTTGATGCAAGTAGAAATTGCTTGAGAAAACTGAAAGCAGCCCATATTCCATTCCAGTTTATGCGACTCAGGACTTGGCACAATATCTTAATAGAGTTAATACTGACATTTCCCACTGAGGGGGATGTTTTTCTTTGCCTTGATTCTAGCAAAACCCCTCTCATCCAAATAATGTGTCTTCACTGACAGTTCTTTCTTTGTGTTCAGTTTCACAATATGCCATGTTTTTTGTTCGTTCGTTTGTTTGTTATTGTTTTCTTCATAAAGTAAACTCTATCCAGGATGCTGTGTTTTGGTAGCCTGGTGTGAAAATGCTTTTTAGCTCCTTTTTTTGTGGTGCTCTCAGGACCCCATGACTTGGTTAGGGGAGAGGACACCTGAAAGGGTTCAGAATAGAAAGGGGAAGAGAATTCTAGAAGCTGAGCATCACTGTCCCCTCAGGCCGTGTTTGCTTGCATTCTATTTATTGTGTTGCAGCCACTCATGGGGAACTATTTAGTGTCCTCACGACTAGTTCTTGTGACTGATGAGTGTTTGTTTTGTGTGTGCATTGCACAGGGTTGGGAAGGTAACTCCAAGGATGCATGGGGTTTCCAGCTTTCCAGGGCTTTCCTTAGCATAGCTGTAGTGGTACAGATGTCTTGTTACATTCAAGCCTTCCTTGGTGCTTTGAAATCACAGCATTTTGCCATAATTCTTTGCCTACATTCTGACTTCCCTAGCAAGGATAGGAAGTAAAGGGAAGTTGGGTACAAGGAACCTATCTGGGACAGTGGTTGTGGCTGAGCCATTGCTATTCATTCAGCATGAAGATGCAGCATAGTATTTTCAGGTTTTTGAAATGTAACTTCTTACTGCTGATGGTAAGGTGATTCCCAAGACAGAGATGGAACTGGGACTCAGTGAGACTGGGCCTAGCTTAAGAGTGCTTGTGATTTTTCTCTCAAATGTTTGCCTTCCTTCATGTAGCTTGCTTATACCCTTATACCTCTACATTTTTTTTTCAGGTAAAAAATGGTTACAGATTGAATGTTCATGGTTATACGGACGTTTGGAATACTCTGTTACTTTTCTTTTGAATCCGTTGTGCAATTTTCCCAACATATTGTGGGTTGGCCAAAAGAATTCTCCAAAGATCTTTTTTCAAAAGAGGGTATACTTCATTAATACTTTCATTCTGTTTCTGGATATGTTTTCTTCCCATTGTCAGCTCGTGTGGGAGGAAAAGGAAGAATAATACCAGAGAGGCGGTGTTGTGTGGGTTATGTGCCATCCAAAAGTATTTTACAGGAGAAAAAAATTTATTTTTGTCAAAAAAGTAAAATTCAAACACTCAGTAACAGAAGATTATTAATTCTATTTCAGTAAAAGTTATGATTCTAATGCTTTTAAAACTGTTGATCATTAAAGACATATGTTAATCAAATGCATACATATGCATAAGCATATATACAAAAATGGTAATTTTGTACTCCCAGGCTTAAACCTAAAATGTCATTCATAACACTGTTGCTGCTGCCAGTGGAGAAAATTTGCATAAGACTAAGGCAAGACTAAACATTCTTTACTGTCCTGGAAGAATATGACGATTCTGAAACCTAAACATCTTAAACAAAGGCAGAGTTTCCCTTTACCTGGTAAAACGTGAATTCTGATGAGAAGTTTTTCAATGATAATATCTACAACCACTGAGCAGGTGCACGGTGGCCTCTCCCTCTCCCCTGCTGCCCTCATGCTCCTAGCCTAGCCCTGGCCTTGTCCACCTCTGCTTGCCCAGTCTGTGAAGTCATTTATCACTACTCTAGCTCCAGCCGAACTCTTCCTGTTCTCAATTCCTATTATTCTTAGAATCTTTTCCACACATTTTAGCATCTGGCACTTACTTTTTTTTTTTTCTAAAAACACTTTCCTACGTGTTAGCTCGCGGCTCATGTTACATACTTTCTTATCTCCTGTAACACAGTTTATTATACCCAGCACTGTGCTACAGTGCTAGGTATCGAATAAACATTTTATTTAAAAAAGACTTATTTATTTATTTGAGAGGGAGAGCACTTGGGGATGAGGGGAATGGGGCGAGGAAAGAGAGGTGGACAGAGAGAGATTTTCCAAAAGATGGTTCACTCTCTAAAGGGCTACAACAGCTGGTGCTGGGCCTTGCCAAAGCCAGGAGCCTGGAACTCCATCCTGGTCTCCCATGTGGGTGGCAGGGGCTCAAGCCTTTGGGCTGTCTTCTGCCTTCTCAGGCACATTAGCAAGGAACAGGATCAAAAGTGGAGCAGCCAGGTGCTGAGATAAGGGATGCCAGAGTCACAAGTGGTGGCTTAACCAGTTGCAGGCTTTTAAGCAAACACTCTTAATTGGTTGATTGTTATTCCTGTTGTCTGAGTATTAGGGAACCTTTGTTACAGCCTAGAGTCTTGCTTCTCACAGTGTGGTCCTCTCAACATTAGCCCATCAACATCCCTTGGATCTTTTGAGATGCACTCAGACCTGAAGAATCATTTTAACAGTCTCCCCTGGTGACTCCTTTGCATGTTAAACTTCTATAAAGCACTGTTGACTATTGAGGAAGGTCCCTCTCTTCCAAAGGGGTAGAGACCTCTTCAACTTTCAGGTTTCACTTTCTACAAGTGTTTTATTGTTGTGCTTGAACTGTCTGTAATTGTGAAGTTATCAGTTTATTCTTAACAAAGAACAAACCTTGTCTTTATCAGGCCTGTACCTGTATCCTGACTCAAGACAACCCCAGATCCAAATCACAAATATCTCTTTAAATGGCTTTAAAAGAAAAGAGAAAAAAAAATTCATATGAAGGAGCAGAAAGTACAATTTCCTTTTCCTTAGTAACCCACCCCCCCCCCCTTTTTTTTTGCACTTGAATTGCTTAACACCCACTCAGCTTGCTATTTTGAACTCTGGGAAAGAAAATTTGTGGGCATCTTGCAGTCTTTCAGGAAACAAGGCTTAGATTAAATATTTGGCACGTTTTCCATGCATTTATTTCATTAGAAAAGTGGAGAAGCATGTCACTCATGCTTTCATTGAACTTGACACATAGTGTGACTTTCAAAGTACAGTGGAAAACTGCTACATTCCTTATTGGCCTCCTTTCACACAGACATTCTGGTTCTCCCCCCCTCTCCTCGCCTTCCAGCGCATTAGCCAGGCTTCTTCACGTACCACTTAGGTTATATAAAATAGAAGACTTTTTGAGAGTACCTTGAAGTTCCTGAAATCAAGGAATGTAACACATGGATGCAGTTAACATGCACAGAAAAATGTAGATCATTTTCAGTTAAGTTTAAGATATTTTATAGTTTTATTTCATTTACATTTCTCTGTTTTTCTCTTTCAATTGAAATCTATTTCACAGATGGCAGGGATAGCCAACATTGGTTGGGTGGAGGAGAAGGAGGTGCTAGATACTAGGTCATCTAAGCTATGAAGCCATGTTTTAAGTGAATTCACAGCTTTGTTTGTAGTGTAAGTGTACTAAGGAAATAAAATGGTTTTATGGGACATGATTTTGTGGTGATGGTATTTGTGTACATTTTGATTGAGTTTTGTTGAGAAAATGAAGTATTTTCTTTAAGATAAGACTTAAAGTAAGTGTCTTCTGTTTCAGTGAAGGATGTTATTCAGGGGGAATCTTGTGAAGAGTTGACAGTTTAGTTGCTGAATGTGAGAAATGATGTATTTCCAAGCATGTGAAATGGAAACGGGGGAAGACAGAAGCAGGAGATTTGCAGAGTATAAATGTTTATTGAATATGAGTTTAAATGTCATAAATTTAGAGCTGCATAATAATACACTGATGTTTAAAGATTTATTTCATTTATTTGAAAGGCAAATTGACAAAGAGACAGAGAAAGGCAGAGAGAAAAAGAGATCTTCCATCCACTGGTTCTCTCCCCTAATGGCTGTGGCTGGGCCAGGCCAAAGCCAGGAGCCAGTAGCTTCACTCAGGTCTTTTCTGTGGGTGTCAGGGGCTGAGGCACTTGACCCATCTTCCTCTGCTTTCCCAGGTATAATAGCAGGGAGCTGGATCAGAAGCTGAGCAACCAGGACTCAAACTGGATGCCAGCATGGCAGGTGGTGGCTTAAACTGCTGTACCATAGCACTGGCCCCCCTAAAGTATGTTTTTTTCAAACCATGGGAAAATGAAATATTGAAGAGATGCATACATATACAATATGTATATGATTCTACACAACTCTAATCAGACTCCTAATGGTTATGGCTATTTATGGATGGTAAATATTAATCTTAATTAAATAATGGAATCCAAAAAAAATGGAATCCAGAAAAAATGAGTGAAAGTGAATTTTTTCAAATACGAGTTATACATGTGCATAAGGACATATCAAGGAATGTTTAAAAAAAAAGACAGTAAGAGGTATAATCCAGACCTATGGTAGATTCACGCATACTATGAAGCAAGTCATACAGCTGCCTAAAACGTGCACACAAAGTGCATGTAGTAATGCAACTGAAAACCCTGTAATGCAATGCCAGTCACATTATATTAACACAGTCTGAGCAAAAGTTCCATTTAAAAGATGAGGGTACCTTAGAAAGTTCATGCAAAATGGAATTAAAATTTGTTTATTTTTTTTGCAAAATATTTCAAAATCCATGTATAGTTTTTTTTATATTATGTGTTTTCCATAAACTTTTTGAAGACCTCTCCTGTGTGGATCCATGTACCAAAATGAAGAGCCCAACAATGGACCCATTCTAATACAATTAAGGCACACATTATAATATAGCAAACTTAAAGATGTGTAAGAAAGGATAACTTAGCAACTAGGATGAAGATTATAGATACTTGGGATTTGTCAAAAATATCTGAATACCTACTTCATGATGTGAATCCAGTGACATGCCAGATGGATCTCATGGTTAAATATTGTAAAATAAAATATACAGAAAAAATTCATAAAAAAGTTAATGTGTATCATATAAAGGGCCATTTAAATTCCTAAGAACAATTAGAGCCGAAATGTAGTCAAATTATATGAAAAATATTTTAAAGATGAAAGACAATAAAATTATTTTTCAATGGGAGAATAGTTATATTCACCATTAAACTAAAAGAGCCACCCTGAAGTATATAGCACCAAATAAAACTGCCAAAAGTATTTCAGCCACCTGTTTGGTGAGAGCTGAATGCTTGTCTGCCACTGATGGCTTTATAAGTAATTTCAGTCTCTTGACATCAGTATGGCTAGACATATGAAGTCCATAAAATATTTCTACTTTTTGATTTACTGATCCTATTTTACATATGATTTTAAGGAGAAAACAGTGTTTCTAGTGTTGCCAATAAATAAGAACATTTGAAATGTTCCCCACGGAACATTAAGGGAATGCCTTTGTGTTGATCCTGTGGAAGATGCCATGACTGGTAAGAATGAGAACCATGTAGCATGCATGGAGATAGAGAATGCGTTTACAGAATGTTAAATGAAAAAAAAAAACCAGAATGTGACATTATTGTGTGCATTATGAGCACATCTATGTGAAAATATGCTTACATAGGGACAGATGTAAAAAATACAATCGCCCTTCCATAAATGCCATCCCACTCCCATGGATTAAATCAAGAGAAGACTGAAAATATTCAGAAAAAAATTCACATCCATACTGAATGTGTACAGACTTCTTTTCTTGTAATTATTTCTTAAACCTAAATTGTAACTATTTTCGTTTACATTGTATTAGGTACTATATATAATCTAAAGATGACTTAAACTGTACAAGAGGATTGGCATAAATTATAAACAAATACTACATTATTTTATATGAGAGACTTGAACATCCTTAGATTTTGGTATCCTGGTGAGACAAGAGTCCTGGAAGCAAGCCCCCATTGAAGGCCAAATGTAATGTTAAAATGAAAATCACTAGATCATTGTTAAGATATGTATGTTACATCTATGAAAGTAGTTCTGCTTGGGTAATGGAAGTAGAGATGTTCTTCTAATTAAAATGTCATCAATAACATAACTAACTATTGGGCCTAGTTACTACTAAGTAGCCATTGGAGCACTGCTTCTCAAATGTTGCTGTGAAACCCTGAGAACATTATGTCAAGATAGCTGTGGTGTGTGACTGCCTCAAGTACTTGGTTTTTCATTTTCTTTTCCTGGTTTTTAGTAGGTTTGTAAGGAGGCAAGTTGATTGTAACCATGATGGAGAAAATAGTGCTGAGCCTGTCTATTCTCTCATTCTACCCTTTACTGTCTTCCTTTCTCTCCTACCCCAAACTGAGAAGCAAAGTTAAAATAACTGGAACTGAATCAACTCTGGTTAATATGGTTGAATTTCTATCTTTGAGAGGCAGAGCAGCTCCATGATGTACAGGGAGCAATGCTGGAATAACAGTTAAGAAACAGGATTCTAGTTTCATGCCTTTGGGCCAGCGACTGTAACCCCCTGAGCCCCAGTTTCATCATCAACTAAAGAGTAGTTGATGACCAGGAAGGATTAGTCCAGTTCCACAAAGACATTATGACTCATAAGGTTACTCCAGGGTACAGTTTACTATTGGAAGGACTTCCAAGAGAGCTAACTTACTGTGTTCAGTGTTGCAACAGCACTGTCAACTGAACTACTTTCCTGGCAAACGGGGGGAGCCTGGTTCCTGTGTACCACCTGGGATAAACCATTTGGCTACAGAAAGCCATTCAAGCCCAGCATTGTGGTTTCATCTGATTTATTACACACAAATAACTGAAACAGACCAACTGGGGACAAGCATGATCAAATATTAGCTAATGATAAATCACTCCATTGTTTAGACCATGTAACTGAGAGAAATACAAACTTCAGGTATATTTAGACTTTCTGATAAAGTCAAAATACCATGGATAGAGGGTCTTGGGGTTTTTTTCTCCAAGGTTGGTAGAGCAGGTAGTAAACACAAAGGAAAGGTTAAGAAATTTAAACTCGACTTCTTTGATCATGCTGTACAGTTACTTGAGGTGTTGTGTTGGTGTGTGTTATAGAAACTGTAAAGAATCTTTGACCTTACGTCAGGTGTCATTGTTCGTTTGAAGGAAATGAGAATTCCTGGAGAAAGGTTGTATGGTGGTTTGTACACTTTGAGGCTTACCTGTTATCTGCTACCCAGCAGTCGACTTGTATCTTCTGTGCTAATCAGTGACAGTAGTGGAACTGAATCATCCATGCATATGGTAGTGTATTTTGTACACTGCTTTTGAACTTTGATATGAGAGGCTCATGCCACTGCTTTTAGGCATGCTGTAGAGACTAGAAAAATTCCTAAGTCATTTGAAATCATGGACCACTCAGATAACCATAGTTAGATAGAAACATTATCATTCTTAATGTAAGACTGGTGAAGAATCTTTTAACACATTAGCTTAATGACTGTCTGGGCTCAAGACGTTTAAGACTGGAGGTCAAGAACTACATAATATAAGAAAACAGTACTCTATCTAAGAAATGCCCAAGAACTTGGTTGATCTAGACTTTTGTACAGATCAGTTTCACATTGTACAATGAAAAAAATCAATGGGAGAAGAGTTTTAGGAGTCTTTGTTTGATCTGGATCATAAGGGAAGTGTACTAGTTCTTCCCTGGAAAATGTCTTGTTAAACAGTGTTCTACCTTCTGCAGAAAACTATCCTGGCAAGTATGTAGTAGTGATTTATGAAGCCAGCTACCCAGCATTATTTGAGATAGCCTGTATAACTTTTCCATAAAATGCCAGGAAAAGTAAAGAAATACCTTCCCAGCTTAGCTATTCAAATGCAAAAAATGTGTGCCTTGTGCTGCTTTGTGAATGGTTGTTTAGAGAATTGTGTTTGTCATATATGTATAATTTAAAATAACCGACCCATTTGATACATATCTTGTGATACTTACAGCAAGAACTCTTTGATAATAACTCTATTTATCTTTGTTAATGAAGAAGTCTTTTGACTTCCTGAATGACTGTTTCTTGAATAGTAATAAGACTAGAATCTGGACATGATTTCTTCTCAGTATTTATAATTATCACTACTTGTCTTTCCCACTGTTAGCAATGTTTCTTCTTTTTTGAGCAATTACCATCTAATACTGATGGATAGCATATCTATTTCAACCTTTATGTTTTTCATACTGAGATACTGAATAAATTTTATTAATGTATATAATGGAATTGAGGGCTGGCAGTATGTGGTTAATTATGCATTGCAAAATAAAAATCATATATTTATGGCTTTAGAATATGGCTTTGAAATTTCACTTGAATTTAGCTGTGTTTGATGTTCTGGGAATTTTTAGTGTTAGTGTGCTTTAACATACTAAATCTGTCCTGGGGAGACCTGATTCTGGAGTAGCTGGAAGCTGTCCAATTTTCTGTCTCACTTCTGCTTAACCTCCCAGCATTTATTTTAGGCTCTCTCCAGTTGAGATATTGCTTGCTTTCTCTCAAACCTTCTCTGGGAGCTGAGATAGTAACTTAGTGTTTGAACTTTAAAAAGGATTTCTGGTGGTAAAATGAGTAGAATAAATAGATATTGTTGATAAACCATAATTAAGCTGTTTATAAGTCTTTATTAACATTTACTAAACACTTTCTATGGGAGATGAGGTATCATTTTCAGAATGATTCAGAAATTCACAGTAGTGAATTTTCTCCACGACTTCTTGACCATTATTGATGTTCAAATGATCTGTCCGGGTATTAGTTTCTATGCCTCAACAGAGATTGCTTGCAGCTATTTCTTAATAGCTTTCCAGAACTGCAACTTACAAATTATTGCATGTGTATAGTCTAAGAATCAATGAGTATAATTCCAAAGCAATCATTTTGCATCCTCCTTCATTTCTAATTTTAATATCCTAACCAATATTAGATAGCCATCATTTACAAGTGCCAGTTGGTACTGAAAATAAACTCTTCTGCTCTCACACTTTATTTTGCATCATTTTACTGTGTTTTCTGTCCTTAAACATTCATTTTACCCCAAACTGAAAAATTTAGTTGAGTTGCTAGGTGCTTTTGGTGTCATAGTTTTAAGTAGCACAGTAACTTAGAAAAAGGGATAATAATAAGCTTGTTTTGATTTTTGCATTAACATATAGACCATATGATGCTGCTCTAGTTTAAATGCCATTTTTTTTGTTTTTTTTTTTTTTTTTTATCCTCATTAGGTGGAATCTTTGAAGTTTTTAAAAGATGATGATAATCAGATCTACTTGAAAAATTAACTGAATTGATTTGGTTGGAATACTTTTTTGTTTGTTAATCGATTCTTTAACATTCAGCCACTAGGTAAGTTGAGCCAAGTAATTTGTATGTGGTTTGATTTAAACGTTATTGGAAAGCTTTGTCAAGTACAATATTAAGTAAGCTCTGTATTAAATTTTGACAGTAATGATTTGAGGTCATCAAAACCTGTGATAGATGCCTGCTAATGAACGTATTTGTAAGTCTTTACTGTATTTTTGTAAGTATCTTAATTTCAGTTGAGAATAGAAAATATTGTCATTTATAGTTTGAAAGCAATTATTTGATTTACTGTTTTAATGATGATTTACTTGTAATCTTGAAGCAATGTGAGAATATCAGATTTTACTTTGAGTGAGATTTTTATGGGTAATTATACTGTATCTTATCAAATTCAAATCTTAAGTATGAACTTTCTGAGAAAATTAACATCATTCTTTATTTTAAAGCAGTTTCATTTGACAAAAAGTTTGATTTCTATTGTAAGCCTAGAAATGTTAAGTAAAGACTTGCTAAATTCAACTTCCTTGTTGCACTGTGATGCTGTATAAAGCTCCCGAGGTAGGCAACTTGTAACCAGGAAGAGTTTAGGCTTTTAGCAAATTATTGGTACTGCCAAGACAGAATTTAGTGGGAACAGGACTTTGGCTACTGTTAAAATGTCAGTATAGTAAAGCCTGCTCTGTCAAACAGATTTTTGGCATCAGAAGTTTAAATGATACTGATTTTAGGGCTTGGCATTTTTTTTTTTTAATCCAGGCAAACTCATGCTTTAATTAACCCTTTACACAGTAACAGAAAATTTGGAGAAAAAATTGAGTGTTCCTAATTTAGGTTTCAAGGTTTGAGTTTCTAAAATTCTAAATTTTATTCATGATTCTAAAATTGTACAGCTTTTTGGTTAATTTTGCTCCAAATAAACTGGAAGTATTTAAAACCCAATGAACAATAATAATAAGAGAAAAGTGTCTAATCATTTGGGGAGCTGACTTGCAAACCAAACCAACTACTAATGTCTGTGTTACCTGTGAACACTGTATGTGCTGGTTTTCAGTGATGCTGTTATACATTGTGCAGTGCCAGCTGTGGCCCTTAGCTTTGTCTAAAACAATCTCCCTGAAGGCAACTGCCCTGGAATCTGATTTATAAGCTATATAGCATCCAGTGAATGTAGAAATATCAGATGTGGAAACTCCAGAGTGTCTTCCTATTCTGCCTATGATGTTCATTATTCAATATTCATTTGTGACCAGTAATTTTATTGTTACAGGCACATAGTGCTGTTTGGAAAACTTTTGGTATAATTAAAGGGATATAAGGCAGTTAGACAAAAACTCATCAGGAAGAGAGATGTTTAGAGTTTCAAAAGCAAAAAGCTTTAATTTCTTCAATAGCTGTAATAGAGGTTAGCAAATGAAAATTAATGCTCTGACTCACTAACTTAAATGCCTTTGTCTGCTGCATTTAATTTTCCATCTACTCACAGACTTGACTTCTACAGTTATTCCCAAAGTACGCCCCTTTCCCCTGCCCAGTGTTCAGGTTAAATTTCAACTGGTGGTACCAAATTTAAATTGCTTTTAAGAGACTGCCTTTTAAATGCCTCTGGAGACTAGACAATTGCTGGGGCCTTCAGTACAGAGGGCTTGCTTGCTTAGCCTGCTGTGAATTCTGGGTTCCAGAGGTATAGTCAGCTCACTGGGGTCACTGTGCTTCAGAATGATTATACTTTTGTGTTAAATAAGGATGATACTTAGTTCATAAGAGTCAGTGAATATTTCTCACCTGGCAGGTAGTAGGAGCTCCATAACTAATAGTGATTGCAGTGCTAGTGGTTAGTCCATGCTAACAGCCACTCTGCAACATAAGAAGAATTATATTTTATTAATCACACGGCTGACTCTTCTGACTGTCAACATGGACCTAACTCATAGAGATGGTTACATTTTCTCAAACTAATAACTTTTCATTGTCGTTTGAAAGTCATTTCATTGGGAATTGTAAGCTTTTTGCATGATGTGTATAGAATACATAATCAGTTGCTTTTCAGTGGCTTTATTTATCAGTGAACTCAGCCACATGCGTTAGCCTGAATGAGGACTTTTTCTGAAATAATAAAATTTTTAAATTTGCCCAGTTTTCCCTACTGTAAATTGGTGGTAAAAAGGAAACTATTTGCAAGAAAGGGAACTCCATAACCATTAGAATGATCTTCCTTATCTGGTATATTTTGTGAAAGACATCTTACTGTTTTCCTTAAAGTCATCAGTACTTTGGACTGGTGTTGACATTATTTATTTAAGGGGTTGTTAGCTGGAATCTGGACCTTAAACCGCATACTCAGATTTGTTTATGTTCTCTTATTACGTTGGATGTAACTTTTTAGAATTATGTAGTGATATTTCTTAGGAAGGAAGGTGAAAGATATTAACATTGATTGGACACATTTCATGAAGCCAGGTTCTGTGCGTAGGTGCACAGAACAATCTTTTTAAGCTAAGAATTAAGAATCACGTATTCATTTGAGAATACTCGGCTACAGAGCAATAATTAATTTGCTGAGAATTACATAGTTATTACAGTTTGTAAGTTTTGGATTCAGAAATGGTTAAAATCTTACTTTGAGAAATCTGAAATACATAATTCTGGTTTTTTTTTTTGTAGAAATGACTGTATTTTGTGATTTTTCCAGACTAATTGTTCATCCATCCACCTCTCTTTTCTCTTCTGATTTGCCTTCTCTATGTTTTGTTTTCTTGTTGTTAGTTATACTAATTAGGAAAATAGAGAGGAAAACGTTTAATTAAATCTATCTGGACACATTTTTAGCTAGTCTTATAAAGATACCAGAAGAGTGTGAATTAGATCTGCAGGTGTTTATGCATTTATCATAACTTCACCTGCTATCACAGATAACTCAGAATAGTCCTTGTGAGCTTCCATGTTTTGTGCCCCTAAAAATGCTTCTTTTTATACAGGGTCATATTAAAGCTTTTTAAATATATGCAGTTCTTCTGTTTGGGTTCTTTGTGTTTTAAGGTAACAGAAAAGGATGTCAGTATTTATGTTTGAGTATTTACAAACTGATGTGAAACCACAGGCTTCTCTGTGCTGCTTTGTTTTGCCACTGCAGCGTACAGGAGTGGAGCTCACGACTGTTAGCTTTCTGGGCTACATGGTTTCCTATTTCCAAAATGTTTTTCTTTCTACACAACTTGATTCTCCGTCTTTGTTTTCAGGCATTTCACCTGGCTATACCTTCAACTGTTCATGCATTTGGTAACTTATCCATTCATTGACTCATCGTCCAGCAAGCATTAATTAGATCAGTAGTATGAACGGGGTACATTTTGTTGCATAAGCATTCTGTAGCCATCTGAAACCCTGACTGAAGGTGGCTTTCATAGTATTTCATAGTATTCATAGTATTTCCTTCTATCTGTCCTCCCTCGTTCAGCTTGGGTATAGGGTGACTGTGTGGGAGAACCTCTCATCTTTCACTCTCCAAACAGAACCTACACAGCGGAATTTTTGAGACATGCACTAATATTTGGGTAACACGCTGCTGTTTACAAATAGCTTCCTTGTATATTATCTCATCTGAGGCATTAGCAGTTATATAGATATTACTCATATTTTATTTTATGATGAGGCAATGGAGACTGGTGGGGATGGGAGTGGAGTTACAGGTGAGTGATTTACTCAAAGTCACAGAACTAGTGAGTCATGGAACCAGAATTCAACACCGGTTCTCCTGACTTCAGATTATATGTCATGTTCACTGAGAGGTCACACCAGTCTGCTGGGCTGCTAGTGGTTAAATATTAGAACTTTTTTTGACATGTTGTTGAGTGTGATTCATATGAAGAAAGAGAAGCCATATTTAAATTTGGGGGGGAGAATCAGAACTCATACGATTGAGAAATTTGAGGCACTCCATGTAGAATGTGTATTTTCCAGACCTCTGAAGGTATCAGCTAGCTGAGGGCAGTAACTCTTACATTTACCCAGTCACCTCCCTAGATCTGAGAATCTCAGAATCTTCAAGCAACATCTTTATACTTGATAGTCAAGAGTGACTATCAATCCCTAAATTGGGTATTGGACAAAATCCCCACTTATAGACCTTTATTTATATGTGAGCCTGATCAGCTTCTTATCTGTGATTTGCCAAAAGACAAAAACTTTCTGAATTGCATTTTCTGCCTCATCTATTATTTGTTTATTAGTTAATGTATTTCACTGATGTCAGAGTGTGGTTAATTCTCTTATTTCAGTATTGTTTATCCTCTTGTTTTCTTTCATCTGCTCTCAGAATTCCCATAACACTTAATATGTCTCCCATGTCACTTTTTTGTCTGTATTTTTGTGCTTACAAAGTGATTAAGGTGAAATTTTTATCTCACATTCTATACTGTAAGGGACAAAATAGTTCTTCATTGTGTTGGTGTCCTCTTTGGTCTTTTAAAAGTGATGACTGAGAAACAAGTAAATGCCTAATTAAGCAGTTATTGAATTTAATAAAAATATTTTTTGACAGGCAGAGTTAGACAGTGAGAGAGAGACAGAGAGAAAGGTCTTCCTTTTTCCATTGGTTCACCCCCACAAATGGCCGCTATGGCCGGCGTGCTGCGGCTGGTGTACTGCGCCGATCCGAAGCCATTAGCCAGGTGCCTCTTCCTGGTCTCCCATGTGGGTGCAGGGCCCAAGCACTTGGGCCATCCTCCACTGCCTTCCCGGGCCACAGCAGAGAGCTGGACTGGACGAGGAGCAACCGGGACAGAATCCGGCGCCCCAACCGGGACTAGAACATGGGGTGCTGGCGCTGCAGGTGGAGGATTAGCCAAGTGAGCCACGGCGCCAGCAATAAAAATATTTTCTATGAGTTTTAAAATCTTTTGGTGGCCTGAAAAACTGATGCCCAGGCACATATTTAATCTTAATTATGTGAGTGATATCAATCAGCACATCTGATATTTATTAAATATCTAGAGCAGAGTCATAGGAACAAATTTCTGAATTTTTGATGATATTTTAATGCAAAAAGACTGTTTTTAAAGTAAAATAATAACCCTCTTCCCCACAAAATAAATAAAACTAAATCAAGGCACCTACATTCTCACACAAGCATGTATTCTTTTCCTTGTCTTGACCATGAAAGCAAAAATTTCGTAGCTATTGTTTTCTACGAAACTGTAACTGAAATTTGTGGTCCTCTGATTTTATAATCTTCTTTCCTACTCAGATCCTAGTGTCTGAACATTCAGCCCCCTCTGTAGGGTCCTCTGGAATGATTAAAGGGCTCAGACTTTGAAGGCTTAAAAGATTTAATGAGATAACCTAAAATATGGCCTCAGAATGTCAGGGATCCCTGGAAGAAAGAAGCAGGTGCCAGCGTCAAGTGAAGGCAGAGCACAGCTGTCCTGGGTGCAGGGTTAAGGGCTGTGCACACATGGGATCTGGCTGTGCTGGCTGTGCTGGGAGGCCCACGACTGCTCCTGAGCAGAGGAGTGGTGCACTCAGCGCTGTGATTTAGGAAGATCGTTCTGGCAGGGCTGTGTTGGATGGCAGTGGCGTAGGGAGTGGAAGTGAGGGTGGAGTGAGTGGGTGCAGCCATCAGTGCAAGCACAAAGCCACCTAAGAGGCACTTCCATGAATTCCCACCGGGAATTGTCACCTGATGTGTGCTCTTTGGGGGCTCCTCCCACACTTAGATCACAGATGAAGGCACTGCACAAAACACTTGAGTGAATACTTGAATCCTAAGTACAGAGAATTGCTTCTGACTTGACTTCCTCCAGTCTTCCCCCTCAGTTCTTCATTTTGCATATTTTGCATTATGGTGCCCTTGGGGCTTCAGCTAAAGATTATTTTCCTTAAGTCTATTTTGATGCTTTCTTAACAGGTCAATGCCTCTGATAATTGTCCCTGGATTCCATGTATCCAAAGGCACTGGGCCCAGACCTGTCCTTTGGAAATTTGCCACGTGGACCCAGAGTAACTTCTGATCTTTGTGCAGTGGGAGGTCAGACAACAATTCAGGGTCTGAGTTGGAGTGGAAGTGGAAAAGATTGACAGGCTGCACACAATGTGAGGGAAAGTGCACAGGAAGCCTGTGTAGGACTGCCTGACTGAGGATGGGAGAGGGCGTGTGTGTGTGTGTGTGTGTGTGTGTGTGCAGTGTGCGGGTGGGAAGCAGGAAAAAGCTGTCAGTGATGACTTCAGGCTTTGAGCCTGGGAGTTTGAATATTACTTTTAATAGAAGAAGGGAGATAAAGAGAGAAGCTGGTATGAAAAGCCGTGTGATGAATTTGCACACCAGTTGAAAAGCATGAATTTGATCGTCCACCTACAAAAGTATAAATTTTATATGACTTAACTTTTCTTTTTCCAGGCAGGAATTTCAGGGGGCTTCTTCCTCTTCTTGCTGACCTTTTGGCTCCTTAAATGTTTACAAGAACTTAACATGGTTTTAGATCTTCTCAACCTTAACCCGCTGAAATCCCCCACAAATTCACTTCCTCAGGGACATGTGTACATGTCAGAGATGTCACAGCAGCCAGAAGTGTGCTTTTCAGCCTCCTAAAATACAAACGTAGAGGAAAAATAGCTATCTTTTCATTTTGAAGAGCATGGTCGTTGCCATCTCACGACTTGCTGAAATAGCACAGCAAAGGAATGTCTCTTGGCAGACCTGCACCATCTACGCAAACACACGCGCATCTCCTTCTCCATGGTGTATGTGACTGAGGCAGTGTAGTTCATGCAAGCGGAGGGGTGGCTTAACTGAGCACTCACATCTGAAAGAAACCTACCAGCCTGTTGAACCTAAAGTTACCCTCTCAATTGGTGGTATTTCTAACAACAGAAAACATTAGTTTCTTAATTTGATGAGAGCAATGAGTTGTCCAGTTCCAGTATTATCCACCCCATTGCCGTCCACAAAGAGTTTCTAAATTTCAGAAGAGATACTCTTGATTAAATTGTTTAAGAGCTTATAATGATCCTGTAATTACCATTTGTCATTACCTTCTGTACTAATGATTAAAGCAAACATTTAATAAGTAGGGGGCAGTAAGTATATTTTAGATCTTGAGCCATAAAAAGATTTCCATTAACAGAATGCTTTGTGCACAAATAAATTATTCATTGACTGTAGCAGAGCTTGATTCTGTCATCAGTCTTAATGGAAATTTTGAGAACACCAGTCCTCACAGACACCAACACTCAGTTAGCTTGAGTTCCCATTCTTCTTACATGGTACCTGAGCATATTTGGCTATTTGTAAAAGCTTTAGTTCAGTTAAATTCCATGAATATTTACGGAATCTCTTCCATGTGAATTGAGTATTCTGGTGCTGAGGAAGAACACAAAGATGAGCAGGTCTGCATTTCAGCCTTCAAGTTGGTTATACACCCTAAAACTCAGATAAGACTGCTGTATACCTGGCTTGGATATAAGGAAGCTTACAGTAGTAGTAGAAGCTTATAATAGTACCCTCAGAGATGAATAAATGAAATGCTATGTAAATTCAGAGGGGGAAAGAAGTCATTTTCTCATAGGTATGTTGGGGTTGGGGGCTTGAGATCAGAAATATTCCTGAAGAAGGATTTAAAGATGGGCAAGATATTGACAAGGGGAGAGAATTACATTCACACAAGCAGAGAGATGGAATAGATAATATTGATATGAACATGGAATGAAAAGTAACTTGGTATGTCTGGAAGATAGATTGGTTAAGTGGAAAGGAAACGAAAAAGAAAAAAGAGGCAGGGAGGGCATGGAGAGATCTAGAGAGCATAGTATGCCTTGAATATAGCTAGCACGTCAGTATAGTAGGCATTAGAGAACCTGTACCAACTCTTGAGCTAAGGAATAACATGGTGGTTGCCTTATGTTTTTGAAAGAGCTATCTGTCCACTGAAGATAGCATCACAGAAAGTTGGAGAACCTGGATGTAGCAAGCTAGAAAGCTATTGGAATCATCTCCAAGAGGTAATCTTAGTTAAGTTCTGAACTAGGATTGGGGCGCCGGATTCTGTCCCGGTTGCCCCCCTTCCAGGCCAGCTCTCTGCTATGGCCCGGGAGTGCAGTAGAGGATGGCCCAAGTGCTTGGGCCCTGCACCCCATGGGAGACTAGGATAAGCACCTGGCTCCTGCCTTTGGATCAGCGCGGTGCGCCGGCTGCAGTGGCCATTGGAGGGTGAACCAAGGGCAAAAGGAAGACCTTTCTCTTGGTCTCTCTCACTGTTCACTCTGCCTGTCAAAAAAAAAAAAAAAGTTCTGAACTGTAATAAGAACACAAAGGAGGGGACACAAGGGAGACAAAGTAGATGCAGTGTCTGTAAGTTTTGATATATAATTGGCTCTGAAGGGTGGGAAACAGGAAGAAAGTAAAGATTCAACTCAACATCTTTGGTATGCTTTTGAGCTAATTTGTGTTTCTGGAAAACCAACCAAGTATGAGATGTGCATGGCACTGAGGTGTGCATTTGAAAAGTGAGACTGGTCTTTTTGTCAAATAGCTGAACACTTAGTTGAAGATATAAAACAAAAACAGGCCATTATTAGTGGTGATGGAAGTTGAGTAAAGGGTTCTGACATTGGAAAAGTGGGAAGCTTTTCATGGAGAAAACACTTCAACTGGACTATCAAACAGAAGCTTCCAAAGTATGTTAACTGTCAGAAATATAGCTGAAAAACTAAGAAAGGCAGGTCAGGCTAAGGGAGGAGGGACTTTATAGAGAGCAGGGCTCTTACTGAGTGCCTCCACATGTCAGATCCTGAGCTTAGCTCTGTATTTAAGGGAAGTGTGTTCACAGTGTATAATGCTGCAGAGTTAGCACCAGTGTTGTGATCTACTAGGGTCAACAGATTTGGCGACTTAAGGATTGCAGGTGGCTTTGAAGAGATTTCAGTATAAAAGAGTTATGGAATTGTTCCTAAGGTTGTTACTTGTCTGGATGACATAAATTAAATATACCAAATGAGAGAAGACTGAGCCTTTTCTCAGTGATTTCCCCTGGATGGGTAAAGTTTATTTGTCCCTCAATAGATCCCCATGCTCTTGCTGTCTTAAGAGGCATCACTGCAGAACATGCTAGTCCTGACATGTCTGTGTAAAGTTTAAAATACTGCAGAAATGTTAGACTCTCAGTTTGTTTTCACAAATCAAAGTCCTTTACACTTGCTACCAGCTTCCCTCCTCCTCCGTGCTTCCTCCTTCCTCCTTCCCACTCCTTCCATTTGGGCACCCAGCTGATAATGGTGAGCACATTCACCACACCCTTGGCTTCGTGTCAGGGAAGTCCTCGGGCTCTCCTTGGCTCCTGTCCCATGTGGAAGGAGATTTCCATGGAGAACAATGTAGGGAAGTGCGTGCGTATGAGAGCACTCACACACACACACACACACATGCGCACACACACAGTTTTTTTTTCCTGTCTTGAAGGATATTTATGTGCCAATAAGTAGACAAAACACAGTCATACTCAGGCGTAGAGGGTCACACCCAACCTGAGGAAACACAGGACAAGGATGCAGTATTTTATAGGAGGTGGTAAGGATATTCTTAATAATTTCACATTTGAGAGTAATAATAGAACTTGTTAAAGAAAATTTAAAAAATTAGTTAAGATGAATAGTCTATTAACATAGAATGTAAAGGGCTGGGATTTTTTTTCCTCATGGTTATATTTTATTGATTTGTGTTTTATTTTTTCCCCAAGCAATTGTTAGAGACAACTGGGCACAATGAAAAAACTTTGACAGAGGCATATATACATTAGTTCAATCACATCAAACTACTCCATAATTTCAAGGAATATAATGAGAGAAATTGAAGTAAGTGATAAAACAGAGGAAGAAGCAATTGTTCCTTAAACCCATAAAGGCACTAAATTATGTGAAAATAATATGTTCATAATCATTCATTCACTTATTTACAAGGCTTACTGAGTTCCTGTTTTTATTTTTCTAAAGGGTTTCTTTTTAAATTTATTTAAAAGACAGAGTTACAGGGTTGGGGGGAAAAAGTGAGAGAGAGAGAGAAAGAGAGAGAGAGAGAGAGAGGTCTTCCATCTACTGGTTCATTCCCCAATGGCTGCAACATGCTGGGTTGGGCCAAGTTGAAGCCAGGAGCCAAGAGCTTCTTCTGGGTCTCTCACATGGGTGCAGGGGCCAAAGCACTTGGGCTGTCCCCTCCTGCTTTCCCAAGTGCATTAAGCAGGGAGGTAGATTGAAATGGAGCAGCTGGCTCTCAAACCTATGCCCATATGGGCCGCCAGCACTGTAGGCAGCAACTTAACCAGCTGTGCCATAATGCTGGCCCCTGAGTTCCTGTTTTAACTGGGCTTGGGGTTGAGAAATATTGCTAGATAGAAAATAGGCATGCATAATGTTAGATGCAATAGCCAATTTAAGTAAGGTTCTCTAGTTTATAAGCATACAGCTTCTTTGAAAGGTTAGTATTAGAGATTAATGTTTTTACAGCACTCTGGCCTCAGAATCAGCTCTTAAGGCATTTGGATCTGACTGAAAAGCCCATGAGAGTATTTCAGGCATGGAAAGCCAAGACACTCTGGCAAAACAAACAAACAAACAAACAAAAAAACAAAACCCTAAATGAAAGATCTTTGCGAGTAAGATCCCAGTGGAAAGAACAGGTCATCAAAGAAGGAGGTACCTTTCTCTGAAGGGAGGAGAGAACTTCCACTTTGACTATGACCTTGTCTAAATATGATCAGAGTCAGTGAACTCAAAAGGTTTCCATAGCCTTGGCAATTCATGACAAGAGCCTAGGGTGATTACTGAGGCCATAAACAAGAGTGTCAATTTGTTAAGTCACCAACAGGAGTCACTGTGCACTTACTCCTCATGTAGGAGCTCTGTCCTTAATGTGCTGTACATTGTGATTTAATGCTATAACTAGTACTCAAACAGTATTTTTCACTTTGTGTTTCTATGTGGGTGCAAACTGTTGAAATCTTTACTTAATATGTGCTAAATTGATCTTCTGTATATAAAGAGAATTGAAAATGAATCTTGATGTGAATGGAATGGGAGAGGAAGCGGGAGAGGGGAGGGTTGCGGGTTGGAGAGAAGTTATGGGGGGAAAAAGCCATTGTAATCCATGAGTTGTACTTTGGAAATTTATACTCATTAAATAAAAGTTAAAAAGAATATAAAAAAGAGACTAATGTTTTTACTCCACAAAATTATTCTCTGTCATTTTGAACCCAAAAATTCATTCCACCTGCTGGGGTACAACAAACTACCTGTAAGGTTAATGACAGTGTGAATCCTCAGAGCTTCCAAAAAAATTGTCATGCATTTTCTCTAGGCTTTCTATATCACAGCATTGGCATGCACCCTTCTTGAGGATTGAGCTAGCATAATGTCTTCATAGCTCATTTCCCTCTCTTACTGAAAGCTCTGTGATAGATGGCATCAGTGTGTTCATGTGTACAAGTAAATATACTCAAGGATTTCTCCAAATGTAGGGGCATTCCACCTTTGGAAGCACTGGCAAAATGTTTTCAACCAGTGTTGAAGCTCTGAAGTATGAGGGCCCACTGGGCCTGGGAGGCTTAAGCCAATCTCTTAGAGTGCAGTAAATATGGGAGTGTGAAGTCTCTTACCAAGGAGTCATTTCTCTTCCCACCCCCTTATTGTTATGATTACCTCTCCTCTTCTCATTTTTATCATTTCCTACTGACAGTTGTGGCTGGCAGATTTGGGTTTTGCAGGATTTATCCTATTTTTGTTTTCATTTATGATATATGATTAAAAATCTTTACTTTTTTTTCTTACTTGTTTTGCAGCACATATTTGTGGCTATTTGAGCCCAGTGTAAAATGTCACCAAGTTCATCCATAAAATAGAAACTCAAGTTGAACTAAGAGACCTACAGGGTCTTTGTAATAGAACTCTTATTTTTGAGTCATTTTGTTTCCAACACAAATAAAAATACATGCGCATAATATATGTATAGATGGCAATGATTTTCATTTTGTCCAAATATAAATTTAGAGTTCTATAGTTGATGAACATATCAGCATATGTTTTCATCAAGTTACTAAAACATTTGATCTGTGTTAATTTGGAAGTTTTTTATGCATATTTTAAGAATGTTACAATCCAGATTTGGAACTATTTATTTGGTGAGTTAAAATGTTTATTTGGGTATTTTTTTTAATTCTAGAAAGGAGAAAAACTCAATTTTACATTGGTATTATTTTCTGAGCACGGTGTATTTATGCCGGCATTGTCATCTAAAGCATACATGAGAGTGCTTTCATGAAAAATGAAATTAAACCTAAGTTTATTTTGACACCAACCAACTTTGAAATCCACACAGTTTTTTTTTTTTAAAGATTTATTTATTTATTTGAAAGTCAAAGTTACACACAGAGAGAAGGAGAGGCAGAGAAAGAAAGAGATCCATCCACTGGTTCACTCCCCAGTAGGCTGCAACGACTGGAGCTTTGCTGATCAGGAGCCAGGAGCCAGAAGCCTCTTCTGGGTTTCCCATGTGAGTTGAATGGTTCCAAGGACTTGGGTCTTCTTCCACTGCTTTCCCAGGCCATAGAAGAGAGCTGGATTGGAAGTGGAACAGCCAGGACTCGAACCGGCGCCCATATGGTATGCCGGCACTGCAGGCAGCAGCTTTACCCGCTATGCCACAACACCGGCCCCCACACATAGTATTTTTCCTAAAACACATTTTCTATGAACTTTTAGAATACTCTTTATTATTTCTTCTTACACCTATTATTGGTAGCCTCAAAGGCGTGGACAAGAACTGGTTTGATGCTTGCATTTAGATCCTTGTATCTTTACACTGACGGAATGAATGTGTGATCTTACGATATATACAAGATAGACTAAAGGTTTTTTCTTTTAAAGATTTTATTTATTTATTTGAGATGTAGAGTTACAGATAGAGAGAGGGAGACACAGAAAGAAAGGTCGTCCATCTCCTGGTTCACTCCCCAAATCGCTGCAACGGCTGGAGCTGGGCTGATCCAAAGCCATAACCAGGAGCTACTTTCGCATCTCCCACATGGGTGCAGGGGCCCAAATACTTGGGCCATCTTCTGCTGCTTCTCCAGGCCACAAGCAGAGAACTGGATTGGAAGAGGAGCAGTCAGGACAGGAACTAGTGTCCATATGGGATGCCAGCACCACAGGTGGAAGCTTAGTCTACTATGCCACAGCGCTGGCCCAAGGTTTTTAAATGTGTTATTAATGGAGGTTACTAAACAATGTATGGAAACTTAAGGTTGTGAGTGGTTTTGATCAAGAAATATATAGTGGTGGGGGCTGGCACTGTGGCATAGCAGGTAAAACCGCCATCTGCAGGGCCAGCATCCCGTATGGGCGCTGGTTCAAGTCCCAGCTGCTCCACCGATCCAGCTGTCTGCTATGGCCTGGAAAAGCAGTGGAAGATGGCCCAAGTCCTTGGGCCTCTGCCCTTGTATGGGAGATCAGGAAGAAGCTACTGTATTCTGGCTTACAGTTAGCCCAGCTCCAGCCGTTGTGGCCATTTGAGAAATGAACCAGCGAGTGAAAGACCTCTCTGTCTCTCTGTAATTCTGCCTTTCAAATAAATAAATAAATCTTTTAAAAAAGAAATATGTAATGGCATCATTTTGATAATAAATAAAATTTTCTTTGATCATTCACAGAACAAAGGGGTATGGTCTTTTAAAATATCTGAAACTATGTATGTTTTTCTTCATTTTAAAAGTATTTATTTGTTTGAAAGGCAGAGTGACAGTGAGAGAGAGAGAAAGAGAAGTGGGGGGAGCTTGGGTGGGAAGGGAGAAACCTTCCATCCACTGGTCCACTCCCCAGATGTCCCCAACAGCCAGGGCTGGGTCAGGAACTCCATCCAACTCTCCCATGTGGGTGGCAGGAACCCAACTAATTGGGCCATCATTTGCTGTCTCCAACGTGCATTAGCAGGAAGATGGATCAGAAGCAAAGCAGCCAGGACTCAAATCTGTACTCTGATATGGCATGTAGGAGTTCCATGCCTTGAGTTAGTCCACTGCAAAACAACGCCCAGCCCATGCATGTTTTTAATTGTGTGTGTTGTGAGTCTTAACCAGCTGATGTAATAAGACTTGAAAAATATTGGTTAAAACTACAAAAAGCTTTGGTTTGAATGTCAAAAATTTTCTGCTAGTTAAAGTAAAAATGGAGCAACATGTTCACAGTCCTCATTTAAGCTGTTATTCTCTGGTTATTTAAATATGTACGTAAAAATTTCTTCTAAACTAAGAATTATATATTAAGTAACTATTTTAAGGAGATGATTTCAGATGCTGAAAAGGAATTTCTGAATCATATATAATATTAAGTGTTTGTGTTTGTTTTGAGAAGTGAGGTTGGAAGTGAGGTTGGCCTGTATAAGATTTGTTCACTTTGGATTTTGCTTAGAATATGGAAATGAACAGGTGGGTGAAAATAATTGAATAATTTATTTGATGGTGTTTATTATTAAATATTTATTAGATTATAATTTATTATATTTACATGTGCCCTGTTTCACTTGCATATGTTTAATGCATTTTGGAAATATGGTGAAAAAATAAATTAATCTATGTTAAACGTGGCATGGAGAGTTCTTTAGAGCAGGTGCAATTATTTAACATTTTCTGAAGAACACATTTTTAATCTTTTTACTCATGATAATATTACTCAAATCCTCTCTTAGCAGACTTAGAGAACTCAGTTTAGACATATTCTATGTAATTTGTGCAGTGTGTAATTTCTCACATGAGACCTGCTTGAGTTTATGCATTTAATAATAGTATATAAAATAACATAAGAAAATGGCTTTATGTAATACAGTGATTTCTAAGTTTTATTATCTAACATTATTAAAACCTTAAGTAATTTCTGAATTGAATAATATCAGTAATATGACACTAATGTGACTATTTGGCAGCGTAGTGGGGGAAGAACTGAACTGTTAAGAATCTAAGTTTTTTGCCCTGGATGTCATTCAGTGACTCACAGACTTGGGGTAAGGAACTCAATCATTCCCTGGTTGAGTTCACCAAGCCTCTATCTTGATTGTGTGTGTGTGTATTTGTGTGTGTGTGTGTGTATGTGAGTGAGGGGGTCCTCAAAAAGTCTGTAGAAAATACATATTAAAAAGGAACTATGCGGACTGGTGCCGTGGCTCACTTGGCTAATCCTCCTCCTGCGGCGTCGACACCCCAGGTTCTAGTCCCGGTTGGAGTGCCAGGTGCTAGTCCTGGTTGCTCCTCTTCCAGTCCAGCTCTGTGCTGTGGCCCGAGAGGGCAGCAGAGGATGGCCCAAGTGCTTGGGTCCCTGCACCCACATGGGAGACCAGGAGGAAGCACCTGGCTCCTGGCTTCGGATTGGCGCAGTGCCGGCCGTGGTGGCCATTAGGGGAGTGAACCAACGGAAGGAAGACCTTTCTCTCTGTCTCTCTCTCACTGTCTGTAACTTTCTCTCTGTCTCTCTCTCTCACTGTCTAACTCTGCATGTCAAAAAAAAAAAAAAAAGGAACTATGCATATCTTTGAAAAATTTGTTGCACCAAAATAAACTTTTCTAATTCCATTTTTCCACAAACTCTTTGAAGTGCCCTGGATTCAGAATACTTTCAAAATTGTTTTTCAGTGCAAAACATGAAAGTCGAGACTCTATACAGATCTTCAAACAGAAAGAACTGGATCACTGTGATAAGGATTATTTGAGGGAGTCAGTCTCTGAATCCAGATGTTTAGGAAGTATCCTCTAAATGTCCAAGTGTGAAAGGGACAAGACTATATTCAAAACATTCATTGTGCTCATGGAAATTGCTGAAAAAAATAACTTTCTACAAGATTTATCTTAAAAGTTGAAGAACTGGATAGTGGGCAAAAATGTGAACGGGCACTTGCTTCCCTCTCTTGGCCTCTGAGGCCATTCTTCCTGCTGCATGGCCTTCAATTTGGCATTGAAATGCGTGCGAAGTATGGAGGTGGTGGAGTGTGTGGCAGGGGAGGACCTGGAGCCCTGGAGAAGACAAAGTAAAGATGCAAGGCAGCGGTGGGGGAGGGAACTGATGAGTGGTGTGTCTGCAAGCTGATGGACTTCATCAGGTTCACACTGCTGAATCCCGGTCTCCGTCACTGTTAGGATGTGTCTCCACTCCCTGATGTTCATTCGCTTTGTATCTGGCTTAGAGGGGACAGTGCCTTGACAAACTGGACCAGGAAGGGCATTGCTATTTCCACCCTAGCCCCTGGGACTGGATCTTAGCCATTGTGTTACTTGGTTATCAGGTATTTGCAGTAAACTTTGTGAGTTTCTGAATAAGAGTAGAGGCAGAAAACCTGATGGAACAGATTTCATGACAGTCTTGAAGGAAAACTGGTGATAAGCCAAGCTTGGTTTGGGCCTTAAGAACTTGCAACTGGAGAGAAGGTCATGGCTGCCAATCTTTGCTGGAGCCTCCAGGGTAAGAGGTCAAATGGAGGCCCACAAACTTTCTTCATTTGTTCAGTGATGAAATCTTTATTTGGAAAGAATCAGGTTGCCAAGGGAGTTTCGTCTGACCTGTTCAAGTTGTAGATTTGGTGAGGTTCATTTTCTGGCTTATTCTTATTGTTTTGAATAGTAATTAAGTCTTCATTAAATAAAGAATGTGCAGTGACCTGTTGGTGAATTTTTTGTGGTCGTATTTGACACGTGCTGTTTATTTTTATTGTTTGCAGCTTTAAAATTTAAGTAGACTGACTGCTTTTAGAGTTTCCAATGTTGTTTTTTTCTTTTTGAATTTTTGAACTCTAAAAGAGAAGATACAAGCAGTTTTCAAAGAGTTTATGGAAAAATCATATGGGAAAACTATGTGTTGTTTCAACATTCTTCATGTCAAAATGAACTTGTATTTTAATTTCATGTTCCATGAACTTTTTGAAGTGTCTTTGCACATATGCCAAATTCTCAACTTGTACTCATTCTCAGTGACCTAAGGGATTAAAAAGAAAATTTAATTGCCTTCAAAGTATACAAAATATCAATATATTTTAATTTAAATTAGAATTTATTTAAAAATTTAGATTAGAATAAATGTCAAAATTCATAAACTGTTTCTTATAAAATGTTTATTTAATGCATGTGTTTGTGTTGTGGAATTTCTAACACATGGTACCCAAACTTACATGTTAAAATTAAAAGACAATTAAATTTGTTATATTAAATAAATAAAACATCCTAAATCCCAAATTATGTAGATACTGTGAAGCTTTGAAATATAGTTTTTGGAAATTTAATTAAGCCCTCAATTATGTTTACAGATGTAAAACTATTTCTAGGTTTAGGTTTTTTCTAGGTTTAGTGTAAAATGCCCATGAAGAATGGGCCTCATATTTCATTCTATTTATATCTTTCAAATGTAAGACTAAGAAGAATTGCTTAATAGCAAAATGTTGTTCAGGTGCCATTTGTGATTTTTCAAAAGACTGCATGAATTCGCAAATAATTCTAGAACCATTGAACAAGAGCACTAGGAGAAATAAGAAAATGGATACTTGGCATACCTGTTATGCAAGAATCATGCCATTCAAGAAAAATAACTGGGTACTATTTCATTTCCTTTTTGTAAGCACTAATGCTACTTAGTTCTTCTCTTCTTTTGAAATGGTGTCTCCAGACTGTGCAGTGTCACAGCCCATGACCCTTCAGGGCATCCTAACTCAGTCATCTCAGTGCAAAATAGATTGGGAAACAAGCATTTCCTTGAGGACCCTCAATTGTTGAACTTAAGTTTAGAGTTATGGGACATCTAAATGGCAGCGATGATAGTGTCTCATATATTTTCCAATAAATTTATTTCTTGTGTTTGTTTGGGTTAAGGAATTTCTAACACATTGGGACCCAAGGCAAAAATAACCCTCCTGACTGGGGGCACATGTGGGCATCAGCATTCTCACTGCAGAACCATCTGCACAAGTAGTAGAAGGGTTCCTTCCTGCGGCCACTAGGGGGAGCTAGCGCAGGAAGGAAGAAATGGCAGATAGTGGTGTGAGCAGCTGTCAGGCTGCCGGTGGGCTCTTTTAAGTCTCACTTGCTTGAATCCTAGGAATACTTACTTGGCTTGACTGACTTTCTAAGGAGAGTGGGGAGGTCCCGAGTGAGCAGGTGGGGCTGATATGGAAACTGTGGCTAATTGGTGCTACAGCCAATTCATACGTATTTGCTGTAAGCTGGTAGCTTGGTAGTGTCTGAGTAACTTATTTCCAAGTCAGTAAATGCCCCCTCCCTCTGTGGGGTCGGGATGAGGAAAGACACGTCTGTCCTGTAAATCTGTTTTTCTACACACAGTTGGAAAAGAGAGGGATAGTTTTATTTCTCTTTGTGAGTATTCTCTGTGGAGGAAGCCAGGGACACAATTTAATCATTCATCTTGGATGATTGGAATTACAGTGGGATTTACTATTTACCCTAGATGGAGGATCTTAACCACAGATGGACAGAATTCAGAGAATTTTGTTGAGAACAGAAAAACCTTGTTTTTTTACTCATTGCTAAGTGAACTTCAGCTCTCTCTTTGTAATTAATGAAGGCAACAAATGACAGGAGTAGTTTCAGCAGTGCCTATGACTTTGTCCCCAGTGGAAATCAAAGATGATTTCATAGCACATTACTTTTGTGGCTAATATCCCAGAGTACCTTTATGATTGTGACTACTCAGAATAATGGTGGGTTTTTAGCTTATTTCCCATGATTAACAAAGAACCACATGTATTACTGTCTACAAGACTGCCTAACTATTTTTGAGATAACTATTTCAGCATAATTGGTTTTCTTTATAATCCAATGTACTGATCCTTTTTGTAGTTCGTAAGTGTGATGACTGGATTGTATACATGTCTGTGTGAGATGTGCCTCCCTCTACACCTTGTCATGACATCAGCACATGACCCATATGACATGAAACAAATAATCTAATGTATTTTGTTTTACACAGTTGCAAGCGTTGGGCCTTACAGCAAGCACATTGGGGAGCTCCAACCTAGATTAAATCCCATGCTCTGGCTGTGAAGATTAAGTTCTTACAGTGCGTAGCTTACTTAAGGTGGAACAGGAATTAAGAGTGGTGTCCTTCCTTCACTGTGTGGCCTCCTGGCAGCTCAAAACTGATTTTAGTGCTAGAGGAATGAGTGCCTTTCTCTCTCTTTATTTCATTTTATTTTATTTATTTGAAAGGCAGAATGACAGAGAGAGGGTGAGAGAGAAACAGCTAGGGCTAGACCAGGCTGAAGCCAGAACCCCATCTGAGTCTTCCATGTGGGTGTCAGTGACCCAAATACTGGGGCTATCATCTGCTGGCTTCCCAGGCACATTAGCAGGAAGCTGATTGAGAATCCGAGTAGCTGAGACTCGAAATGGCCCTCTGATATGGGCTAAGAGTGTCCTAAGCAGCGGCTCAAACCACTGCACTGCAATGCCCGTTCTGCATTTTTTCTTTTTCAACACAAGCTTTGATGATGACGAAGACCAGGTCAGCTTCCTTTGTCTATCTTTGGCCTGCAGTGCCTTCTACCCTCCTCTCTTTTCCAGAACCCGTAGCAGTGGTGAGTGAGGTGTAAACACCTCCAGCAGAGCCTGCCCCTATATCCTGCAGCAATCCACATTGTGTTGTCTTAGCACAACGGAGGAGGTCAGCAGAAAAGAGAATGTTTAATGCTGATTACCAGACCTGGTTTTACTGGTATTATCTCTGGCAATAGGACATATCCTCACACTCTAGGGAAATCTCCCAGCCAACCCAGTGGGCTTTCTTAGTGTAATGCAGAAGTCCTCTCACATTATTTCCTCCTTACTTTCAGATTAACATGTGCCTGAAATATCAACAGAAAGGTATAGAATTAATGGCTAACATTCATGGTTCACTTCCTTAGGCTACTGAAAGCCCTGTTTCTCTGAATGATTCTAAAACTTAGTTTTATCCCCACGTTACAGACAAGAACATGGAAACAGAGATGTAAGCTGTCTCATGTTATTTGCATTTTTAGCAAATGGCAGAGATGGACTGAAGGCCAGTCTTCTGGCTCTGAGTTACATGTCCACTTATGGCCTCCGTGCCTCACACCACCACAGTTTGTCCAGTCTCTGTCTTTGGTTTGGGGTTGTACTAGGAACATAGAGCCTTTAGATTTTTTTTTTTTTTTTGATGTCTTTTCAGTCTCGCAGAGCTGTGGATTTGGTTCAATATCTCTTCAACTTTAACCCCTGGCTGGTATGTACACTAGTGATACAGGGAAGGAAACCCACATTCCTATGCACGAAGTTTAGCAGTGACGCAAACTGCTGGATTTGGATCCATTTTGAGGATGTGACTATGCTTTGATCTTTGGTCTTGAAATCTTGTGAGCCACTGTGACAAGTACACCTTTGAAAATTGGTATCTGAATTCTTGTGCGTTGAAAAAAAAAAGGATGTTTGTATGTGCTTCTCTTCTCCATCACTTGTTGGCATTGTACCAACTCGTTAGAAGTTTGAAAATCCAAGTGCTGGCTGAGAAGCTAAGCTTGCTGTGACCAGTTGTGCACAGATGGCCAGATTCTTCCTGGCACCAGCGTGAGAGGCGCTCATGGGCCGCATCCATGGGGTTAGGAGGTGGACAGTGCTGCCTGGGCTCCTGGGATACTGGGCATGCCCAGTACAGTATTTTGTAGGGTGAGACAGATGGAACAGCTCAAACGAAAGTGATGAGGGAGAGGAGAAAGTGAAGAAAAGTAGAAAAAGGGCACTGGATTTTCTAATTCATGTTGCAGAAGTGAATTTCAGTTTCTGTAATTGACTAATAAATGCTGTGTTGCTCTAAGACTCTGATTCATTGACAGACAGAACTGAGTAATTGGCAGGGAGCAAACTCTTCCTTTAGGGATGCACTCCCAAATGCCTCCAACTCTGGAAATGTTTCGGCCTTTGGAAGACATAAAAATACATGTGGATTTTTCAGAGTAAGAGACATACCACTGACAGTACCAACCAAAGCAGAAAAATCCCTAACTTCGTTAAACTCACGCCTACACACACACACACACACATACACACGGGTTGTTCAAAAAGTTAATGAAAAATGGAATTAAGAGATGTTTATGGGGCCAGTGCTGTAGCATAGAAGGTTAAGCCTCCGTCTGGAGTGCCAGCATCCCACATGGGCACCAGTTCAAGTCCCTGCTGCTCCACTTGCAGACCGGCTTCCTGCTAATGCTCCTGAGAAAGCAACAGAGGATGGCCCAAGTGCTTGGGCCCCTGAACTCATGTGGGTGACCCAGAGGAAGCTCCGGGCTGCTGGCTTCAGCCTGGCCCAGCCCCAGCTGTTGCGGCCACCTGGGGAGTGAACCAGCAGATGGAACTCTTTTTTACTCTCCTTTCTCTCTCCTCTCTCTGTATCTCTGCTTTTCAAATAAATAAATCAATCTTTTTTTACAAAAAGAAATATTTATGATTATTTTGGTGCAAATTTGAGATCCATGTATAGTTGTTTCATAATATGCATTTTCTGTGAACATTTTGAAGGGATAAATTTTAAATTTTTCACACCAATATAGATTTATCTGTTAAATCTCTAATTTTTGCAGTACCTTCGTGTGTCTGTGTGTGTATGTGTGTTGGGGGGTGGGGAGTGCTCCTGGTGACGCAGTTGTGATAAGGACAATTAATCAGCCTTCGTACAGCTGGTTCCTGACATTTCTGCAAATTGTTGTGGAAAAATTAATGAAGGTTAGATCAGTAATGGTTTCAAGCTTGGCCAGTGGAAAGTATGACAATGTTTCCATCAGCAATTAAATCGGGCTGCTTTCTTTTTTCTATAGGGGAAGTGGTGGGATGTGTGTTCTCCACAGGAAATGGAAAAAGGGCAGCTGAACTGAGTGTGAGCCCAGGTATGGCAGGCGCTCACTCCTGGATTGGCACCACACATTTGCATCTCCTGCCAGAAGGATTGTGTTATGCAACACAGAGAAATCCTTGTTAGAAAGAGTGCGAGGAGGTTGGGATTTTACGGGTCTGCTGTTTCAGAAACACAGATTCGCTTTGAATTTGCACATTGGGAACCAGAAAGTGGAACTTATGACAAACAGAAAGTGAAACTCACCTATCTAATTTTATTTTTCAGGCTGAAGGTAGTTGAGTCCAGACCCTGTTCACATCCTGTGTAACCCTATGGGATTTTCCCCAGTATTAGTTAAAAATTTTCCCATAGGGTCACACAGGATGTGAATGAAAGTAAACACTTAACCAGCACGATGAAAAGGAAATTAGCTTTCTAAATGGTCCTTTCACTGTTAACATCCTGAGTAGTTATTAGTAACATGGGTAACGCTCACTTCAGTGTCTCATTATCAAGTTGTTACATTATTAATAGAATTATTAATCTTCTTCCCCATTATGTATGAGATGTATTTCTCATACATGAAATTAAATTTTACACTTGTACTTTTCAGAAAACTAAAAAGCCTGGCAACATTCTCTGTTAGATCAGTTTAATTCTTAGCCATTTTGGGAAGAGAGGTTCATAGACCCTTTTAAGACTCAGAAAAACTCCTGATCTTTCAACCAGGAACATGCATAGAGATACAACCTTGGAAGTTTCACATCTTGTAAATGACCTTGGACCCCAGGCGTCTTTCAAAGAACTGGGTTTTAGAAGCTTTTTATGTGGGAAATAGCTACAACTATAAAATGTCAATTCGTTAGAAGTAAAGATTTCATAAAAAAGGTACTTTTGGAGAAACTGTAACTTGTCACAATAATGATTCTTCCCAGTTTTATTTTCAAAAAATACTCCCTCTCTGGAAGGGGGCTTGTACATTGGACAAAGGTTATATTTGAAGCTATTTGGTGACATTCTTTTTTTTAATTTTTTTTTTTTATTTGAGACAGAGAGAAAGGTCTTCCTTCCATTGGTTCACCCCCTAAATGGCCACTATGGCCGGAACTACGCCGATTGGAAGCCAGGAGCCAGGTGCTTCCTCCTGGTCTCCCATGGGGGTGTGGGCGCCCAAGCACTTGGGCCATCCTCCACTGCCTTCCTGGGCCACAGCAGAGAGCTGGACTGGAAGAGGAGCAACCGGGACTAGAACCCTGCACCCATATGGGATGCCGGTGCTGTAGGCGGAGGATTAACCAAGTGAGCCACGGCGCCGGCCCCTTGGTGACATTCTAACAAGTGAAGTTAGTTGTCATGCCTCAGTTATTCCATCTTCAATGTGATGGCAACAGTGAGGTAATGTGTGACTTGTGTCTGGGAAGTAGTTCACACTATATATGAGGACCTTCAGAAAGTTCAGGGAAAAAGTATATTATGAAAAACAATCACTGTGGATTTCAAAAAATCTTTTGCACTAATATAAACTTACCTTTTAACTCTATTACTGTGAATATTTTGATGTGACTTTGTATGTGTGCACTTCACGCACACACACACACACATCCATCTCTTCCCTTATTTTCTTCCAATTTTGAGATCTAGTTTAAGTGTCACTTTCTTGCAAATCATTTCACAACTCCTCAAGGCAGATTTTTTTCTCTGCTTTCCCTAGATGTTTCTCTGTCATTTTATGAATTTTGTTACTCTTATAATTATGTTATCATTTGTTGTTTCCATCTCAGAATGTGAGGATCTTGTACTTATGAGTGATGTTTTATTTATCTCTATCCACGTGCTTTCTAGCGTAGTGCTTAAAACCCATAGGAACTGCCTGTTTGTTAAATTTACTAATCTAATGCTTATAAGAAATGAAGTCATGTAGATCTGAACTTGTGATTATCATTAGATTGATGTGGTAGGGGGTCATCTCCTAACAGGTGCAGTGATTAGTGCACAGCCAAGGTGAAATTTAGAGAACAGAGTGTTTACTGAAAGTGCATTTTTTTCTAACTTTGGCTACAGCGATGGATTCCAAACCAGAGCCACAGGATTTTGACTTGACTTTTTAGTCAGGGTAGTTACTGAGTGATTAAAAACAAAAGATATCACTTAATTTCTAAAACTTATAAACCTAATGTCTGAGTCTTGGGAAACGTGGGTCCCTATAGCCTTGGATTGTGTTTTGTTGGTTAGAATGTGGGGTTGGAGCCAGCATCAGAGCTCAGTGAGTTAAGACAGTGCTTGTGATGCCAGCATTCCGTATCAGAGCACTGGTTTGAGTCCAGGCTGCTCTGTCCAGTCCATCTTCCTGCTAATGTGTCTGGGAAAGCAATGGATGATGGTCCAAGTGCTTGGGACCCTGTTACCTATGTGGGAGACTAGATGGAGTTCCTGACTCCTGGCTTCAGTAAGGCCTAGCCCAGTACTGCCTGTTGCCGTCATCTGGGGAGTGAACCAATGTGGAAGATCTCACTCTCTCTGTCTCTCTCACTCTCTCTGTTGTTGTGCTTTTCAAATAAATAAAAAAAATTTAAAAAGAAAGGATGTGGGCTTAATAATAGGTTGAAGTATATACTTATCTGTCTCAAAAAGTTCATGGGGAAAATTAATCAAAAGATGTTTATTTTAGTGCAAAAAATTTAAAATTCATGCATGATATACATTTTCCATGAACTTTTTAAGACCTCTTTTATATACACATGTTAAAGCTGTTTGAAACATGTTTATGGAACATAAATAAAAATTTATACAGAACAGGGTTATCTTCATGCTTGAACAACTCAACAGCAGTGAAATCTGTGGGTTTTTTAAATTTTTTTTCCCTGTGTAGGATTAATGGTTTCCAGGGAGTAAATTACGATGTAGAGCCTGGGCATAAAGATTGACTTTGAGCCAGAGGAGGGTTGGAAGAGGGAAATGAAAAGTTGGTTGTAGGAAGTATTAGGACAAACTTGCACGGGAAAAACAGCAATGAGTTAGAGTAGGAAAAGAAGAAAGCATGAGGCAGGGCATGGTGTTCGGTGATCGGGGGTAGCTCTTGGGTCACTGGGAGAAGCTGTCTGTTCTAATATGCAGAATGTGAGGAGACCATGAGTAGAACACCAGCTGCATCATTACAATGAGACTAGATCCGTGGGAGGGACTTTGGAAGTAGAACTGAGGATCTGCAGTGTTGAGTGATGAAGATTAAATAGGATATGATAACAGAAGTTTGTATCTGTGAGATGTGTATAAAAACATGAATTAAGGCTGGCGCCGCAGCTCAATAGGCTAATCCTCTGCCTGTGGCGCCAGCATCCCAGATTCTAGTCCCGGTCGGGGCGCCGGATTCTGTCCTGGTTGCTCCTCTTCCAGTCCAGCTCTCTGCTGTGACCTGGGAAGGGAGGATGGCCCAAGTCCTTGGGCCCTGCACCTGTATGGGAGACTAGGAGAAGCACCTGGCTCCTGGCTTCGGATCAGCATAGTGCGTTGGCCACAGCGGCCATTGCGGGGTGAACCAACAGAAAAGGAAGACCTTTCTCTCTGACTCTCTCTCACTGTCCCCTCTGTCTGTCCAAAAAAAAAAAAAAAAAAAAAGCTGAATTAAGGAGAAACAAAGAAGGAAATAAGCTGATTTGGGGCAAAGAAAAGTAGGATTGAAGATTTTGCTCAATATATAATTGGTCATGACCTCTTGGCACACTGTTCCTTTGCATCTTGACCTCTTGGGAAGCTGTTTCTGTCAGAATTTTCAAGCCCTTATGCAACTCCTATCAGCTGCATAAATATTTCTTTCACAACACTAGCTCACAGCATTCTCTCCTTTACTTCACTCATAGAGTACTATTATAAATGTGGTGGCACTTAATTGATGTTTTAAGTGGTAACTGAACTTTTCATCTGCATGTCTTGTCTCTCCAATGAGCTTTAGACTTGTATAGAATTGGATAGTGTCAAAACATTTTTCCTCTGTTGTCTGATAACAACTCATACATATAGTGAAAAATCAGTATATTTTCAAATATATTGATTTTTTAAAATTTGTTTGAGAGATGGATAGACAGACAGAACTCCCATCTACTGCTTCACTCTCCAGACGCCTACAATGACCAGAGCTGGACCAGGCCAAAGCCAGGAGCTGGCAGCTGGGAGCTCAGTTCTGGTCTTTCTCAGGAGTGTTAGGGATCCAACTACTTGAGCCATCACCAGCTGCCTCCCAGGGTGAACATTAGAAAAAAGCTGGAATCTGGAGCAGTACCAGAATTTCAACCCAGGCACTCCATTATGAAACACACACTTCTCACCTCCTTAAACTCTTAAGACCAATGCCTATCTGCAGGATACTAAGCATTTACTGTGTCCCCAAAACTTTCCTAGATGAGACAAAAAAAAAAAAAAAAAAGGAGTATATGACACAATTCTTATTCTTAAAGTACAGATAATCAAGTTGGATATTTTGTTCAAAAGATTAGCAGTGTGGTAGAAATTGGGGATTAGAGAAAGACTGTTTTGGAGTCATCTAAATGTTTTAGAATTAAATAAGATTATGTCTGCAAAGTGCTTAGTACAATGCAGGACGGGAAGTCTCCCATCCCATGTCATTTATTAGACTCACAATTGTTATTAATATTAATATAATCTATTCACGATGCTTTCCATTACTGAAATCCTTAAAGATTAATCTATGTTAGCAATATCAGTTTTTTCTACCTTCTATCTTAAAGGAATCTGGTTTTAATATCTTAACTACCCTGCAGTTACCATGGTCTTTTAATCGGCAATTCCAGTGGACATTTTTATTTCTTACTTAATATCAGTTTTTTATTGCATTTGAATTCTCTCCTCCTTGAAGTGTTCTTCTCCATTTTGGTTTCTTTTTTAAAAAATTTTATTTAAGTTATGCACATTTCATATATATATAGATTTAGGAACATAGTGATTCTTTCCACACCACTCTCCTCTGGCTTCCCTTATTACCAACTGATTCCTCCTTCTCAGTTTCCATCTTTGGTTCCTCCATCAGTCCATTGAATGTACAGTGAAGAATTCTGTCATAGGGCCTGGCTGTGTTTTAAATGTATCTCCCCAGTAAGCAGGTATTGAAAACTAAATCCCTAATGGAGAGGTGGGGACTAATGAGAGGTGATTAGGCCACGAGGGCTCTGCCCTTGTGAATGAATTAATACCATTTTCAAGGAGGTTGATTCTTTACAAAAGGATGAGTTTGGCCTCCTTCTATCTCTCTCTGTTTATTATAAACTACTGAGTTGGTGGTGTTCTGTTATAGTTGCACAAAATGGACGCTACGACAGGCTTCTTCCCTTTCTACTCTAATTTTCAACTTAGTGTTTTTATTCTCTGAGTTTTTCCACTACTATTGTGTGGTAGCAGCTACAGCTTCCTACTTCCATACTTCCAGTTATATAAAGCCATGTGCCACATTTCAGCCAATGGTGGACTGCATGTGCAACCATGGTTTCATAAGGTTATATCACTACTGATGCCATGGCCGTGTTAGTTTGTGTAAATGTACTCCATGATGATCATGCACTGACAAAGTCCCCTAACAACACATTTATCAGAAATGTATCCCTGTTGTTAAGCAATGCATGGCTGTGTTAGGTGTCTCTGTTTAAATAGGCCAAATAATCTTCGAATTCAACATGTTCAGAATCATGCTTCTCCCCAAGACCTGCACCTCTTTGCTTTTTCCCACTAAAAGCACCATCCCTGCAGTCATTCAAGCTAGTACCTTGGAATCTTCCTTCACTCTTTCTTTACCTTCATGTCACACTGACACATATAACCAATTTCCGAGCTCTGCTGATTCTTCTTCCTAAGTATGTCCTTAATCAGTCACCTCCTACCTCTGCCCCATTTAATTTCTCATCATATCTCCTTGAACTATTGTGAGAATCTCTTGACTGGTATTTTTACTGTAAGTCTCCACCCACCTTCCTTATGTTCTCCACAGTGCTTTAAAAACTCTCTCCCTAAAAGAGAAATATAATCATGTCATTCCTCAACTTAGAGATTTTTGGTGACTTCCTGGTGCTTTAGTATTAAATGCAAAAGTTTTTGATATCTTTAGAGAGCTACTTTATTATCTGGACCTGCTTTTTAATTCCTCTTTAGTTTCTCTCTTCTCACTATTATTCCTCACGTAAGTTATACTTCAGTAATACCCACATTTATTTATTTCCAGAATATACCACGTTACTTCATTCTGCTGTGCTTTTACAGTTGCTATTTCCTCTGCCTTTAATGTCATTTTCCAATTTCTCTATTAGGTGAACTTCCTCACATACTGCAGAATATAAAGGTCATCTCCATTAGGATGATTTTCTTACTGCTTTCCCTCATCTTTCTCCCAGTGTGTTTGGTAATCTCCTCGTGTCCATGTCCATAGTGCACTGTCCGTCTTGACAACACATATGGTGTAAAAATGTTTTATACTTGATTCTATACATAGACTCTGTGGAGGTTGTGTTTTATTATGTTTCCGGTGACCACCATGTACCTGCTAGGTATTCAATAAAGCAACAGGAGAAAGATTCTGAAAAGAAGCTGAATATATGATCAATTTAAAAACCTCTGAACTGATGGTGAAGTATCCAGCTCAAGCTCTCTTGTGCTCTATAAATTATTTCACTTCAATGATTTAACAATACACTATTTCTTATTGTGCTGAAGAGAAATTTAAGAAAAATAAGTTTGTGTGTCATTTATGTACATACTCATATATGTTAAACTCTTCAATTTGAGTAATATTTCTGGATTTCAGAATATTCAGCAACAGAAACTAGGAGATGTAAATGTAAGAAAAAATAATTCAGTTAGAAACTAGATCAGAAAAATAAAGGATATTAATCATTACAATGAAATAAGCCCTCATAGCAATTTTGATTGCATTCATATAAAATAATTCAGACTAAAATTGTTCAAAAATAATATCCTATGCATGGATTTTATTTTAAGGTATATATATAACAATATATATTTGTTATATATTTATACATAATACTTGTTTATTAATATATACCTACTGTAAAGTATATATAATACACTTTTTATATATAATGCCATATATAGCTGATAAAGTCAAGCCAGTTATTTCAAATAGAAAAGTTATACGTAAGTTCCATTAGTCCTCATATAAGGTTCTATTGCAGCAACAGATCTATATCTTATGAACAGTATTATACGGGAGAGTCCTCAAAAAGTTCATGGAAAATGCATATTATGAAAAAACTATGCATGGATTTCAAATTTTTTTTTACTCCCAAATAAACTATTTTTTAATTTTGTTTTTCCATGAACTTTTGGAAGTACCCTCATATATCCATCATACAGCCAGATTCAAGCCAGGAGCCTAGAGCTTAGGAGCCTAGAAGTCCATCCAAGTCACCCCTCTGGATGGCAGGGGCAAGTACTCTTTTATCTTCCACTGCTTTCCCAGGTGCATTAGCAGGGAGTGGGATCGGAAGTGGAGCAGCCAAAACTTGAACCAGTGCTTCAGTGTGGGATGCCTGCCTTCCAGGTGGAGGTTTAACCAGATGGGTCCTTTTTATATCTTCCTTACTGCTATTACTTAACATAGTCATTCTTCAGTTTCTTGAACATATGGAATGAAGTTAAAATAACTGTTTTAAGGCCCTTTTCTACTAATTCCATCATGTTTGCTAGCTGTAAATCAATTCTGATCAATTAATGTTTCTCCTCTTTTGGAGTCCTATTATCCTGCCTCTTTGCATATTTGATGATTTTGGTTTGGAGGCCTAAATTTTAACTTGTTGGTACTTGGACACTTTTGTATTCCCAAATACATTCATTAACTTTTTCCTGGGGTAAATAAGATACTGGGAAGCAGTTTGATCCTTCGAGATCTTGCATGCATGTAAGCTTTGTCAGGTAGCACCACACAGCATTTAGTTTAGGGTCAACTTTTACTTGCAGTCAAACCAAGATCCTTTTAATGCTATAACTCATGTCCTCTAAATTATGAGTTTTTTTTTTCCACTCTTGCTATTGGGAACAGAAACTGCAGTTGAACATTTGTGAATCCTGGCACTGTTTCTTCTATTCTTTTTGGATGATTCTCCCAGCCATGGGTTCCCTCATATGCATACATAGATCAATATTCATATTGATCACAGCTCTTTGGAATTCTGTCTGTACAGCACTATTAACAATTTTAGGCTCCCTGCACTTCTCGCTCCATATCCTCCACCCAAGGAGACGGCTGGTTTCTGCCCCAGTCCCCTCTTCCTGTGCCATGATCTGAACACTTTCTTTAGGCAATGTGCTGAGGCAATTGTAGGTCTCACTTCATGAGTTTTCCTTTTCTTAGGGATCCTTTCCTTTGTCACCAGCACCAGTACATGCTGTTGTCTTATCTATGGTGTCTAGCTTTATGGTTGTTTTCAGACAGGAGGATAAATCGGGCTCCTACTACACTGAGTCAGGACCTATTTTGGTGTTTATTTACTTATTTATATAATATTTGTTAGTCTTAAGAACTCAGGGTGCTGTTAAAAATTGCTAAATAAAGAGCTTGAAGGGCTTATTAGTGTATGCACCTAACACAGGGAGTTAGGACTGTGAAATCTGTGTTGACTGTGTTAGAAAGTGTTTCATGCCATGGTGAGAGTGTTGGTGCCTCTGCGTCTCCTAAACCATTTATCCATTTGTAAACACTCAAACTAAAATTTGTGTATTTTACATTTCACTGCAAATTTTTGAGAATTAAAAATAATGGCTCTTTCTTTTTCTTATTTTCCATCTGACATTCTTCAAAGCAGCCACATTGTGTGGCAGGGAGAAGAGGAAGACTTGTGACATGCATGAAATTTTAGCCACCACACAAAATGATAGGGTTTGGAAGATGTAAATAGTGTGGTTTGGACAAATCCACCTACTCACTCCTATTTGTAACAAGCCAGGTTTCTTAAATTGATCTTAAGTGATCATTTTGCTTTCACTAACCTCCCTACATCTGCAGTGGAAGTGAGTGTGCGTTGTTAATGATCTGACTATAATGCTTTGATGTCATCCTATGGTAGGATGGTCTCTCTCACATGCGTTCTCTCTCTCTCTCTTTCTCTCTCTCTCTCTCTCTCACACACACACACACACACACACCATGAATTTTCTTCCAGAAATTTCCTGATGTACTATTCTTTGAATGTGATGACATTTGTTTATATAGGAAGCTGGACACTAGTTTCTTTTTGTGGACACTGTGTTAGAAACACATTTTCCACATTGAATTTTCCCAATATGGCATACATATGTACTACTTCTCACCTTTTTAATGTTTGGGAGGCCTGGAAAGTGAAGTTATATAATATCTTATTGACCTACTTTAATATTTAATATGAGAATAACTTCTTCCCCACCTCCAGGTTTTTTCTTAATTTTCAGAAAATCAATGGAAATGAAATCATATTGAAGACTGACCCTATAACTCTACTTCTTATGCCATAACTTGCATGTTTTTCTGATAACTGTATGTCCCTTATATATTTTATTTTCTTTGCTAGTTGGAGGAAAAATATTACAGGAAACATGATAATTTATAAGCACAAAGACTGTGTCTGCATAGGATTGCTAAATTAACTTTTAAAGTTTGTTAAACAACTGATATTTAAGAATAATTAGTATATATATAAATATACCTATTGAAAATACATATATTGACATTTACTTTTAACCATGTGCTTATTGTAGTAGTTGCTATCATTATTGAGCAATGGCTGGAACCTCAGTTAGGTGCTTTACTTACATAATCTCTAGTCTTTGTAACACCCTGCAAGTAGTATTATTTTCCATATGGGAGATGTGAGGAAATCTGTCTATGAAATTGTAAGTGATTTATTTAGGCTCACAACCCTAGTAAGAAGTAGAACTGATGCTACAAACTGGGGCTGCCTGACCAAGAAACCTGGATTAAGTTCTCTACATTGAAAGACTTAGGAGCTAATCCTGGATTTACTAACAATGATGATTGAACTTAGTAGATAAAAAGTCAGACTGTTAGGTAAATATGTCTAAAAGAAAATACTTGCTAAGAAACCTTTACTGAGAGAGTGTTCTGAGGACAGTAGATTACAGCAAAGAGCAAAGCTGACTCCTGTGCACTGAGGAGAGACACACAGGAGAAGCAGTTTCACGGTAGTATACTTAGTCCTGTCCTGCAGGGTGATGAGCAGTGTCAAGAGGGAGATCCCAGAATCTCGAGGAGACTTGGGTGGGGAGAGTGTGCTCGGAAGACTTCAAGGAAGAGACTGTGACAGAGTAGAGACCTTGTGAAGAAGATGGAGGTAATGACCCTGACTGTGACAAAAGGTAATTTCAAAATAGACCTAACCTTTGTCAAAAAGAATTCCAACTACCCTAGATTCAGTTACCAAACATTCATAGCTAAGATTTATCTCCTTCATGGACTGAGCTTACTATTATGTATGCTTACCGCCTGCTTTCACGTGATTCCTGATCTGAGGCACGTATTCTGTAAAAGATCTTATACTCTGATTTGTATGGGATACATAGATGGATACAGTTAACCTATATCCTATAACCTTTGAAAGCCTTCCATTTAATAAGAGAGACAGCAGTATGTTCAGCATGCAGAGAATGTTATAATAGGAACTGGAGTATATTATGGCACAACAAGGAAAAGTCTTTACCACCTCAGAGATCCATGACGAGATCCATCCATCCATCTATGCAACCAACAGATACATGGAGAGAGCATTTTTTATGTAAAGAATTTCATAGAAAAGCTAACACATGAGCTGGCTCTGATGTCCAGGTAGATTTTAATAGATTACCATAGAGGTGATAAGCAGATCTGCCAATCTAAGCTCCTGTCTTGAACAAAGGCATAAAGTTGATCATGCTTGAGAACAGTCACTAAGCCATCTTTCTACAGCCTGGGATAGTGGAATAATTGTTGTGGAAAATTGGATTGGTTGGATAGTAAGGAGCTGATTCTGGAGTGTCATACATGATAGACCTGGGGTTGAAACTTGGTAGGCGATGGGATGTCACTGAAAGCCTTTCAGCGGGAAAACAGTATGATCACAGATGTACTTTAGAAAAATTCATCTGAGTGAGGAAAGAGCATAGAGGTAGAGATGCTCTAAGGCTGACCTTGATTACCCTAATCAGTTTGCCTAAGCCGTGGCCCCACAGGCTTGTAACTGTTGATGAGTCCCTCTGTTCTTCCTGGAAGCCTTTCTCCAACCGGTGGACTTGCAGACCTTGGCTGTGGCCTCTCTCTCATCGGGGTCACTTTGGCCTCTAACCTTACTGTCCATTCAATCCTGAAAAGGTTTTGGTTCCTGGGACAGTTTCAAATCATTAAATTTGTGACTGTGACACCATCTTAATCTATATATACACACTGAAGACATTTTTCTTTAGCAAATACAAGTTATGGATCTACTACTTACAATGTTTGGGGCTTTTTTTTTCTATTAGAATATGGATATTCAGCAATATACATTGTTCCCAGGGATAAACAAGATTGATTTACACCATGTAAACTTAGAAGGATGTATAGGGACTTTCTCAGGACTGCATCCAGCCTCGAGTTGGCACCTTCCCTGTCTTTGGATGATATGTGTGCCCCACTCAGTACAACCCTATAAAGCACTGAGCCTATGAGACATTTGATCTGCATGCACTGGTCAGCCTCAATGCAAAGTAAATGTGGAGTGAGCTCAGGACAGACAAACTCAGTTTCATATTTGCCTTAATTAAACACAAATGGAAGGTTGGCCTCAGCTTATCCCTCCAGTCTTGTAGTTCTGAGGTCTTCACAAATCTATGAAGTCCTGGTTAAGTTGACTTCTTTTTGCCCACCAAGACTCAGTTTTCACCAGCTTTCAGGCCATTGTTCCATTGTTCCTCCTCTCTAGGTTTCCTTCTCTAATCTCTGCCTTCTATGAATATGCATGGATATCCGCATATTTTTACACCCAGATAAACTTACTTTTACTTCATTTTCCAAAGAATATTTTGAAGTACCCTAGTAAAATGCTTCTGACTCAAAGCTTCAAGATCTATGAGGATATTTTGGTGCATAATTAATTGGAAATCCATGCATAGGTTTTTCAGGTTTGGGAAAAATGTGTATTTTAAAAAATATGTATGGATTAAATGATTTCTGCACCAAGACAAATTTATCTTTTCATTAAAGATTTATTTATTTGAAAGGCACAGTCTCGCACACACACACATAACAGAGAGAGAGAGAGAAAGAGAGAGATCTTCCATTCATTGGTTCACTCTCTCAGATGGCCACAATGGCTGGAGCTGGTTGATCCAAAGCCAAAAGCCAGGTGCTTCCTCTGGATCTCCCACATGGATGCAGGGCCCCAAGCACTTGGACCATCTTTCACTGTTTTCCCAAATGCATTAGTAGGGAGCTGGATCAGAAGTGAAGCTGGTGGGATGCTGGCACTGCAGGTGGCTGCTTTACCCACTACGCCTCAGCACTGGCCCCATAAATTTCTCTTTTAATTTCATTTTTCCACAAACTTTTTGAAGTTCCCTCAAATATTTAATATCACTGTCCTCTGTTGAGCCATCCTTGATGATTCCAAACAGAAAGATATGTTTTCCTCATCTAAATTATTCCTGTAGTACTTGTCACAGAGTAAGAGCTGGAGCATTGCAGTGGAATGTACTTAGTTCCAGTGCCAGCTGTTTACTTTCAACCTGTCTGTAACCCTGGACAATTATTATATCTTACTTACAAAATGGCAGTTATAGCATCTACCTCCTAGAATTTTTCATGAGAAAAGAAACATTATGTTCTGATTTTCTAGGGGTAGTCCCAGTAGTAATTAGTAGTAGTATCCCTTTTTACTCTGAAAAATGTCATGGTTTGGATAATAATTTTTAAAATATTGATGAATTTGAAAGGCAGAGAGAGGAATAGACAGAGAGGTCTTACATCTGTTGGTTTACTCCCCATGGTGGCTGCAATAGCCAGAGCTGAAATAGGCTGCAGCCAGGAGCCAGGAGCTTCATCTGGGTCTCCCATGTGACAGGGGCCCAAGCACTTGAACCGTCTTCCACTGCTTTTCCCAGGCCATTTGTATGGAGCTGGATCAGAAATTGAGCAGTGGCCACTAACCAGTGCTCACATGGGATGCCGCCATTGCAAGTGGTGGCCTTACTACACTACAACATTGGCCCCTGTATAAAAATTGTTAGGAGCACTTTTTTTTTTTTTTTTTTTTTTTTTACTTTTATTTAATGAATATACGTTTCCAAAGTACGAATAGTGGATTACTATGGCTTCCCCCCCATACCGTCCCTCCCACCCACAACCCTCCCCTTTCCCACTCCCTCTCCCCTTCCATTCACATCAAGATTCATTTTCGATTATCTTAATATACAGAAGATCAGCTTAGTATACATTAAGTAAGGATTTCAACAGTTTGCTCCCACACAGAAACATAAAGTGAAAAATAATAGATGATTTTTTTTAATGATGATGAAATCAGATCAGACCTATTGTCATGTTTAATCCCAGTGAGAGTCAAGTTGGGAGTTGATAGTTTCTTTTCTTTTCTTTTCTTTTTTTTTTTTTTTTTACAGAGGATCAGTTTAGTATGCATTAAGTAAAGATTTCAACAGTTTGCACCCCCATAGAAACACAAAGTGAAATATATTATTTGAGTACTCGTTATAGCATTAAATCTCAATGCACAGCACATTAAGGCCAGAGATCCTACATGAGGAGTAAGTGCACAGTGACTCCTGTTGTTGACTTTACCAATTGACACTCCTGTCTATGGCATCAGTAATCTCCCTATGCTCCAGTCATGAGTTTCCAAGGCTATGGAAGCCCCTTGAGTTCTCCGACTCTTATCTTGTTTAGACAAGGTCATAGTCAAAGTGGAGGTTCTCTCCTCCCTTCAGAGAAAGGTACCTCCTTCTTTGAAGACCTGTTCTTTCCACTGAGATCTCACTCACAGAGATCTTTTGCCAGAGTGTCTTGGCTTTCCATGCCTGAAATACTCTCATGGGCTTTTCAGCCAGATCTGAATGCCTTTAGGGCTGATTCTGAGGCCAGAGTGCTATTTAGGGCATCTGCCATTCTATGAGTCTGCTGAGTATCTCACTTCCCATGTTGGATCACTCTCCCCTTTATTTATTCTATCGGTTAGTGTTAGCAGGTACTAGACTTGCTTATGTGCTCCCTTTGACTCTTAGTCCTTTCATTATGATCAATTGCGAACTGAAATTGATCACTTGGACTAGTGAGATGGCATTGGTACATGCCACCTTGATGGGATTAAATTGGAGTCCCCTGGTATGTTTCTAACTCTACCATTTGGGGCAAGTCAGCTTGAGCATGTCCCAAATTATATATCTCTTCCCTCTCTTATTCCTACTCTTATGTTTAACAGGGATCACATTTCAGTTAAATTTCAACACTTAAGAATAACTGTGTATTAATTACAGAATTAAACCAGTCATATTAAGTAGAACAGACAAAAAAACTACTAAGAGGGATAATGTATTAAGTTGTTCATTAACAGTCAGGGCTATGCTGATCAAGTCACCGTTTCCCATAGTGTCCCTTTCACTTCAACAGGTTTCCTTTTTGGTGTTCAGTCAGTTGTCACCAATCAGGGAGAACATATGGTATTTGTCCCTTTGGGACTGGCTTATTTCACTCAGCATGATGTGTTCCAGATTCCTCCATTTTGTTGCAAATGACTGGATTTCGTTGTTTCTTACTGCGGTATAGTATTCTTTAGAATACTATACCGCAGTAAGGAGCACTCTTACTTATGGTATTGGCGTTACTTGTCTATGCTGTTTTGCCAATTCTGTTGTTATTTATAATCTCATGTAAATGATTTGTTCCTCAGAAGAGGTTGCAGGCTACTTGAGAATGTGAATCGTTTCATATCTTACCTCTCTAAAATCTATTGAGTACACTGGGAATACTGATGATATAGTGATACCAGGTCATATCTTAAGAGTAGTAAACCTAGGAGGTGTTAAGGATTATTTTTATTGAGAATGACATCCAAAATGCTGCTTTTTAAATGAAGGGATTAGTTAAGGTGGAGATGTTCAAGTATTTAGATATACATTTATATATTTATAAATATGAACTTGAGGATCTCTGTCCTTAGCGTGCTGTACATTGAGACTTAATGCTATAATGAGTACTCAAACAGTATATTTCACTTTGTGTTTCTATGGGGGTGCAAACTGTTGAAAGCTTTACTTAATGTATACTAAACTGATCTTCTGTAAAAAAAAAAAAAAAAGAAGAAGAAATTATCAATTCCCAACTTGACTCTCACTGGGATTAAACATGACAATAGGTCTGATCTGATTTCATCATCATTTAAAAAATCATCTATTATTTTTCACTTTATGTTTCTTTGTGGGAGCAAACTGTTGAAATCTTTACTTAATGTATGATAAACTGATCTTCTGTATATAAAGAGAATCAAAAATGAATCTTGATGTGAATGGAAGGGGAGAGGGAGTGGGAGAGGGGAGGGTTGCGGGTTGGAGGGACGTTATGGGGGGGAAGCCATTGTGATCCATAAACCGTACTTTGGAAATTTATATTCATTAAATAAAAGTTAAATATATATATATATTGAATTATTTATATATTTTAAAACATTTTAAGTATAATTATAAAGATATTTTATACTTGGATATAAGAAGTCAAAAATAGTGGGCACTGACCACTAGGCAGAATTTCTGTAAGGCAGAGAAAACGTCTATTTGATTTTTTCTCTCTGTAGACTCAGCACTTAAAATACAGTTTGTGTTCAGTAAATGCTTTCTATATATATGTGAGTGTCTGACCACCCCACACATCGGTGTTTCCTGAACCTGTACCAAGTTCCTCTTGAGTCCTTTGTGGATGTAATGATGACACGTACCTATAGTTGGAACAGCTCTGGTATGCCTCAATATGAGCTTCCTAAAATCCTCAGGAAGGTGGCACTAGGTCAGGGGACGTCCAGGCTTCAGACCTTCTCTGGCAACGTTTCTCATGCAGTATCCGTGTTCTGAGTAAGCTCTTCTCCTCAATGAAAAGTGGAAGATTTCTTCCTGTAAACCTCTTCAAAGACCTGACACCCGTCGCTTCTCTGCTCTTCCCTTCCACCAAGAGACAGAGCGAGCTCTGTGCACAGGCTTCCTGTGACGGGTGGAGGGGTCTGCCTTCTGCCCATTGTGCTCTCTGAGGCAGGTTGGGATGTCATGGGATAGGAAAGAGGGTGGAGCTCCTAGGAAGCTACTTTCTTTGCCCTCTACAGGAAACATAGGCTCTCCCCTCTGGGCAGGGGCCGGCTGGGAGACGTGGCCCAGAGCCGTGCACCACACTCTTAGGGCTCCTGGAGCTCCCCACTTTCCCAAGGACATCTGCTGGCCTTGGCAACTCACCTCCTTACTCCTCTGCTTGCAGCCCACCGTCTCCTTCAGTTTCCAGGTGTACATTTGCATAGAGTTTCTGACCTGTAAAGACCTCACCACCCAGCATTGTGCGGAGTGGCCTTCTGTTAAGGGGTATTGTTGTTTATGTCTTTTTGGCTTTGGTGCTTGTTTACTTTTCTAGATAAGGGCTAGAATTTTGGTGACCAAATCCCATGGAGCCAAATTTCAAGGATGAATATTCCCGTTTCATCTTTCTAAAATCTACCTTGAACAATGGCCTGCCGTTTTCCCTCTGGGTATCCCTTCCCTTTCTCCAAGCTGAGGTGAATGGCCTTACATTGAGGCACAGATCCCTGTTAAACCACCCTGTTTTCTACAAGGATGTCTGCTTTGTCCTTTACTCTTTGCCCACTGGCCATCTGTGATGACTGTGGAGTCCACATTTTACTGATACGCTGGAGTATCTACACTCTAGTACTCGTCAAACAGAACAATTTTGAACTTTTCATTTTGCCTTTGCTTTAAGTAAGTAAAGGTCAGTTGAGAAACATGCTGTTCATTTGTGCCTCCCGGAGGGGGTCAGAACTCAGGAGCTGCGAAGGTGAACACTTTGCCAGAAAGCACAGTTTACGTCAGGGCAGGATGTTCAAACTTCAGTTGGCTCTGGGGACAGTCCCCTTCCTCTGCCACTTCCACATCTTCACTGCTGGCTGGGTTCCTGAAGGGAATAGTGTTGTAAACCTTGAGCTTCTAATGTTTATCCTGGTATCAGGCTAGATTAGGAGAGTGTGAACTCACTCTTTGATTTACATGGGTTCTCCAAAAACTTTGTGGTGGGCTGGGCATTTAGCCTGATGGTTAGGATGCCAGTAAAGATTGCCAGCCACTTATCAGAAATGTGTCCTGTTCTCAGCTCCAACTCCTGACTACAGCTTCCTGTTAATGCAGACCCGGGAGGGCAACAGTGATGGCTCAAGTAGTTGTGTTCCTGCCATCAGATGACAGACCTAGATTGAGTTGCTGGTTCCTGGCTTCAGTCTGGCTCAGTGCTGGCCACTGCAGGTGAACCAGCAGATGAGATCTCTCTCTATCTCTGTCTCTCTACATCTCAAATAAAAAAAAAAATCTGGAAATGACATTAAAAGGTAAGTTTATTTTGGTGCAAAAAAATTTGAAATTCATGTATATGAAAAATTCATGAAAAAATTGTATTTTAAATAAACCATACCTTTTTAAAAATTTTTTGTAGCAAAGTAAACTTACTATGTAAATCAATTTTTTCCCAGACTTTTTCAAGCACCCTCATACCTTTTATTTATTTATTAAAAAAATTTTTTTTGACAGGGAGAGTGGACAGTGAGAAAGAGAGACAGAAAGAAAGGTCTTCCTTTGCCGTTGGTTCACCCTCCAATGGCCGCCGCGGCTGGCGCACCACGCTGATCCGATGGCAGGAGCCAGGTGCTTCTCCTGGTCTCCCAATGGGGTGCAGGGCCCAAATACTTGGGCCATCCTCCACTGTACTCCCTGGCCACAGCAGAGAGCTGGCCTGGAAGAGGGGCAACCGGGACAGAATCCGGTGCCCCGACTGGGACTAGAACCCGGTGTGCTGGCGCTGCAAGGCTGAGGATTAGCCTAGTGAGCCGCGGCGCCGGCCAGCCTCATACCTTTTAAAGTGCTGCTTTTGTGGAACTATCAGTCTGCTTTACTGTTGTGATTTTTTTCTGAAAAGGAGTGGAGCTGGCCAGGCCACACCACGTGCAATATTCGTTTATAATTATGCACACTTCCTCTGAGTTCTTCACCACTAAGGTGTATTATTTAAACCTTGAGCAAATTCTTCCAATTAAAATTGATATGTGGGGGCCGGCGCTGTGGTGTAGTGGGTAAAGCTGCCGCCTGCAGTGCTGACATCCCATATGGGTACCAGATCGAGTCCTGGCCGCTCTACTTCCTAGCCAGCTCTCTGCTGTGGCCTGGGAAAGCAGCAGAAGATGGCCCAAGTCCCTGGGCCCCTGCACCTGCGTTGGAGACCTGGAAGAAACTCCCGGCTCCTGGCTCCTGGCTTCAGATTGACACAGCTCTGGCCATTGCAGCCAACTGGGGAGTGAACCAGTGGATGGAGGACCTCTCTCTCTCTCTTTCTCTCTCTCTCTCTCTCTGCCTCTCCTTCTCTCTCTGTGTAACTCTGATTTTCAAGTAAATAAATAAAATCTTTAAAAGAAATTGATACATGTTGGATAAAAATAAACTGCATGTGCTTCCATGTGCCATTAAAGTTTGAACTAGAGATTTCTGCACTGTGTCATTGTAAACTTGCAAATTTCATAAAATAAGGAGATTCTGAACACAGGAAAAATAGCTGTTGGGATTTTTGACAGCTTAAGGGTTCCTTCAACTTAGAAGCCCAAACCCTGAATGAGTTCAACAGGCTTCTGTGAAAATCAGAGAATTTGGCCCCTTTGTGGGTACTGCTGGCCTCGCATCCCTCAGGAATCAGGGGCACTATTGCTGTACACTGGGTGCCAAAGAAGTGCGATCTCTCCACGATTTGGGGAAGCTGTTGTGGTCTGCAGTATAGGAAGGAAAGAATCATTTCATTGTTCTCCCTCCTGTTTTTGCTCTGTCCTGATTTCTGCTCTGAGTTCATTCAGTGTAAGTCTGTGTGCGTCCCTGAGTTTAGGAAGCATGTCTTCTCTGTTTCCTGAGAGCCCACGTGTGTGTGCATGCATGCGTGCGTGTGTGTGTGTCTTTATATATTCAATTATGGGGTGTTTTTTCTCCTCAGTGTTGGTTATAGCTGTGAAAGAGACAGTTGCTGCACAGTTAATCCTAAGTCTGTGCCCACGTAGTGTAGGTGAAGTCTTTTTTTACCCTCTCCTTCAACTAATTATATGCCTTGCCTATGCAACTGTAATTATTTCACCAGCATCTGTGAAACCTATGTCATTTCTCTTTTAAAATACAGTCAAAAATAGGGGAAATAAGCCTATTTTGAGAGCTTAGGTGGCGAAGAGATGTTTTGGGCTGGAGCATTAACTGTAGATTTCATCATCTGCAACTTCCATGAGATGGTGAAATATTGGCATGTGCACTTAGTTCTCAATTGGAACTTAAACGTAGATGTGGTAAATTTGTTTTTGTAAGAATTAAGTATACTGACAGTCTTGACCTGGTCAGATGGAGACATTTTAAAAGAACTTTACATACAATGGGGTTTTATATGATGCTTTTTCAATCTTGTATTTAAGGACTGCTTGAAACAAAAATTTTAGATGTCTTTCATCCATGTGTTAGATCAATCTTTTAAGCTCAATTGATTTTAAAACAACTTATAAATAAAGCATCAAAATCAAAGTTTTATGATGTAAAGTCCAGCTTTGCTAAAAGCACATGACTGGATTTAATGCCCTCATATTTGATGTGGTTTGGATGTGGTGTTTCTGCATGGGTTCGTGTATTGGAGCTGTGTCTCCTGTGTGGCAGTGTTAACACGTGGCAGGAGGTCTTGGTGGAAACACTGCCCTTGGAAAAGATTAAGGTTGTTCTCATGGGACCCTGGTTTTCTTTGTGGGGGTGATTTGTTATAAACTAGCAGGACTGGCTCCTCCGCTCCCTGACTTCCTGTCTTGCCGTGGGACCGCCCTGTCCATTGTGTTGCTATCCATGGTGATATGATGCAGTCAGGGGCCCTCCCCACAGCTGGGTCATGCTGCTTGAAATTTTCGTCTCTAGAATTGTGAACTAAATAAGCCTGTTTCTTTATAAATTATATAGACTTGGGTATTTCATTATAGTAACAGAAAACCATATATAAAAGTGCATATGTCTAAATTGTACAGCTAGCTGATTGTGTCCTGTTCATGCTATCTTTTCTTTATGTATTGTTAACAAATTCTCTTGTCCATTTATGATTCTCTCCTCTGTGATATTCTCTTATTAGAGATGATTCTTTTTTGGAAACTTGGACTTTGCTTATGATATTTTTCTCTTTTCTTTTGGAATGTTGTTTTCATCCTTAAAACTGCGTTCAGCTATTATCAGCAAAAGTGATTTGTGAAATTGAGGAGATTTGTGAACATACTTTGCATAGAGTGCTTTTTGTCTCTCCCCTCATCCTCATACCTTTAATCACTTCATGGCCAAATCTTGAGTGCACTAAGTTGGTCCATTCATGCATCAGGAAGCATCTTTTATGTTTCTGGTATGGGTGTGATGGGACTGGCTGGCTGTTCCCAAAAACTGGGTCCTATCTTTGTTGACCCAACAGGCTCTCGCACAGTTAGGTGGGCCATGTGGCTGGGTTCTAGTGACTAGAATGTGGATTGAAGTCCTGTGTGCAGCCTCATTGCCCAACTCCTCAAAACTGCCTCCCTGGGTGACCCTCCTTCAGTACCCCTTCTGCTAGCCTGAAACAGATAATCATGGTGGTGTTGGAGTCTCCTACAAATGGCGCAGCTGTAAGTGTGAAGGAGCGTGCGTTTGTTTACAACCCCAGACTGGTGCCAGTCATCTATCAGGATACACTTTTTTTAAAACAGATTTATTTATTTATTTGAAAGGCAGAGTTACAGGGGTGGGATGGAGTGAGACAGAGAGGGAGATCTTTCATCTGCTGGTTCACTGCCCAAATGGCTGCAATGGCTAGAGCTGGGCTCATCCTAAGCCAGGAGCCAGGAGCTTCTTCCAGGTCTCCCATATGGGTGTGGGGGCTCAAGTGCTTGAGCCGTCTACTACTACTTCCCCAGGCACATTAGCAGGGAGCTGGATCAGAAGTGGAGCAGCTGGAACTGGAATTGGTGCCTGTGTAGGATGCTGGTGCTGCAGATGGCAACTTTGCCTGCTATGCCACGGTGCCTGCCCCCAAGACACACTTTTTTTTTTTTTTTTGACAGGCAGAGTGGACAGTGAGAGAGAGAGACAGAGAGAAAGGTCTTCCTTTGCCATTGGTTCACCCTCCAATGGCCGCCGGGGCTGGTGCACTGCAGCCGGCGCACTGCGCTGATCCGAAGGCAGGAGCCGGGTGCTTCTCCTGGTCTCCCATGGGGTGCAGGGCCCAAGGACTTGGGCCATCCTCCACTGCACTCCCGGGCCACAGCAGAGAGCTGGCCTGGAAGAGGGGCAACTGGGACAGAATCCGGCGCCCCGACTGGGACTAGAACCCGGTGTGCCAGCGCCACAAGGTGGAGGATTAGCCTATTGAGCCACTGCGCCGGCTTAGACACACTTTTGAGACTGCTATTGTGAAGGAGTTTCAAATTTTGTTTCTTGCAACAGATACTAGTGCATTAACAAATACAGACTTCCTGACACCAAGGGTCACTCTCTGTAGTCTGGGAGATGGCACTTGGCACATATCTCTGTGTCTGTCCCATGGAGCCATGGGAGAGGACTTGTTCACAGCTTCAGAGAAGGAGATACACTTAGTCTTTGAGATGAGCAGTTGAAACTTCAGTGATGACATAGAAGGTCTGTGACAGGACATGTATAAATGTGACCAAGAAGGACCTTGGATTTAATGATCATTACTTAGAATGATCTACTGATTTTCATTCTAATTTTTTTTTTCATATTTAGTTATTTGTCACTTGATGGCATGGTTGCATTCTGAGAAATGCATCATTGGATGTTTTCATTTTGTGTAAGCATCTTAGAGTATCCAAACTAAGATGGCTCTGACATCATGAGATAATGTAATCTTATGGGGCCACTATTGAGCATTCTGTCATGGATAGAAATGTCAGAATGTGGCTCCGGCTGCATATAGGTTTTTTAGTTCTCCCAATAAACCAGGAAAGTAGCAGGGAAGTAATTATTGGGTACAATTTATAGGGGTAGGGACCAAGGCCCACTAAGTTTAAGCGAATTATGCAAGCATATGTAATCAGAGGAGCCATATTAGCATGCTGCTTGAGGGGTGCCATGGATCAGTGGAAATAGGGGTTTGAGAGCAAACGAGAATTAGCTCAGAATCCTTTCTCTGGCTTTCACCATCTCTGTGACCTTTGTCCTTATCTAACCTCTTCCAGTGAGAATTCAGTGAAATAAAATGTGCTGAGCCTGTTGTAATCTGGGCTTCTTTCATTCCATCACAGCACCTCTAACCCACAGTGCTACTACCCTTGTGGGTTCCCTTGTTACCACCTGTTGATTGCACAGGCCACTACTTGACCTCATGCCTGGTGAGGCCCCAGGGAAGATCCTCTCCCTCCCCATCTGCAGGACAGAGCTGCAGGATGGGCTCTCCTGGTGTCTTGCCCCCAGGTGAACTCTCAGTGCACAGACCTCCCCTGTGATACAGGGAGGCAACTCCTGTGATTCCTTGTGTTCAGAATGTAGCGTTTCTTTGTGATATCATTATGTAACTAATCTTTTTCAAGCAATGCCATTATTTACCCAATAGCATCAAGAAGCAACAGAAGATGAAAGGATAATGCATCTCAAGTTATTGTCTAGCATATAACAGAGTTCCCTGAGCCACGTGGAGTAGCCCAGGCAGAAGCACTCAATCCAAAAGCAGAAATGCTGCTTTCCAGTTTTAGAAAGTAGAACCAGTTCCTGGCATTGTTTCCATGGGCTTACCTCCCTGCTGAGGGGTTCTTCCTCCTGAGTCTCCCAAGTTTTCCTTTCTGCTTTGCTTTCTATCCCTCACAGAGTTACAAAGGAGGCCATTGCTTAGACATCATCTCTTGATTTTAAATTTAATCTCTTGACAAATTTGAATCTTTCTCACCAAATAGGTACTTATGCTTCTAAGTAGAATAGGAGTTAGTTTATAAATTGTCATGTATAAATTTACCCATTGTGACCAGTTGCACATCTTTTATTTCTGAGCATCTTGGGCATCTATAAAAATGAAAGCTAATTACTTTGAAACCTGGGGTGCTTAGCTTGGAAAGGAGTCAGATGTTTCCTAGAGAAGCATAAATCAAGTGAAGATGCTACCTGACAGCTGGCGTCCCACCTTATTAAACTTGAATCCTACCCTCTCATAGTAGAGACAGGGGTGCTTAATAAGTGTTAATAATGACTAATATCACATCACAGATGTTAATTGAATGTTGATAAGTATCTAAAAATTGCAGTACTAGAGATGCACTTCAGCAGCAAAGGTGGTGATGCGCTCTTCCTAGGCTTAATTCCTCAGAAATTTGTGAGTGATTAAGACAGTCTTTTCACACTCATCAGATGCAGACATTTTCTGTGCCCCCCCTTTTTTTCTGCCTCTCAGCTGTGCCACAACCTAGATACTAACTCTGAAGTAAATGGAAAAATACTTGCTATTTAATCTAATTTCTGGGAATGTCCTTGAGCGAAAATAAGTTTTCAATATCCTGGGGGAAAACAGCCTTTAACAGTTTGACCTGGAGTTGAGGATAGCCTGTAGTTCATTGGCATTGAAGGAAATATGGATTTTCATGCACTACCGAGCAAGGTAATATTCAGAACCAATGACACTGCTGGGTTTCTGTACCAGCCCTGGTGTTGTTGTAGGTCCCTTACAGACATGAACAGGGGCTCTTTCGCTGACTGGCTGGATCTTGGCCCAGAAGTTTGCCTGCTCTCTGATGTCACCAGCTTTCTAATCTACCACCTTGCACTTTAATTACAGTTTTGGGTTCCATTGTAGGAGATAGTTGGCAGCACTTCGATATTTGGAACTTCCGTCATGTTTTGGGGGGGAATTTGGTTTTAACAAATTAATGTTTCAACTAATTGTTGATTTTTGAAGCTGGCCTGAAATTCACCAGTTTTTGTCACTTGTCTATGAGATTGGAGGAGATGATGAATATAGCAGTATGAATATTTAGTTCTTCCGTGAAAAGATAGTGCCTGGTGCTGTCTCCCTTTTGCACAGAGTTTTAGTCCCTTACAGAAGAGTGGCTCTTCTTGAAACAAAAAGTCTATCAGGAAGGCCTGGGTGATTCGACACTACTGTGCTTTTCCTTGGCTACATCTAGGATAGACTGATGCTTTCCTGGTGACAAGCCAAGGAGTAAGCTATATTTTATGGAAGTCATTCTATCATCAAACAAAAAAAAAATTCAGGAAATTCTATATTAGTCTCCAGTAATTTTTACTTCATGAAACAAAATAATTTATTTTTATACTTTAAGTTATACCTGCATGAGACAAAATCTACATATATAAACACATTCCATATGTGGCTGCATACATGCAAAATCAAATAACCATTTTCAGTTCATTTGATTACTTGTTATTCTTAGAGTGCAAATAATAAGTCAAGTACCTATTTTCATAAATATCATGTTTGCCTATAGCTAGCTAGTGAAAATTGAACACTGTATATAAATAGCAATGTCAATACTCGAATTTCATTTTATAAGTGCCAGATATTGTCCTAAATGATTTACATGTGGCATCTCATTTCCTAAAACAACTGTCTTCTGACATAAGAATCATCATCATTCCTATTTTATGATGAGAAAACGAGCAGTAGGAGAAATAGTAGTTAAAACAAGATCTCATTGCTGGGGAATGGTATGTTAGAATTGAGATTCAGTTGTGTTTTAGCTTCGGAGTCCACATATTGCATCCCCCTGACACTGTCTTCTTGGGTTAACTTTGACCCTGAACAGTCAGAGCAGAATTGCTTATATTTTGAGAGGATGATTTAGACAGAAAATTGCAGCCCTGGTGAAAAACTCTATGACTTTGCTTTTCCTTGGCCATGTGCCACGTTCATGGCACGCATGTAGATGTAGGCAGTGAGAACACAATCTTAATCTTTTTAAAAATTATTTACTGGTTTGCTTGAGAAGGAGAGAGAATTCCCATCTGCTGGTTCAGTCCCCAGATGTATGCAACAGGACTGGACCAGGGCAAACCAAGAGCTACAAACTCAATCCAGGTTTCCCACATGGGTGGTAGGGATTACTTGAGCTATCATGGCTGGCTCCCAGGAACTACATTAGCAAGAAGCTGGAATCATGAACGGGAACTGGGAATCAAACCCAGGTACTCTGTTGTGGGGTAGGGTACCTTTTTTTTTTTTTTAAAGATTTATTTATTTGAGAAGCAGAGGCAGAGAGAGAGAGGAAGAGAGAGAGTTTTCCATCCGCTGGTTCACTCCTCAGTTGGTTGGAGCTGCACCGATCCGAAGCCAGGAGCCAGGAACTTCTTCCGGGGCTCCCATGTGTGTGGCAGAGGCCCAAGCACTTGGGCCATCCTCCACTGCTTTCCCAGGCCATAGCAGAGAGCTGGATTGGAAGTGGAACAGCCAGGACTCAAACTGGCTCCCTTATGGGATGCTGGCACTGCAGGCAGTGGCTTTACCTGCTGTGCCACAGTGCCGGCCCCATGATTTCTGTGTTGATAAAACTTACTCAGATCCCTCTTTGAAGCCGGAAGTGTTGTTTAGGACTTAAGCCTTGTGATTTCTTCTGTTTTATTTTCTTTTATTTTTTAGAAGGTTTTTATTTAATGAATACAACTTTCATATGTACAGCTTTTAGGAATATAGTGGTTCTTCCTCCCATTCCCACTATCCCACCCCTACTCCCATCCCACCTCCCACTCCCTCTCCCATTCTATTCTTCATTAAGATTCATTTTTAATCAACTTTATATACAGAACACCAAATATATTTTAAGTAGAGATTTTAACAGTTTACACCCACACAGACACACAAAGTATAAAGTACAGTTTGAAGACAAGTTTTACCATTAATTCTCATAGTACACCTCATTAAGGACAGAGGTCCAACATGGGGAGTAAGCACACAGTGATTCCTGTTGTTGATTTAACAATTAACATGCTTATTTTTGATGTCAGTGACCACCTGAGGCTCTTGTCATGAGCTGCTAAGGCTATGGAAGCCTTTTGAGTCCTCAAACTCCATCAGTATTTAGATAGGGCCATATGCAAATGAAAGTTCTCTCCTTCCTTCAGAGAAAAGTATATCCTTCTTTGATGGCCCCTTCTTTCCACTGGGGTCTCACTCACAGAGATCCTTTATGCAGAACAGTTTTGCCACTATGTCTTCACTTTCCATGCCTGAAATATTCTCATGGGATTTTCACCAGATCTGAATGGCTTAGGGGCTGATTGTGAGGTCAGAGTGCTGTTTAAGGCATTTGTCATTCTATGAGTCTGCTGTGTGGACTGCTTCCCATGTTGGAGCTTTCTCTCCTTTTTAATTCTATCTATTGTTATTACCAGACACTTGGGCTTATTTACATGATCCCTTTGACATTTTATCCTATCTATATAATCAATTCCACATTTAATATGATCAGTTTATCACGTAAGATGGGATTAGATAGTGACAAAACTGCTTCCAATGACAATGGCATTATCTACTCAGGCAACTTTAATGGACAGTCCATATTTATGTCTCCTCAACTGTGGCTCACCAACACCTTTAATAGTTCCATTTTACAGATTAGGAAACTTAAGCTCCTGGAACATAAGGAGTTCACAGAAGGTTATTCCATAGCAGAGAGGACCTTAAAACTCATGCTCATGTGTGGTCCATGAAATTACCTTGCCCTGGGAAGCACGAGGCTAAGAGGATGCCCTTGTGTGATCTTTTGAGAAATGGCCTTGACAATGGCTTAATGTGCTGAGCCTTGGTTTCCCCCTGCTCTTATTATATTAGATATTATGAGGCTGAAATGATAAACTTAGAAAAATGAAATATATATACAAGCATTGCTATAACAGCTTTTCTCTAAATTTTATTTGCTAATTATCTAATGAAAGAAATACAATCTACTTTTTCAAATAATTTACACCCATGTTAAATCAGAGAGCAGATGCTGCAGTAGAGTTAGTGTTGACACCTTGTCTAAATCTCTCAATGAAACCAGAACAAAACTGATCAAAATTAGACAATATGATTGAATACTTAATTTAGTAATCTTCTATGTGTTTTATTTGCTTATCTGTTTTTGCTTATTTTTTTTTCTGCTATTGTTTGGAGGAGAATCTGTGCTAAAGAAGAATTCTTAGTAGAATTTATTCAAGCAAGTTCTCTTCCCTTCAATGATGTAAGAGAAAGAAACAAAGTGAGATTCCAAATAGCACTAGTTAACATGGAGTCACTCAATGTTGTGTGAACTGAGACCATTTGTGGGCCTGTGGATTTTGGCAAACTGCTTTCAAAGCTGAAACAAATGCACTAAATTTTTTTATTTTTTTTTCAGGATGAAAAATTTCTGATTGCATTGTTTAAATTTTGCTCTTCAATTTATTTATATAGGTGTAAAGAATGTAGAAATTAAGCCAGTATGCCCATACTGGATTTTGGTTAATGTTGACTAAAATTCAAATTATGAATTCCAGACACACATTCTCTAGTTTTGGATTTATTTGAAAAGAAAGATCAGATTAAATCACATATAACTGGTTAACCAAAATGATGCTGAAAATCATTTTCAGGCTCTTAAATTCACTGCTTAAAATTTTAGTGGCACCACAGTACTTTGATGCAGATACCTTCAAAACAGAAGTTGATTTGAGTATTCAAACGCTTTCTGATCAAAAGTACATTTCTAAATCTTATTTAATGACCCATGAGTGTTCAACAAATGCAAAACCTTCATCCATCCCCTTCCTTGGGTACACTGCACAGGATTTGTGTGTGGGATCTGCCAGTGTAAGTTGTCTGCATCCAAGAATATGTCAGATGCATTTACCATGTCTGCTGCTGAGCTTTGACAGCAGCTGGAAATTTGACCATGTCTCAAAGATAATACAATTTGATCATATTATTTCCATATTATTCATATTCAGTTTCTTAGAGAAGGAAAATAATTAGTGTTTCTGCTGAGTTGCATTACGTGTACCTTTTCTGTTGTATTTGCAAAGTTTTTCTTTTCTTGGAATCAACACAGTTGAAGGCTGAAGGAAAAGACATATTTAGAGAGTTTCCATTACTTTTTATGTACCTGGAACCAATTAGTTTTCAGTTGTACTGCCCAAATACTATTGAAATTACAAATAGATTCAATTTTGGAAACAGTTCCTGACTACATTTATAATATGTTTTGTAATTGTCCCCAGTATTAAGATGTGTGTGTGTGTGTGTGTGTGTGCTCTTTAGTGTGATTAGGAGACAATGGAAAATGAAGGTAGAAATAATACTAGAAGCTAGAAATGATGTTAGTGATCAGTGTGCATTCCTAAAAAGTCTAGATGCTTCCTAGAAGAATACCACAAGTCTAGATGTTAGCTCTCTAGCAGTCAATCTAAAGAGAGACACTAAAGAGACTTAAAGTCCAGAAAATTAGTTTTGCATAAAAATAAAATTCTTCCTGAGATGGAGACTACATAAATTCTCCCATGTACCTTCACTTTAAATAAACAATTAGAAATTGTGAATGACACAACTTGATTTTAATTGATAAATAAACTAGAATAGACACCTTCCCTTGCTCCTAGTTGCAAGTAGTAAATATTTTGGTACTCACTGAGTTGGGGAAGGGCACTTTGGCATAAGAATCATATCATCAGTTTCCTTTGATAAATTACTGATTACAACACAGCAAAGGAGGTTGACACTTGGCTCAGCAGTGAAAATGGCATTTGGAACACCCATATCACATACATCTAGGTTGGAGTCCTGGCTCCACTCTCTAGTCCAGCTCTCTGCTAATATGCACCCTGAAGAGCAGCAGATGATAGCTCAAGTGACTGGGTCCTTGCCACCGACATGGAAGACCTGAAAGACCTGAACTGAGTTCCAGGTTCCATGCTTCAGCGTGGCCCAGGCTTAGCTACTGTAGGCATCTGGGGAGTGAATCAGTGCATGGCTGATCTCTCTCTCTGTCTCTCTGCCTTTTAATTAATTAAAATACTTTAAAAAGATAAAAAGTACTGAAAAAAATCACCTCAGCTACTCAGGATACAATAAAAAGTGAACATTCAGGCACTTTAAATATTTCCTAAGTGCCTGTAGAAATGAGCAGAACCAAGACTGTTGCAATGTTGTTTTAGGTAGTTACATGAAACTGTGAGACACAAAATCTTTAATTCTTGCATTATTTTTCTCATAAGATCTCCCCCCGATACAATTACATTTTAAAATTCACTATCTTGAAAACCTACTGTGTCACACATCCTGGTTATACCATGATTTATCATTTCCTTGTTATGAGTGTAAAAAGTATCAGAAAGTTGAATAAATTGTCCAAGATTACACAGCAACCTTGTGTTAGAATTGGCATAAGAGTATGGATTTCCTGGCTCCAAATTTGGTACTTTTTTATTGGATTTCTCCTTCACTCCAACAATTTTGTATATTTTGGGAAAACTGCGTTGTCAATTTTGAGTAAATTCCACATTCAGGAATTCCTTCTTCATTCCTGTGCCCAGAGGTCAGGGTGAGGGGCGGGTCAGGAAAGGGGTTGCATTATGGTTTTAAACTGGACCTCAGGGCTTAGTTAGGACCAGGGTAGACTTGAGTGGGCCATCGTCATCCAATGCAGTTGCATCGCACTCTAAGTCTGAACAGAGAGAGAAAGAGTGAGCAGTCTTCCATCAGGTGGCTCACTCCTCAAATGGTTGCAGCAGCATGGGCTGGGCCAAACTGAAGCCAGGAACCAGGAACTGCATCCTGATCTCCAATGTGGCTGTCAGAGGTGCAAGCACTTGGGCTGTCATCTGCTGATTTCTCACATGCATTAGTGGGGAGCTGAATTGGAAGTGGAGCAGCCAGGACTCAAGCCAGCACTGTGTTGTGGGATGCCAGCATCACGGGCAGTGGCTTAACCTGCTGTGCTCAACACTGGTCCTCAGATTGGCATGATACTCTGGTACCATTTGGAACAGGGGTAACAAGGCCCTGACTAAATCTTTGTGGGCATTTGAAACCCATGATAACAACAACAGTATTCCTTGCACCATACACTCTGTGAAGTGCTTTGTGTTTACTGAATTCAGTGTGTCTCCTTGAATTCTCACAACCAGATGAAATGGGAAATAGTTGATAGTGTTTTTTTTCTTTTACCCTAAGATTCCCATGATCGCATAACTAGTAAGTGCTTGTTCTGTGATTTGAACCTAGGCAGTTTAGTGCCTTAAATACTACACCATTCTGTCCTTCTAGAGAGCAAGTAGATCAGTGAAATAAATATACACAGACATCTAAACGGTAGGGATGCTCCTGAGCAACCTTAAGAGATGACATTTTATTATCTCAAGGGTTAGTCATGTCTGACTTGTCATGACCATTACTTGGGGCAGAAGTTCATGTCTGTGTTGCCTCAGGGGTTTCAAGTTCTAATCCAGGAACCACCTCTCTTTTCCTCCAGTTTTCCAAGATCTTCCCAGTTACAGATTGGACGTTCAGTATGCATAGAGTCAGCATCAAGCCCCATGGTCTTTAGTAATGGAAATGAGTACTATAATCAATAAGGAAGTAGAGAGGGAAAGTAGAAAATTTGGAGAGACCAAGTTAAATTTATATTTTATTGTTTGCGTCCTAGTTAAACAGATTTATACCTCTATTACTTTTGGTCAAAGATAAATTGGTTGAATGTTTAAACTTTTTCTCCTATATAAAATGTCAATATAATTTATCTGTGTGCTATCAATATTCACAACAATTTTTTTTATATCAGGTTACCAAAAGTTCTACCACTAATCTTTTTTTGGGTTTGAGGATGCTCAACTTTCTCCAGCTCCAGTTAGGTTGATCACTGTGTCCTGCTGGGTTTCAGTTTCCTCAGCTGTTGGATGCGATGGTGGACTTGCCGTGCTCTCTTCCAGTCTCTGCATCCGAGTGTTCATGATGTGGTTTTTCACTCATTAGGCAAGAAGAACTTGAGTCCCAAACCCACTCCCATGGATCTATTCATGCTTACTACTTAGTTTATTTTTGAATTTATTTAGTCATCCATTCATTCAACTGCCATATCTATGGATTTCCTGCTCTGCCAGTCTGTCGTGTGTCCTGTGGGACATTCAAAATATTTCATTTATAGTTTATTCTTGGTTATTATTTGTTTTTTTTATTTATTGTTATATATATATATACTTGGTTATATATTATATATTATGATTATTATATTTCATACATATACCATATGTAGTTAATTTATAAGGGAAATAATTTATATTCCAGATATTAACTAATAGTATATATTTCTAAAACTCAATAACTTTTCTAAGATTACTATATATCAGTTTCAGATTTACATTATAAAAGATCTGATAAAGATATTTAAAGAAAGTCAAAAAGTGGTACATACATTTTTAAAAATACACCTTAAATCTGTTCATATACAGGGATTTATAGTTTATTATGCTCAGAGACTTATTGAAATATAGAATATAAACTTTAGGATATTTTATTAAATGATTTGGACATGTATCAACTCAGATAAACTTTGTATAGGGTACTTCAAAAATTCATGGAAAATGTAATTAAAAGGTAAGTTTATTTTGGTACGAACATTTTTGAAATGCATTCATAGTTTTTTTTTAAAGATTTTATTTATTTATTTGAGAGAGTTACAGTGAGAGGAAGAGACAGAGAGAAAAGTCTTCCTTCTGTTGGTTCACTCTCCAGATGGCTATAATGGCTGGAGCTGTGCCGATCCCAAGCCAGGAGCCAGGAGCTTCTTCTGGGTCTCCCACGCAGGTGCAGGGGGCCAAAGGACTTGGGCCATCCTCTACTGCTTTCCCAGGCCACAGAAGAGAGCTGGATTGGAAGAGGAGCAGCCAGGAGTAGAACCAGCACCCATACGGGATGCTGGCGCTGGCGCTGGTGCCGCAGGTGGACAATTAACCCACTGCACCACAGGGCCTGCCCCCATAATTTTTTCATAATATGCATATGCCAAGAACTATTTGAAGACTCCTCATATATCCTAATGCAAAATACTGTTACTAAATAGCCTAATAATATTGTTTTCCTTTAAAAATATTTATTTGTTTCTTAATTTGAAACACAGAAAGACAGAGACCTAGAAATCTTATATTACTCCCTAAATGCACACAACAGCCAGGTCTAAGCCAAGCTGAAGCCTGGAGCCAGGAACTCCATTCTAGTCTCACACTTGGGTGGCAGGATCCCAAGTATTTGAGCCATCTTCTTGCTACTTTCCCAGATGTGTTAGCAGGAAGCTGGAGAGGAAGCTGAGCATCAGGGATTCCAACCAGCATTCTCACATGGAATGCCAGCCTCACAAGCAGTACTACAACAGAAGTCCCAGAAATGTTGTTTTTAAGATTGTTAAATGCATTAATTACTAAGGAAAAATTACTCTTTAAATGAATGTATCAGGCCCCTCAACCAACTCGACCTCCTCCTTCCCATTAGATGGCCTTGCCTTTTTTTTTTTTTCAGAGAAAAAAGAACATATTAATGCTTTGCCTTAGTTTTTTCCCCTCTGTTTAAAAGGTTAAAATAAAATAAAAGAATAGAGGGACTTGAAAGAAAGGGAAATAAAAAAAATATAAATTGAAATATATATTGCAATTGAAAAGACAAAAAAGATTTTTTGAAAGATTTTATTTATTTATTACAGAAGCAGAATTACAGACAGAGAGGGAGAGGCAGAGAGAAAGGTCTTCCATCCACTAGTTCAATCCCCAGATGGCCACAGTGGCTGGAGCTGAGCCAATCCGATGCCAGGAGTCAGGAGCTTCTTCCAGATCTCCCACATGTGTAGAGGGGCCTGAGCTCTTGGGCCATTGTTCACTGCTTTCCCAGGCCTTAAGTAGAGAGCTGGATCAGAAGAGGAGCAGCCAGGACATGAACAGCTGTCCATATGGGATGCTGGCACTGCAGGTAGAGGCTTAACCTACTATGTCAAACTGCCAGCCCCCAAAAAGATTTAATTCTGCAAATCATCTGGTCGACCTTGTTCTTTTGCAAAAACGGTGCTGTTGAATGCCCCATTCTTCAGAAGATTTATGTATGAAGTCATATATCTTACCAATTAGTTTTAGAAGCAAATGGATAACTATAAACTTCTGTCACCTTTTAATTTTTGAGCTTACTCTAAATCATGAAGAATTTAGCACTGTAAAAGGATTTAGAAATCCCTGAATCCATCAGCCAACCAATAGGCAAAAAAGGTGATGTGTATATGGGATTGCCATGTCTCCAAAGGCTTTCTCTATGAAATTTAGTGTTGTGAACCAAGGACCTTACCTCTAGTAATGGTCAGTGAAAGAACTAACTGATTTGGGGAAGATAATTTCATGGCTCTATTTAAAATGTTGATTTTATAAAGTTTCATTTGAGTGAACTTAAGAACAGAAAATCAGTTATGCTGAAAATTAGATATAAATTAGTTATTTTTGTTTTGGCTATGAAGTAATGTAATACTTGTAGAAATTATTCTGACTCCTGATTTTACTACCATTTGTTCATTTGGTAAACATTAAAATTTTCATTGAATTTGTTGTTTTCTTTTAAAAGTCAGCAAACAATTCAACAGAGTATTGTTTTATAGCCATTGTTATTTTCTGTTTGGCTGATTAATATAAAGTGTGGTTTATAAACATCTTTGCTTATTTGAAGTTCAAGATCATTTATTCTTAATTTTTCATTCCTTTACCCATTGTCTTTGTTTATTCAGTAGGGCCAAAATTAATAAACTCAATAAAAAGAAGTAGTATGGATGGTAGAAAATAGCTGGCTGGAAAGTTTGGAAATGCCCTGGTGTAGACCAGAACTGTCCCAGTGTGCTGCAGGCCCCTGAGCCATTCGTTTGACTTCTCTGTTCTCACCTTTTTCGCCTAGTGGTTGGCTGATGGATTCAATGATTTCTAAATCCTTTTACAGTGCTAAATTCTTCATGATTTAGAGTAAGCTCAAATATTAAAAGGTGACAGAAGTTTATAGTTATCCATTTGCTTCTAAAACTTATTAGTAAGATATATGACTTCCTTGATGTCAAATATTTGTTCAGGAAACCAAACTTCAGTGACAACTCCAGTCTTGGAAACTGTGACATGTGTTGAAGGACACATGAAGGGAGAAGCTGGCATTGCTAAGGCCAAGATGCAGAGCGATGAGGGTACTATACCATTCTAAATCATCAAAGAAAGGTTAAATTGTGTTCAGTAGACTGTAACTGACTCAAGTAGAAGGCCAGAGGACTTTTGAAAATACAATCACTAGCAAATGTTGAAATAAAAAAAATTTTCTCTGTGGTCTTTACCTGAACATAAGGTTGTTTTAACTACAACACCATATACCCTAAATATCCCCAAGAACCAACATTCCACCACACACACACATATATACAAGTATATACAATTATAAGGAATTATATGGAGACTGGAACGATAAGGTCTTGAATTTTTATTTCTTTTTTTTTTTTTTTTTTTTTTTTTGACTGGCAGAGTTAGACAGTGAGAGAGACAGAGATAAATGTCTTCCTTTTTCCGTTGGTTCACCCCTCAGGTGGCCGCTACAGCCAGCTTGTTGCGGCTGGCGCGCTGCGCTGATCCGAAGCCAGGAGCCAGGTGCTTCCTCCTGGTCTCCCATGCGGTTGCAGGGCCCAAGGACCTGGGCCATCCTCCACTATACTCCTGGGCCACAGCAGAGAGCTGGACTGGAAGAGGAGCAACCAAGACAGAATCCAGCACCCCGACCGGGACTAGAACCCGGGGTGCCGGCACTGCAGGTGTAGGATTAGCCTAGTGAGCCGTGGTGCCCGCCCGAATTTTTATTTCAATTAACAAATGTATTCATCTCCAAGTCTAACATTGAGAACTCTGTACTATCTTATGTTAGTGTTCATAGTTTTCATTAAAAACTTAGCTCATTGCCTTTGCCTCTATAAAGTCTTTCTTTTCTTCTAAGTAGGATTGACTTCTTCCTTTTTTGTGGGCTCCCTTGTACTCTGTATTTATGTGAAGACACCTTTAATACTTCACTGAACTTACTTATTTACAAATGTCTCCCTCAGAAAGCTCTGAGCTCTTAAATGTTGTGCTTGTCTTTTCCATATATACATACATTATAAATTTAGCCCATTTTCTGGCATATAGTAGGTATTCTATAAATATCTAAACTTTCATGAAATAGTCAGAAACCCTAGTTAAGAAGGCTTGGGGCTGGCGCTGTGTGGCACAGTGGGTAAAGTTGCCACCTGCACTGCCGGCATTCCATGTGGGTGCTGGTTTGAGTCCCAGCTGCTCTACTTCCGATCCAGCTCTCTGCAATGGCCTGGGAAAGCAGTAGAAGATGGCCCAAGTCCTTGAGCCACTGCACCCGTGTATGAGACCCAGAGGGGCTCCTAGCTCCTGCCTTCGGATCAGCGCAGCTCCCGCTGTTGCGGCCAATTGGGGAATGAACTGCTGGATGGAAGACCTCTCTCTCTCTCTCTGCCTCTCCTTCTCTGTCTGTGTAACTCTGACTTTCAAATAAATAAATAAATAAATCTTTAAAACATTTTTTAAAAAAGAAGGTTTACATGACAATTGCTAATACACATGTGCCTGCCCTTGTGGCTGGCTTTTTTTGTTTGCTATTTTTAATTTACCCCGTGCTTGTTTCCTGCCTGTTCTGTGTTCCAGCACTACCTGCCTCCTGAGAGGCAGCCAATAGACCAAAGGTAGCTGTGGGATCTTTCTTCTGTTAATTGCCACCAAAATTGTTTGTATTTAAAGGGGATGCGATGGGATATTTCTATATGTGTATATGTTACAGTTTCTAGAGCCAGAATCCTAAGCAAAATGGCAAAATAAACTCATTGAGACTCTGTTTGCCTTGTCCTCCTCTTGTGCAAATTGTATGGGAGTCCCTCTCTCCATACATCTTGACTTTTCAAAGCCTTCTCCTTGTCTCATTTATAAATTGGCCCGTATTCCAAAATGACCATTTCCCCTTTCCTATTCATATCTTGTGTTTTTCCTTCAAACACCAACCTGTGTCTTCATATCAAATCCATTTCTTTTTTTAAAGATTTATTTTATTTATTTGATAGTTACAGAGAGGTAATGAGAGAGAGAGAGAGAGAGAGAGAGAGAGAGAGAGAGAGAGGCAGAGAGCCATTTCACTCCCGAAATGGCTGCAATGGCTGGAGCTGCACTGATCCAAAGCCAGGAGCCAGGAGCTTCTTCTGGGTCTCCCACACGGGTGCAGGAGCCCAAAGACTTGGGCCATCCTCTATTGCTTTCTCAGGTACATTATCAGGGAGCCAGATTGGAAGTGGAACAGCCAAGACTGGAACTGGTGCCCACATGGGGTGCCAGTGCTGCAAGCACTGGCTCCATCAAATCCATTTCTAGAGAGGTAAGCTTATATCTTACAGTCACCAAATTGATTGAAGTGGCAGAGATTGGAGGTTTCCAGCCTGTGCCTGCCTTCACCTGCCTCTCACTACTCTTGCCCTGGGCCACTCTTGGCGCTCCAAAGTGGCACAGTGAGCTATCGAAGCTCCTCCTTTTGTGTGCTTGTTGGGGGTGAAAGAAGGGAAGATAGCTATCTACAAAATCTTGTGAAATTCATGGAGTGCATCTTGAACCCTGCTTTCTCTTTCGTGCCCTTCTCCCTCTTTTAGCCACTACTTTTGAATCTTTTCTACTCCCTACTGAAAAATTAAAATACTGTGTCTTTTCTCTAGTGAATGAATAGTATTATTCATTCTTTTAAGCATATCATGCTTAAACATTGCTTTTAACTGAGAAATGATGATGTCATGTCTTGTTTCTAGATCCTTTTGGCCATTTTTTCATAGAATGTGTGCAGTCTTTTTTCCTTGTGACAGCTTCCATCCAAAGTGTGACTGGTTCATCTTATCATCTGTTCCTCTTAAGCTGTGGTGCTGCAGGTTATGCCACAACCTGCAGTGCTTGGCGTCACATATGAGCACCAGTTCATGTCCCATCTGTTCCACTTCTGATACAGCTCCCTGCTAATATGCTCGCAGAAGATGGCCTAAATGCTTGGGCCCCTGTTCCCATATGGGAGACCCATATGAGGTTCCTGGCTCCTGGCTTCTGCCTGACCAAGCCCTGGCTGTTATGGCCATTTGGAGAGTGAACAAGCTGATGGAAGATTTCTCTCTTTGCCTCTGCCTCTCTCTTTCTGTAACCATGCCTTTCAAATAAATAAATATGTCTTCTAAAAAAATAAATAAAATTATAATCTAGTACATGTTTAACCTCAGCTAAAACAAGAATGATAGGAAGGTATTTATAGTTGCCTTAGAGGTTTGCCAGTGAAACCTAAACCTCTTTCAAAATTCATTCAAGAGTTATATTAAACCATTAAGCCATCACTACTTTAAAATAATTTGGAAGAGTAGAGGATAGAAGTAAACAATCCTAACAATGGATATTTTAACAATATTTGTTTATCTTTCCATCTTCAAATCGTTAGCCCTACCTGACCCTTGTTTAGGTTAGTGATAATAATCTGTAAACATCCAAAAATAAATATCTAATTCCAAAGATTTTTCTTCCCTACAGAGAGTAGAAAGACAAAGAACTCACCAGAACAGAAACAAGAATACTCAAGCTTTCCAAGTATTTGTTACCCATAGGAGATGAAGGATTGGACAATATTTTTAAAGATCTCTCCCATAAACGTGCAGGCTGATGGAAAAATCACCCTACATTTAGTAATGTGAAGGTTAATTTTCACTTCATATTTTGGAGTGAATTTTGAATAACTTGAGAATATCTAGCAAGATTTGTTAGCACTTTCTGAAAATGTGTTAATTTTATTAAATAGTAAGTTTTTTTCTTTACCTATTAATTTCCTATGAATCCAATAATCCCAAAGCAAAGAAATGACAGTCTCTCCTTATTTAAAAAAAAAATGTTTCCTTAAAAAAATTTGAATGAGAAATAGACCAACACACACACACACACACACAGCATAGAGTGTGCTTTTACTTGCTGGTTCACTTCCCAAATGCCTGTAACAGCTGAGGTTGCCTGATGGAAACAAGGAGCCAAAAATTTATTCTAAGTGTCTCATATGGATGGTGGGAGCCCAAGAACTGAGCCGTTACCACTGACTTCTGGGGTAGCATTAGCAGGAAGCTGGAGCTGGGACTCAGTCGCATGCACTCTGATTTGAGACATGGCTGTCCTGACTGAAGTCTTAACTGCTAGACCAAATGTCTACTTCTCTCTCTTCCTTTATTCCATGTTTAAACTTTATACTGTGTAAACTGTGGATGTCTAGAGAACATAAGTTTGCACTCTCAATACCATTTGAGGAAAGAGGCAGAAACTGACCCCAAAGATTCTCTTAAAATTAATGCTGTGATGGTTTCTCTGTGTCTTCATTGCAATAATACTACTACTTCTCCATGATGATGTCTGTGTGTTTCATTTTAGCAACAACAATAATTACTTTCTCATAGGTGCCATTATTACTTCCAATTTGCAACTATGATTTGTGCAGGATTGCTTAAATCCATGTTGTATCTTTCATGTTAATACTGTTGGAATCTTTGCTTTAAAATCATATTATCTTGAAGTTCCTGTAACATAATACATAAATATGATGCTATTACCATTGCATTTTGTTTGTTTTTCAAGGAAAACAAAAATATTAAAAGAGGTCATGAGCTGCAAGTCATGTGATAGAACCAAATTTTGAATGCTCTCACTGAGTGGGAAGGGGGATATAACCTTTTATAACCTGGAATGTCACATATAGATGTGAAAGGGTTGTTTCCCACTCCCTGTGACCATTGTCTTGAAAGCAAGACTGGAGAAGCAGAATCAAAATAGAGAATGTGTCCTGCCACAGCTTCTCTGGGGCGCTCCTGTGCTCTGTTTTGTCTGTGGAGGAGGCTGGCAGGAACGATGATTTCCACAGGGTATGGGCTTGAGTACTGATCTCCTGAGAATTAAGCTCTCCTTTTCCCTTCTTGTCTGTGAGTTCAATGACTAGGGGTTGACCAGTCATGGGCAGTCAGTAAATCCTACAATGTACTGCTTCCTGTGAAAAGCTCTATCTATAGAATGTCAGCCCATTTAGGTTGTAGGCCAGTTTTCCGAAGACATCAGTGATTTCTTTTATGTATTTATTTATATATTTTTTTTCTGAGAGATCCTTACTTTACACTAGCTGTGATCATATTATCAAGGTACACTTTTTGGGTTTTTTGGAAGTACTTTAAAAAAAAGTGATATTTGATATTTGGTGTGTTAAAAAGAGCTAGTTAATTATCTTATAGACCATGTATTTTAATGATGTCACTGCCATCCCTTTAATATTAATCAATCATGGTTTTTGACATTGATGAAACTCTCAATTTTAATAACAGTAGAGCTTGACAGGTGTCATTTTGAGTGCCAGCAAATGGTTGATTTGAGGCAAGAAGAACAAAGTTTAAAAAGGAAAATAATTCTAGCATTTGCTTAATAAATTGCCCTTTGCAGCAACAGAATCTTATCTGACCACCCACATTCATCTGGTCTCTGACGTGGTTCTTGCTTCAATTACAGAAGCTATTTTTTGCTCCTTTTTTGTCTTTTGAGGAACCGAGTGGGCCTACTTGCTTGTAATGATTCATGTCTCAAAGTGCACAGGGTGTCCCGAAGTCCTACTGCAGTGATGTGCACAAAAGAGGTGGGGTGGAATTAAAGCCAAGGACTGCCTTGAAGTACTTCGAGTGCACATATGGACTGGCATTGAGGGAAGGCATATTTTAATTCTTGTGTCTTAAAGCTTTAGTCCTTGCTGTGAGGATTTTGGTGTAATAATGTCAGGAAAAAAAGCAATACTTTTTTTTAAGATTTATTTATTTATTTGAAAGTCAGAGTTACACAGAGAAAGAAGGAGAGGCAGAGAGAGAAGTCTTCCATCCACTGGTTCACTCTCCAGTTGGCCACATGGCCAGAGCTGTACCAATCTGAAGCCAGGAGCAGGAGCTTCTTCCAGGTCTTCCACATGGGTGCAGGGGCCCAAGGACTTGGGCCATCTTCTACTGCTTTCCCAGGCCATAGCTGAGAGCTGGTTTGGAGGTGGAGCAGTCGGGATACCAACCAGTGTCCATATGGGATGCCAGCACTGCAGGGGGTGACTTTACCTGCTATGCCACAGTGCCAGCCCCAAAAGCAATACTTTTCTAAAAATAACGGATACATAGTAACCATCTATGAGTAGTCTACTAATATTTTTAATGAACTTTTATACTGGAAAATAAACCTTCTGGAGATGGTTGATGATTAATCAATTTGAATTAAATGGTTTAGTCTCTTGTGTTTCTTTGGATCAGACTTGGATAAACATTCATTCTAAATATGAGAAAGTCCCTTCCTTCAGTACTTAGTAGAGTATGCGAAATCTCAGAGTTGTACTTGCTTTGTTTGGATTCCACTTTCAGAAAATAATTTTAGCCCAGAACATAACATTGCTGGAATAAACTATACAGAAGAATTTGTGGCAGCCTCTTTCTGTGTAGTTGAGTTGCTGATGCACCAAAAGAAGTTTTGTAGAAATCTTAGCTGTAAGCAGAATGTAGCATGGATGCAGTGACAAAATTTCTAGTTCCAACACATCAAGTTTTAGCTCTAGATTTATTTTTGAAATTGCCTCTGCTTTCATGATTATACGCAGTTCCCTTTTAATACAAGTATTTATCTAAAAAGATCTAAATTGTGTTAAGAGAAAGGAAAATTTTTGTTGACATTAAGAGATTTCTTGAGAGATCCAATTCCAAGTTTTCTTTCCTAAAAGAAGGTGTTTTGTGTGCATGGAGAAGTATGCCTGTGAAATTCACTGCAGTGTCATCGTCTTTGAAATAGTCACTCATTGATCTTTCAGATTCCCAGAAGTTGTGCACAAGTTTCTACGGGAGAGTTGGCATCTTGCAAAGCAGACAGTTGTGATGCACTGTTCTGATATGAAGATAACAGGTTAATAATCACAGTTTATTATTTTATTCTATTGTTTATACATTTAATTTGTAAAGCAGTTCTGGCCTACCATGAACTTGTATGTGAGCTGGAGTTGACACCAAAAGAATAAGCAATATATATTCCATCTAAAGAGAAGAATGTTGTGAGAATTTTTTTTAGTTTTGCTGTTCATAATAATATCAACTTTAATGATAACTGGCCTAATTGGGATAGCCTCATTTGAGAGAACTTCTTTGAGTTTATTTTCATGTGAAATTCTATTTAATAAATTCTTAATAATAGTAATTACTTTTGCTGTATATTGGGAAAGCACTCCACTAGAAAAGTGAAATTACAATCGTAAAAAGTTGAAAAAGATTTGTGGCAAAATATGAAAGGCACCATGCTATAGTCAAAATAAATCATAAATGTCTTGACTAAGCATGAAAATTCTACAAATATCTGCAGTGATGCAGCCCATATGGAAAAATAAAGTTCAATTTTCCCTTAGGTTTTAAATATCTGATTAGGTTTTAAGTATGTCAAATTGTAGGGTCATCGTTACAATGTTTGTATTTTTCTCTGAAAATTCTCTGAATTGCTTGGCAGGATTTTATGTAATACATGTATTCCTTCTTCTACTGGCAACTTTTTGCTCATTTTAAAGAGAACCAAGGTTAGGAGAATTTTTGCTAAAAGAAGCATTTGTAATGAATTTGGCTCTCAAGAAGGTGCCTTCTAAAAAGCATTCTGGGGAAATAAGTCTTTATTCAGATGGACTCTGGCACTGGTCCTGTCTGTTCGGAAGGTCCTTTCTCCCCTTACCTGGTACCCCCTGAGCATGTGCACTTCGTGCAGAGGTCAGGCAACGGGTATCTCAGTGGAAAGTGGGTTTACAGTGTTAAAGCAGTAGTACTCTGACATGCCCACGCGCTGCTTAAATATTTTATAATTGGTCTATCTCATTTTAGAGACAAATATATGGCCATCACTTTTAAAATGTCATTTTATAATTACTAGCATAAGGCATACAGCTATACAAGGGACATTCAAAAAGTTCAAAGAAAACGTAAATTTTAGAAGAACTATGCATAGGATTTCAAACTTTATTTTGCACCCAAATAAGTATGTCTTAACTCCATTCCCATAAATGTTTTAAAGTTCTCTTGTGTTTTCTTTTGAACACCACCAAATTCTCAAAAAGACCAAATAAGTATTTTAATGTTCAAAACTGTTTTGTTATTAAATTACTGGAAAGAGCAAAGGGTGGAGTTTTATGCCTGTCATTCTGCCCTATGATTATTTAGGATGTTATTCTTTAATGCACACTTGACTTCTGCCACCACTCAAGTGGTGATTAATATCCTGAGGTAGAGTTTTTTCCTATGATAGTGTTTTTCTAAGCAGAATGTTCCAGATTGACAGCCCCGGATACTGTAGGCTTTTATTCATCGGCAGAGCAAGCCTGCCTTGCTGCCAATCCCACCAGCTGTTATCCTGGAGGGACCTCTGAGGAGGTCTGTATTGGAGATTAGTGCTGGGTCTTTCCTTTCGGGGCCTGTCTGAGGAAATTAGTTAACTGGGTGCCAAGTTTATTTGAGTGGGGCTATGAAGAGGGGCTGATGCAGACTCAGAAAAAATGGGACCTCTCCCTGTGATCCTTTTTCCTTTCTTTTGCTTCAATTCCTTTAGTTCTGTTACCAATGAAATAACCACGCAGAAGGTAAAAGCTTTTTCAACTTACCCCTTTCTGAAAATGAGTGAATCTGCTAGAAACTGCCTGTCTTCACTGGCTGTAAGATGCCCATGGGCTGTGTGTATCACCATCCACAGGTTACCTCAAAGTCAAATCTTCTGAATTTTGTCATCTGGTAAAATGCCTCACTGCTCCCGCAGCTCTTAGAAACGTTAGGGAGCATTGTAGATGTGAGTGTGAAACTGTGTTTGGAATACCGCTCCTTTGTTGGCAGTGGGTGCCAAAAATGACTGTGTGGGTTTGGTTACCATAAAAAGAAATCTCAGTGAATAAAATGATAACTAGCTGTTTTCGTGTGAGAATTGCTCTCACGTTGCATTTTTAAATGTATCAATTGATTGGAATAATCAAATTTTACTTTCAATATACTATTAGAGAATCTGAAAAGCGATTTGAATCTGTGTGATCATAGAGAAATAATGTAGCTATAGTTAGCTGCAATACTATAATCTTTACAACTCTAACTAGATGTATATTGAGAAAATTTAGTTAAAATTATAGTTTATACAATAGCATGCTTAAATGATTTGTAATAATATTATGAGGTCCAAAGAAAGTATTTTCTTAGACTGAATGATCCATTTAATGTAAATTTCCTTCTATAATATACTTATATAAGTGTTTTACCATCTAAAGACATTTTCATACATTTTAGCAATAAAACACATGCTCAAGATTTTATGCAAATTTTGGAATAATGAAGTCACTTACTAAAAGTACCACCCCTAACAAAAATAGCATAAATGTCCTATCAGACCTTAGACTAACTTTGAAAGCCCTATGGTTTTAAAATGAATTTATTGTCCTCAGTTTAAAGTGGGGGAGAGCAGCAAAGAAACTTTAGAACCCTCCCAAATCCTGCTTTGTTGGAAAGAGAAAGACATACCATACAACACATGATTTCACAGAATGTTTTTGTTTCTGGGATAAAGCAGCTGTAGACAACCAGTCAATAAAACAAGTCCACATTTTAAAATATGATCTGTAAATTCTTAAAAGGACCCATCACTCTTTTTCTCTTCCACTTGCCTTTCTTTGTATTTCTCAGAAGCTTCTAGAAGGGAAGTGATTTTCTGGGTAGCAGTGAGTTGAAGGATCTGCATCAATGGTGTAGGAGAGAATAGTGAATCCTCAGATACTGTTTAAAATCCAGTGTAAAAGATTTGTGTGAAATAGGAATGACTTCCATTCCCCTGGTAGTATTTTTAAGCCTGTCACTGCAGTGACGAGTTAGTGCTGTTCGGAAAAATGCTGACCTGAATGATTACCTACTGATGAGACTTTTGGTTCAGACCAGACAAACAGAGCTTTTCTGGCACAAGCCCTGAATATAGAAGCATGGTACAGGCTGGAGATAATCTAGTTTCTTGGTAAGATAGGGGGACATCATAGGTAGGCTTATCGAGAAATTCTCTTCCTTTTAGGAGATTTTCCTGACAAACTATTGCATGATTGAATTCATGTGTTTTTTAACTGGGATCACAATTTTGAATCTTTTTTTTAAACTTTTATTTAATGAATATAAATTTCCAAAGTACAGCTTATGGATTACAATGGCTTCCCCCCCCATAACTTCGCTCCCACCCGCAACCTTCCCCTTTCCCTCTCCCTTTCCCCTTCCATTCACATCAAGATTCATTTTCAATTCTCTTTATATACAGAAGATCAGTTTAGCATATTTTAAGTAAAGATTTCAACAATTTGCACCTACATAGAAACACAAAGTGAAAAATACTGTTTGAGTACTAGTTATAGCATTAAATCACAATGTACAGCACATTAAGGACAGAGATCCTACATGAGGAGTAGGTGCACAGTGACTCCTGTTGTTGACTTAACAAATTGACACTCTTGTTTATGGCATCAGTAATCACCCTAGGCTCTTGTCATGAGTTTCCAAGGCTATGGAAGCCTTTTGAGTTCACCGACACTGATCATATTTAGACAAGGTCCTAGTCAAAGTGGAAGTTCTCTCCTCCCTTCAGAGAAAGGTACCTCCTTCCGGATGGCTGGCGTCGCGGCTCACTTGGCTAATCCTCCGCCTGCGGCGCCGGCATCCCAGGTCCTAGTCCCAGTTGGGGCGCCGGATTCTGTCCCAGTTGCTCCTCTTCCAGTCCAGCTCTCTGCTGTGGCCCGGGAAGGCAGTGGAGGATGGCACAAGTGCTTGGGCCCTGCATCTGCATGGGAGACCAGGAGGAAGCACCTGGCTCCTGGCTTCAGATTGGCACAGCGCGCCGGCCATAGTGGCCATTTGGGGAGTGAACCAATGGAAGGAAGACCTTTCTCTCTCTCTCTCTCTCTCTCTCTCTCTCTCTCTCTCTCTCTCACTGTTTAACTCTGCCTGTACAAAAAAAAAGAAAAAAAAAAGAAAAAAAACACCTTCTAGATAATAAATGCTGTTAGGAAACTATAGAGTGATCCTGTCAACTTTTTAGAAAATTTATTTATTTATTTATTGACAGGCAGAGTGGACAGTGAGAGAGAGAGACAGAGAGAAAGGTCTTCCTTTGCCGTTGGTTCACCCTCCAATGGCTGCCACGGCTGGCGTGCTGTGGCCGGCGCACTGCGCTGATCCGATGGCAGGAGCCAGGTACTTATCCTGGTCTCCCATGGGGTGCAGGGCCCAAGCACTTGGGCCATCCTCCACTGCACTCCCGGGCCATAGCAGAGAGCTGGCCTGGAAGAGGGGCAACTGGGACAGAATCTGGCACCCCGACCGGGACTAGAACCCGGCGTGCCGGTGCCGCTAGGCGGAGGATTAGCCTAGTGAGCCATGGTGCCAGCCAGAAAATTTATTTTTAATAAAATATAGATAATATTTTTGCTTTTTTAAAATATCTGTTTATTTGTTTGAAAGGCAGTTACAGAGAGAGAGAGAGAGAGAGAGAGAGAGAATCTTCCGTCTGCTGTTTCACTCCCAAATGGTCAAAATGCCCAGAGCTGGACCAATCCAAAACCAGGTGCCAGGAGCTTCATCTGGGATGCGTATGGACCCAAGGACTTGGGCCATCCTCCGCAGCTTTCCCAGGCCATAGCAGAGAACTGGATCCGAAGTGGAGCATCCCAGACTCGAACTGGTGCCCAAATGGATTGCCAGCAGCACAGACAGTTACCCACTATACCATAGCCACAGCCCTGATAGTATTTTTTTCTAATTCATCTTGTTCTTCTAAAAATTAAACCCCAAAACAATTAATGCTTTAGATAACTTTTGCTCTGATAGTAAGATATCTGCTTTTGAATGTTATGTAAATCACCATTCTTTATCTTTTGATCTATTCTCTGATAGTATAATATTGTCTTTGGATTTTATTTGGTGCATCTGTTGCATGCTGTGTCTTTAGTGAATGAGAATTATATCTACATTAGTGTAGTGGTTTCAACTCATTGTGAGCTGTAAAAATTACATGTTTGATTTTTTTTAAGATTTATTTATTTATTTGAAAATTAGAGTTACACAGAGAGAGGAGATGCAGAGAGAGAGAGAGAGAGAGAGAGAGGTTTTCCACTCCCTGGTTCACCCCACAATTGGCTGCAATGGCCAGAGCTGCAGTGATCCAAAGCCAGGAGCCAGGAGCTTCTTCCAGGTCTCCCACGTAGGTGCAGGGGTCCAAGCACTTGGGCTGTCTTCTACTGCTTTCCCAGGCCATAGCAGAGAGCTGGATGTGAAATGGAGCAGCTGGGTCTCAAACTGACACCCATATGGATGCTGGCGCTTCAGGCCAGGGCATTAACCCGCTCTGCCACAGGGCCCACCCCATATGTTTGATTTTAAAGTACTACCTCCTGGCTAATAAAAACATTATATTCTATTTAATAATTTATTAAATCTATTGATACAGTAAATAAAATTTTGTGTTCTTATTTAAGTTTATGTTTTAAGCAAAATTATTTATTCTTTGTGAGCCATAGGATGAGGAGTGATAAGAGCCTAGTCTTCACTTATGACACTCCTATGTTCCTTAAAATAATGATTTCAAAGAACAAAGGAAAATAATTTACTGGGAGAATGTACCCTATTCCCAGCAGGAGGTGCCCAATTAATACTTCACATATTTTGAACAGTATTTAAATGATGATTTTTATGACTTGTAGGAAATGGCATTTTGTGACCAGTTTCTGTACCTTAAACTTGCAGAGCTCATAGACTCGTGTTTTGCAGGAACCATTGTAAGTTCAGATATTCCAAATCTTGAAGTTAGTGAAAGTATTCAGGGGACAAGTTGTTGAAGATATATTGTTTTAAATTGTGGTAAAATTTAACAGTGGGTGAGATGGAGCTCAGCCAAACTTGGATTTGAAGACTGATTGTGCCACTCTACATCCCTAAGCATCACCCTCAACTATAAAATAGGTGTGATGATATCTATAGCAATGGCTGCTGTGAAGACTGAATAAGATAATATATGGAAAACTCCATAACAGTATTCTGCATATAGTAAATACACAGTAAAGGACAACTATTATTATTGTTATTGTATGTTGAGTATCGCTTATCAGCAATGCTTAGAACCAGAAGTGTTTCTGATTTCATATTTTTGGAATACTTGTGTATACATAGTGAGATATCTTGGGTATGAGACCCAAGTCTAAGTATGAAATTCATTTATATCTCATGTACCCCTCATATACACAGCCTGAATAGTATTATTTCTTATTTCCCCTCATATACACAGCCTGAGTGTTATTTCTTAATTTAAAATTTTTATTATTATTTGACAGATAGAATTAGACAGTGAGAGAGAGAGAGACAGAGAGAAAAGTCATCCTTCTGTTGGTTCATTCCCCAAATGGCCACTATGGCTGGCACTGCACTGATCCGAAGCCAGGAGCCAGGTGCTTCCTCCTGGTCTCCCATGCAGGTGCCAGGGGCCAAGCTCTTGGGCCATCCTTCACTGCCCTCCCAGGCCACAGCAGAGAGCTGGACTGAAAGAGGAGCAGCTGGGACTAGAACCCAGCGCCCATAAGGGATTCCAGTGCCACAGGCGGAGGATTAACCAATTGAGCCACGGCGCTGGCCCCTTAATTTAAATTTTTTTAAAATTTATTTATTTATTTGAAAGGCAGAGTGGTGAGGGGCAGGAGTAGATCCTCCATCTGCTGGTTTATTCCCCAGATGATCAGATTGGCTAGGGCTGGTGCAGGCCTAAGCCAGGAGCCTGAAATTCCATCAGAGTCTCAGCCATCTTTTGCTGCTATTCCAAGCACCTTAGCAGGGGACTGGATTGGAAACAAAGCATCCAGGACTCAAACTGGTGCTCCACTATGGGAGGTAGGTGTTGTAGACAGCAATTTAACTCACTGTGTCACAATGCCTGACTATGTGTATTAAAACTAACTTTATTTATTTAATTTGCGAGAGAGAGAGAGGGAGAGAAACTCAATGCAGATATCCCATGTGAGTGGTAGGAACTCAGTTATTTGAGCCATCACTGCAGCTTCTCAGGGTGCACAGGAGCAGGAAGATGTAATCAAAAGCTGAGCTTGGACTGGAACCCAGGCATTCTGATACGGGACATGGGTATCCCAAATGGCATATTAAGCGCTGGGCCAAATGCCTGCCCCTGAAGGTAATTTTGTATCATATTTTTAGTGCATCCGTGTTTTGCTGGGAACCCATCACATGAGATCAGGTGTGGAATGTTCCACTTGTAGTTTCTTGTCAGTGCTCAAAAAGTTTTGGAGTTTAGAGGATTTTGAATTTTAGATTTTCTTTTTTGAAATTTTAATTTTTAATTTATTTGACAGGCAAAGTTACAGAGTGAGAGGGAGAGGCAGAAAGAGGTCTTTTATTGCTGGTCCACTCCCCAGATGGCTACAACAGCTGGAGCTAGGCTGATCCAAAGCCAGGAGCCAGAAATCACCTCCAGGTCTCCCACATGCATGCAGGTGCCCAAGCACCCATCCACATCATCCTCTACTGATTTCCCAGGCATATCAGCAGGGAGCTGGATTGGAAGTGGAGCAGCTGGGACTGGAACCAGTGCCCATATGGGTTGCAGCTTAACCCACTACACCAAAATACCATCCCCGAATTTTGGATTTTCTAATTAGGGATGCTCAATCTATGTTAGCATTAGAACTGCATATGTAGTAATGCCATTATAAAATATTAAATTTGGTAAGTAACTTAGAAAACATTCCATTCAAACTCTGAGCCCTATTGAAAACACAAACATTTCTCTCTTGAATTGGAAATACACTCTACTTCCATTTTGGAGAATGCTTACTTCTGAAAGTTGGACATAGGTCATGTCTACATGAACCTTAAATATTTAGTTAATTAAACACAAAATCCAGCCAGGTGAGATTCAACAATGTATATGCTTCTTGTTAGCATGGTGGCTGGATTTGACAGGAGCAAGTTTGCTTTGGAATTTTAGGAGGTCTTCACTTCCCTTTCAGAGGGTGCTTCGGAAAATTGCTGTGGAGTCATGGGGGCACTTCAATCCAATTGTAAAAGTTTTCGCAAAGTAAGGTTTCCTGGGCTGTTTGGTGGTCTAATTTCTGTGACAGTTGCATTACAAATCTATTTTGCTTCAAGACTGTGAGCAGTGGGAACTCTGATTACAGATATCTTGCTACAAATATCTGGGGGATACTGAGTTTTCACCCCAAAGATTTATTCTTTGGGAATTCCTATGTTCACTTCCTTTCTCATCATCATCAGAGAAGAGTTGTATATTAGGAAGCAAATTTGCCATGGGAATAGGAGCAGCACCTGAGTTTCAGTTTGGGAATCTACAGTGCATTTGCATAATACTATCTTTTTTTATTAATCAGTATTTTACTTAAAAAAAGTGAACATGCCCATGTTGGAAAAAATATAAGCAAAACTTATTAAAAGTAAGAAGGTAAAAAAATAAAATCCCTTTCTCCACCTTTCTCTAACTCCCTGGTTCTACTTCTGTGTTAAAAGCTACTTAGCGGGGCTAGCACCGTGACTCACTTGGTTAATCCTCCACCTGTGGCACCGGCATCCCATATGGGCGCCAGTTCTAGTCTCCATTGCTCCTCCTCCAGTCCAACTCTCTGCTGTGGCCCGGGAAGGCAGTGGAGGATGGTCCAAGTGCTTGGGCCCCTGCACCCACATGGGAGACCAGGAGGAAGCACCTGGCTCCTGGCTTCGGATCGGCACAGTGCGCCGCCATAGCGGCCATTTGGGGAGTGAACCAACGGAAGGAAGACCTTTCTCTCTGTCTCTCTCTCTCACTGTCTGTAACTCTACCTGTTTAAAAAAAAAAAAAATGGCTACTTAGCATCCCAACAGGAAACTTCTGTTTATCACCTATTTCTCTTTTACACAAATGGGATTGTAATATTTTCTTGCCTTTATATAGCTATACCTGAGTGAGTTTCCATGTAGGTACTTATAGCTGTAATCTATATTTTATAATAGCCAGTTTGATGATTGAACCATAATTTATTTAAATAGTCTTTGTATATACATCTTTGTGCACTTGTTCACACCAGTGGAATACTTGAGCCAAAGTGTTTGAGCTTTCTTAGACTGATGAACACTGCCACATTGCCCATCAAGGACACATCTCAGCTTCCATCATAATTGATATAATTTAGCATGGAAGTTCTCAGAATCTTCTGGGTACATAGATGACTCCCTTATGGAAATCAAGTATTCCTTTAAAATCTGACACTAAGTTTCAAGTCTTCCGGAGCCATTCACTGTCATCTGTCTCACTTTGTTGTGATGTAAGTACCTAAACAAAAACACATTCTTTTAAATGTTCAAACTTAGGGGTGCAATAAAAAAAATCCACGATACTGAATGTTTTGATATTTAGGGAATTAGAACTAAGCTGGTTGTGTGCAAAAAAAAATTAAGATGTTTTGTTGTAGTAATCTTTTATTTTAGAAAGTATTATGACTTGTTAATGAATTTTTGAGTTATTTTTGGACACAGTGTCTTTTAAGATACTGACTTAGTGTGGCATATTCTGAAGCAGTTCATTCCTGTTTTAGGGCACGCAGCATTGTAAGTCCTATATGTAATGAACTGGAAATAGGAATTTAATTTGTATTTGCATATAACAGTGTATTAGTTTAATACGACAGTCTTTCCTAACTGCATTTGTTTTGTACCCAGGAAGCGTCAGGACAATCATGCCCTTGAGAACTTTAAACTCTTCAGGTAACCACTTTATTTTTAAACTGTCCCAAAAATATGCTTTGTTTTCCATGTTATGAAGACTTGTAGTGGTTTTGTTAAATGTACTGTTCTCCTTTTCCAAAGTTATGTGATAATCTTTGATTCTTATTACCTTGGTCTAGCATTAGTAATAGCTGTTTTTAAGCTATAAAAATATACCTATATTTAATATTTATATATTATATAAAATGTTCTGTTTTTATATGCTATTTGCTTTGTATATTTTATTAAAATGCGTTTTAGGCATTATTTACATTTAGACTATGGTAAACATTTTATATAAACAAATATTTTATATTAATTATAAATTATATCACTAGATGTGTACTTAACATGTAAGTCAAAACTTGGATAAGAATGGTGTTAATCTTGTTAATCAAGGCTTTAAACATACTATGAATACATAAATAATAATTATATGTGAAGCTTTATTGCATCTAGTTTTCTATCTAAAACTATGGAATATTTAATAGGATGACCAAATTTCCAATTTCAAAGAGATTTATACTTACGACTTAATGCTAAATTTGAAATTAATATCCTTTAATTGTGAAATTAATGCAATAGCTATAGAAAGAATGCTTTGGAGTAAAAAAAAAAAAAAACTATCCGATTCCAGGTTGGCTGTTTAGGATTGATTTGGATTTCTCATTTGATAATTGCTGTAATGATATTTTTGTGTTTTCTTTTCTCGTAGGTCATTTTGTCTTAGTGAAACTGGTGATTGAACTTTGCTGTAGTTGATGGGCAAAATTTCTCCTAGACTATCCATCATCCCAATTTCGTTTTAGTAGAAAATATTCAAATGCCATAAGATATCTTTATATATTTGCACTTAACCTTTGGATGGACATTTCTGCAATGGAGAGAACTGTGTTATAGCCCTGGTCCAAGGACATCACCATCTAATGCCCACTGACTACAGCGTGGGCATACAAGTTTCCAAAGAGAAGGAGCAATCACTGAATTTGCAGATACCCTGGAACATGGAAGCAGCCAAGCTTTAAAAAAGCACAGCTTTGGAGACACTCCATGAGTCTGCACGGCTTTCAAGCAAACTAGCACTTAAGACCTTGCATCACAAAATGGACACTGGGGACACAGCTCTAGGACAAAACGCTACCTCAAGGTCTGGAGAAACTGATAAAGCATCAGGTAGATGGAGACAGGAACCATCAGCTGTAATTAAGATGAGCACTTTCGGCAGTCAAGAAGGACAGCGGCAACCACAAATAGACCCTGAGCAAATTGGAAACACAGCATCAGCACAACTGTTTGGTTCTGGGAAGCTAGCCTCAGCTGGAGAAGGGGTGCAGCAAGTCGCAGAGAAGCAGTACCCACCGCCCCGCCCCAGTCCTTATGCATGCCAACATTCACTCTCTTTCCCGCAGCACTCATTGCCACAGGGGGTCCTGCACAGCAACAAGCCCCATCAGAGCCTCGAAGGCCCTCCGTGGCTCTTCCCTGGCCCTTTGCCATCTGTCGCCTCCGAGGACTTATTTCCCTTTCCTATCCATGGCCACAGTGGTGGTTATCCTAGAAAAAAGCTTTCAAGTCTGAACCCTGCTTATAGCCAATACTCCCAGAAAAGTATCGAACAGGCAGAAGATGCTCACAAGAAAGAGCACAAACCCAAAAAGCCCGGCAAATACATTTGCCCTTACTGCAGCAGGGCGTGTGCCAAACCAAGCGTACTGAAAAAACACATCAGGTCCCATACTGGGGAGAGGCCATATCCATGTATACCTTGTGGTTTCTCTTTCAAGACAAAGAGCAATTTGTACAAGCACAGGAAGTCACATGCCCATGCAATTAAGGCAGGATTAGTACCTTTCACAGAGTCAGCTGTATCTAAATTGGACCTGGAGGCTGGTTTTATTGATGTAGAAGCAGAAATACATTCAGATGGTGAACAGAGTACAGACACAGATGAGGAGAGTTCTTTGTTTGCCGAAGCTTCTGAGAAAATGAGCCCCGGCCCACCCATCCCGCTGGACATCGCCAGCAGAGGCGGCTATCATGGGTCCTTGGAGGAATCGTTGGGAGGTCCAATGAAGGTGCCGATTTTGATTATCCCCAAAAGCGGGATCCCTCTACCGAATGAGAGCTCTCAGTATATTGGTTCTGATACGCTTCCAAATCCGTCCTTAAATACGAAGGCTGATGACTCTCACACGGTTAAACAGAAACTTGCACTAAGACTGTCGGAGAAAAAAGGACATGATTCTGAGCCCTCTCTCAACCTTCTGAGCCCGCACAGTAAAGGAAGCACTGATTCTGGTTACTTTTCTCGCTCAGAAAGTGCAGAGCAGCAAATAAGCCCCCCCAACACAAATGCAAAGTCTTACGAAGAAATCATCTTTGGAAAATACTGTCGGCTTAGCCCGAGAAATGCACTCAGTGTTACACCCCCGAGTCAGGAGCGTGCCAGCATGGGCAGGAAGGGCCTGATGGAACCATTACCTCATGTCAACACCAGGTTAGACATCCAGGTGTTTGAGGATCCCGTCTCACAGCTGATCCCCAGCAAGGGAGACGTTGACCCCAGTCAGACGAGTGTGCTGAAATCCGCTAAGTTCAACAGTGAGTCCAGACAGCCCCAGACGATTCCATCATCTGTCAGGAATGAAGAAAAGCTTTACCCGGGACATTTCCAAGGCAGCAACCCAGTTCTCTTAGAAGCTCCTGTAGACGCTTCACCCCTTATTAGAAGCAATTCAATGCCAACTTCTTCGGCAACTAATTTAAGTATTCCTCCTTCCTTGAGAGGGAGCCATTCCTTTGATGAAAGGATGGCGGGCTCTGACGACGTGTTCTATCCTGGCACCGTGGGCATCCCCCCTCAGCGCATGTTAAGACGACAAGCAGCGTTCGAGTTGCCTTTGGTACAGGAAGGGCACGTGGAGGTGGAGCACCATGGCGGCAGGATGTCCAAGAGTGTCACTGGCTCATCCTTGAAGGAGAAGAAATTGGCTCCTGGGGATAGGGTTGGGTATGACTATGATGTCTGCCGGAAACTCTACAAGAAGTGGGAAGACTCGGAGACACCAAAGCAAAGTTACAGGGACATTTCCAGCTTAAGTTCTTTAAAACACGGTGGAGAATACTTCATGGATCCCATGGTACCACTGCAGGGTGTGCCAACCATGTTTGGGACCACGTGTGAAAATAGAAAACGCCGGAAAGAGAAGAGCGTGGGAGATGAAGAGGACACCCCCATGATTTGTAGCAGTGTTGTGAGCACTCCTGTGGCCATGATGACTTCAGATTATGACCCCAAGTTGCAGATGCAGGAAGGAGTAAGAAGTGGATTTGCCCTGGCTGGGCACGAGAACCCTTGCCATGGTCACCCTGAGCGTTTTGACCTGTGTCGGCCCCCGCTGCAGTCTGGAAGTCCATCTCTTGGGTCAGAAGAGTCACCGTCAGCCACAGATTCAGACAAGGTGTCAGACGTAGGGGGCAGGAAACCCCCTGGAAATGTGATTTCTGTGATCCAGCACACAAATTCCCTAAGCCGACCCAATTCATTTGAAAGGTCCGAGTCAGCCGAGCTGGTGGCTTCCACACAGGATAAAGCCCCTTCACCTTCTGAGACTGGTGACAGCGAGGTTTCTGAAGCTCCCGTGAGTCCAGAGTGGGCTGCAGCCGGAGACGGTGCAGACGGTGCGGGGAAGCCTTCGCAGGTCCCGCAGGTGCAGCAGCAGTCCTACCACGCGCAGCCCAGGTTGGTCCGCCAGCACAACATTCAGGTTCCGGAGATTCGAGTGACGGAGGAGCCCGATAAACCTGAGAAGGAGAAAGAAGCCCAGAGTAAAGAGCCAGAGAAGCCTGTGGAGGAATTCCAGTGGCCCCAGAGGAGCGAGACCCTCTCCCAACTCCCCGCTGAGAAGCTGCCGCCCAAAAAGAAGCGTTTGCGACTCGCAGACATGGAGCACTCCTCAGGGGAGTCCAGCTTCGAATCCACAGGCACAGGCCTCTCTCGCAGCCCCAGCCAAGAAAGCAACCTGTCCCACAGCTCCAGTTTCTCGATGTCTTTCGAAAGAGAAGAAACCGTTAAGCTCACAGCGCCTCCTAAGCAGGATGAGTTCGGGAAGCATTCAGAGTTTCTGACCGTCCCTGCTGGTTCCTACTCGCTGTCTGTTCCAGGCCACCACCACCAAAAGGAAATGCGGCGCTGCTCATCAGAGCAGATGCCTTGTCCTCACCCAACGGAGGTCCCAGAAATTCGCAGCAAATCGTTTGATTATGGGAATCTGTCCCACGCTCCTGTGGCCGGAGCTCCGGCCTCAGTGTTGTCGCCGTCCCGGGAGAGAAAGAAATGCTTTCTGGTGCGCCAGGCCTCTTTCAGCGGCTCCCCAGAAATCGCCCAGGGCGAGAGTGGCGTGGACCCCAGCGTGAAGCAGGAACAGATGGAACAGCTGCAGGCCGGCCTCAGGGCCACATGGCACCATGGCCCGTCCTCTGGGCTCCCTCCTCTTCCAGGGGATGACCCAGGAAAGCAGGTGGTGGCTCCTTGTGCTCAGTTGAGCTCCGGGCCACACCACCTCGCCCAGCAGCAGATCATGCACATGGACAGTCAGGAATCTCTGAGAAATTCTCTGATACAACCAATGTCCTATATGACAAGCAAGCACTTACCTGAGCAGCCTCCCTTGTTTCCACATCAAGAGACTATTCCATTTTCTCCCATCCAGAATGCCTTGTTTCAGTTTCAGTATCCCACCGTGTGTATGGTTCATTTACCTGCTCAGCAGCCTCCCTGGTGGCAGGCACATTTCCCACCTCCGTTTGCCCCACACCCTCAGAAGAGCTACAGCAAGCCCTCTTTCCAGACAGAAATTCATTCTAGCTATCCCCTAGAGCACATCGCCGAGCACACGGGAAAGAAATCTGCTGATTATGCACCCACAAAAGAGCAAACTTACCCGTGTTATTCGGGAACATCAGGGCTACACTCAAAGAACCTTCCTCCAAAATTTCCACCGGACCCGAGTGGTAAGTCAACTGAAACTCCCTCTGAGCAGGTTCTTCAAGAAGATTTTGCCTTGGCAAATGCTGGGCCTTTGCAATCCTTACCGGGAACGGTGGTGCCCGTTCGGATCCAGACACACGTTCCGTCCTATGGAAGTGTCATGTACACAAGCATTTCTCAGATACTTGGGCAGAACAGTCCTGCCATTGTCATATGCAAGGTCGATGAGAATATGACTCAAAGAACACTGGTAACCAATGCAGCCATGCAAGGAATAGGTTTTAACATTGCCCAGGTGCTGGGGCAGCATGCAAGCTTGGAAAAATACCCGATTTGGAAAGTACCTCAGACCTTACCCCTTGGCTTAGAATCCTCCATCCCCTTATGTTTACCGTCCACCTCAGACAGCGCTGCCACCCTTGGAGGTAGCAAGCGAATGCTTTCTCCAGCCAGCAGCTTGGAGCTCTTCATGGAAACCAAGCAGCAGAAGAGGGTCAAAGAAGAAAAGATGTATGGACAAATCGTGGAGGAACTGAGTGCCGTGGAGCTAACCAACTCAGACATCAAAAAGGACCTCTCCCGCCCCCAGAAACCCCAGCTGGTTCGACAAGGATGTGCCTCTGAGCCAAAGGATGGCTTGCAGTCGGGGTCATCTTCCTTCTCCTCCCTGTCGCCCTCCTCGTCTCAAGACCATCCAGCCGTCAGTGCACCCTCCAGGGAGCCATTCCCACCCAGCAGGGAGATGCTTCCGGGTTCCAGGGCAGCCGCTGTGGGGCGTAAGTGCAGTGGACCTTCAGATAGCAGAGAGTCCTCCGATGAGTTAGATATCGATGAGACAGCATCGGACATGAGCATGAGCCCTCAGGGCTCGTCCTTGCCCGCAGGAGATGGTCAGCAGGAAGAGGAGGGGAAGGGCTCGAAGCTGCCCATTGGCATGCTGGTCCACATGGCCTCTGGTCCCAGTGGCAACATGGCCAACTCCACTCTTCTTTTCACGGACGTGGCAGATTTCCAGCAGATTCTTCAGTTCCCCAGTCTGCGGACAACAACTACTGTGAGCTGGTGCTTCTTGAATTATACAAAACCCAACTTTGTGCAGCAGGCCACCTTCAAATCCTCGGTTTATGCTTCATGGTGCATTAGTTCCTGTAACCCAAACCCATCGGGATTGAACACCAAGACCACTCTGGCTCTTCTGAGGTCCAAGCAAAAAATCACCACAGAAATTTATACCCTGGCTGCCATGCATCGGCCGGGAACAGGCAAGCTGACTTCATCAAGTGCTTGGAAACAGTTTTCTCAGGTAATCAATGCTGTTTGGGAAAGTACCTTGTGTTGTATTGATGATTGCCAAACAGACTACACAGTGAGGGCTCTAAGGTCTGGGTTGGAGGAATCTTCATCATCTCTGGCCTCCCCCAGGGGTGGGAGAAGCCCCCAAAACTCCAAGTATGTCCTTCATTCAGGTGCCATGAAATTTTCCCACTCAGGTTGATGCTTGTAGGTTCTTCACCCTCTGACCTTACATATCTGCTTTCTTTTGGTGCAAGGAATTTAGGGAACTGTTGAGATGGGGGTGCGGAACAGGGTGAATGCTGAAAGGAAAGGCCAAGAGGTGGGCAGAACTGAACTTGGCAAATGCCAGAAATGGACATGGCCTCATTGACAGGACTTCTCACTGAAATTGGTTTCTGTGTCTCTCCTTCAAAACTTTCTTTTCCACGTTGGTGGCCATTGCTGTATGAACAACCAATGCCTTATATGTATAATTAGAAAATATATTAATAAGGGGCATTTTAGAATTTAATAATTAATAACAAATAACAAAAATATATTTTAAATTATGTCAGTTACCATTTCTCTTTAATAATTTTGAGACTACTTCCTAATTAGTAGAGATTTTTTAAAAAATTTCTACTTCAAAATACAGAATGTATTTTTAAGTCTTTATTACCATTGCATGGAGTGAACATTTTTAAGCAAAATGTTAAGTTTATTCAGTGGAAACAGTCATTCTCTCTGTGTCTGTTACTTTACATAAGCAGCCCATGGCCTATTAGCATGGAGTTCTGGCAGATTTTCAACATGGAAGCATGGGGTATGGGCGCTGCTGTTTCTTAGAGAACGCATGGGAAATGATTCTCTCTTTTTGTCCTACAGATGAAACCTGATACAGCCTTTTTATTTGGCAGCAAACTAGAAAGGAAACTAGTGGGAAGTATCTTAAAGGAAAGAGGGAAAGGAGATATGCATGGAGATAAGGATATTGGATCCAAACAAACTGAGCCAATCCGAATTAAAATCTTTGAAGGAGGGTAAGGAAACCTAAGTGCAAATGTAAAAGGGTCACTTGTGTCAGAGTACATGGTCCTGACATGGACAGAGTAGTGTCTACTCCAGTTGATTCATTTCTCGTCGCACTTTGAAGTCTGCCTGATAGTAGGTATTGAGTTTGTCCCTTTGCTTTTGGGACTTCCTTTTAATGAAAATGTCCCCAATATGTACAGTTTGTGCCTCTGCCTTAAATTTTCACACCTCTGACTTAAAATGGACCCTACTAAATTGGCATACTGTTGCTACTATCCAAGTTTGTTCATTCTTTGATATTTTAGTGGGCATTTGTGTTACTAATGGACGCATTTTTATTCTATGCTTGTAAAAATGAAATTGTACATAATCCTAGAAACTAGTTAATATGTTGGTTTTCTTTTATTATTACTTAAACTGTAGACATGACTGGAATTCTGCCAGTTCCATCAATGTCTTCTTTTAGTTTCAGGATCCAAGTCACGATATTGTAGCATATTGAGTTATCCTATCTCCCCAGTCTCTGATCTATAATAGTTTTTCTGTATTTGGGAATTTCTTTTTAAATGTTGACTTCGGAGCCATTGAAACTCAGTTAGTAAGAATAAATGGTTTTATTATACAAACAGTGAAGAAATTACGTATGTATTTAATAACTAGTTTTAGATTTTGATAGAAGTGTCTCTAAATCCAGTCACAAGAAAGGAACATTCCAGATTTGTGCTTTTAAATAAAAAAAAAGTTATAATATGTTAACCATATTCTGGGATTTATGATGTAACTATCCTATCTCTACAAAAGATCTATAATTCTCATACTTTCATAAACATGAATTTATTACAATTATATATGAATGACAAAGTACTGTTACTTGTTTGACTATGAAATGTTGAATGTTTGGTGAAATGAGATACTGATTTCTCACACAGTTTTACCAGTTTGGAGATTATTATTGTTTGTTCTCCCTTAGATTTTGCCACCTTCAATGTCTAGTGATTTTCCCTTAAACCACAGTTGTGTGTAATCATCAATCTTTTGATATCCATCATCTTTTAACATAAATGAGAGAAATATAGATTGTGCTTGTCCTCAGAGACCGAGAGGTCCCTGTGCTGGGTCAATACTTACATATTCAGCAGCCTTCATTGTGGTGCCCCTGTTCCACTAGATTAGTGAGATCTTCACAGTCACTGTTAATGGGGAGTCCATCTCCACTAATGAAGCACACAAGTGAAAAAGCATACATGAACATTTTAGTGCTGTGTTTTGATGATGCAAAAAAGTTAATGCCCAAATTTCATGTCCCACTGCTTTCATTTCCCTGTGCTATAGTCTATGTCCTGATCATTTCTTTATCTGTGACCCAGTTTTTTTTTTTTTTAAGAAATTTATTTATTTATATATTTGAAAGGCAGAGTTACAGAGAGGCAGAGGCAGAAAGAAAGAAAGGTCTTCCACCCAGTGGTTCGCTCCACAATGGCCACAACTTCTGGAGCTGGGCCAGTCTGAGCCAGGAGCCTGGAATTTCTTCTTGGTCTCCCTCATGGGTGCAGGGAGGGCTTGGGCCATCTTCTGCTGTTTTCCCAAAACACATTAGCAGGGAGCGGAATCAGAAGTGGAGCAGCCGGGACTCAAACCAGCAGCACCCGTATGGAATGCTGGCACTGCAGATGGCAGCTTTTCCCGTTACACCACAGCGCCGGCTCCTTTGATCCAGTTTTTGTCTGATGGTAGATAGGTGACCACTGCACTCTGTTACCACCTCTTGTTTTGGCCATTGCAAAACAAAAGTGATAACTTAAAAAAAAAAAAGTGTTACTAAAGACATTTTTAAGTGTGTATATTCCTTGTATTATCTAATTGATGCACTTAGGAATTCCATTAAATATATTTTAAAATTATTTTTAAAAATTCATTAACTGTCCTACCAAATAGATTCTTAGATCTGTCAACTATTATATTTTATCTGTACAAGTTTTTTTTACTATGCAATTAACATGTGATATAGAACTTTACTGTATTTTCATTCTGGAAGCAAGTTAACAGCTTAGATATTGAAATAAAATTATATTCTCTGGGAATAAACTGTATTTCCTATCAGTTGTGATGATGGACTACAGTAAAATTGAAGAATCCTTCCCTAGGATGGGAAGTTTTACTATTCTCTTAAATCTGTATATATGGAACACATGACATTTGTCCCCTTTATATAAGTAAAAAAGAAAAAACAGAAAAAGCTTTCTATAAAATTGTTTTATTCTACAGCCCTTAAGCAATTCCATCTAGTTAAGAGGCAGAGTAGTGAAAATGGAAAGTGGAAGATATTTTGCATCTGTAGGTTCTTTTCTACTTTATTACAAAAGACAATGTGAGATAAAAGCTACAGTTCCAACTAATTTTAAAGAACAGTTGGAATTGAATTCCTTGTTAAGGGGAGGAAATTTAAGGCAGCACAAGGCTTGTAAAATGTATTTGTATTTTTGACTCCTCTTAAATCTCACTTGGACTGATATTGACCAAAAAATAGATAATGTTAAGAGTTGCTATTTAAATATATGAATGGATTTTTCTGCCTTAAATACACCTTCAGTAGGTTGGATCATTAAAACTGAATTTGCTTTTATTCTTATATGTAGATTAACTAGGACAAAATAGGGGCGTTTGCAATGCTCTTAGAATGTTTTAAAAAATTGTGATTGTAGTGCCTTAAAGTGAATCTACAGTGAATTAGGGCCTTTTGCATGTCAGCTTACCTCTGGAAGTTATCAAAAGGTCCCTCTGCCCCCGAAAAGAATATTTTCATATGACATTAGAGCTGTAATGCTAGCCTGCGTGTGATTTGAAATAATGCTATTCACTGAATAATTTAGTAGAATGTTAGTGTATAATATGCCATGTTTCATTGTATTCTAGACAAAATGGAATGGTTGAGCATTGGGCAGGCTTCTTACCTTGGTTATCAAAGGAAATACCTAAGACTTTGTTCTTCTAACCAAGGTGATTAAACTAGATGACCTCAGATATCCTTTCAACCATCTCTATCAAATCCTTCTGGAAACAAATGCAAATTTGATTAAAAATAGACTCTCTAGTTCTCATTATGTAACAGCACCTTTAAGAAGCCTTTTGAAATTTAGATTCCACATTAGTACAGATCCACGCATGGGCTTTGGGAAGAGCAGATCAAATCTGTAGACAACAGTTGGTGAGCTGAGCTCAGCCTGTTTAAACCAGAAATTTCTGAGACAGTCCCGTGCCAGGATTTTAAAAATAGAGTAGAAACTTGCGATGAAGAATTCTATTATCAGTTATGCTTAATATAGCACTTGTAGAGGGCTATGTGTTTTGTACGTGCACATCTTAAATCCTGTCCTACAAACAAAGGATACAGGAGGATTTGAATATGTTGGTATGCTTTTTGGATGTTGCTTAATTGGAGGCTCTGTTAGGATTCACAAGTAATAAGGTGCAGCTCTTTGGGGCTTACGTAAGCCCATTTGAACATCTCTACTCTGAGTCCATAAATTTACACTTAATGGCAGAGCCAATTCTATTCTGAATTCCATGTAGAATTACATTCAGTTTACAGTGCCAAATCTATTATCTGGTTCTCTCAGGCATTTACTGCATAAATTTCAAGACTTCATAAAAGTAAGCTTGAATAATTATTTGTAGACGACCCTCATAAAAATTTGCCATGCAGATGATCAGCTTTTGGTTTGATATATAACACACTAAGAGTATTTGAAAACACACTGGACTCTTGTTTTAAAAACAGGTATAAATCAAATGAAGATTATGTATATGTCAGAGGACGTGGACGTGGAAAGTATATTTGTGAAGAATGTGGGATTCGCTGCAAGAAGCCAAGCATGCTAAAAAAACACATCCGCACTCATACTGATGTTCGGCCTTATGTATGCAAGTTATGCAATTTCGCCTTCAAAACGAAAGGTACAGTCTGATGTTTCTGGAGAGAAGTATTTTTTTATGGCTACTTGGAATTCTGAATACTATTTTGCAACTAACTTTGATCAGCAATAAGATGGTTTTGTTTGTGAAAATAGGACTCCATGCAATAAATGTATTTTCTCCCTCATGACCAAAGGATGTATCTGAGACTGTGAGGCTCCTTTTATGACTTAATTAAGAGCTATAGACTTAGATCCAGGCCAGTTGTCTCCAAAGGAAGTGGCTAAGAATTGCCTGGATAGCTATTACTTCATGTTGGAAATGTTATGTGGTCTAGATAATATTTGTACCGGTACTGAAACACTGCAGGGAAACCAAACAGGCAGTGGTATTAGAAGAGCAAGGCAGCAGCTGGGAAGAAATGTGCCCATGGTCAGTTTCAAGATTATAAATAATGTAGAAATCCACAGGCTCCCAGGTGGGCCCCTCCATCCACAGTTGCATTAATTATGCATTGAAATTTGATAGCTTCTGTTCCATGTATTTATCAGCACAGAGACAATTTCTTACTCTCAGGCCACAACTGTTAATCTCATAGAACTAGGATTTGCCTTCAAATGATATTCTGTCATTCCATTCAAAATCTGTTTGTAACAAGTAGATTTATACAAAACTATTTTACTCAACAAAGCTGCTTCATTTATACTTTTGTGATTTTGTAAGTCACGAAAATGTTCATAGGCCCATTGTTCTCAGAATACAAATAGTAGTGAATTAGAGGTTGTTTGACTTGTGTACAATGGATTCTGCAGACACAGTCCTTCACCAACCTCACATCATTTCCCTTGTTTTCACTTTAACTTTGCATACCATTTAATCTGCTCTGATACTCATCAAAAAAAAGTAGCAAATAAAATAACCCTTGATAGGAAAAAATATATACCCATTTTCTCTTGCAGCCAGAAGTCCTAAATTGTTACACTGATTCCTAAGAAGTGTAACTTATGTCCTTTCCTTTTTACACCTAGGCTCTTCTTTGTTTAAAAAAAAAAAAAAAAATCAGTGTTACAGGTGTACTTAATTTGAAGCCAAGACTGGAGAGAGTGTTCATTTGCATTTCAAAATAAATAAGGTCCTTTAACTACCAGCAACCTTTTCACAATCAAGCCTTTTGTCTATACCCTTACCAAGAGATTCCCAGGAGATAAGAAAATACAAATTTTGATTTTAGGAAATACTGCAGATTTCTCAGTCCTTATAAATGATATAGCTTCACTTGGTGTAATGTGTTTGCCATGGCTATAAATTTGTGAAAACCAGATGAAGACATGACACATTTCTAGCTATTTTTAAAAATCAGGTTCAGTCTGCTCTGAGCCATGATGCTGGAGGTTTAGCAGGACATAATTTGTTCTTGGTCATTATTTGAGTTTCCTTGTGTGTACCCTTTGGGTATATGCAAATGTCTCAGGATTTTTTTGTTTTAGAGATTTATTTTATTTATTTGAAAGAGTTACAGAGAGGATCTTAAAATGAGCCAAATATTCTGGAAACCCCAACAGTTTTTACCTTCAGCTACAATGCCCTTGCTACTTTGGCCTCCTTGACCTAATCCTTTACTTCAGAAACTCATGACTTAAACCAACCAGTGCAGGGTGGGCTTGTTTCACATCCCTATTCCTAGCTGCAAACCTTCTCTAAAGTTGTTAGCCCGCAGCCTGACCACTTCTTTGCAGTGGGTGGAGACAAAAACACAGAAGAAGAAACAAATATTAAAACCTAAATAAACAAATCATCTTGGTAGTTAGCATCCAGGAGCATACATAGGCGCAGCATACTTGCACCTTGGCAGAAGCAAATGATTTCCATTAACCTTATAGTTAAATTTAATTAATGTATCGATGCAGGAATTTTTGATGTATGTATAAAATTTTTGAACTCTAAAAATTTCACGTAATATTTTGATAAATAAGAATCATGGCATATTGGTAATATTTCTGTGTTTGGAGTTATCAAAATAGCACATAAAATTCATAAGTATAACAAGTAGCATGTAAATAATCAAGTAATATAAGTAAAATAATAAGCAACAGTGCCCCAGTTTAGACTTCTGGTTCCTGTAAGATGTTAACCATGAGATAAACATTTTTACAAGGGGGACAAAGTTTCCACCTAGTCAGGGAGCCTACTGAAACAGAGCACCTGTGGTATGCTGTGAAAGCTTCATCAAAGGGCACAGAAGGTAATAGGGACATTTTCACAGAAAGGAATGGAAAGTCTCCTTAGAACTGAATTTGTTCCTGGATCTTTTGGGAGAAGTTATATGGCATAGAATTTTATGTATGTTCCTGTTGTAGACCCTGGATCCAGAGTGATCACATCACTGTTTTTAAATTTCTTACATTCCATATGGTAATTATACAAATCTACAGATACACATGCGTATGTATACATATAATCATATATATAGTATCACTATGACATATTTGATATGAAGCCTTTCTTGTTCTTAGAATGATAAGAGTCTCAAGATAAATAAAAGGCAGATATTGCTGCTCCAGTATTTTATAACTTGTTGACATAAAAGTTTGCTAACATGTGCCAGACAAATAGGTGCTACATACTGGGAATAATACTCTCTAAAGCTAGTTACTGAATTTCTTTTATGGGTCTTTGAATTCACTTACAAGGTTGACCCTCACATTAGCTTATATATTTTTTTCCCTCTCACAAGTACAGATGCTTGGAGGTTAATGTATCTATCAATTCCTAAAAGATTGGGGTCCAGTGGATGTGTTGAGAATGTTGCTTTGGGAAATTTCTCAATAGTGTGTGACCCAGCCTGTGTTGCCTTGTTCATGGAGAGTTGCAGAAGGCCAGCCCTTCAATTAGATTAAATCCTTTCTGAGGAAAAAAAAAAAGTCTGGGATACTCAGTCTTTCTGCTCTGGAAAAGACACAACACTGGCTTGGAATAAAGAAAACCTGAAATTGGGCTGAAGCTCTCAAAGATTTATATCTTCAGAAACCAAATTGTTCTTGTTATGGTTAGAACAAGTAGTGGTGGATAGAAACAAATCTATGTCACTCCAAATTAATTCATTTCATGTTGAATTTTGAAGCAATCTTTACATTTTAGGAATCAAATGTTTCCTTTTGGGCTGTGTTTTCTAGGAAACCTAACAAAGCATATGAAGTCGAAGGCACACATGAAAAAATGCCTGGAGTTGGGAGTCTCAATGACATCTGTGGAAGATACAGAAACTGAAGAAGCAGGTATACCGCAATTTAGCTGACTGGCCTCCTCCCCGTGCACATTGGATGGAGCCTTGTGGCTGGGGTGATAAACTGTCATGTTTTTAAAAAGCTGATTACAGCTCATTTTCTTAAATACTAAACATGTAAAATAAATTTGAAGCCTTGAATTGCTTGAAACCTGATAAGGAGAAATAAATGCATTTCGGTTGTGACTATGGCCAGGGTACAGGTTGGGGAAGGCCTGGCTATGAAAATACTTCTGTCTCTAACTGTGAAAAAAATACAGTTGTATTTGCTTTGTGAGAGTGATTTAAGGTTTATGAAACTTATTTGGAAGTCTGAAGTGTATTTTAATGGATAAGTAGGAAAGCTAGTCGGAAAAAAATATCCATCATTAACTACATACAGTATATAACCCAAGAGCAGGCCAGCCCTCCTGAGATGCACCACTTATGCATAAGCTTGTACCTGAACCTGGAGAGAGATGAGTTGTTGCAGCATTATTAACATTATCCATACCCATTTGTTAGGGTTTTCTATGAGTGGGATGGTATCTGATGTGGAAGGTTCTCCTCTGGAGTCCTTATGGTAGGGTGAGGATGAGACCAAATGGGTTCATAAAAGGTCAGAATTAATGCAGGGTCAAGTAAGTACCCTGCAAGATTTGTAGGAGCTCAGAGGCATAACAAGACTGAAGGCTTGGGAAAAGCTTTTGGAAAGAGATAGGGCCTATCTGGGCTCCTAATCTTGACAATTGGATCTCAATTTCATTATCTTTATTCGATTGTTTCAGAAAATATGGAGGATTTGCACAAGGCAGCTGAGAAGCATAGCATGTCCAGCATTTCAACTGATCATCAGTTCTCAGATGCTGAGGAATCAGATGGTGAGGATGGAGATGATAATGATGATGATGATGAAGATGATGATGACTTTGATGACCAAGGAGATTTGACTCCAAAAACGAGATCAAGAAGCACTAGTCCTCAGCCTCCGAGATTCTCCTCCTTGCCTGTGAATGTTGGTGCCGTGGCCCATGGAGTTCCTTCAGATAATTCCCTGGGGCATTCTTCATTGATCAGTTATTTGGTTACTTTGCCAAGTATTCAAGTGACTCAGCTTATGACACCCAGTGACTCATGTGAAGATACTCAGATGACAGAATACCAGAGGCTGTTTCAGAGCAAAAGTACAGACTCGGAACCAGACAAGGACAGGTTAGACATCCCTAGTGGTATGGACGAGGAGGGCATGCTGTCTTCAGAGCCAAGCTCCTCTCCAAGGGACTTCTCACCCTCAAGTCGCCATTCCTCACCAGGATATGACTCGTCACCCTGTCGAGATAATTCACCAAAGAGGTATCTGATACCCAAGGGAGATTTATCACCTAGGAGACATTTATCCCCGAGGAGAGAGCTGTCACCCATGAGGCATCTTTCACCAAGAAAAGAAGCTGCATTGAGAAGAGAGATGTCCCAGAGAGATATTTCACCAAGAAGGCATTTGTCCCCAAGGAGGCCAGTGTCTCCTGGGAAAGACATCACGGCAAGAAGAGACCTGTCTCCTAGAAGAGAGAGGAGATACCTGACTACCATAAGAGCACCATCTCCCAGAAGGGCTTTATACCATAACCCGCCATTGTCCATGGGGCAGTATTTGCAAGCAGAGCCAATTGTACTGGGGCCTCCCGTAAGTATAATTCACTTTCTCTTTCTCATACATGAGTCAAAGCACATTGGAGCCTTATGATACCACACTAGTAACTGATGTATTATAACCTGGGTATCTCTCATGAGGAGGAGTGAACTTCACTACTGAAAATAGCAGGAAGACATTTTTATTTCATGCTATTGTCAGTAATGCAGTTGTTGCAGTACTCCTAGCATAGAGTTGCATGACAGCTGGGGATAGATGAGGATATCCTACGACCTTCAGAGCTTAACTAATGATAGACATGAGCTGGAACCTCTATGTGAATAAAAAGAGAGGAAGCCTTTGGAATGGCTTGACTGCACATACAGACATGCATCATGACATTTAGGTGTCAATTACAGATACTCTGCACCAAGTAGGGTTCGGACCCAGTTGTTAGCCTTGACTTTCCAAAAACTTGTATATGCTTTACCTTGGTCCATGGTAAGTGGACATGTGAAACTCTTCAGGGACCAGGAGAGGAGGGAATGATACTTGTAGTGTTCATAAATCAAGGGCACAGACATATCTGCTTTTCTTGCCTTTGTTACCACTCCATGCACTTGTTGAGTGAGAGCATGGGCCCAAGGGGATGTGGAGTTGGAAGAGCTAAAAGAGAATGAACAAGGGGATTTCTACGGCTTGCTTTCCTTGTAAATTAAGATAACAGCAGTAGAGATTGTGGATTTCACTTGAGCGGTAGGCTTAATGCAAATCCAGTCCTGCTTCATTCTATGGACACAATAGATTGTGATGTCTTAATTTGTGTAGGATTTTAAAAAGTGGATAAAACAGGCCCTTAGTATAGACAGGAGAGCTTTATCATTGGAGATTGTTGGCTTCCAATGAGTTTTTGTTTCCCATCTCTCCTTGTTGCACTGTCTTTGCTCTGGGTTTCTGTCCTGTGCATCAGTGAAAGGAAGTACTGCCAGCTCCCAGCTCTGTCTTTTCCCTGCCCTGGTGTCCAGCTCCCTCCCTCTTGTCACCTTCCTCTGCCCTTAGTTATAGGCTTAGATTATCACCCTTAAACTGTAAGGTAGCTCACTGCTGAATCCCCCTCCCTCCTTCTCTCTAAACCCTCTTTCCCCTGCTTTCTTCCCCCACTCCCTTTCCACAAGCATGGTACCAACTTTATCCTTATGATGCACATCCTGCAGAAATGTACCTAGCACATCAGGATGTAATCTATTTGCCAAGATAATAAATTAGCAAACTAAGAGAAAGAGGCACATTTCCATAGGTTTGTGTCTTGGCAGAAGTTGAAAGGAGGGGCTCTTCTGAAGTTTGTGCCATCACAGCATAAATAGTAAATCCCTTGGACTGCAGGATCCTGAACCCTCTCATTGAGAGTCAAATACCTGCCCTGGTGCTGGCAAGCTCTGTTAGTGGGGTATTTCCACCCTCGCTGCTGCTCCTCTTCCAGCACTGGCCGGTTAGATTGAGTGTGGCCTTTCCTTTAGTGTAAATACACTGGGGAAAAATAATTAGAGCAACCCACAGTCAAATTACACAAAAGAAATTAAGGAGTGGACTAGAAGAATGCATGTAATTTTTGTATATATGCCTAGAAAACTGTTGCTGGAAAATCTTGTGTTTGTTATGTTTTTATTAATTCCAGCTCACCTGTATATTTAAAAGAATTGTTAAACTTTACCTTTGATGGAGTCTTTGGTTGGTTACTCAGTTTAATCCTCTTTGGAGAATATATAGCCTACTGTGCTATTTTCATGATGTGAGGGATAGATAGGGGAATCCTCTATGGAAAGGGAACATTGGGTCCCAGGCACTTCCCATGGTTAATGCTGTCATTTAGAGGGTCAGAGGATGATTTTCAGCTTTCTGTAATATGTGAGAGTCTCGTGATCAGAGCAAAATGTGATAATGCTGTGAGAGATATTTCTCCTGGTTATTCTATGAGATGAAGGCTTTGTCTTCTCTGAATAATATATGAAGTTATAAAAATTGGAATAATGCTAAGGAATCCTTTTGATATAAATTCTGGTAGCAATACCTTGTCTCTATGCTTACTATCAACAAAGGGCCCACAGGACAGTGACTGTGGTGTGAAAAGTCCTTGTAGCCCAGTGTGACATACGTTCTGGCTCAGGCTGGAATGAAAGACCCAGGGAGAAGGTCTGGAGGGAGACAAGGTGCAGTCACTAAGATTCCTGCCACCTTGCTGTTTCTTCCCTAATGCCCTGTAGTTTGTTTTGATTTTTAGATAGAATAGAAAGGTAAGAGTCCTTTATTCATTCACCCAGTAAATAATTTTGAGGTCCTACTACATATGGTTCAAGGAAGAGGATGAAATAATGTTATGATTTCTGGCCTTACCTATTTTTAATTTGAGGGATAGAAAGAGAGACAGAGCTCTCCTGTGCTGATTCACTCCCCAAATACCTGCAATGATTGAGGCTAAGCTGAGGTCAAAGCTAGGATCTAGGACTCAATCCAAGAGGCTCTCACATTGGTGGCAGGAGCCTAATTTTCTTGGGCCATCACCACTGCCTCTCAGGTTCTGCATTTGTAGTAAGTTGTAGTTAGGAGCCAGAGCCAGGGCTCAAACCCAGGATTCTGATGTGCGACAAAGACCTCTTCACTGCATTGGCTCAGCATTGGCTTCCAAGGACTCTGTTGACACCCTGTTGGGGATATTAAGAGGGAATTTCAAAAAGTTCATGAAAAATAGCATTGAAAGATAAATTTATTTTGGTGTCAAAATTCAGAAATTTACATTAGGCACTTTTTAAGATTTTTTAAAAACCTTCATATACATGGATTTCAGAGTTTTTTTTTTAAACACCTAAGAGTAATTGTGTATTAATTACAGAGTTCAACCAATAGTTTTAAGTAGAACATAAAAAATATTAAAAGGGTAAAGTATTAAGTTCTTTTTTTCTTTTTTTTGTTTGTTATATAGTTATTTTTTTATTTAATAAATGTGAATTTACAAAGTGCAACTTTTGTATTGTTGTGGCTCCCCACCCCCAACCTCCCTTCCTCCTGTGGCCCTCCCCTCTCCCACTCCCTCTCCCATCCTGCCCTTCATCAAGTTTCATTTTCAATTACCTTCATATACTGAAGATCAACTTAGTATATACTAAGCAAGGATTTCAACAGGCTGTACTCACACAACCGCACAAGGTATAGGGTATTGTTCGACTAGTAGTGTTGTTTTTAAGTTTCATAGTAAAACACATTAAGGACAGAGATCCTACGTGGGGAGCATGTACCCAGTGATTCCCGTTGTTGATTTAACAATTGGCAGTCTTATTTATGACATCAGCAATTACCCGAGACTCTTGCTATGAGCTGTCTAGGCTATGGAAGCCCCATAGCCCAGCAGAAGGAACAGGCCATCAAGGAGAGAGGCACCTTTCTGTGAAGGGAGGAAGGAACCTCCACTGTGATACGGCCTTGACTAAACAAGTTCAGAGTCGGTGAACTCAAGGGGCTTCCATAGCCTAGACAGAGTGTTTTTTTTTTTTTTCACCCAAATAAACATCTTTAAATTTCATTTTTCATGAACTTTTTGAAAACGTTCTGTCTGGTACATGGGATATATACATACATGGATCTGTATGTGGGCATGTATGTATGTATGTATTTGTATATATGTATCTATTTATTATCCATACTTTTTCCATGCTGCATTTTTCTGATTGAGCTTTAAGTAAAAGTCAAAGTAGAGAAAATTTATTTCAAGTTCATTTGGAAGGTAAACAAGGAGTAACTAGGGGGAGAGAGCTTGTGTGGGAATGGCGAGGGGAATCTGGGGCCATGAAACTGATGACGTGGTGGAAGCTCGGCTTATACATTATCTCTGTGATTGTTAGGGTGGCATTTCTGATCAGCACAGTTCCGAACCGGACACTGTTATTAGAAGCACAAAGAAAACATGATTGGGTTGAGGACATGATGGATCTATTCTGGTTTTAGAGGACAGTTTGTCATCCCCTTTGTCACATGGAGTCAGGGGTCTCAAGAGGCTTTACAGAGTGGCATGTTTCTCCTGTTGGCTCCTGTCCCCATCTCCAGTCCCCCATAGATTCCATGATGGTTACGTGCATGCCACTAAACAGCAACCAAAAGTTAAATGGAAAAATAATACATTTTCCTTTAAGCTTTGAATCTTTGATAACTGTGATTAAAAGTGCATTTTTTGGCTACTTTCCAAGATTTTTGTAGTATTTACAGTTCCTCCATCTTAACTGATGTTTGATGAAGGAGATGTGCCTTTTTCTAAACCAGAGCCAATGTAAGGCAGATTTTGTGTATGTGCAACATTTAAATGGTTCTTTCTCATGATGTAAAAGTCCCACCTTTCCTAGCGCTTACGAGGTCCTGGTGATGGTAGAATTGATGATTACACCATTACATTTGTTTCTACCTTGAAACAAATGGCTGGCGTTGTGTCACTGCCTATGACACCAGCATCCCCTATGGGTTCTAGTTGAAGTCCTGGCTGCTCCACTTCTGATCCAGCTCCCTGCTAACAGCCTGGGAAAGCAACAGAAGATGGCCCAAGTGTTTGGGCCCCTGCACCCAACTGAGAGACCTGGATGAAGCTCCTGGCTTCTGGCTTCAGGCTGGCACAGCCCAGCCTTTGTAGCCTTCTGGGGAGTGAACCAGTGGGTAGAAGATCTCTCTATCTTTCCATCTCCCTCTTTCCTGAGGTGTAGCTCAGGGCAGGGTAAGGGCCAACCACAACCCAAAGTACGGAGATAATGCATAGCTTATAGTTTTTGTGCCAGTCTCACAGCCTTAAATAGAGCTGGCTAAATCCTAAATGGCACAGAGCATACCTTGAGTTAAGTGAAACATCGAACTGAATTAGAACATTTTTTGTCTCACTCTTATATTAGTACCATGCTTGGCAAGTTTTATCCATCTTATTTTAATTTCTCAAAAAAAAAAAAAAAAGAAAGTTGGGCCTTTTGGATGGCAGTTCATTAAACGAATGAATCACAGTCATTAAAACCTGATAAACTCACAATCTAAGTGGTATTTCATTACACAAATAAGTATAGAAAATAAATTCTTAATTTTCAGGGCTGGTTGGGACCTGAGACTGTGAAATCTGGAATTTTTATCCTAAATTTTAAGTAAACTTAATTCACTAATCGCCAGGAAGAAATTTCAGTGGAAATACCAGCATAAACAGACAAAAAGACACAGTCATGTCATCTTTGGTTCCTGGCAATGTGGCTGAATGAGAGTGGTTAATTGTTTGAAATACTAAATGTCCACTACACCTCTGGTGGGTGATTTCCTTCTAAAACCCGCCATCGGTTTAAGATTTAAATCACTTTGATTTGTGATCTGGTGAAGAAATTGATCTTTTGCAGTGAACATCTCTTGAGCTTAGAGCCATGTTGTACACTTTGAAGGAGATAGTTTCTGGATCCTCATCACCATTTTGTCATTTGTTCTTTGGAAAACTTTTTAAAAAAGCAATTTTCAGACTCACCACTCTAGTTATACTCATCAACTCTTAAGAAAAAAAATCTATGCAGTATGTAGACAGATGGTAATCTTTGTATTTCCTATTGAATTAAAAAAATCTATTATTAGTGTGTGTTAGTGATTTTTGTTCAGTAAACTTTTCCTGGTACTTCTCTGTTTTCTTTCCATTCCCTCTTATGACAAAAACAGAGCTGAAATATGCATCTGTACCTAGTAGGAAACACTCAGAATGCATTGTCCCTCTGCTGTTTAAAAACAAAAGCGAAAGGACTGATATTGTGGTACAATGCTTGTGAGACCAGCATCCCATATCACAGTGCTTGTTAGAGTCCCTGCTGCTCTACTTCCAGTCCAGCTTCCTGCTAATGCACCTGGGGAGGCAGTGGAAGATGGCCCAAGTACTTGGACCCTGGCTACCCATGCAAGAGATGTGGATAGAGTTCTGGGCTCCTGACTTCAGCCTGGCCCAGCCATGGCTGATAGAGTCATTTGGGGAATGAATAAGCGGCTGGAAGATCTCTCTCTCCCTCTCTCCCTTTCTCTCTGATGCTCTGCCTTTCAGATAAATAAACAAATCTTTCCTAAAGAGACAAAAGTAACTCTTCATGGTTCAGTGCCTGTATTTAAGAATTATGAAAGACAACTGAGAAAATCTCTTGTTTTGAAAAGTGAACACTTAAAATAATTTTTAAAAATTTCACTTAAGAGACAGTGAAAGAGACAGAGAAAGAGCCACAGAGAGCTCCCATCCACTGCTTCCCTCATCACATGCCCACAAATTCTGGGACTGGCAGACCCTGGGATCTGGGAGCTCAATCCAGGTCTCATATGGGAATGGCAGGACCACAACTTCCTGAGCCATCACTACTGCCTTCCAGGATGGGCATTAGCAGGAACCTGGGGTCAGGAGCCAGAGGTGAATATTGGATCTAGGTACTCTTGCATGGTATGTAGGCATCTGAAGAGGCAAATTAACTGCCAGGCCCACACTTGTCCTGAAAAATGAAAATTTGATGGAGAGCAAGTAGCAAATCTTCCCTTGGTAGTGAATGAGTGAGTGAAATAGCAGGGCCTAAGGATGAGTAGTAGTGAGGTCTGAACTTGGTGTCTCTCTTGTCTCCCATGCAGAATCTAAGAAGAGGATTACCTCAGGTTCCTTACTTCAGTCTCTATGGAGACCAAGAAGGTGCTTATGAACATCAAGGCTCCAGCCTTTTCCCTGAGGGTCCTAATGACTATGTCTTCAGTCATCTTCCACTTCACTCTCAGCAACAAGTGCGAGCTCCTATCCCCATGGTGCCAGTTGGTGGGATCCAAATGGTTCACTCCATGCCGCCGGCCCTTTCCGGTTTACATCCTCCACCCACATTGCCTCTGCCAGTGGAGGGCTCTGAGGAAAAGAGAGCAGCTCCAGGGGAGTCCTTCTCGAAGGAGTCCTATGTGCTTTCCAAAGGGCATGAGAAGCGAGCGCCTCACGTGTTACAGTCTTCTGGTCTACCAAGCACTCCCTCCTCTCCTCGTCTACTGATGAAACAGAGCACTTCGGAAGACAGCCTGAATGCCACAGAGAGGGAACAAGAGGAGAATATACAGACTTGCACAAAAGCCATTGCCTCTCTCCGGATTGCCACAGAAGAGGCAGCTCTGCTTGGGGCAGATCAGCCAGCACGGGTGCAGGAGCCCCTCCAGAAACCCTCAGAAAGTGCACACGTTAGCATTAGACACTTTAGTGGACCTGAGCCAGGTCAGCCCTGTACCTCAGCTCCGCACCCTGACTTGCATGATGGTGAAAAGGACACTTTTGGGACATCACAGACTGCGTTAGCTCACTCCACATTTTACGGCAAGAGTTGTGTGGACGAGAAACAGTCGGACTTCCACAGCAGTAAGGGGTTGTCTTCAAGCACAGAGGAGGGAAAAGAACCTTCATCAGAGAAAAGCCCGCTTCATTGATCTGAGATGCATGGGAACTTTCATTTCCACCTTTCCCCATTTTTTTGTTTATGTTTTTCTAGAGGTAGAGGTAATCAACTTTGTAGCATGCCTGTCCTAAGTTACAGTAGTTTGCTGTTATATATACTTTTGTTATATCAAAAGAATTAGGTAAATTAACAAGTCATCTTGAGCCTGACCAAAACAAAATTTGAAATTAACCTATTGGGTCTGGTACTTTTAAAATTGTACAGATGTCTGTGCCTTTTCTTTACTTTGCTTATATTCTTATAAGCATTTTTTAGCAGTAATTTGTACATATTTTAGAATTTGTGTATCTGCTTTGTAATAAATGTAATTTCTTTCCTTTTTTGGACACTTGGATCTAAATGATGTAAAGCAAAACAGCATCAATATATATGTGAGGTTGCACTAAAACATATTTTTATATGATTAAAACTGAACAGCTTTTATGTACAGCTCTGATTCTGTAATACTAATATTTATTTACTTTGTTTCATAAATTGTACATTTTTTCTTAATGTTGTGGATTGCTTTTCTATGTGAAGCATGGGATTTACTGTTGCGTAACTAGAACAAAAATGTACATTGTAAACAAGATATTTAAACTAGAGTATCTTATTCTGCACTTATGCATTAGTTAAAAAAAAGATAAAGGGTGTATCAGTCAGTTCTTAACTCTTGTAAATTTTTTTGTCTCTTGTTTGCTGGATTGACCATAACTTAAGTGCTGATTGTGATTTTAAACTGATAGTACCGTAAAGCATTAAAGTAAACAACGTGCTATTGTGAGTTTTTTCAAAGCTTTATAAATCAGTTATAAATAATATTAAAAGTATTTGGTCTTATGTGAACATGTTGATCTATATACTCATCTAAAAATATGGGAAAACATTCCACCCCATGTAAATATGTACAAGTGCATCACTGGTACAATTTTATGTAACTCAGTTGGACACTAGGTTGCCACAGACCTATGCTAGGGTGTCTTTAAAAATTAAAGTGACAAAGCACATGGGACTGTGTAGAGCTTGGTTATCGGCCGGCCCGGTGGCTTGGCCGGCAGTGCTGGGCGCTGCCGGTGGAGGAGACCTGGGCTTAGAAGGCTCCTTGGTTCTTGCTGCACAGGATGGTGACTGGAACCAAGTCTCCACAGAGGGGTCGTGCGTGGACTGAGGGTTGGGTGTGGAAGCAGAGAAGGGGGATGGAGATCGGCTCCCCAGCTCTTCCCGACAGCCCATCCACAAGGTAACAGGGTTAACATCAGCACTGGGGGTGTCACCTTCTCCTTCTGAACGAGGGAAGTGTGTCACACTCCTGGCTGTCTCAGGGGGAACTGGGAAAAGAAGCCTTCCAGGGAGAAGAACTCGTGGGAGGACGATGATGTTTGTAACGCTCCGGATGGCTGTTGGTTGGTGTTGAACGCGGGAAGAGCCTGTGTAGGTCCAGAAGAGCAGAGAGGGAGGGGGCAAGGGCATGTGCACACGCACACACACACAATCTGGGTTATCTTTGTGCTATATGGTGGATTCTAATTCTGTGAAACCAAGTTTGTATATTGAATTACATTAAGGAGTGTTCTTTAAAAAGAGAAATAAATATACAATTACATGCGTGAGGTGTTCAGTCTTTATGTGTTGCCTTGCATTCTAGTTTCCCAGTTTGGTTTCTAAAGAAATTCTGATGGTACCAACATCCACTCTGTGCTATTAATGGTTCTGCCCATCTTGAGGTGTTCCTTAAATATGAATGTGTGGAACAAGTGAGATGACAGGCAGTGGTTTTCTTAGATCACTTGACTGGAGCAAAGAGTGGGCATTGAAGAGTGAGCCCTTGAAATGGATTCACTCAGACCTAAGCTGGGATAGCCTGCACTGTATCTGAAAAGAGTGATGAATGAAGAAAATCATCATTTTCCTTTCTGCATCTCTCTCTCTCTCTCTCTCACACACACACACACACACCTGAAATTTCACTGGGAAAACTGCTGCTTCATTTTGCTCAAGATACAAAAGTAAAAAAATATCATAAATATGCACAAATCACTTTTTTCATTGCAAAGAACAGAACCTCTTAAATAATAAAAGCAGAAGCTCATGAAAGGTCAAAATCTATCAATATTTTCCATGTCACTGTAAAAATCTTAAGTTGGTGCATCTATGTCTTACCTGTTTTATGAGGCACATTGTCTTTTTGAATTGTATTTTATAATGGTGAGCTAAAAGTCAACCCAACAGAATATCTATGTCTTACTGGAGAGAATCCTTGAGACTTTTTGATTATGTAGGGTGGATTTGTGTGCCTTATTCCTCATTGATAGGAGTGTGTGTGTGTGTGTGTGTGTGTGTGATTCCAGGCCAAATCAAATCTTCCTCCTATATCTAATCCATCACTTATATATTCATTCATTCAGGAAATGGTTGAATGCCTGCCGTGAATTGGGTACAATGATGGGCAGTTAGGAAGAAAAGGAGATACCCTTTGCCATCAGGCAGCCCAGGTACATAAGAGAGACATAAAAGTGAGTCAATCTGCATAATGTGTTAGTGCCAAAACAATTGTGCACTTGGTGTGTTTAATATTCACAGTAGAGTGATCATCCTTCACAGGATGGGAAAGGGGGGCTTCACGACAAAGGTGGCCTTGGAATAGATCCATAGGAACATATACTGACTAATTCATCCAACATAAGTTCTCTCACCTGCCTTGGGATACTTCTGTGTGCTATGTGTTGCATGACTGCACAAACCAGCTAAGTGCTTGCCTTCATGGAATTACAATCTACTGGGAGAGCAGTACAAAAATAGGAAGAGAAGTGCATGTTAGATGATTCAGAATGTGTGAAGCAGAAAGTGGGTAAAAAGCAGGATGTGACTGACTCCCTGGGTATGTGGCAGGATGGTGTATAGTGTAGCTAGTTCCCAAGTTAGCTTTGAGGCCAGCTTCCTAATCCAGTTTATAGATCTGGCCCTGTAGGCAATGGGAAGACAAAGGAGGATTGAAGCAAGGAAGGCCTTGCTATTGCTGTTGTTCTAATATTATTATTTAGAAACAAAAAAACTTTAGCAGCAATGAAGATAATGGGTTTGAAGGAGAGAGAATGGAACCAGGGAAAAATGTTGGGAGAATATAAAGTGACACCATTTCGATGGAAATGAAGGCATCAGTAATCCAAGTTGTTGATGGAGATCTGAAGAAAAAGGACAGTTTTGCCCAAAAAGGAGGAATTGGTAATATTCTAGACTGCTACAGTGTGGCAAACAGAGATGGGGGAGTTAAAAATGATGAGCTTTTAATTTGGGCACTGAGAAGAGGGCTATGTCTTTAGTCAAGATGAAAGTGGTATGCAAAGATGCAGACAATGACACAAGCTCCCTTAAGCAGCTCAGAATGAGGAGTTTAACCTCAAACAAGAAAGTCTGGGGATTGGTTTGTCAATTGTTATCATGGCTGTGAGTGTGGAAATGGATGAATTCCTCAGCATACAGAGGGAACAAAGAAGGGGTCTGAGTTCTTCCGAAGGTGGGCACGAAGCATGAGAGCCAGCAAAGAGGTACTGCAGATGACAGCACGTCCTGTATGATGAGCCCGAATGATGCATCCTTTTGTGATATTTTTGAAAACTTGATTTTCATAAGTTCTCTGAGATAATTTCTGGAAAGCAAAACTAAGAACATTTTTGAGGAGAAAAAAAGAAAAGCCAAATCTATTTTTGAAATTAACTGGTATTTCCTTAATAACATGACAATTGTGTTATTAAGCAATTAATTAGAAATTATTAAAGAAGCCTGTCATTTACAAATGTCTTTTCCAAAGCCTAAGGCTTGGAAAAGTTAGGTGACTATTTTAAGGAGAAAATAGGTAAAAAAAAAAAAAAAAAAAAAAAAAAGGAGAAATAGGTGGTTCATTTCACAACCAAAGCTAACACCAAGATCTCTCAACTTTATGTCCGGATTTGCTTGAAGGACAGTGATGAGTTATGCTTTCCCTTACTCCATATGTATGATAAATTAGAGTTGGCCATGAGGTAATACTGAAAAACAGAAGAAATGGCAAAAATTATTTTATTTGGCATTAAAAATTGCCTCAAAATGAACAAGGAAAGGATGCCAACCCTTGCCTCTCTGAAACCCTCTAAGATAATTTTCTTTTAGCAAACCTGGACATGAAGGGGAGAGATCTTGCCTTTAGCCTTAGCTCTGCAATGAACCATCTTGTTCTCCTTGGAAACTTCACTCGACTTCTCTGAGCCATAGGTTTTCTAAAACTCTTTATGGATTATACAATATCCCTTGCATAGCAACAACTCATGTCAGCTTTATAAATATACATGGATGATCAAAATGAAGCAAACCCACATATTTCCTCTCTACTCACTAAGCACCCATAGTTTATTTCAGATTCAGCAATACATCCCCAGCATGTTTTATACTTAGATTCCAAGCTTTCTTATGTTGTTAAAACATCAGTTTTATAAAGTTTAATAAATAGATATTGGTGCAAAACAACACATTTTATTAGTTTGTTAAATGTATCAATTAATAAAATATTCTAAAATAAATTATTCTATAAGAATAAAGAAAAATTTATAAAAAATATTCTATAAGAAAATGCTTAAAGTCATAGAAGGATACTACTGATCAGGTCATATCCCCCAAGGCAAAATGAAAAGGTCAAGTATTTTTGTGTATAATTAAGAGAGAAAACATGAAAAAGATCCAACAGGATTTCTCCAATGGGAACAAAGCTTCAGACTACCTGAATAACTGTGCTGGCTATTTGTGTATACTAGCAGAAGGCAGGACAGCAGGGTGCTGGAGCTCTTTACTCTGAGCACTTGATCTGCCAATAAAACCTGATGGGACTCTACATCCTCACAGGTACTATCCATTTTACTGCCAGAGGCCCAGCTTCAGGGAGAGCTAGGGCCATGGAATCATTAAGTCGTGAGCAGCTCTACTTCTAGGGAGAATCTTTCTTGAGTTTCTGGTCTTATTGTAAGACACAGATACTCAACTCAGAATACTCTTGGTCATGATTTGAGGGTATGTGGTACCTGGCAGACTCAGAATAGTTGTCTTTGAGTCAATTTCTTGTTGTGCTGTATAGGAAAGCATCCATATACATTCATTGTTCAAGTTCACAATCCCTTATATCAGGTAGAGTATCTAATTAAAGAAAGCATTTTCAGCTAATAGTGATAAGAAGTATGTGCAAGCCCTGTTTTTCATGCTTCCATCTTTTCAGTCTTTTAATAGGAGCAAAACTGAGGGAAGTGATTTGCTTAAGCTTACACAGCTGGTAAGTAGAAGAGTAGGCATTTAGGATCAAAAACAGCACAGCCCAACAGCACTTTCTACAATGATAAAAACAAAAAACTTTCTGTATCTGCACTTTCTGACACAATAGCCTATAGCTACATGTAACTGATGAGCACTTGAAATGTGGTGAGTACAAGTGAAAACTATATTTTCAAGTTTAATTATATTTAATTTAAATTTCCATAGCCACATTTGGCTAGTGGCTCCCGCATTGGATAACCACTTCCATACTTACCCTTGATGCCTGCCTCCCCACATGTCTCTGCATGCGTCCCTTTATTTGACAAATACTGAACTATCATGTGCCAGTTCTGTTCTTAGTGCTGGGTATATTGCAATGAACAGTAGCAACAACAAAACAAAACAAAAATCTGCACCATAGAACCTGTGGCCAGAACTTATCACTAAATATCCAGTTAAGGATTTTGGTGATGGATAGAATCCCCTTGCTTGCTTCTCTTTCTGTTGAGTTTTGGACCTTGTGACTCACTCAGGGAATAACAGTCAAGCTATGCTTGTATGAGGAAGTACAGTCTCCTGAAGCTAGCATAGAAACTATATTCTCAAGACAATCTCATTTACTTTCCTGCTTACCATATGCAACTAAACAGGTAGAAAGCAGAAGAAAAGAGTTGACCTAGGGGCATTGCCTTGAAGTCATAATATAATTCTATAATTACTTCTCCCGCAATAATGAAGGAAGTGGAGGAAGAGAAGAAATGGCCAAGGTTTCCCTCCTCCACCTGAAGTCCCTGCTGACTTTTAAGTAACTAGGCCCAAAGTGGCAGGGGCTGGGCCAAGGCTAAAACCAGAAGGTGAGAAATTAATCCATGTTTCCCACATGAGTGGCAGGAACCCAATTACTGGAGCTGTCATCATCTCTGTCTCCCAAGATCTGCATTAGCAAGAAGCTGGACACAGGGGAAGAGCTGCTTGACAGGGGACGTAAGAGTTTCAACTGACATCTTGACGGTGAGACCAGACTCCTGGAAGAACCCTGCCCAAGCTGCTCAGTTTGTAAAATGACTTCTACCATGAATTACATTTCTGGAGTTTGGATGGTAGAATCACATCACAATAATGGAACGTTCACAAATAGGGCGAATTACATAAACATATATGGTGATTTATTTCACTTTAGAACTTTGGGTCCAGGATAAATATATGTCATTAAGTAAAAATAACCTCTCTGTCCTACCTTCCTAAGCAAAAAAAATTTTTTTTTAAAAAAGCCTAAGGAAAATTCCAGAATGAATACTTTTCAGTGTGTTTTCCTCTATTATCCTCTGTTCCCACATTAATCAATCATCCTCTTTTACATGAGATGGATAGGAGAGATTAATTAGCTGCACCTTAATTTTACAATGAAAACATCACCACAGAAACCTTCTTTTCACATTCTTTAACCATGAGTGAGAGCTCAGAATATTTTGAGGCCAACCAGTAACTATAAACACCAATGTAAACAAATCCTGCTGGCTGAGGAAGGAGGACAAGAATGTGCAGGAATGGCATTTTGGAATGCCAACTTCTGTCTCCAACCACTTATACCAGGAAGACCTATTTTCCTGTTACATCTTATGACACCCAACATTTTAGACTTGTAGATAATGAGGACAACCCATCTAAATATCCCTGCCCCTATCCTTTCTATAAAGTTCACTTTCAGAAGCAAATATTTTGCTGTTTCCTTAGTCATTTTAAATAACGCTTAAAAAATCCTTAAGGGAGGGAGATTTAGGAAAGTATGAGATGACCTCAGGGCCAAGACTTATAAAAGTTCCCTCATTTCACTTCACGCCATCAGGATACTGCCTGCTTCCAGATACACAGGGCTCTGCATTTGGAGACGTGTTTGATCAGCTGGCAGGGAGGATTGGAATTGGAATCAGTGCTATGCAGTAGCACTTGATTATTTGTATTTGTATTTGTATTTGTAAGATGCCCAGCATTAATCTTACAGTTGTCTATGCCCCTTGCAAGAACACTAACGGGCCAGTATCTTTGACACCACCACGTGAAATCTCTTTGTACAAAAATGGGGCACCTAGTGGGTTTTCAAGAGATATCTTCAAAGTAGGATTCCTCCTGCTTGTTACCAGGCAAACCTTTTAACTTGAGATTAGAACAAGGCAATATAAAGCACAAGGGCCTTATCAGCCCCTTCCCACCCTCTTGGCAGGCATTAATATTCAGAGTTGGCCTTCTTTCTTAAGAGGCAAATTGGGGTCATGTCTGCAAGTAGAGGTTCAGGAACCAGACTACTTGGCTTCAGATATCAACTTTGCTACTTTCTAGGGCTTTGAGGGAGTTATAGAGGCCCTGCTGGGAGAAATGGCCTCAACTTTTCAAGGGCTTACTTACTACAGAGCAGTCTACTGCCCACTCATTGAAAATTTTCCAGATCAGCAGGTGACTATCCTATAAGGGTAATTTAGAGGCTTGGTAAACTAAGGCATATGGTCTGCTGCATGTTGGGTTTTTTTTTTTTTTGTACAACCAGTAAACTAATAATGCTTTTTACATTTTTCAGTAGCCAGATTTGTAAATTAATCTGCATAATACACTTAGCTCTGCCTCTTGGTCCTCAAAAATATTCAGTATTTGATATTTGACATAAAGAATCTCTGATTTTTCATTTAGATGCCAGAATCCACGCACTTTACAACTTCACCTTCCTCAACAGGCAGCTTCTAGAGCACACCCACTCATCTAGAAGAGAAAGAGTGGCACATGAGAGGATTTTATGAGCCAGACCCCAGTGCCACCTAGCATTCATTCCATGTACTAGTAGCCACAAGTAGTCATTTAGCCACACTCAACCGCAAGAGGGGTTGGGAACTGCCTTCCAGGAAGCAAAGAAGATGGGATGAACTGTGGGGAGCAACTGGGAGCAACTCGGACTATACTGTTACTGGAATTAAGACTTATTCTATGCATCTGCTCTCCCACAATATGGCACTGGGAGAGGAGGAAACAGCTTCTACACAGCTGCCTCCAGTTCAACCAATAAGCAGCAGGACCTGCTCCTGATTGGAGGAGAGCAGCATACTTGGCGTGTGGGTAGCAGAGTTGGGATTGGTGGAAGAGGACTATAAAGGAGGAGAGAGACAACATGCACCAGGAACATCTATCTGAAGGAACACCTGTGCAGCCCCCGAGAGAGCCGGCCGGTGGTGTGCCGCTCCCCCGCGGAAGTGGGGAAAGTGGCAGGGGGAATCGCCCTTCCACGGAGGTGGAAGGGTCGGTAGCCAACCTGGGAAGAACCAGCAGCAAACCCGGGGAGGGCCGAGCAGATGAAAGAACAACGCAGGGTCCTGTGTTGTTCCTCCATGAAGAGGGGGAGCGACATAATGGTGCCGTGACTCGGATATGAAGCCTAGGCAGGGTTTAGTGTCGTTCCTCCATGAAGAGGGGGAGCGACAATGAACAAACGGTTCATCTCTTCCACCATTAATTACTTCTCTACATCTCAGTTTCGATCTCTCTGAAATGGGAATAGCACATGGGATTTCATAGAGCATGTAATAGGTTAAACATGTCAAATGCTTCTACATGCAAAGTGAATAATGTGCAGGTCCAGAACACTGCAAGTGCTCTATGAGTGTCTACTACTGTTTTTACCAGCTCACAGGTTAATCTAGGTATCCAGTCAATCACTACCTACTTCCAGTTGTACCATACAGCAGCCTGTAGAGTGCCCTCTATTTTTCAGTATGCCTTAAAATATATTTTATTGTTGTTTAGGTATGGTAAGGGCAACAGATCAGAGATGATTTCCATAGAAAAAGATGGCTTATTCTTCAAGGACACCAGGAGGAGGGCAATCTTCATTCCATGACAGCCAGAGGGGAAGCACCAGGATTGGTCAGGAGAGGGTATGGAGGTCAGAGGTGGATGTGGGCCTTCGTTGGAAGAAATAGGTGAAGCAGGATAAGCAAGGTAAGATAGGCTGGATGAAATAATGTCAGCAGGCTTTGAAAATAGGAGCTGCCTCCACCTTTCTGTTCCCTATCCTGTGGTGGATAATGCAGGGGTACAGTAGCCTGGAATATAGGGACTTGAGAAAAGTGGCACTGATGATAGGGACTCAACTGGTTGGTTTGCAAATGAAAAGCATGCCTGCAGATCACGGTTTTCCACCTCTAGGTGTTAGTTAACTCAGGCAGGGATGGTCCCTCAAGGCTCATCAAGGTCCAGATGCCAGAATATAGTATCAGAATGTAGAAAATAGCAAGGCATTGCTCATGCAGTAATGATCTCTCAACTTGCTTGCAGTGGCCTCCCAACTACACTCTTCCCATCTCTCTTACCCTTGTAAATAAGCCTTACCCTCTACAGGCCAACTGACTTTTGAAAGTCTACATTTGATTGTCTCACCAGCCAGCTTCAAGCTCTGCAGGAAACTCCTGATGTCCCTTAGGGCAAAGATAGAAGTCTTTCCTGGGTTTCAGGACCCTGGTGTATCAGTCTTCCTCCCTGTCTTCTGTCTTCCTGCTGCTCCTGCTCTAGACTTCTGAGTTTACAGCACACAGGCACCTCAGTTCCCCTAGTCTGCCTAGTTCTTGCTCCAGCTCGGTTTTTGCATCTGCTCTGTCTTCTTTCTGTGAGGTTATTCCTTGCTCTGCATGCATATTCCTCCCCTTCCTCATTTAACACATGCCTCAGAATTCAGCAGATTCACCTCCTCTGCAAAATTTGCATGGACCCCCATGTGTGAGAGTAATCTTTGGGTGTCATATGGAAAAGCTGATCAATACCCACCTGTTTTCTGGTTCTGTGGGTTCAAATCATCGCTTCATCACTTCTCACCTGTTTGACTTTGAATAAGTGATTTAATCTCTCATAAACTCATTTTCCCTTCTCTATCATAGAAATAACATTATTGTCAGTATCAAATAAGATAACATATATTTAAAGTTTAATAATTTCTAAACCTTAAATGCTTGATATTATTAATATTGTCTATTAAGCCTCAATGTTCTTTGCAACCTAGAACACTACACAGATACTAGCAATTAGTCAGCATTCAAACTGAGAACATTTTCATGTCTCTGATTAGGAGAATGGCTTAATTATTATCAATCACTTCAGAAGGTTAATATAAGCTCATTAATAATTTAAATACAGTTCTAGAAATGACATTTACTCACCATGGGAACCAAAGTGATTTTTTGCCTATCTATCTCAACATATGCTCTCATCCTTTTTTATTAACTAAAAGTTTGATATATGAGTAACATGACAGAAAAATTATTAAAAATAAGAAATGATAGAGGCTAATGTAAAGATACCACTATCAGCATGCCCTCTTACCCTTTCTATAAATTAAATTTCATTTTGATTCTTGAATTCTTTCTAATAAAATCTTATTGTATTAGGAAAGAGAGTGACATATAATGAACAAATTTATGTACAAGATGTGACTGATCAAACGTTGCTGAGGGCTGGGGTTGGAGGGAGGATTTAAATGAAAAGGAACATCAGGGAGGTTTAGGGACTGTTGAAATTGTTCTGTATCTTGATTTTGGTGGTGGTTACATAATTACATGCATTTGTCAAAACTCACAGAGTTGTATATTTAAAAAGAGTTTGGTAAAGTAGCAGGATATAAAATCAATGCACAAAAATCAACAGCCTTTGTATACACAGGCAATGCCATGGCTGAGGAAGAACTACTAAGATCAATCCCATTCACAATAGATACAAAAACAATCAAATGCCTTGGAATAAACTTAACCAAGGACGTTAAAGATCTCTACGATGAAAATTACAAAACCTTAAAGAAAGAAATAGAAGAGGATACCAAAAATGGAAAAATCTTCCATGCTCATGGATTGGAAGAATCAATATCATCAAAATGTCCATTCTCCCAAAAGCAATTTATACATTCAATGTGATACCAATCAAGATACCGAAGACCTTCTTCTCAGATCTGGAAAAAATGATGCTGAAATTCATATGGAGACACAGGAGACCTCGAATAGCTAAAGCAATCTTGTACAACAAAAACAAAGCTGGAGGCATCACAATACCAGATTTCAGGACATACTACAGGGCAGTTGTTATCAAAACAGCATGGTACTGGTACAGAAACAGATGGATAGACCAATGGAACAGAACTGAAACACCAGAAATCAATCCAAACACCATCAAATTATTAGAGATCATTGGAGAAACCCTGCAAGATATAGGTACCGGCAAAGACTTCTTGGAAAAGACCCCAGAAGCACAGGCAGTCAAACCCAAAATTAACATTTGGGATTGCATCAGATTGAGAAGTTTCTGTACTTCAAAAGAAACAGTCAGGAAAGTGAAGAGGCAACTGACAGAATGGGAAAAATATTTGCAAACTATGCAACAGATAAAGGGTTGATAACCAGAATCTACAAAGAAATCAAGAAACTCCACAACATCAAAACAAACAGCCCACTTAAGAGCTGGGACAAGGACCTCAATAGACATTTTTCAAAAGAGGAAATCCAAATAGCCAACAGACACATGAAAAAATGTTCAAGATCACTAGCATCAGGGAAATGCAAATCAAAACCACAATGAGGTTTCACCTCACCCCAGTTAGAATGGCTCATATTCAGAAATCTACCAACAATAGATGCTGGAGAGGATGTGGGGAAAAATGGACACTAACCCACTGTTGGTGGGAATGCAAACTGGTTAAGCCACTATAGAAGTCAGTTTGGAGATTCCTCAGAAACCCGAATATAACCCTACTTACAACCCAGCCATCCCACTCCTTGGAATTTACCCAAAGGAAATTAAATTGGCAAACAAAAAAGCTATCTGTACCTTAATGTATATTGCAGCTCAATTCACAATAGCTAAGACCTGGAACCAACCCAAATACCCATCAACAGTAGACTGGATAAAGGAATTATGGGACATGTACTCTATAGAATACTATACAACAGTCAAAAACAATGAAACCCGGTCATTTGCAACAAGATGGAGGAATCTAGAAAACATTATGCTGAGTGAATTAAGGCAGTCCCAAAGGGACAAATATCACATGTTCTCCCTGATCAGTGACAACTAACTGAGCACCAAAGGGGAAACCTGTTGAAGTAAAATGGACACCATGAGAAACAGTGACTTGATCAGCCCTTGTCCTGACTGTTGATGTACAATGTAATACTTTATCCCTTTTAGTATTTTTTTTGTTCTAGTACTATTGGTTGAACTCTGTAATTAACACACAATTATTCTTAGGTGTTTAAATTTTAACTGAAAAGTGATCCCTGTTAAATATAAGAGTGGGAATAGAGAGGGAGCAGATGTACAATTTGGGACATGCTCAATCGGACTTGCCCCAAATGGTGGAGTTAGAAATGTGCCAGGGGATTCCAATTCAATCCCATCAAGGTGGCATGTACCAATGCCATCTCACTAGTCCAAGTGATCAATTTCAGTTCACAATTGATCACACTGATAGTTCTAAGAGTCAAAGGGTTCACACAAAAAAGACTAGCATATGCTAATACTAACTGATAAATCATAAAGGGAGAGAATGATCCATCATGGGAAGTGGGATACACAGCAGACTCATAGAATGGCAGATGTCCTAAATAGCACTCTGGCCTCAGAATCAGGCCTTAAGGCATTCGGATATGGCTGAAGAGCCCATGAGAGTATTTTAGGCATGGAAAGCCAAGACAACCTGGGAAAAAAAGGCGGGGACCTAAATGAAAGATCTCTGCGAGTGAGATCCCAGTGGAAAGAACGGGGCCATCAAAGAAGGAGGTACCTTTCTCTGAAGGGAGGAGAGAGCTTCCACTTTGACTATGACCCTGTCGGAATAAGATCGAAGTTGGCGAACTCAAAAGGCTTCCATAGCCTTGGCAACTCATGACTAGAGCCTAGGGAGATTACTGACACCATAAACAAGAGTGTCAATTTGTTAAGTCAACCACAGGAGTCACTGTGTACTTACTTCTCATGTGGGATCTGTCCTTAGTGTGTTGTCCAAAGTGAAGTAATGGTATAACTAGTACTGAAACAGTATTTTACACTTTGTGTTTGAGTGGGTGCAAACTGATGAAATCTTTACTTAATACATACTGAATTGATCTTCTGTATATAAAGATAATTAAAAATGAATCTTGATGTGAATGGAATGGGAGAGAGACAGGGATATGGGAGGGGTGCGAGTAGGAGGGGAATTATGGGGGGGGGCATTGTAATCCATAAACTGTACTTTGGAAATTTATATTTAGTAAATAAAAAATAAAAACAATGAAAAAAAGTGGATAATACAAATTATTCTGCAATTTTCAAAATTGTACATTCACAAGACCATGACCCAATGATAACTTAGGCTTTAAAACTTACTACATCATACTAGGACTTAAGCAAATGTCTCATCATACTCGGTCTTAAGCAAATGCTGCCCTTCCTATTGAGGCAGAATGCTGCATGCCAGGAAGTAGGACAGTGGGAAGGAGAACACGCAAGAAATGGCATCCAAAGAGAATATTCCAGACACTGCAATTTTATGTAAGTACACTGAACTTGAGAAATTATAGATGTCTTATAAAAGTGGTATAACTATTGCAATGTTAGGTCAGAGTATTAAAGAGCAAGTCCAGTTCCTACATGACAGGAGAGTGCAAACTTTCACCACCAAAATGACTTACAGCCTGCTAATTAGATAATGCTATAAATGAAATTTCATTCTTATTTTTGATGGGTAAAAAGTAATTTATTATATTTACTCTGCTGTCATCACTCATGAATGAAGAGTGAATGCTTTCTGGATAACCATATGGCTTGTTGGGAAGTATGAGTCATCAACTGAACCAGAGGTGCAAAAAACAAAAACAAAACAAAACAAAACCCCAAAATATTAAGAAGGTAGCAGCTGTCTTGAGGCAGACGCTGTTTCTGTTATTTCTAATATCATTCCTATGCCATGGGGGAACTCTTACCTCTGATTACCAGGAGCTCTTTCTGTAGTTTTTGAAAAGAAGGTTTTAATGTGTGGAAGTATAAAACCAGCCTTGTGTGTTCTCTTACTTTCTCTTGAGTTCCCTGCTTAGGAACAATTGATAGATTATTCTGTACATTTTTAAATCTTTTATGAATCTTTACTGTTTTTCAGATGTTGTACTTGGATTCTTGGAATATAAGAACCTGTTAGCTGGAGATTTTGTTATTCCTGTATCTATTGGCTTTCTCACATTAACTAGGTCAGCCTAGTTCAATTCTCACACCATCACAGTTACTTGAAAAGGATACATTTTTTAAGGAACAACACTTCTTTTAACTTCTCTATAATAATGTTCGGTATTTGACACTAACAGGTAGCATAATAATATTAACCATTAAAATTATTGCCCAAAAGGGGACTTCAAAAAGTTTTGGAAAAATGGAATTAAAAGGTAAATTCAGGGAAAGCATTTGGCCTAACAGTTAGGTTGTCATTTTAGACATCTATGTCTCACATTGGAATGAATGCCTGGGTTCAAGTTCCAACTTTGATTCTACTTCCTGTTAATGGAAAACCTGGAAGGCAGCAGTGATGGTTCAAGTACTTGAGTTCTTGCCACGCATGTGGGACACCTAGATTGAGTCCCCAGCTCCCAGCTCTCACCTTTGGACTTACCTTGGCCTTGTAAACATTGAGGAGTGAACCAGTGGATGGCAGTGCTCACTCTCTTTCTTTCAAATAAATAAATAATTTTTACAAGATAGTTTATTTTGGTGCAAAAAAATTTTGAAATTCATGCATACTTTTTTCAGATCACACTTTCCATGACCTTTTTGAAGACCCTCTAATGAGTATACAAAGACCAAAAAGGTAATGGAATAAGTATTTTATTTCAAAAGTTTGAGGACTACAGATAGTTAAACATTTATCTGTTTATTAAAAATTTTGTTGCTGTCAAACAATGTTTTCGGTATAGAGGACATAGCATTAAACAAGATGGAGGAGGTGCTGGCTCTTGGGAAATTTATAATTTTTATCCGCAAGAGGATATGAACAAGTAAAGGGGCAGACCTAGAGATTAGGGAGAGAAGTGAAGCAGAAACATGATTGTGTGCCAGCACTGTGGTGCAGTCGGTTAAGCCAACACTTGCAAAGTCAGCATCCCATATCAGTTGAAGTTCCGGCTCCTCTGCTTCCAATCTAGCTCTCTGCTGATGCACCTGGGAAGGCAGTGGATGATGGAAAGTACTTGGACCACTCCCACCCATGTGAGAGACCAGGATGGAGTTCCTGGCTCCTGATTTTGACCTGTCACAGATCTGGCTGTTGCAGCCATTTGAAGGTGAACCAGCAGATGGAAGGTCTCTCTCCATCTCTCTCTGTCTATCCCTCTGTAACTCTGTCCTTCAAATAAATTAAAAAATCTTTTAAAAAATGTCTAGTCTCACTAGGTAGGAGATAATTGTTCCTGTATGAAAGACTGTACTAGGGGAATCAGTTTTTTTCCCCAGGTTTTGGACCTGAACTGAAACAGCCACTCTTTCTGTGTCATGAGACTGCCAATCTTTGACTGAAACTATACTCTTGATTCTCCTGTGTCTGTGATATGCTGATTCACCTGGCAGGTCTTGGGACTTGCCACTCTCTGTCATCACATGAATGAATGCCTCATAATAAATCTTTGTCTATCTTATAGGTTTTCTTTCTTTGGAGAACCTTGACTCATATATCTTATATCACCAGAGAATGATCACCAAATTTAGTAAAATTGATCATTGATATAATATTTTTTATCCAAATGATTATCCATATTACATTTTTGTCCACTGTGTCAATTGTACCCTTCACAGTATTTTTTCCTCTTCCAGTAAAGCTTTCACGCTATGGTGACATACTGCATTTAGTTTTTATATCCCTTTAGTGTCCTTTGATCTGGAACAATTACTCAGTCTTTTGTTTTTACAAATATTGATATTATGGATATTGACATCATGAATCATGTAGCACCCTCCCTCTTATCCCTACCCTTGCCATGACCCATTTTTAATAGGAGGATCCTTACTTAGGGTTTGTTTAGTATTTCCCCATGATTAGATTCAGGATGTATTAGTCAGCTCTTCATTACTTTAATTAAAATACTTGAGAGGAGCTAACTTATAAAGGGAAGGTTTTATTTCTGCTGACAGTTTTGAAGGTTCACAAACCAAGATTGGGCAATCCCATTTGTCTGGCATTCAAAGGGGTCAGTGGATGGCAGAACACATGTGGAAGGAGGATCAATATGTGAGTTTAGAAGCAGAGAGAGAGAGAAGTTAGACTGAACTTGGCTTAAACAGCCATCTCATGAGAACTACCTTCCAAGGGCAAACCTCCAGTGACTTATGCCTACCTCCTAGATGTCACAATTAAATCAGTCTCCATTCTTAATCCATTAACCATCAACATTGACCCATTTGCTATTAACATAAGACTTTGGGGACTGAACCCCAAATATATAGACATTTAGGGGACACCTAAACTATTAACCAAGCTATAGCATAAGCCACGCCTTCTTGGAAAGAATAACCTAAAAGTGATACTTGTCCTTCTCAGAATTTCCCAACTGGAAGTACCCAATACGGATGTTCCCCTTGTTTGCACTTAAACATGTAGTCAAAGTACTGTCTTGTTTTTCCATGGTATAATTACTATTTTTTTTCTTATTTGCAATTATGCAAATATTCTGGTCCTTAGTAAAATGGACTCCCAAGAGTTCACATCTAATGATCCTTGCCTTAGTTCATCTTTATAAGAATGTTTTCAAAATGATGATGTCTGTCAGTATTTCCTATTTACAGCATTCTACTCTTCATTATTTATTATTAGTGTGGATTCCTATTGTCTAATGATTTATGATAAATTACTACTCTGTTATATTTATCAAATTGCTTCAGTGGAAACCCCTTTAAGCTGTTCACTGTGAACTTGTGACTAGTCTTCATTATTTGGGGGGAAGGTATTTCCTTAATTTTTTATGTTAAAGTATTTTCCAGAATATTCCAGTGAAAATAAGCTTTTCACTGAGCATTGTTGACTCCTTTCAGTGAGATATCTAGTCAGACATAAAGATTCGGGTGCTAGGTACATTCTTTTTGCCACTGAGCATGGCTTCGCTTCTGTGTTCTTTGAGCAGGTAGAGCTGAAAAAAATGTGTGTGTGTGTGTGTGTGTGTGTGTCTATATCCATATATGCACACAGTTACACAAGTTCCTTTTAGAATCATGAGTCTTTTCAAGATTCCTTTTTAGCTTGAACAGCATAGTGTGTTAAAAGGTCCTTCCGGCTATTCTGGGGTGGGCCAGGACCAATTAGGGAGCTTTGCAGTAGTTCAGGGAAGAGGAGATGGTGACTTGGCCTATGGTAGCAGTCGTGAGAAATAGTTACACTTCTCTTTTTGAGGTACAGATTATAGTGTAAGGGCAGGATGTGTTGTGTGAGAAAAGGAGCGAAGTCATATATTATGACCAGAGATTTAATCTGGTTAATGGTGTGATTCAAGCGGTAGAATTTTCTGTGGAATGGAACTGAGCCTTTGGCAGAGATCTTCCTTAGTAGAATCCTTGAAGGATGTGGGAGGGAGCACTTGCTGGTCATGAGCAACAAAGTCCTCACAAGCCCAGAGTCTATCATTAGAAAAATACTTTTAAAGTCAAACATTTGAACACTTCCTTTAGGCACCTCAGGAATGTGTTTAGGATACAGAAATCAAAGAGGGGAGGCTGTACAGCTCAGAGAAATATGCAGATGTGCCCAGTATGAACAAGTCCTGGGGACCAAAGAAGAAAATCAGCCTGCTTTCCAGACAGTCTATGATTGTAAAGAATTTCCTAACATTTTGGAATATTCAGTGCACATTCCAAAAAAAAAAAAAAAAGATACTGGTAGTAGGGATTGTATTGTGTGCTATGAATAGCAGTTGTACACCGTAAGTACGACCAGCACTGGGGAGGAGAGACTGACCATCCACCAAAAGTACAACTGCATTTTTGTCTTTATCTTTCTTTCTGGCCACCTTAATAGAAACACAATGTATGCCCTGAGGTTGACACCGCATGCTTTATGATGTTTTTAACTTTTGTTTTCTGCCTTTATTTCCATTGAGTGTTATAAAGGAATAATTTTAACATTTCTGTAACTATTCACATTATCTTTTTATAATATGGATATTTATTTCCCAATTCCCCTTTCATCTTTCCCGCTTGCACACACACCTTCCCAACCCACAAAACCCTGCAAGCAAATAAAAACTTGCAGAATGCAGACATCACAAGTCTCATTGTCATGCTTTACCTATCCTATGTTGCTTCAGGGCAGGAATGTGTTTCAAGTCACATAAAGAAAAATAATTAATAATTTATCTCCTGCTTCATTTGATCCTCTAACCAGATGCTGGATTGTCAAATCTCCACTTATTTTTTATGCAGACTTACTGAACACAGTTTGATCTGCTTCATTTACTAAATACATTGCTCCCATAAATGGAATCCCACAGCAATAGCTAGATATGTGCATGCATATAAGCTTATGTGTGCATATGCACAATGACCTGTCAAGTCCACAGAGGAATCTCAGCTATCCAAGTTTACCAGGTTCTGATAGACAGTTCCAGTGGGTGATGACACCTTAAGGAGAGCTTTCTGTCTGCTCTGCTAGAGCTGTGTGCTCGGTATCTTATTCAAAATTCCAATGGTCTATCTAAATACTCCAAACACTGCAGAACCTTCCTTATCTCTGAGAGCACAGGAGCCTGTAGAAACAGCACTTCCCACATTATATGAGTAGGAAACATAGCAAAGATGATTTATTAAAGGTGTTTCATGCTATAGCTTGTGCACCACTAAATCTCCAGATGGTTGCAAGGCTGTTGATCCCCTCTATTGAGCGAAACATTAAGATCTAAGATACATTCACCAAGAAAATCTACAGAAAGATTTGTTAGGTGCAGAATAAATGCTGATATGCTAACCTTTGATCGCTTGAGAAACGATTGGGCTTTGCTGATATGAAGAGGAAGTTGAGGCAAAGGAAACAACGCAGAACTTGAAACCAATTGTTCTAAAACCAAAAAGTCTGTGGGAATGTGATTTCATACTCATTTTCTCATTACAGCTTTGTTCCCTGCCTACTTTCCACGTTCTCTGACTCCCCAGGGTGTGTGTGTGTGTGTATTTAAAACTTTATGAGGCAAGAGATTTTAACATTTATTCTAAGGGAATGCCATTAAACAGATCAAAGTGTGCACCTCTAAATTTTAAGTATCACGTTAGGAATTAAAAAAATAAGGATTTTATACCAGGGATGGGGCCGACATTGCAGGTTGGATCTACTTTTTTCATGGTATTTTGTTATTTATTTCCTGGTGGCAGTTCTAACTGAGGTGTTACCTGGAATTCTGCCAAATCAGTCTTACAAAATTTGTTACAATGACTGTAGGTCACAGTCCTTAAATGTTGGCAGGTGTTCTGGGCTTGCCCTCACTCGAGGAGTCCCAGTAATCCAGTTTGGTACAATTCTTTTCTGTTTAGTTCTTGAAGATCCTTTTAAATACTCTCTGAACCAGAAAAATTAGCTAGCATGAGCTCACACACTCAAATCCCCATGGTGCTTAGAGTGCTGATTTCCCAGGGCTGTGGGAATCTTTCCAGAGTTCTTCATGCACCTCCGTCTATTCTCAAAAGACTTAACAGTGGATCTGCGAAAGTAAAGGGAAGGAAATGTACACCAGCATATTGGCAAGTTACCTGATCTGTAAGTGTTCCTCCTGTAACTCTATGTATTCTTCTGCTTAGGCCAATATAACAAAACACCATAGACTGGGTGACTTAAACAACAGACATTTATTTCCCATAGTTATGAAGGCTAGGAAGTTCAAGATCAAAATGCTGTCAGATTTAGCTCCCAATGAGGACTTTTTTCTTGGCTTGTAGATGCTGAGTGCTTTCTCTCTGTGTTCTTACATAGCACAGAAAAAATCCTAATCTCTATTTCCTTTCTAATGAGGGCACTGATTCCATCATGAGGCGTGGACCCTCATGACTTGTCTCATCTAATTATCTCCCAAAGGTCCCAGCTCCAAATACCATCACCTTGGGTGTTAGGGCTTCAGTATATGAATGTTGGAAGGACATAATGCAGTCTATGATTTTGTAAATAAGTCTAGAAGGACTTTCATTGAGGGTAGTGTAAAATAACTTGACAGAAGAACTGTCTGTCACCTGGGAAGGTAACTACCAAAAGCAGTTACAGTTTCAAGAAGTTCAAGAGCAGTAGAACATTTTTTCTTGGCTGAGAAGGCATTGGGAGCTTCCCCAATATCTAGTGTATTCATTCAAAATTCAATGGCAAAATAATGGTTTTTCCTGCAGAAGTTGTGTTTGCAACTCCCTCCAGGGCCTGCTTGGTAATGAGACACATTTGCATTGTGTCTTCCATGTTCAGGAGAGGAGACCTGAGAGGAAAAATGATAGGTTCTCTGCTCTTTACATGATCAGGTGTTATCTTAAGCAAATTCTAACATATTTTAATTTTTTTTTATTTGACAGATAGAGTTAGTGAGAGAGACAGAGAGAAGGGTCTTCCTTCCGTTGGTTCAGCCCCTAAATGGCTGCTATGGCTGGAGCTGTGCTGATCCAAAGCCAGGAGCCAGGTGCTTCCTCCTTGTCTCCCATGTGGGTGCAGGGGCCCAAGCAGTTGGGTCATCCTCCACTGCCCTCCTAGGCCACAGCAGAGAGCTGAACTGGAAGAGGAGTAACCAGAACTAGAACCCAGCGCCCATAGAGGATGCTGGTGCCGCAGGCAGAGGATTAACCAAGTGAGCCACGGCACCAGCCCCAATGCTAGCATATTTGTATAGGGTTTGTTGCCCTATATAAGAGGACATCAAAAAAATTCGTGAAAAACACATATGAAAACATTGCATGGATTTCACAATCTTTTGCACCAAAATAACTTATGTTTTCATCCTTTTCACAAACTTTTTATTGTTTCAAAAGATTTATTAATTATTTATTGTGAAAGTTAGGGCTAGATAGAGAGAAAGAAAGAAAGAGAGAGATATCTTCCATCCACTTGTTTATTCTCCAAATGACTGCAACAGGCAGGGCTGGATCATGCTGAAGCCAGAAGCTAGAAGATTCATCTGGGTTTCCCACATGGGCCACTTGAAGCCATCCTCTGCTGCTCTCCCAGGCCATTAGCAAGGAGCTGGATCAGAAGTGGAGCAGCCAGGACATGCACTGGAGCCCATATGGATGCTGACATCACAGGTGGTAGCTTAACCTGCTGTGCCACAATGCCAGCCCCTCACAAACTTTTTAAAATACTCTTGTATAGTTAGAGCGTCATGATGTGCTAGGTAGAAATGAAGTTATAAATTATCCTTTTTCAAAATATTTTTATTTTATTAATAATTACATAATGTAACCAGCTCATGTCTCTGAGCTTTTCTCCTTAGAAGACTGTTGAATTTCAGTGATAGCATATGAGAGAATAATTATGGCCAAACCCACCAAAATAGGTGAAAGCCTGAATCTACTCAGAAATGCTCAGAAAGTTTTCCCCTGTCTTATGTTAATGAACAGCAGAATTGACTACTCAATTCTCACTTCTGTCCCACAATCTAGCCAGAGTTCTCTAATTTTTAACACATGAAGACATCTGTTTTCATGTAAAAAAAAAAAGGCATGAATGAGGAAAATGGTGGCTGAGAAAATATTACAATAACTGAAAGCTATGTTAAATTCCACAACATTTTAAAGTGCATTTGGATTTTATCAGTGAAAAAAATCATCTGGATATATTTGACAAAATGATAGCTCTTACAAGGGAGATATTTATTGAAGTTGCAGGTAAAGCTTGCACATACAGTAGGTTCTCGATCAATACGTGTCAAAGAAATTATCTATATTACCGTACAATATCTATCCTATTCAGATAATTTGGCATTTACTTGAAAGATAACAAAATTCATAAAAGAAGTAAATCACAAAAGCATCCCCAAATTCCAACAGTCCTAAAAAGTCTTTGTAGAAGTTCATGGGGCCAGCACTATGGAGTAGCAAGTAAAGCCACCGCCTGCAGGGCCAGCAACCCTTATTATGGGTGCCAGTTTGAGTCCTGATTGCTCTACTTCCTATCCAGCTCTCTGCTATGGCCTGGGAAGGCAGTGGAAGATGACCGATGTAATTGGGCCCCTGCACCCATGTGGAAGAATGGAAGAAGCTCCTTGCTCCTGGCTTCAGATCAGTGCAACTTTGACCGTTACGGCCATCTAGGGAGTGAACCAGAGGATGAAAGACCTCTCTTTCTCTGCCTCAGCCTCTCTCTCTCTGTATCTCTGACTTTCAAATAAATAAATAAATAAATCTTAGGAAGAAAAGGAAAAAGAAAAAACCTTTATTAAAAAAAAAAGTTCAGTGAGGAGTGTCGAGGCAGCGAGGGCTAGTGTTGTGGTTCTCACACTTTCTCTTGGGCCCAGAGCCCTTCATGCAAGATCAGTATCATTCAGAAGTCTGTAAACCACTTCATGGGGGAGATGCCCTGAGGAATTGTCTGATGGCTTTCTGCTTGCTTCTGCCTTGGAGGGCTCTGAAGGACACCAGAGAAACTCTGGTTCTCCAGCACCACAATTTGAAAATTGAATGCTAGGCTAGAAATTGGCTACACGCTGCCTAAGCAATCTTGGACAATGCACTTCTGTAGTTCTCCATTTCCTCAAACATTAAGCAACAAGTTGGAACCAGACCTGTTCAGACCATTTCTCTTTAAACTCCTTCACCTATGCCTTGCCACTCTGATTTTATTTCAGCTTCATTTCCATTTGGTAAGAGGCTGAACTGTACTTCAAATGAGGGCCTGTCCTTGGGGAGGCAACATCTCTTCTGGAAGCAGTAATCCAGGAGGCTGAGAGCAGCCATGCTGCTCTGTGGCTGTCACAGGAAGTGACTGCGAAGCCCACGTCTGACAACCTACTCCATGGTGTGCGGAGGCCATGCAGGAGGGCTGGGAGAAGGAAGGAAACTGCTTCAGCAGTGGTAGCTTCAAGGCTTTGAAGAGGGGCAAAGATGGCAAGCAGGGGTCTCACCTGGGGTTAGCCTTCACCTCCCCTGCCACCCCACACCTTCTCACTTTCTGCTGTATCCAAATCTGTCTCTGAGGAGTTGGCTGGAACCTGGGAACAGTCAATCCAGTTTACGGTCACAAAGCTCCGTCCTGCAGAAGAGCTGCTTGGGAGCTCAATTGTTACTTGTAACAGCAACTGTAATATATCCCATGTGCCAATCACTACCCAGAGATTCTGCACAGGAATTAGTTTATAGACCCCTCCACAACCCTTCGCTGAAAGTGCTGCATCAGCTCCATCTTAGACATGGCGAAGCAGACACACAAAGGCCAAGGAGCACCCCTAAAGTCGTGGTGTTGGTAAGGGGCCACACTTAAATGCAAAGTGAGATGTGGCTTATTAGCTCTCGCCTCTGACCCAGGAAGATTCCAAGATCTCTTTACCACATATCTCGGAATTTTTGGCTTCTGTTAGAGTCCAGTCAGTTTTCAGTCCTTCCTATTCTTAACCCTTGAAGTACACTATTGGTGGCAAGAAAATACAGTAGTTCAAAATATGATCTCAGAAGCCAGAGGGCCCATGTTTATGTCCTGGCCTTACAGCAGAGCGGCTATGTAACTTGGATGAGTTATTTAATCACTTGCTGGTCAGTTTATTATTAGGAGGTCAAGAATAAATTTCAGTCAAATGGCGCTTTGATGTTGAAATTAAATAAGGCAAAGCATGAGACTCATAGCAGAGTCTTGATGGGTAATAAACACTCAGTAAACATGAGGTATTTTTACTTCTCCTGATTATAAGAGGCATAGACTGCAATGCAGCCACTGAGCTCTGTTTGTAAGGTCTATAGCTGGTTATCCACAGTAGGGGCTGGCAAGGGATGAAACCAAATTCTATCAAATGCTTTGTGGGTGATGTTGTGATGATGATGCATTATTTTGGAAATTTAGCCTTCTGAGGTCACACATTTTGTGCAGTACAAAAAAGATCAAAGTTGGCCATAGAATTGGATTCTTTTTGTCACAGCTACCCAGCACATATCACTTTGATGAGAAGGAAAATACAAATTCCTGAAAATCCCAGGTTATGCATGCCTAGAAAAATGAACTTTCTGGATTCCAACAGATTCTCTTCTCAATCAGGGAATGATACTAGTTTTCCTGCTAAGAAATTGGTGTACCATTGTACCACTGTTAAATCTAATGCATTCAATCCTAGTAGCTACAAGCATGGTTTATTTTGAAAACTGCAATAAAATTATTTTCTGCAGCAAAACTCATTACAACCTTTCATTTCTTTTTACTTCCAGGCCTCCATAGAGGAAAACAATTACATAACAATTAAATAACTCTTATTGTTGTTGTCATTTTAATAGAAATAACAAGAACATCATACAAGAAACACCTTTAGTTTTCTTCATACTCAGGGTGACTTTGTGAGGAAGATTGAACAAATGCATCAGAAAACCCACTTTATTTTCCTGGCATCTCAAACACCTTCAACCGTCACTTTAGGTTCTTTTCAAAAGTGTCCAATGTGAGGCCATCAATGACACTGCTAAATCCTCCTATATTTGGACATTTGACCTTTGAATAACTTACCTGTCCTCTCCTGTCCCTCTGTAGTTACCTTGGTTAAGGCTTCTATCCTTTGCTATCTTATATCTCACAATAGCCTCCAATAGGTTTCTTTGACTCAGGTCAAAGCAGATTGTCACTCAGCACTGTCAAATCCTGCTCAGCTTTCAAAGGTTCAGATTCAATCTTATATCAGTTAGAAAAGTTACCAAATTCTTCTGTCAGAATTAATACCCTTGTCTCTCAACTCTCATTGCCTTTTATTTAAGGTTTTTCTCTTGATAGCATGTGTATGCAGTACATATGGCTTTAATAATACCTATGAGCACACTTTTCTCCCTAACTATAGGAAAGCCCTTTGATGGCAAGAACTTCAATTGATTCAGGTGTGAGGTTGCTCAGCCCCTCACCTAGATTTTTCAATTATTGGCACACTGTTGAAATCGTAGAAGAGTCATGATGGTATTAATATCAGATACTTGTATAATGTCAACAATGTGCTTTCAATATTGATTCTTTAGTAAATGTAGTTTTTGTTTGTTTTACACTGAGACCACTTTATTTGACTAAGCAATAGAAATTCTCCTTTCCCTACAATTTCAGGATGCTCTTATAAAAATCTGCTTGTGGAGCAAAGACAGAATTCAAAATGTTCTAGACCTTTAGAGAAAGGCTTAGAAAGAATAAGAAAATTGAAATGGGTTTGAAACAATTCCATCACAGGCCTCCACAAATTAAGCAAGCTGTGGTTAACTTGGAAAGTTCTCAAAGGTCATACTTAGAGAGAATTGAGTTTTGAAAAATGGGGTCAATGGTGAGAGAATAATGGATTTCTAATTTGTCAGAGTAAAGAGACTCTGTGTTTTAAAACTGTGCTTTAGAAAGTGTTGGCTATTGTTTTCAAGTTGTGTATAAGGAATTTTAAGGGGTATTGACTTCAACAAAACCAAAATAAAGCATCACTTGATAATTGACAAAGAAACTCTTTTAAGAAATCATAAGGCTCTAATCTTTGCGATAAGCTGTATGTTTAAAGTACAATTAACCTATTTGATAGCTATAATCGACCTCCAAGGAGACATCCACCATGAAGCAGGTCCACATTAGGAGCATATTTAGTAGGTTAACTTTTCTATATGAAAAAAGGGAAAATGATATGAAATGTATATAAATGAAATATATACATAATAAATATATTAAATGTATATATATGCTTTTATAGATACATGTTGTCTCATTTTTCAAAAAGGAGCAGAGAAAATCAGCCATCATTTAAATATTTAACTTTACCAGGTACATAAAGACGGAGATAAGAGTGATATTCCTCTCATGGCACTGATATTTGTTTGTATGCCATGGCGCTGGCCCCACAAAATTATATTTTCTAACTCTATCTATTGAGATTGCACAAAGTGGCATCACAGTGCAAATGAACACAAATAGCACACAAATCTTGTGTTCCAAATTTTATCACCCAATAATTCTTGAAGAAATATCTGAATCTAGGTATGGGACCAGAGAAACACAAGATGAACCTAGATAATCCAGTTGTGTCACAAAGTAAAAAGGTAATAAAATATTAATGCAGACTTAACAAGAGACATAGAAGCAATTTTCTTTCCACCAATAATAGGATAAGAAACATCTAATTTGCTCTCTTGTCTTAAACAACCAGAAAACTAGGCAAAAAAATACAATAGTATTTTTTTTAAAGATTTTACTTATTTATTTGACAGGTAGAATTACAGACAGTGAGAGAGAGACAGAGAGAAAGGTCTTCCTTCCATTGGTTCACTCCCGAAATGGCTGCAATGGCTTGAGCTACGCCAATTCAAAGCCAGGAGGCAGGTGCTTCTTCCTGATCTTCCATGTGAGTACAGGGGCCCAAGCACCTGAGCCATCCTCCACTGCCTTCCCAGGCCACAGCGAGGAGCTGGAATGGAAGAGGAGCAATCTGCCGGTACCGCAGGTTGAGGATTAACCTAGTGCACCATGGTGCTGGCTCCCAACAATAGTATTTTGATGTTGCATAATAGACATCAAAGTATTGTGATTCATGAGAAAGGGAAAAAATAATGTTATTCCTGAAATTGACCCAAGTTAATGCCTGAGGGATGTTTCTTGGCTGGAGAATAAGGCAGGGGAACCCAAAGCTTGAGAGTTTCTTCAAATTGAGAATAAATTGGCAAATAAAAGAGCTGTCTGCACCTCAATGTTTAGTGCAGCTCAATTCACAATAGCTAATATATGGAATCGACAGAAATGCCCATCAACAGAAGATTGCATAAAGAAATTATGGGATATGTATTCTATAGAATACTATACAGCAGTAAAAACAATGAAATCCAGTCATTTGCAACAAAATGGAGGAATCTGGAAAACATCATACTGAGTGAAGTAAGCCAGTCCCAAAGGGACAAATATCATATGTTCTCCCTGATTGGTGACAACTAACTGAGCACCTAAAAGGAAAGCTATTGAAGTGAAATGGACACTATGAGAAACAGTGACTTGATCAGCCCTTGTCCTGACTATTGAGGAACAATTTAATATTTTATTCCTTTTAGTATTTCTTTGTTCTACTTAATACCATTGTTTGGATTCTTTAGTTAACACACAATTATTCTTAGGCATTTAAATTTAACTGAAAAGTGATCCCTGTTAAATATAAGAGTGGGAATAAGAGAGGGAAGAGATGTGCAATTCGGGACATGCTCAACCTGACTTACCTCAACCGGTAGAGTTAGAAACATACCAGGGGATTCCAATTCAATCCCATCAAGGTGGTGTGTACCAATGCCATCTTACTTGTTAAACTGATCAGTTTTAGTTCATAATTGATCATAATGATAGGATTAAGAGTCAAAGGGATCACGTAAACAAGACTAGTGTCTGCTAATACTAACTGATAGAATTAAAAAGAAGAGAATGATCCAACATGGGAAGCGGGATACACAGCACACTCATAGAACAGCAGATGTCCTAAACAGCACTCTGACCTCAGAATCAGTCCTTAAAGAATTTGGGTCTGGCTAAAAAGCCCATGAGAGTATTTCAGGCATGGAAAGCCAAGACACTCTGGCAAATAAATAAATAAATAAATGACCTAAATGAAAGATCTCTGTGAGTGAGATCCCAGTGGAAAGAACAGGTCATCAAAGAAGGAGGTACCTTTCTCTGAAGGGAGGAGAGAACGTCCACTTTGACTATGGCCTTGTCTAAATAAGATCAGAGTTGGCGAACTCAAGAGGCTTCCATAGCCTTGGCAGCTCATGACAAGAGCCTCAGGTGATTACTGATGTCATAAATAAGAGTGTCAATTGTTAAATAAACAACAGGAGCACTGTGCACTTACTCCCCATGTAGAATCTCTGTCCTTAATGTGTTGTCCTATGTGAATTAATGGTAAAACCAGTATTCAACAGTACTTTATACTTTGTGTGTCTGTGTGGGTGCAGTCTGTTGAAATCTTTATATATTATATACTAAATTGACCTTCTGTATATAAAGATAATTGAAAATGAATCTTGATGGAGAATGGGATGGGAGAGGGAGTAGGGGATGGGATGGTTGTGGGTGGGAGGGAGGTTATGGGGGGGAAAGCCACTATAATCCAAAAGTTGTACTTTGGAAATTTATATTTATTAAATGAAAGTTAAAAAAAGAATAAAGGCTGGCACCGCGGCTCACTAGGCTAATCCTCCGCCTGTGGCACCGGCACTCCAGGTTCTAGTCCTGGTCAGGGTGCTGGATCCTGTCCCGGTTGCTCCTCTTCTAGTCTTGCTCTCTGCTGTGACCCGGGAAGGCAATAGAGGATGGCCCAAGTGCTTGGGCCCTGCACCCGCATGGGAGACTAGGAGGAAGCACCTGGCTCCTGGCTTCAGATCAGCGCAGTGCGCCAGCCATGGTGGCCATTTGGGCGGTAAATCAATGGAAGGAAGACCTTTCTCTCTCTCTCTCTCTCTCTCTCTCTCACCAACTCTGCCTGTCAAAAAAAAAAAAAAAAGAATAAAGAGATTAGAATTTGGGTACGCTAAAAAAAGTGCAGTTCACAGGGTAGATATGGGGAAGAAGGGAGCTGCACAGAAAGAGTCCCAGAAATTTGTAATAGGTTGTCTCAAGACACTAGCAGAGTACTGTTCTATGAATACTTAGGAAGAAAATGTCCAAGGCTGGGGAAATAAATGACTGGAAACAGGAGGCAGAATGATTCCAAGACTTCAATTGAACTGGAATTAATTAGTGTTTCCATTAGCCAAAGGGTAAAGACCTTATAACACTTGGGGTATTGGATAGATTCTCATAAGGATCTCATCTTTATAGTGGGCATAAATTAGCTTTAGACTAAAGGTTGTTCCCGATGCACCCCAACAAAAATTTATTCAAGTAACTTGATAAGTACAAATGTTTCTAAGTAAATTAATTGCATATTAGGGCGAATTCAAGCAAAATTCAAAGGAATACAACAAAATATGATACTAAAAAGCTAAAAGTAGCAATGTCCAACATCCACTCATAAATGACTAGTTATGCAAAGAAGTAGTGCAATGTAACATGTATAAGAGAAACCTCTAACAATGGAAACCCATAGAAAAATGATTGAGATGATAGAATTGTCAAAGACATTAATACTTCTATTATAAATAAGCTTATATGTGCCAGAATGTAAAGGAACACATGAACCTAGAAAATAAAGAAATGGAAGATATAAAAAGACACAGAAATTCTAATGATGAAAAATAAAATATATGAAATAAAATATACACTAGATAGTTTTAATAGCAGATTAGATAGAGCAAAGATGAAAGTCATATGAAAGCATGAAAGTAGAAAATAACCAATGAATCACATAGAAAAGTGACTCAATCAGAATAAAGTAGCAGAAGAGGAGAAAGAGCAGGAGTAAGACAAGGAGAAGAGGACGGAGAAGCAGAGAAGGGACGGTGGGGAGGAGAAAAGCTGCCCTCAGACAAATGCAATGACGATAAAGTTCCATGAGTCGTTTGAAACAGTATGAAATAGAATATACGTGTCACTGAACTCTGAGAAGGAAAAACCTTGAAAAAATATTTGAAGAAATGTTAACAAAAATGTCCTAGAATTTATTTTAAAAATCTTCAAATCTGTAAACTCAAAAATGTAAGCCAAAAGACAAAGAACCATATTTAAATTTCTGAAAGAAAAAAAATCATCTAAAATTCTATATCCAGCAAAACTACCATTGAAGAATGAAGAAAATCAAATTGTTTCAACACCAAAATCCCCCCAAATTCACTACCAATAGACTTATTCTAGAAAAAAAATTAAACAAATTTCCATAGGTAGATGCAAAATATTATACAGACATTTGTTTTTGCATGAAAGATTGAAGTGTACTACAAAATAGAAAAGGTTTGGTTAAATAAATGAAAATTTTTCACATTAGTAATTACCTTAAAATTAATCAACTAAAGCAAAAATAATTAAGATTGTTTTATGATAAACAAAGAAGTAAATTGCACGATAATAGTAGCACATTGGGCTAGTGGAACAAAATGGAAGCATACTGTTGAAATAGTTCTTGAACTCCTTGGAAAGTAGTACAATCTTATTTGAAAGTAGACTGTGGTAAGTCACGAATGTTTATTGTAAATCCTAAGTTAATAACTACTAAAAACAGAAAGACAAAGAGAACTGAAATTTTACAGGAGCCCCTTTGTCAGGAGTTCTCACTGACTATATTTACAGCAGTTTAACTCAAATAACAATAATGATGTAAAGGCACATTATTTTTAAAAAAATCATTAAATCCATTTCTCTTAGAAAGAGAGAAAGAAAAACTTTATTTTATTTAATTACAATTTTTTATATTTATTCAGATGTGTGGTGTGGGGGAGAGAGATCTTCCATACACTGGTTCACTCCCAAAAAGACTGCAAACCTAGATTTGGACTAGGCCAAAAGCAGGACCCAGGAACACTATCCGGTTATCCCATGTGTATAGCAGGGACACAAATACTTGGGCCACCTTTCTGCTGCCTTCCCAGGTGCATTAGCAGGAAGCTGGATCAAAAAAAGAGTAGTGAGGACTCAAACTGGCTCTCTGATGTGGGATACTCACCTCAAAAATAGCAGTTTAACCTGCTGTACCATGAAGTCAACTTCACAGTAAGTTTTGCTATTTACTTATTTAATACAAAAGAATACCAATTATATATGGCAAAGAACAAGGTCTACTGATTTTTTTTTAATTCTTTCATTTTATTTTTTTAACTTCAAAATTTTTATTTATTTTCATTTATTTGGAAAGCGGAGAGATAGCGACAGTGGCAGATAGAGGGAGATCTTCCACCCACTGGTTCACTCTCCAAGTGCCTGCAATAGCTAGTAGGATGAAGTTTGCCACCCAGAACTCAATCTTGCTCCCCCATGTGGTGGCAGATACCTAAGTATTTGAACCATTATGTGCTGCCTCCCAGGTGCACATTAGCAGGAATTTGGACTCAAAAGTGGAGCATGGATTAGAACCCAGGCACTCTGATATGGAATGTGGGTGTCTCATACAGCATCTTAATTCTATACTAAATACCTGTTACAAGACTGACTTTTTAAATTATCGTTTTGTAAACCTCAGTGAATAAATGATAAGTTAATAAATGATCAACGTAAAGATAATTAATGGCTTATAAAACTACTTGTTGAAAGTTTCCTGAGGAACTGGATATTCATGAAGTTTCAAGCTTTTGTTCTATGGAATATTGCTGTTTATTAATTTCAAAGGCGAGACATTCCTTTTGAATGGGGAAACCTGGAAGAAATTATGTTAAACAACTAATTAAACTTAGTGTCATTGGTAAGAGCACAGTTGGCATTATATGGTCCTTGATGGGAATGCAATGAATATACATGAACTTTGTAGAATTCTTGCCACACTTAAAATCTGAATCTAATCATGAGGAAATAATAGGGCAAATTCAGAATGTGGGACGTTCTCCAAAATAGCTGTCCTGAATTATTTAATAATGTCAATGTCAAGAAAGACAACATTAAACACAACTTTAAAAAACACATGCAGTTGGTCTGTATTAGAGGAGATGAGAAAGATATGGCACCCAAGTGCCAGTGTGGGAAACTGTCAGGAAATTGGGGCTCTTCAACTGTAAACAACTTGCCCAAGATCACAAACTAGTGTCAGAAACAGGAGTCTACACTGGTGCTGTCACCTACAAAAAACCTGGGTACACAACCTTTTTTTGTCAACATCATGATTTTTCATAATATCTCAAGTTAACTTGTTAAAAGTTACAATAGAGGCCGGCGCCACGGCTCGCTAGGCTAATCCTCCATCTTGCGGCGCCGGCACACCGGGTTCTAGTCCCGGTTGGGGCGCCGGATTCTGTCCTGGTTGCCCCTCTTCCAGGCCAGCTCTCTGCTGTGGCCAGGGAGTGCAGAGGAGGATGGCCCAAGTCCTTGGGCCCTGCACCCCATGGGAGACCAGGAGAAGCACCCGGCTCCTGCCATCGGATCAGCGCGGTGCGCCAGCTGCAGCGCGCCGGCCGCGGTGGCCATTGGAGGATGAACCAATGGCAAAGGAAGACCTTTCTCTCTGTCTCTCTCTCACTGTCCACTGTGCCTGTCAAAAAAAAAAAAAAAAAAAGTAGAATTTTGAACAGCAATGTTCCTGAAATGCCATTTTTAACAATTCACTCTTCATTTTGTTTTGGCCACAAAACAATAAGAATCTGAAATTTTAAGGAGCCTGTTTATCTCAGGCCACAAAAGTGTACATTCTAATAGGAAATTACGAGTAAACAGAGGCACTCTTCAGACCTAAAGATACATCTAGAATATGAAGGCTCGTTCTTGCTCTCAGGCTCCAATCACAGGCATCTACCTTTTAGACACTAGGAAGGAAGTGAGTTAATGTGAAGCAGGGAAAGCAAAAACATTAAAAGTAGAACATTTAACAGGAACAAAATGTGCCTGTAACCCCTGTCTCCATATTTAGCTCAGCTTCCATCCATCACTCGCCGAGGAAAGCATGAAAAGCATCAGGTCTGTGTTGAAAGCACAATGTGAGTGGCATGCTTGGTAGCGAGGCTTGCAAGTGGGAGGCAGTGAGGAGCTATATATTATACCTGAACTCAGGCATACCAGTGCCAACTTCCAAAACGGATTGGAGAATAAGAAAGAGCTAAAATTTTAACATAAGCTGCAGCCTTTTGAAGTGTGAATGAATTAAATGAGATGTGTGAATCTGCACAGACCCGGTCCTTCTGTTCAGCCTAGGAAGCTCCCAGCCTGCAGATCCTCAGATACCCGCAAAGGAAAAGACCTTCCTCAGGAGGATGCGCTGGGGGGGTTCCCTGTCTGAACAGTACCGGGCGGTAAGGAGATGTGTCAGCCTACTCTCTGGCCAGCTTTAGATCTTAAGTCATGGGGCTTCTTTGGGTCCAGGATGGTGCAGCCTGTGCCGTCAGGGATGTCTTCAGACATCCATGGGTACGTTCACAGCGTGGCTGTGTCTGTGAAACACATTTGGCTCCTGTCTCCTCTTGATGGTTGCCTGTCGTTCTCAGCATGACTGTGGGAGCTTGGAGAAGTTGGAGCTGGCAGCCTGCAAGCTTTTCCTGTGGGCGCTTCAGTTGGACTAAATCTCCCCCTGGAATTTCATTTCCTAGGAGATCCAAATTGGAAGCCAAGTTGTTAGATGCAGAATCATCCCTGTTCTCCAAAATGTGGGCAATCTTAGTGATTCTGATGAGAAGCAAGTGCATGGAGCATAGATGTGGCATATGGAGAAAAACACTGTGTGCTAAGGCAACAGAAGCATTCGATTATTACAGGTGCAATGACTGATCCAAACATTAATAATTATGTTTCCACCTGATAATTCCTTTATTCACTTAAGGCATTGAAGATAGTGCTTTTTGTGCTTTGTGTATGTTGCCCCGTGACTCAAATAGTTTCCCCTTGCTCCAATCATTTTTCTATTCGGAGTTCAGTTGAAGGAATGCCAAGACCCTGCCATTCCCACTGTGCTTCCAGAGAGATAGTTTTTCTTTGGGAATGTGGAGATGATCACCGGCCTTAAGTGCTATGCATATGAGAGATGAAGCTACGACCATACTTTATAATTTCTGATTCCTGAAATTATTATCAGCTCACTGCCCCACCTGCTTCAGAGGAGCTCCTCACCCTCCCCAGAGACACCCTCCACACAGATTATGCCTTTCAGCACTAAGATGAGAGCTCACTGAATGAAAACACCAAGGATGCAATAAAATTTATTGGAGGATGGTCTAAAAAACAATGACATCTGGGAAAATTCTCTTGTTCGTCATGGTTGGGAAAGATATGTATATATAATGTAGGCAGAGAGGTAGCAGGAGCAGGGAGGAGCTGAGGTCCATCAGCCCACATGACAGTCCCAGCCTGCAAGGTAGCCCACCACCCACTATTCAAACCATTTCCTTCTTTGAACCACCCCAAAGCATCCCCTTCTGTGCACCACCCAGACACACTTTCTATGCACTACTCAAATTGTAATTTCTGTACACTCCCCAGCTTTTCCCCTTTGATACAGGAGAAACTACGAGTTCACCTGCATCAGCTAGACATATCTAACAAGGCCGTATGATCCTTTGGTTATTATAATATAATTACCGTGGCCAACACTCCCACACCCAACATGCACCTGACATAATGACATTTCTAAGATTAAAAAAAAAAAAAAAAAAAAGACAAGAGAATGACCAGTACTCAGACTCTGCCCCAAACTCCTCCTCCTCCTTTGAATATTCCATTAAGCCTTATCCCAGAACCGCCTTCCAGATCATGTAAAGGGATACCTGCAAACCTTGTTGAAGGAAATTCTTTCGAGTTTACCTGCATGCCTTCCTGAATATGTACTTTTCCTTTTTCTCTTGTTTTTTTTTTTTTTTTCTTTTCTCTTGTACTTTTTTTTTCTCTTGTTTCCAAAAGACAAATGCATTAGGGTAGTGTGGCTTCATTGCCTGGGGCATGGTGGCTGCATGCTACTAGCATGCTTCTGTAGTAAAGTGGCACACGGAGCACTGAGGAAGTTTGCTTGCACAGCGAGTCACTTCATCTTGTTGGGACATAATCATCTTTCTTTCTTTTTCATTTCTCCATCCCCATCTTTTAAACACTGTGACTCAGAGGTTCCTGACCGTGGTCACATGTTGAAATAACATGGACATTAAAAATACATTGATGTTAAAAATATTACCTGCTAGGGTAAGCCAACGCTTGGTATTTTTTATGGCTCTACAGCAGATTACAATATGCATCCATGATTGAGTGTTCCTAATCATGCTGCATACAAAACAAATTTAAACTTCAAGGGAACATCTCACAGTTTGATTCTGCAGGACCATTTGCTTATATGTTTTCATAAAAGATTCTTTAGTCAATAATGGTCAGCAAGACCATGCCAGTTGATTGTAGCAGCTGTCTTCAGTAGTGTTTTCTTGACTAGATGTGGTTGGCATTCCGCTCTTAAGCCTGGTGGCAACCTATGAATACTCTTACCAAATGTTCAGGAAGCGCTGGCTTTTGCTAGTTTATAAAGTGCAACTTCAAAACAATGTTCTTTATTGAAAATTTCTTAGAAGGGCCATTTAGGATTCATGGTTCCTCTTTGTGATATGAAAATGTGGACTGCAGATTGCCAAACATGTTTAGAAGAAATTTCTTTTAGCCCAAGATTTCAACCCTTTTCTTCATTTCTGATTATAGGGTGGACTAATTATACTCCCAAATTCTCATTTACATTAAAACTCTAGGTTATCATCAAGAGGTTTCCTAATCATTAATGAATGTAATAAGAATACAAAGATACAAAGATTATTTTTCCTCTCTTGCTTCCTGCTGTGTGGTAAATAGAAAATGCTCACTTGTGGAAGCAAGCAACTTCAGTTCTAGTTCCAACTCTAGCAAATAGCTACATGACTGTGGGACCATCTTCATTTGTTCTTGATTTACTCATTTGCAAAATAAAAGTATTCTACTAAAATCTCTGGTTGTTAATCTTTGTTTTGTTTTGCTTTCAAAGTGACTTCAAAGTCACTATGTAAAACTGATGGTCAGGAATTTGAACTGTTGTGGGGCTTCAGGGGCCCCTAATTTCCTTCCTAACTCACCCTACCCTTGAAGGAGTTCTACAGAATCCCTAGGACAAGGAATGTCTAAAATATATAGGCTAATTAGTTAGGCATTTTTCTGCTGTAACATTTTCTAAGTACACATGTATGTATGCATGAACATATGTGTGTATTTGTGCCTATATACAAACATACATTGGATCATAGGAGTAGCAACTATTTTCAGTCTAGGGGGATCAAGACTTGGAAACTAGACACATTTACTGTGGAAGGAAGGCACTGTGGGAAGTGCACTGTGCCTGTTTCTAGGGACAGTCAGGAGTGAATCGTCCATAGCATTTGGTGACTGTCATATAAACAGTAGTATGGAGGCTGAACAACTTGTAAAAAAAGACATCCTCATGTTGATGACTTTGGGGATTCTGTTGAGGGAAAGATCCATGGGGAAACAGCTTAGAGACTAGCGGGATTACTCAGGAATGTCATGTTCAATGGATGTACTCACTGACCATTGGATGTGCCTAGATGCTTCATATTTCAGACAGGCTGGTAATTTATAAACAAGTTATTATAAATTTTTAGAACCAAAAATGAAAAATAACATGCTTCACTATTTCTACTGAACTCAGATCTGGGATATTTCCATAACTCTAAATACTTATCCGAGAGCTGCTTACTTATCAGCTGATACATTTGTCTCAAAAAAGATTTCATAGGATTTCCTCTGAAGTTTAAGAATGCCCACTCCTAATTTAGAGGAAGTTTCAGAAGATAAGGAAATTGCCTGCAGTTAGACATTTGTTTCCTTAAAAAAGACATACTGAATATTAGGGAGAAAGGTTTACTGATTCTTAGATATTAGCCTAGTATTTCCAGGATCCTCCTAACCTCAAATGAAGAGAGATAAGTTCTCTATTCTTGTTAGACAAAGGAAAAGGTTGGAATTACTATATCCATAAATAAAGGAAGATAAAATTGGGACCATTTTTCAGAACTTTTATATTAATCACATGTTACAGTCTTTGAAGTGATCTGTGCCATTCACGTGATGAAACCATTGATAACTGGTGTCATTCGAACAGTGAGATTTATTTATTTATTTATTTATTTATTTATTTTTGATAGGCAGAGTGGACAGTGAGAGAGAGAGAGAGAGAGAGAAAGGTCTTCCTTTGCCGTTGGTTCACCCTCCAATGGCCGCCGCAGCCAGCACGCTGCGGCCGGCGCACCACGCTGATCTGATGGCAGGAGCCAGGTGCTCCTCCTGGTCTCCCATGGGGTGCAGGGCCCAAGCACTTGGGCCATCCTCCACTGCACTCCTGGGCCACAGCAGAGAGCTGGCCTGGAAGAGGGGCAACCGGGACAGAATCCGGTGCCCTGACCAGGACTAGAATCCAGTGTGCCAGCGCCACAAGGCGGAGGATTAGCCTAGTGAGACGCAGCGCCGGCCCGAACAGTGAGATTTTTGCCATCAACATCCAACATGGTGCCCATGCCCATAAAACTACAGTTAAACAAACCACAGTCTTGAAGCTAACAATAGTCTTGGAAGCTTGTTTTAGCTAGGGACCAAATGATTGAGTTGAGGTCGGGATAAGTCTGGCCAGCTAGGAAGCAAATGGTGGTCACTTAGGAATCCAACCTTCTAATAGCAGTACAATAATGTCTCTTTGCTTTATCCAGGGGCCTGATGTCGCTCCCCCTCTTCATGGAGGAACGACACTAAACCCTGCCTAGGCTTCATATCCGAGTCACGGCACCATTATGTCGCTCCCCGTCTTCGTGGAGGAACGACACAGGACCCTGCGCTGTTCTTTCGTCTGCTCGGCCCTCCCCGGGTTTGCTGCTGGTCCTTCCCGGGTTGGCTGCTGGTCTTTCCCGGGTTGGCTACCGTCCCTTCCACCTCCGTGGAAGGGCGGTTCCCCCTGCCACATTCCCCACTTCCGCGGGGGAGCGGCACACCGCCGGCCGGCTCTCTCGGGGGCTGCACAGATGTTCCCCTTAGATGTTCCTCTTAGATGTCCCTTGTGCATGCCGTCTCTCTCCTCCTTTATAGTCCTCTTCCACCAATCCCAACTCTGCTACCCACACGCCGAGTACGCTGCTCTCCTCCAATCAGGAGCAGGTCCCACAGTTTATTGGTTGAACTGGAGGCAGCTGTGTAGAAGCTATTTCCCTTCTCAGCGCCATATTGTGGGAAAGCAGATGCATAGAATAAGTCTTAATTCCAGTAACTTAGTCTAGTCCGAGTTGCTCCCAGTTGCTCCCCACAGCCTGATTACCTGAATTCTCACTGATGAATGCCACTGTTGCGTTAGAGTGGTGGGGCGTATACCACTCTATTGGTGTGCTCTTCCTGAGTAGTTGCAAAATAGGAGGGTGACTAATGACTTCCTCCTGGGTATTGGTCACTGTGGAAACTCTGAGTTGGTGGATGTGGGTAAGGTGGGTGGAGCTGCTGGAGGATGATGAATAAGACACATGGAGGTGCTGGATAAGTTAGAAGACAAACTTGGGTTAACTTCATGCTAATTCTTAGCAATTACCTTGCTCTGGTCTTCCTAAATTGCAGAAGGAGATTCTTATATTTAATATTTAGGAATATGCAAGAGAAATGGCAGAGATGACTTCTATCCTGATGCAGTGTGTAATTTAGGGGAGGAGACAGAACATGTATGAAGTGACTGATGACACATTTTTTCAACATACAGTGGAGCATGCTTCTCTTGCCTGGTGACCCACTTTGGTTTGGCAGTGGTATCAGCAGAGCTCTTGGAAAAATGTGGTCATAATTTTATCTTTTTTTTTTTTTTTTTGACAGGCAGAGTGGACAGTGAGAGAGACAGAGAGAAAGGTCTTCCTTTGCCATTGGTTCACCCTCCAATGGCCACTGCGGCCGGCGCACTGCAGCCGGCGCACCACGCTGATCCGATGGCAGGAGCCAGGTACTTATCCTGGTCTCCCATGGGGTGTAGGGCCCAAGCACTTGGGCCATCTTCCACTGCACTCCCTGGCCACAGCAGAGAGCTGGCCTGGAAGAGGGGCAACTGGGACAGAATCCGGCGTCCCGACCGGGACTAGGACCCAGTGTGCCGGCATTGCAAGGCGGAGGATTAGCCTAGTGAGCCGCGGCACCGGACTCATAATTTTATCTTACACCTTGAAGACTCCCTGTTAATACTGAAATTTCTGTAAGTAACTAAGAGCGTGTTATTTTCTTCTTGGAAAGATGAAAAACTTTTGATCCATTTGCTATTTCTGTTTAGAGCAATAATGCAAAGTGATGCCTTATTCAAACATAAAACATGGGCAGTATCTGTTCTCCAAGTCATCTCTCATATGAGGTCATAAGAGTAAATCAGGTTTCTGCCCTACTTCCAGGAGTGTATTGGTATCCTTGTGCAGATCATAGCTATCCAATTATGGTTCAAAGGTTAGCAGTCTCAGCAGGACCTGGAAATGCAAGTGATCACTCTACCAATCCTTGGCTCTTTTGAAGATGTCACTCAGAAGCCCTCATTTTAGAAAAATCTTCAAAAAATTCTTAAGTTGAAGACTGGGAAAACGCCACTACAGAAAACAGAGGGTTAGTTGAAGAGAGAGCTGTCGCGTTTTGAATTGATCTCTGATATATGAATTTTTAAAAATCCAGTTGAACAATCTTTGCTTCTTTTTTATTTTTTTATTTTTTTAAATACAAATTATCTATTTTTTCACCACTCTTTTTTTTTTTTTTATTTGACAGGCAGTGTTAGTGAGAGAGAGAGAGAGACAGAGAGAAATGTCTTCCTTCCCTTGGTTCACCCCCCAAAATGGCTGCTATGGCTGGAACTACGCCTATCCAAAGCCAGGAGCCAGGTGCTTCCTCCTGGTCTCCCATGCGGGTGCAGGGGCCCAAGCACTTGGGCCATCCTCTACTGCCCTCCTGGGCCACAGCAGAGAGCTATACTGGAAGAGGAGCAAACGGGACTAGAACCAAGCGCCCATATGGGATGCCGGCTCCGCAGGCAGAGGATTAACCTAATGAGCCACTGTGTCAGCCCCAATCTTTGCTTCTTAATAGAAATATTTTAATCCTTTTTAATATTAAATGTGATAACAGGTATTTGTGTCTAGATCAACTGCCTATTGTTATTTTCCATGACTGCTTTATCTCTTTTCTCTGTCCTTTTCACTCCTAATCTTTTTTAAAATTAATTTTGTTTTGTTTCAATCAGCCTGAGTCATTTACTGTTGTTTTTATTTATTTCTTTGAGAGGCAGAGTTACAGAGAAAGAGAGAGAGTAGTCTTCCATCCACTGGTTCATTCCACAAATGGCCACAATGGCTGGAGTCGGGCCCCTCTGAAGCCAGGAGCTAGGAACTTCTGGGTCTCACACATGGGAGCAGGGGCCCAAGAACTTGGGGCATCTTCTGCTGCTTTTCCCATGACATTGGCAGAGAGCTGGATTGGAAGAAGAGCAGCCAGGACAACAACAGGTGGAGGCTTAACCTAGTAAACCACAGTGCCAGTCCCCTAGTCTTTCTTTGATGAATCAAGAATTACTAGCTATTCATCTTCCCTCTTTATATTTTTATCTTAGTTACACATTTTTCTACTTTTCATTTAATTATTTTAACATATCCTTAATATCTCAATATCTAAAAAATTAATATTTTTATCACCTCTTCCTCTTCAATAACACTAGATTTTGTAATATTCTAACTTTATTTACTCCTACCTTTTGATTATTATCTCTTGCATTTTAACTTTCCATATTTCATACCCTGCAAAACATATTATTGGGGTTGGCCCTGTGGCATAGCAGGTGGAGCTGCTCATGTAGTGACAGCATCCCACATGGGCCCCGGTTCGAGTCCCAGCTCCTCGACTTCCGATCAGGCTCTCTGCTATGGCCTGAGAAAGCAATGGAGGGTGGCCCAGGTACTTGGGCTCCTGCACCCACATGTGAGACCTCAAAGAAGCTCCTGGCTCCTGGCTTGGGATCAGCTAAGCTCTGGCCATTGTGTTCATTTGGGGAGTGAACCAGTGGAATGGGAGACCTCTGTCTCTCTCTCTCTCTCTGCCTCTCCTTTCTCTGTGTAGCTCTGACTTTCAAATAAATAAATCTTTTTAAAAAATGTATTATTAATGCTTATGCAGTTAATATATATTTATATTTGACCAACTATCTGTCTTTTCCTTGGCTCTCTATCCTTCTTGCATTTCTTAATTTCAAATTTACCACATTTTATTTCTCTGTGAACAATGCTTAAATTTCAAAATTTTAGATCTGTTTTACAAAATCTGTTTTTTTTTCCTAGAAGTGTCTTTATTTTGCTTTTACTATTGAAGAATATTTTCACTGGTATGAAATTCTAGCCACAACATTGTTTTATTCTGGCATTTAAAATATCCTACTCTGTTATCTTTTGATTTCATGTCCCTATTGGGAAGTTAGCTGTCAGTCTCATTGAACTTTTGATCTTCTTTTTTATCTAGGAAATTTTAAACCATCCTATTTCTTTTTATTTGATTGTGGTAAAATAGACATAGTCTAACATTTTCAGATACAGCCATTTTAAATTATAGAGCTCACTGGCATTAACAACCTTCACAATGTTGCATAACTATCACCAGTATCTTTTCCCAAAACTTTTCCATCACAAAGAACAGAAAGTCTACATCTGTTAAGCAGCAAGCTTCCCAGTAAACACTTTTCCTCAGCCGCTGGTAACCTCTGTTCTACTTTCTGTCTCCATGATTTTGTTTACTTTAGATATTTAATATAAATTGAATTATACAATATTTACTCCCTTGTAACTGCCTTCTTACACCCAGCATGTTCTCAGTGTTTATTCATGCAGAAGCATGTATCAGAGCTTCATTCCTTTTCATTTCTGGGTAATATTCCAGTGTATGGACATATCCTATTTTAATCATCTGTTGGCAGACATGTGGGTTGGTGCATCTTCTGGCTGTTTTGAGTAACACTGCCATACTCATATACAAGTACCTGTTTGAGTCCCTGTTTTTAATTATTTGGGATGTGTCCCTAGGAGTGGAATTGCTGAGTCATATGATACTCTATGATAACTTTTTGAAAAACTGACAGAGTACTTTCTGCAGTGGTTGTCCTGAAGCAGGCAGGCATGCAGGCTAAAATTGATTAGATTTGTGAGCTGGAAGACCACACCTTCGCCATGCCCCTGTGTGACTTCACGCCATACCTGATACCTTCACCATGCCCCTGTGTGACCTCATCCCTCTACCAGGCCACACGTGGGTGCCCACCAGCCAATCAGGTTAATTAACCACTCCCCTTTGGAAGTGGGTTAAAAGCCTAGGACATGATGTGTCCAGCCCCTTCTCTTCAGCCCTGGCCTCTTGCCATAGCCCTGTGCCTCTAGGGCACATGGCCTTCTGCACCCTAGGCTTTTGGGCCTAGGAGCTTCTCCACATGGCTGATTCCTGGTGCTCAGTATGAACCCATATTTACCTCTCTCTCTCTTAAATAAAGCTCTCTGCCTCTGCTTTGCTGTTGGTGATAAGTGGTGGATAGTAGCTCAAGGCGCTTGCTGCACGTGGTTTTTGGCCTGCTTTCTGCTTGGTATGGACACTACCCTAGTTTTCAGGCTTTCCTCTCTCTCCAACCTGAAATAAAACCCTCACTTTCCTAGATGCCTCTCGCATTAAATAAAAGCTTAAAACGTACCATGCTGCCTCGTTTATCTGTGCCGGTATTTAGAATTCTTCTCTAAATATTAGGCAAGAACCCTCTTGGACTTACTAATATTGAGGATTTATTATGATATTAAGATATTTATTATGATTTAAGATATTTATTATGATATTAAGATTTTGCATATGGTGAAATTGTATGGCACCCTAAATTCCGGTAGCATATGTGGAGAACTTTAAGGGGCCATATTTTGATATAAATTTTAGAGGGTCATATCTGATTTCAGTCCCATCTTATATTCTCACAGGAAATACTTTGTGAATTCTGAAGTACAAGACCTCTGGAATCTCAATTCCTTAGCATGTGTTCAGCTAGCAGTGAGAGATTTCCTGGCATTCCAGAAATTGCCTTTTTCTTGATTTAGTGTTTCCTTTGTTATTGAAGATATCGTTTTCCAGAACTTTTTTTTTTTTTTGACAGACAGAGTGGACAGTGAGAAAGAGAGACAGAGAGAAAGGTCTTCCTTTTGCCGTTGGTTCACCCTCCAATGGCCGCCGCGGCCGGTGCGCTGCGGCCAGCGCACCACACTGATTCGAAGGCAGGAGCCAGGTGTTTCTCCTGGTCTCCCATGGGGTGCAGGGCCCAAGCACTTGGGCCATCCTCCACTGCACTCCCTGGCCACAGCAGAGAGCTGGCCTGGAAGAGGGGCAACCGGGACAGAATCCGGCCCCCCGACTGGGACTAGAACCCGGTGTGCCAGCGCTGCTAGGCGGAGGATTAGCCGCGGCGCTGGCCATTTTCCAGAACTTTTACAAAGTGTTTTCTAAAGATTTATTTATTTGAAAGTCAGATTTACACAGAGACAAAAGAGGGGGGGAGAGAGAGGGAGAGAGAGAAGTCTTCCATCTGCTGGTTCACTCCTAACTGGCCGCAACGGCCAGAGCTGCGCCAATCTGAGGCCAGGAGCCAAGAGCTTCTTCCAGGTCTCCCACACGGGTGCAGGGGCCCAGAGACTTGGGCCATCTTCTACTGCTTTCCCAGGCCATAGCAGAGAGCGGGATCTGAAATGGAGCAGCTGAGACTTGAACCGGTGCCCACATGGGATGCCAGCACTGCAAGCAGCAGCTTTACCTGCTACAACACAGCACTGACCCCTACAAAGTTCTTATTGCTGTGCCCATTTAACTCTTAAATTCTGTGTCAATCAGTGTTCTCCAGTGAAACAGAATCAATAGGAGATATAGATGCTACAGAGACAGAGATACAGATGTAAACTTGTTTTGAGGAATTGGCTCACACAAATTACATGGGGCACAGCAGATTAAGCCACTACTGGTGACACCGGAAACTCATATTGGAATTACAGTTTGAGTCATAGTTGTCCTACTACTTATCCAGCCTCCTGCTAATTCACCTGGAAATGCAGTGGAGGATGTCCAAAGTGATTGGGCCCTGCCACCTCATGAGAGACCTGGATGGAGTCAGGCTCCTGGCTCCAGCCTGACCCAGCCCCTCGCTGTTGTGGCCATTTGTAGCATTAACAAGTGAATTTCTCTCCATCTTTCTCTGTCCCTCTGACTTTCAAATAAGTAAGTAAAATACATCTTTAAAAAATGTGAAATATGCAATGTGGTCAGCAGCCTAGAGACCCAGGAAAAGTCAATATTGAAGTTCAAGTTCAAAAGCTATCAATTAGACACACAGGGAAGAGTTGATGTTCCAGTTCAAGTCTGAAGTTTGCTGGTAAAATTCCTTTTCACTCGGGGATATCAGTCTTTGCTCAGTTAATGCCTTTAACTGATGGGATTAGGCCCATCTACATTATGGAGGGTTTATCTGCTGTACCAAACATTACCTACGTAAGGTTAATCTCTCTCTCTCTCTTTCTGACACACACACACACACACACACACACTACTCACAGAAACACCCAGAACATTTGACCAATATCTGGTCTGACACATAAAAATAACCACCATGTGCTCCTTTCAGTATTTGTCATCCTATTTGCTGTCTGAGCTTCTGGGTGGATTTTTCTTTTAAATTGTTATCTATTTACTTATATTTATTTGAAAAACAGAGAAAAAGAGAGAGAGAGAGAGAGGTTGTTTCCTACTGGCTTCTTTGCCTTCACAAATCTGTGTATCTGCTGTGCTCCACCACTGACCACTGTTAAACCAAAATGTTTGCTGATTAAATATTTAATTTCAAATATATTGTTTCTGTGTTCTATAATTTTATTTCATTCTAAATGCCAGTAGGGAACCAGAAAAGTAAGAATTTCCTTTTTTGACTTATATATTTACATTTGGCTTATGTTTCTTAATTTCATCACATTAGTTGAATCTTTGGAATCTAGGTAAAATAACTTTATTAACTATAAGTATATTTATGTCTTTTTTTTTTCTCTTGGTCCGTTTCATTGATGTGACTGCAAGTTTTGACTGAATGCTGGATGTTGTGCATGGGGAATTGTGGGGGTGCTGGGTAGTCCACTCTTCCACCAGAGAGGGCTGCATGGGTGTGCAGCAGAGTGGGAGCAGCCACCACACTGACCAGAGGCAGGGCTGAAGGTTTTTTGTTTTTTTAGAAATATTTATTTGTGTATTTGAAAGGCAGAGTTACAGAGAGGGTGATCTAGAGCTGGAGAGAGAGAGAGAGAGAGAGAGAGAGAGAGAGAGAGAGAATACCATCTGCTGGTTCACACTCCAGATGCTACAACAGCCATGGCAGGGGCCAGGCCAAAGCCAGGAGCCAGGAACTTCTTCCTGATCTCCCGCATGGGTGCAGGAACCCAAGCATTTTGGCCGCCTTCCACTGCTTTTCCCAGGCCACTAGCAGAGAGCTGGATGGGAAGTGGAGCACCTGAGACATGAACGGTTGTACATATGGGATGCTGGCATCGCAGGCGACAGCTTTACCCACTATGCCAAAACACCAGCTCCTGGGCTGAAGTTTTGCAAGCCACATCTGTGTCTGGTTTGGGCCTCACTATAGTGGAGCCTCCCCTGCCCCGAAATCCCAATTGAGAACCTAGGGTATTGACTGGGGTTTCTCCCCTCTGCCAGCTTCTGAATTCCACTTTCTGGTACTTCAACTCTGTGAGAAAGCCAAAAAACTCTGCTCTGATTTTGTGTGACTTCCTGCTCAGACTGTTGTTTTGCACAGTGTGAGAGTTTGGCAGCTGCCTGTAGGGGGAAATGAGGATGTCTAATTTACCCTGCTCTCCTGGATTCTATGTCCTCGGGTCCTGGATGCTTTGGTAATCCAGCAATCCGTCTTCCACAGCAATTGTTTTTGTTTGTGGATTTGATTTGATTTTTTTCTGTCTGCAGCTTGTGATGTTTTCCGTAAACTCTATGTTTTCTCTCCATATTAGCTCCAGCTCTGTAAAGTGGATTCCTCACCTCTGAGTGCAAGCCAGCAACTTGTCCTTGCCCTGAGGGGAACAGCTGCTTGGAGATCATCAGTTTAGCTTACAGTGGTTTCTTTGCTCTTCTCTCCTAGACTTGGATCCCTCCAGTCCTGGTTTCCTCATTCATTTTCCAATGTCTTCAAGTAGAAGGTGGTTGCTACTGTTTTAAAAAATATTTTATCTGACTTTTCTCTTGATTTTTAATAATTTGATGCAAGCCACTTCATCTTAACTAGAAGCAAAACACGTGATTTTTGAAGATATCATTCAAGAAATCTTTCCTATTTCTTAGTCAGTTATCCTGAAGGAAACATAGGCAACTTGCCTTAATCTTCCCATGCTATAATCTATCCAAGTAAATTTGTAATGTATTTGGAAATATTAGGAATGAGAGGAAAATTATAACCTTAATGTATGTATTATAAATATTGAAGGGTGGCATTTGGCACAGCATTTAAGATATAGGTTGGGACATCTACTTGCATCCCACATCAGACTACCAGGTTCAAGTCTTGGCTCTGTTCCTCCTTCTAGCTTCCTGCTAATGCACATCCTGGGAGATAGGAGGTGATGAACCAAGTACTTGGGTCCCTGCCACCCACAGTGGATTCCTGGATGGAGTTCTGGCTCCTGTCTTTCGCCTGGCCCATCTCTAGCTATTGGGAACTTTTGGGGAGTTAATCAGATGAGACAGATCTGTCTGTCTGTCTCTGTTTCTGTCTTTGAATTAATAAGGTAAATAAATAAATAAATAAGAAGTACTGAGATCTGGGAAAAATAACAACATTAAATAAAATTCTCTCTGTGTATAGTACAGTGTTAGTTGTCTTCATAATAAAGATTTAATGTTTATTCTCCTCTCGTTTTAATATATTAAGGTTTTCTCAACTTCCCTTGGGAAAATATTTTGCGTCAAGACATTGGATATTTAATCTCAATGTGTTTGAAGTCTGATTGCACCTAGTCTGGCACCTGCAAATCCTGCAATTTATTTTTCATCTCCCTTGTTTATGACTCCTTCATTTCACTTTAGTCATTATTAAGGAAAATTATAGGTAGTTCTATTTCCTGGTGTTGAGTTGGCACAAAGCTATTTGTTTTGTTTTATTTTGGTTTGCTGGTAATGTTCTTCCTGAGCTTCATTTTGTGTTAGTCTGACTATAGAACATCCCAACTTTGTAATAGTTTAGAAGCAAGTTCATTTCTTTGTACTTACAATTCTTTGCCTGTTTTTCATTTGTAACCCTGAGGAATAGAAGGGGGGAAGTGAGCAACAAACATAGGAATAGAATGCAGGGTTTTGGGGTTGGCGCTGTAGCGCAGCAGGTTAAAGCCCTGACATAAAGCGCTGGCATCTCACATGGGCGCCGGTTCTCATCCTAGCTGCTCTTCTTCGGATCCAGCTCTCTGCTATGGCCTGCGATAGCAGTGGAAGATGGCCTAAGTCCTTGGGCCCCTGAACCTGCATGGGAGACCTGGAAGAAGCTCGTGGTTCCTATCTTCATATCAGCGTGGCTCTGGCCATTGCGGCCATCTGAGGAGTGAACCAGCAGATGGAAGACCTCTCTCTCTCTGTCTCTACCTCTCTCTGTAACTCTTTCAAATAAATAAAATAAACCTTTAAAAAAAGAATGCAGGGTTTCTTGCTTTTTGTCCTGATGGATGGCTTTCTTTTTTATTCTATACATTAGGGCCACCTCCATCAGAAGTGACCTCCTTTCTCACAAGTCATTTTATTCCTTAGTTTTGACTCAACTATAGATTCATTGCCCCTGTGCCTAGAAACATAATCCCCAAACAAAACAAATCTCACAACAGCTCCTATTAACCTACTTCCATAGCATGAACACTTATTACATCATCTTGATTATATACTTGGATAAGTGTAAAACATTAGTTATTTATCACTACACAAATGACCCGAGATTGATCCAGCAAAACAGCATTTTTCCTGTTAGAGAGCAAAGCCTGAGTGAATAGAACCAAAAAGCAACAAATTCACAGCATTGCATTCTCCCTCTTTCTTATGGCAGCCAATACAATCCTACTATGATATTATTAATTCTTTATTTAAAGTTCTTCACCCACCTGAGGGGGGATCCAGGTATTGTGTGTGATTCACAGGGATATCATGAAATCGTGGCAACTACATAACAAATTTCAGAAATGAGGACTGGTTTCTGAAATTGCAAGGACGGGAAGTAACAGAGCTGAAGAGAAGAATGGAGAAAGGACCTGGGAATTATTCTTTAGCAGCCATTGCAGTAGAAAACATCTATGAAATTATCCTTAGGTTGTAAAGACTGGAGGATGAGGTATGAATTGCAGTAGAGGAAACATTTGGGTGCTTCCTACCTTGAGACAGTGGGTAGAACTATTTGCATGATATCCAGATACAAGATTTTTTTTGTAGGAAAAGTTTTTAGGCTGTAGCAGTAAAATGAAGTAACAGGGTGCTGGCTCAGGAACCAACAGACATGGCTTTATTATCTGACAGATGATGCTAATTGTGGCCCTTGACTGAAACAATGACATCAGCCATTCCTACCTTTCCAAGACTCTCAGGAGGCCCCATCACAAAAAAAATGTAATCATTGACTGATGGAGGCCACATTTGAAAACAAGGAGGAGGGGACTGGCATTGGCCTAGCAATTAAAATGCTGATTAAAGATGCCCAAGTCCCACTTCGCAGCGCCTGGGTTTGATTCCCAGCTCTAGATCCTAACTGAAGCCTGGTACTCTGGGCATTTGGGGAGTAAGTGGATCTCTCTCTTCTGTCAATCTCTCTCTCTCTCTCTCTCTCTCTCTCTCTCTCTCTCTCTCTCCTCACCCTTCTATATTTCTGCCTTTCAAATACATACTTTTTAAAAATAATTATTGAAATGAGGAAGAGGTTTATAGTTCCCAATTTGTCCATCCCAGAGAGGGAAGTGGAAGATCTTCTCAACTTAAGGCTTTGGGGGAAACCCAAACCTCGGGTGAGGTCATGAACTCATGACCTAATACAGTTGTGGGAAGGTAGGTAGATAGCGGGTAGGGCTGAGGTCTGACAGCCACAGCGGAACCACTGTTGGACAGCTCCTGGTTACCCACGTGGCACTGTGGGCAGCTTATTGCCAACCATAGCCAGGCCCAGATGACCACTCCCTCTCTGTGTACCACCCAAACCCCTTTCCTTTTCCTGAGAACCACCCAACCTCCCTCTGTGCTCCATGCAAGTTGGCTTTACATACCCCAGCAAACTCCCTACCTTTCCATGTAGCAGAAACCACATCTCCTAAAATGCTGTGAACACAGAACCAGCACTTGAAGCAGGGCTGCAGATGTGTCCCCCAGATGACCTTTATATTATTACCGTGTCACAAAATAAAATTATAATGAGGGACACTCCCACTGCCATCATGCACCTGATGAAATCTGACATTTCCAAAAAAAAAAATGGGGCGGGCATGGAAATGGGCTGTGTTGAGCCCCTCTGCAAACTCACTCCCTTTTAGACATTCAGTTGGGATCCAGACACCACCCCCATGCCTCCGGATGGTATGACATGAAGGCCTAACTTTGTTGAGGGATGCTTTTACTTTTTTCCCCTCTTGGGGGACTTTTTTTTGTGTGTGTAAGAATTTCTTTTTATCTAGTTTTATCTTTTTCTGTGTTTGGGGCCTTTTGTTCACACTCTCTGGCTCTCAAGCTGACCTTAGTTCTTGAGTTTGCACTTTTGCTCTGTTCTAGAAAAATCTTGCTTTCCTGTACACCTTATGCCTCTGCTTTGAACTCTTCCATGCATGGAGGGAGGAACCTGGAATAAACCTGGCTGGGGGGCCACACTGCCTACGACAGCACTGGGCCCATCTTATTTTACTCTCACTGTTGTCTTTGAACATGTTTCACACTCAGGAAACATGAGATAATGAGTGAAACCAAGAGGCCCTGCCCAGGGTGTAGTGAGGGTGCTCTGAACTCTGCCTCTTCCCATCCCTGTGAGTTTGGAGAGGTTGTTGAAACCCTCTAAACCTCAGTTTCCTCATTAAATGAATGGAATCAAGGAGATGATGATGTCAGGTATTTGGCACATAATGGTTAGGACATTGTAACAGTGTTCATGTACTTAATTTTTCACAATTAAAAAAGATAAGTAAAAATAAACTTTATTGATGTATAACTTATGCTTAATAAACAGAATCCATTTAAAGAATACAATGTGATGAAATTTTGAGAAGGTATACCCCATTGCATGAAGCTATTACCATAATTGAGTTTAGCATATTTTTTTTTTTTACTTTTATTTAGCAAATATAAATTTCCAAAGTACAGCTTATGGATTACAGTCTCCCCCCACCCATAACGTCCCTCCAGCCCACAACCCTCCCAACTCCCGCTCCCTCTCCCATTCCATTCACATCAAGATTCATTTTCAATTATCTTTATATACAGATCAATTCAGTATATATTAAGTAAAGATTTCATCAGTTTGCACCCACACAGAAATACAAAGTGTAAAATACTGTTTCAGTACTATTATAGCATTACTTCACACTGGACAACACACTAAGCACAGATCCCACATGAGAAGTAAGTACACAGTGACTCCTGTTGTTGACTTAACAATTTGACACTCTTGTTTATGGCGTCAGTAATCTCCCTAGGCTCTAGTCATGAGTTGCCAAGGCTATGGAAGCCTTTTGAGTTTGCCAACTTAGATCTTATTTAGACAAGGTCATAGTTAAAGTGGAAGTTCTCTAGTTCTCTCCTCCCTTCAGAGAAAGGTACCTCCTTCTTTGATGGCCAGTTCTTTCTACTGGGATCTCACTCTCAGAGATCTTTTATTTAGGGTTTTTTTGTTTGTTTGTTTGTTTGCCACAGTGTCTTGGCATTACATGCCTAAAATACCCTGATGGGCTCTTCAGCCAGATCTGAATGCCTTAAGGGCTGATTCTGAGGCCAGAGTGCTGTTTAGGACATCTGCCATTCTATGAGTCTGCTGTGTATCCTGCTTCCCATGTTGGATTGTTCTCTCCAAAAAAGGTAAGTAATAAGAGAAAACATGGAAACATTTTTCCAAGACTATACTCAAGGGTTAGAGAAAAGGGAATTCACTTCTTTTTTTTTTTTTTAAATTCAGGAGATGTAAAATGAAACTGTAATGATAAGAGAAGCCATCAATTATCTTGACATTTGCTTTCAGCATTCTTGACCAAATTGGGCAGAGCTTAATTTCATCCCAAGATGGCACTGAGCCAATTCTTTTTCCACTCAGAGTGCTTGGTGACTGGGCCCTGTTCAGTTCCTAGTGCCACAATGTGGAGGGCTCTGAGGTCTGCACACCAGGTCTTCAGCCTCAACAATGAGTTAGATGACCCATGACACTCAGTCTAGATGATTGTGGAGTCCCAGGAGTCTCCTCTGTGCCTTACAGACTCCAGAGAAGGTGTCGCTTTGCAACATGCTCATTTTCTTTGTAATCAGAAAGGACATTCTCGCTAACAATGAACAGTTTGCCATGAAAATGGACTCAGGAGCTAATACTTAACAGTTCATATCTTTTCCAATCTGTAACAATGTATATTCCTAGAGAACTTGGCTAAAGTGATCTTTTATATTTCTTCTTTTTTGAAATTTCTCAAGTGGAATTCTTTCAGGAAACAGTAGCAAGTCCCATTTGGAGACTGAGCGACCTTATTGTTTTCATGGTTATGACAATGGCTAATTTAGAGGTAAATATTTGGTAGTTCCTAATCTAATGTGGCCTTGAGAAGCCTAGGGCCTTGAATTGCCTGTTCCTTCCTCCAGGCCCATCTCTGTGATTGCAAATTACCACAAAGAATGTGATCTTGATAACACACACTGTTATCTCACAATTGTGAAGGCCAGAAGTCCCACATGGTCCTCATGGGGGTCCAACCAGGGTATCTGCAGGGGGCTTCATGGGGCATTCAGCATTCTGTCCTCACCAGATTCTGGAGGTTTCTGCATTGCTCGACTCACAGTTTCTTTCTTCACTTTCACATGTTTATTTATTTATTGTATTTATTTGAGAGAGAGATCTTCCATCCTCTGGTTCACTCCCCAATTGCCTGCAAAGGCCAGAGCTGGGTCAGCTAAAGCCAGGAACCAGGAACTTGATTTAGGTTTCCTTTGTGGGTTGCAGGGACCCAAACACTTGAGCCATCACCTACTGTCTCCCAGGGTACACATTAGCTGGAACCCTGGATTCGAGAGCAAAGCTGACTCGAACCCAAGCATCCAATTTGGGAGGTGGGCATTCTGAGAGGCATCTTAACTACTAGGCCAAACACCTGCCCCTTTTTCTTCTTCCTTCATCTTCAAAGCCAACAGGTTGCCTCCCAATTATAGGCTCTCTCGGATCACAGCTGGGAATGTTTTGCCGGTTTTAAGGACCCATGTGAACCAAATTGTTCCCAGCTGGATAACCCAGACTCTTCTCCCCAGCTCAGGATGGTAACTTAACCCCATCTGCGATGTCCCCCTTGCCATGACAGGTAACATGTTCATCAGGTTCCAGGAATTCGAATGACAACATCTTTGGGGAATAGGGGTCATTAGTCTACCCACTTTGAAAGAAAAATGGTAAAGACCTGTAAACGTTGCTTGCACCTTTCTCCCAGGTTCCTCTGTTTTCTACTGGAGGTGATTTGTTAAAAAAAATAGGACAGGAGGTTGTTGGCTGGTGCTGTGCCTTTCTGTGTTGTGTCCTTCTAGTACCTCATGGGAAGTGAGGTTCTCTCTAACACAAAGACTTTTTCAAGGATGCTAATGTGCCCCAGGATCCTGGAAAGAACCAGGGAGTGTGAATGAATTGCAAAGGGCCCAGAAGCAGAACTTACCTAAGAAAGATTCTGAACAGACTGAGTAGGTAAGGCAGTTTAGGCTGACTCAGAAACGGCCTCTCTGGAGAGAGAGAGGGGTCTGCCAGAATTGATAAATATTTTGTGTCTGGCAATCACGCACAGGACAATGGAGCTCTGATTGGATTAGAGGATGTGGCGGCAGCTGCAGAAGCTCCAGAGAGACTGAGACAGTGGAAAACACCCCCGGCAGCCGTGTCAGGGTCAGTGCTGGTGCCAGGGAGGCTGAGCCATCTCAGGGCGGTTGATGTCATGGATGCTTCTGCTTGGTGCCCAGGAGGCCGGCAGCTTCTGGGTCTAGATGGGACTCTTGCCTTGGTGAGAAGTACAACGTTTGGTGCATTTCGAGGTTTATCCTGTGCTTGTCTCTCCTGCACATCTTCTTATGCTGCAGATGAGGAAGTTACAGGTCTGGCAGAGCTGGGAACCACAATGGGAGGCAACATAGGGAAGTTAGAAGGGTGATGGGTTTTCTGAAGTGGCTTAGCTGAGTCTATAACCCCTCTCTCCCCGTAGTCGCTTCCCCTAACAGAAACGGTGTCTAGGAGCCAGTGGGGCTGGGACAGAGTCTTGAGGGAGAAAGTGGAACAGTGATGGTGATGAAGATGGTGTGGCTGAAAACAAGGTGCATGGGATGGGAACGCCTGAGCTGGCAAAGGTGGATGCACCTTCTTCATCAAAGAGGATATTTATTGACTGTCACTTTTAAAATTATTTTTTATAAATTTATTTGAAAGGCAGAGTGACAGCTATATGGAGAGAGAGAGAGAGAAAGAAAGAGAGTACCCTCATCTGCTGCTCCCTTCCCCAAATGCCCACAAGCCAGGGCTGGGCTGAAGCCAAAGTCAGGAGCTGGGAACTCAGTCCAGGACTCTCAAATCAGTGACTGGGACCCAAACACATGAACCATCCTAGGGACTGCATTAGCAGGCAGCTGGACTTGGAAGTCAGAGCCAGGCATTGAGTTCAGGCACTCTGGGTGTTTTAACTGGCAAGTGAGCTGCTAGGCAAAAACACTTGCCCTTTGCTGTTATTTTTTTTTAAACAGCAATTGAAGTTACTGGGGCCAAACTAATGAACGGAGACCCAGAGATAGGCAGATGCTGCTAATAATAGGAAACATAAGGCCTTTGCAAGTGAACTGACATGGTAATTGTTTCACAATGTGTAGCTGTGCACACACACACACATATAAATATATACATATATTTAGAATCATGACATTGCATACCTTAAATATGCACAATTTTATTTGTCAATTATATCTTAATAAAACTGGTGGAGGAGGGAAGAAAGTAAACTGAGTCTGAGTCCACTGTTTGTACCTTTGGAGACATGCATGGCAGCAGATCAGCAAGCATTGCTGTCATTAGGATCACGGTTAATGGAGAAGCTGCTACCTTCTAGGCACTGGGATGAAGACTGGAAGTCTCAAGTTGGCTTGGATCCAAATCCCAGCATCATTAATACTATGACATCGAGCAACCACTCCAAACCTTGCTATCGTCCCCCAAAAATGAGAATACTGTGAGAATATGATACCTGTCTTGTGGAGTTGTTGCTATGGTTAAATGAGATTGTGGCTTTAAAGTGGTTAGTGTGATGACTAGATCTTCACATCCAAAAACAGTTGGCCTCTATTGTTTTAAATTATTTAGTGGATAAATATTTTACAAATTTATTCTTGTTCAGATATCACCATGTATTAGCATATTGGGGTGAATGAGTTTATCATCACAGTTCTTGCCTGAGAGGGCTCTGATAACAGGAACACAATAGGGAATCTGCTGATCAGTAAGGGCATCGAGAGGCTGACTCCAAGTATGAGGTGCTAATCAAGAGCTCCCCAGTGATGGACCGTGGGATCCTGGGGCTCTACCATGAGCCCTAGAGTACTTTGGGGGCACAGAATGCAGTGTGTGTTACTCTTTGGCCTAGTCCAAGTGTGCTAATCATACCATAGGCATCGTTGTCTATAACTTAGCAACATAGCAAAAATTGTTTTCCAAAGCATTAAACCTAATTGTGTTTGCTCCTGAAATCAAAACCATCCCAGAAGAGGAATTCCATGAACTAACTTTACAATCTCTGGCACTCCTTATCTCAAAGACGAAAGTTTAGGGGAAAATGATCTCCAATATCCCGAGTATCCAACATTTCATGACTCTAAAATAATGCTAGGACCACTATTATGTATTTCTTTTTATAGGAATTCTCTTTGCCTGGGGAGAGCAAGACCATATGCCAGAAACATTGTGTATGTCAGGTCGATTAAGAAGGATTGCTCCTTCAGCCTTAGGTTTGCTTCAGCAAATCTTTAGAGCTGGCGTTTTATTTATAACTCTGTAGAGGACCAAAACAAGTCTGCATCTGACGAGGGCGTGGAGGAACAGAGCACAGTTCAGATGCATTTCTCAATCGTGAATTTTTCTCATTGACGTACGTGCTATCAGAGACAATGCAGCTGCATGTTGTAGATTTTTTAGGCTTGATTACAAGCAACCTCCGACAGACTTCCCTGGGAGAATGGGGAGCAAGTTGTCCCTGTCACATGGCTGGTCCTGCTCCTCCACAGAACTGAGGTTAGCAAGTTGAAGGGCAAATATGAATGTATTTCAAAAGATTCATGGAAAAATTGACTAATGGACTGAAAAGATATGATCATTTTGGTGCAAGCATTTTTGAAATCCATGCGGATTGAGGGGACTTCAAAGTGCATGGAAAATGTGTATTAAGAAAAATCACTATGCACGGATTTCACAAACTTTGGGACCAAGATAAATGTATCCTTTCATTCTATTTCATAAATAACTTCTTGAAATATCATTGTATGAGTACCAGTCCTGGAACTTCAGGAATAATAGAGGTGATTTAACAATGAGTTGAAAATCTGGAGCATTGATGGTTAATTCCCTTGTAGCTCGTCTTTAGCAATTATTCTTACTTGTGCTGCTTAACACTCCTCATTCCTGCATGTCAAACAGTGTGAGGACCAGGGGTCAGCTCATCTGTAGGGTAATTATATTCCACTTATCTGGATGCTTGATATTGGATTATGACCCCATCCCCACCCCCCAACTTAGTGCTCCAAAGCCCTCATGCTCTGTCCTTTGACTTCTAGGGCTTTAGGCAATGGTCTCTCTTCTGGTTTCAGCTGTAGGTAGGTTCTTATAATTCACTCTCTTATTTCCCCATATCCCATCCCAAAGCTTGTTTATAATGCTCAGGATGGGATAAATACTTCTCTTGGATGGGCCTCCGGTGATCTGTGCATACAGTTTTTGAAATGCTTCTCGTGGTAATATCTTCCTTTATAAAATAAGCTCCTCAGGGCAGTAACTGAACCTGACTCTAGTTGTTCCAGTATATATTAGAGACAAAAGATACATGTGAAATAATTGACTTTATCTCATCTTAGATACCAAAGATTAAAACACGTAGAGATGATCAAGTAATTGGTTGTCCCAGAGTGACTCCTACCTTTGATGAGCCTTCCAGTTGTAGAGGACAATACTGCCATACTCCTCAATTCTCATGAAAAAAAAAATCTCTTGAAATAATCATGATTCATTGCTCTGCTTTGTATACACACTTCATGCAGCTGGCTTTTCCTCTTTAACTTCTTGCAGATTATGTGAAGACAAACACTTGTATTTATAGAATGTCTGTAACATTCATTTAGACCCTTTCCTCAAGTGGAAATGTGAGACTAAATGATTAAGTTGCAATTAGTCCTCTGTAACCAAGACAATCAGGTGTTTAATGGATGATTAATTTTCTGTCCTAGGGTAACTAAAGGATTTATATTCCAAACTGGGACTGATTTGAGAACAAATGAGGGCACTATTAATAATTGCACAGGTCGACAGGGGTAAACTTGGATGACACAGGGCACAATGGGACATATGGTCACCCTATTTATAGATGAACGTGCTGCTGACCTAGCACCAAGAGAGCATGGCCTTGGAACAATCCTCCCTCCCACAGTGTGGAGTGTATGTGATGAACCAGTTGCACCTTACCAGGATATCCTTGTACCTGATAGGACACCTGTGAGCAGGTGAATTTGTGCCAGGTCTTCCTTTGCAAAGGTGATTGAGTGAGGACACAGAGAGGTGAATAGTGTTGAAAGAAAGTTTTGTTGTTTCAGTTTCAGAGAACAAAACTCAGTATGTCATGCAGGGCCATGTGGGGAGGCCCTGAGGTTGGTCTGGGGCACAATCGAGAGTGAGAGGAAAGCATGGCCCAGAGTTTTTACTGAGCCTTCTGTGGGCAAGGCAAGGTAGGGCAAAAGAAATGACTCAAGATGGGTTTAGATAATGTTGGAGGACTCGGGGTTCAAGTGTGGTCCCTAGTTGTTTGGTGCTTGACCCTGGGTGATTGAGGGCAGGGGAAATACCAATTTGGTGGGAGAAGATTAATTGGAGAGGTGGTTGGGGGATGGACTTGGATTGCTTGGAAGGTTGATAACATGATTTTTTTTTTCATAGGAAATGAATCATAAGGAGAGGTGTAAAAACACTGGCTATTAGCTTGTCTCTGTGATTGATGGATGAAAACAGGAAACACAGAACCCAAGGAACAGAGTTAGAATAAAGGGAGCTGTTAGAAGGTAGTATGCATTTCTGAATATGAAATATAGAGGACCTCTGAGAAACACATGGGCTCTGTGGAGAGGGAACAGCAAGCTTCACATTGTTAGCTTGAAGCTCTAATCCATACAGTTACCCAGCCCATTCTGTTTAGAGATAATGGACTCCAGGGCCTATGGGGACCAGAGAAAAAGGGCAACATTGAGAGGTTAAAAATACATCTTTGAAATCAATGACTCGGGGCAGGCTCTGTGGTATAGTGGGTGATACCGCCTGCAGTGCTGGCACCCCACTGCTGGTTCGAGTTTGGACTGCCCCACTTATCCAGCTCTCTGCTATGGCCTGGGAAAGCACTGAAAGATGGCCTAAGTTCTTGGGCCCCTGCACCCGTGTGGGAGACCTGGAAGATCCAAAGCTCCTGGCTTTGGATTGGCCCAGTTCCGGCTGTTGCAGCCATCTGGGGAGTGAACCATCAGAATGAAGACCTTTTTCTCTGTGTCTGTCTCTCTCTCTCCTTCTGCCTCTCTGAAACTCTGACTTTCAAATAAATAAATACATCTTTAAAAAAATCAATGACTAAAAGAAGGGGCCTCTCTAGATTTTGCATGAAGATGTAAAAATGAAACACTTTTCATGGAATTCTGTGGCCAATTGGGGAACTACATGATTGTGAAGTTCCTCTAGTTCAATGTCAGGGAAGGGTTCACAATTGAGAACAGATGGCACAGACCCATCCTATCTAGAGATGTGGTGAGGAAATGGTGAGAGCGTCCTGGGGCGTAATGAAGACACGGCTCTGCACACTCTCCTCTGAGCCCCACAAGATGGTCACCTCCTGGCTCTACAGCTGAGGAGGCTGAAGGGGCTCAGCACCACAAAGGCGCTTTCAAGAAACAGGACTGAGGACAGAGTGCAGGTCTTCCTGGCTCCTTACTCAGTGGCTTCATGGTCTGGACCTCCCAACACTCAGCTGGGAGCTTCCATGTGCAGGGAAAGCAGAGATATGTCCATGCAAGCCGGTGGTTTGAGGGCCTGGTTTGAAACCCGTGAACAGTCTCCTTGGAACAGGAGGCCCTTCCTTCTCTTGTTCTAGCAGTGGGAAGGCGTTTGCATATCTCCCAGCATGTTGCCATTTATGGATTTGGGCAAAATAACAGAATTGCACAGCTTCAGAGTGTCAGACTTCTTTTTTTCTTTTTCTTCCACACTGAGCTTCCTGTTTCTATGGCAATGAATAGGATGTTTTGCACCAAGAAACACTTTAAATGCCACTGGGGGAAGGTAAGAACCACACATCGCTCTCTACAGAGCAGCGAGGTGAAATGAGATGCTAAGAAGAACTGAGTGAAACAAGCAGAGAAAGGAAGCAGAGGCACAGTGGGAGCAAGGAGAAGGAAGGACAAGAAGCCTCTGCAGAATAAATAAATCAGCAACATCACAGGCAAGAACTGTACCCCTCAGAGTGGCAGTCATAGGTCCAGGGGCACTCTTGAACCCTCGGAAGGAGCCTGCCAACTTCCTAAGAGTGGTGTTTCCTAAGGTGTTTTTCCTAAGGTTTTTCCTAAGGTGATTCTTCCCTGGAGGCAGGGCTACAGGACTCAAGGAGGCAGCCCCACACACTCATACAACGTAGGGCACACATTTAAAGACTGTCTCCTGCAAGTGCTTGCTGTACACACATAGACTAGCACAAGGCCCCTGGTCATCAACCCTTCCACCTAGAAGGTTAGAACCAGGCTTTCCCAGCCATAACTGATGCCTGTGGATTGGTAAGGGAAGGCTCTGCTCTCTCTCCTTTCTGCCTTCTCTTGTCCACTTGTGCTTCCAAGAAGGCAGATGTTTATAGTAATGTCAAATAAGAGGGGTGTAACAAGAGAGCCTGCAGAATTAAAGTGGTGATGGTGAATTAAAGTGGTCTGCCCTCTTTTCTCCAATTAATACCAAAGATTATGTGGCCAAATCATCAGGTAGAAAGAGAGACCACAATACAATTTATAATGCAACCTGGTAGAGCTATAAGTAGCATATCAAGTACTTCTCACTTTTGATTTTGCTAATTCCTCCACCAAAGCCAAGCCAAATGAAATCAAGCTCCATCTAGCCTGAAGTTCCTGTTGTATAAGGTTTTAAGAGCTATAAGCTCCAATTAAAGACATGGCAGCAGGAAGAGCCAGTGGAAGTGTAGTCTTAAAATAGCTGGTCCCCAAGGAAGGCCAAGCAGATGTATTTGTCCAGCTGTTTGGTGGAGGCCCGAGGCCTCTCACTCACTCGCCAGAGACCTGTAAAAGGCTCACCTACAGCTGCTTATGAAATTGGTTCCTTGTAAATGAAAGTCGACCAGGAGTCATATGAGCCAATGGCAGCTGGACAGAGGACTGAGGAGCCAAACGAAGCAGGAAATGGCCACGGGCCAGGGTAAACAACTGGGGACAGGAGCCGAGGTGAGTGTCTGTCCCAGGATAGCTCAGTGAGGCACTGCTTTCCAAGGGCTTGGCCAGAGCTACCTGGTTTATTTTCAGTGAATATGGGTATGCCCCAATTCACCATGGGAGCCTTGAATTTGCATTTCTACTTTAAGAGACCCTAAAAAGTACATATAATGAAATGCTAATTTATGCCTTCTGCAAAGATTGGAATCGAGTATGGCTTGACGCAACTGCTAAACAGAACAGATTTGGAATCTCTGGCAGGCAGGAGAGGAGGGTGGAGGGAGCACGTGCCTCTTGAGTTCTGGAAGGGAGGCTGAGGGGAGGCTGGGAATTTCCTGGCGTCGGACTCCCTGCAGAACAGCCCAAGGGACATTCAGCACCCGCTGAGGGATGGCCTTGCCGTCTCCATAGCTCTGACCCAACATGACAACACCCAACAGCACCGAGCACAGAATAGGTCTTTGGTAAATATTTGGTGAGTTCATTAATCATGCTGGGAATGTCTGGGTACAAACACTTCCTCTCATGTTTTGGGTACTGTTAGATCTCTTTAAAAACTCCACACCCAGCTTCACAATAAAGCAGAAAACCCTCTTACATGTGACGTTCTAAGCTCTTCTACACAGCAGTTTCTCAAAGGTCACTGGATTTTTCTGACCCTAACAGAGTGCTCACCACCCTGGACAGTCTGTGTAAATGCTTCTTCCCATTCCCTTGCTCACACCCTCCTACCCTGGGGCCACACCCATGGCTGACACTGCTGTTTGTCCTAAACGGGTTCTGCTACTAAGAATAAGCCAGAAATTCCCTCTCTTCATCCACTTTTTTTCACTGTTACTGATATCGAGCTGACTGGAGGACAAACAACACACCAGCAGACTTCTGGAAGATTGTTGTAAACAGCTACATTCTTGCCCAGCACACAACACCACATTAATGAAGGAATCCACCTGTCCACAAAAGAGAAGCCCAAGTAACCATGCCCCCGCCACGACCCTTTCACCTCGCACATAGATTGTATCAGAGTTCCTGTTGGCCTAAGCTGGACAATCATTTTCTTTCTCTTAGGAATTAGGAATTGGATTTAAAGATACAAATGAAGAGAAATCAGCATCTATGTTTGGTTCAGATGTGAATTTTGGAGCCAGGGTGGCCATATGCAGGGATGACCAGAACAGACAATATGGGGAGGAAAAAACAAAAGCAAATGTGAAGAGTAGAGCAGAGTTGAAGATGCCTGGATACACTTCGTGCTACTGAGTTTGAAGACAACTTTGCATCTTTATCATGGGTTCCGATTTATTGATTAGCCTCACTGACTTTCTGATACTTGTAACCCAGAGAACTTTAAAAGACAATAGTAAGCATTGGAGGGTGAACCAACGGCAAAGGAAGACCTTTCTCTCTGTCTCTCTCTCTCACTATCCACTCTGCCTGTCAAAAAAAAAAAAAAAAAAAAGACAATAGTAAGCTCCACCATAGCCAACTGTTGCACCTATCCAGTCTACATTCCTAACCATATTCTTTCAAATTTTACCACAACTCTACTCAGTCTCTGTGTGTTTCCCAGGGGTCTATGTCACTCTGACCAGGACCCTTTCCTTAGTTCTCAGCCACTTCTGAAACTGTCCTGACTACTCACTCCAAATCATCTCTCTCTGCCTCTGCAGTCTGCTACTTTGCTTGAGGCTAATCACTATACCCATTCCTCTGGCTCTCTTCCTCTGCTTCCCTGGATTGCTTCCCAGGCTTGGAATGGGCTTCCCCTTCCTCTGGGCCATACGGCTACATCCAGATTGGACATTGGATGTATTTTCCCTTCTGCATATGGAACGGTTTCTACCTGCTGCTTTATGTTGAGGAACAGAAATTCTCACGGTCAAAAAAATGGGGGCTACTGGTGGGGCATAGCACCTACTGCCACTTGACTTTGGTGAGCTCAACACAGTGTCTGGCCCTTAACATTCATATTCAGAGTAATGAAAGATTTGCACAATTAGAAAGAGATCTAAACTACTGAGGAAATGAGTGAGCTCAAATATACTCTTGGCTCCCATAAGGAGCAGGGTTCCCCTTTACTACAGGAAGACTTGAAGGACGTCCAGCTCTAGGGAAGCTGCCTGCATGAAGCCCATGTTCTCCCAGGTGGAAAAGTTTTGGGATAAGTATGCAGTACACAACAATTCATGGTACTTCATTCTAGGTTGGATATTAATGAACTATATCATGAAAAGAAAGCACAATGCAATAGAAGAAAAACCCAATGAATGAATGACGGTTCAACCATCCAATGAAAAGACAAGGGTTCTTAAAAACTTTATGGAGATGTTTATTATGCAAAAATTGTATGTGGATTGCAAAATTTGGAAGAGGGGTAAAATAAACCAATCTTTCAATTCCATTTTCCAGGGAAACCATATAACCAGGGAGATGCTACAGAGGAGAGGCACTCTCAGGAAAGGATCCATTAGGAAGGGGAATACAGCTTGTACACAGCTCAGGATTGAATATTTTAAGAACCACAGGCCATGCTGCCGAACATTTCATATGATATTTATGATAAGAGACCTGAAGAAGCCAGATTTGCATTTCTAAATGTAATATAGGGGTGGGAGTGTAGGGGACAATGACAGTGAGCTATAGCAGGTGAGAGAGGTCTTATCTGCTAATTCACTCCCCAAACGCCCATAATGGGGGCTGAAGTCAGAGCTAGAAACTCAATCCAATTCTCCCAGGTGGGTGGCAGGAACCCAACCACCTCAGGCATCACTATTTCCTCCCATATAAATAAGAGCTAGAACTTAAACTCAAGCATTTCAATGTGGGATGTGGGCATCTTAACCAGTATCTTAACTGCTAGGCCAAATACCTGCCCCACTCTTGTTTTTATATGAAAGAGAGAGCACATAAGAAATACTGTTTAGTAATATCAACAATAAAGGTGGGAGAGAAGGAGCCAGAGAGGGGGAGAGACTTTTATTATGAGATGGAGATGTATCCTGCAACATAAGGAATCATAATAATTTTTCTTACAGACACACATATGGAAAAGGTCTCTCTCTGCTTTACACTCTCCACTGGATTTCTCCTCTACTCCTTCTGGCTTCCTGTTGTTCTCTGCCAAAAGAAATGTTTTCCTGTCACTCTTTGAAACTATTTTAATTTTATTTTGGAGTGGACTCCAATTTGTTTAAGTGTGGGATTACACATTGTTACAAATAATCACCATATTAAAAGTTTGCAATGGAGCCCTATTAGGAATAAATGCAGCTGGGATACTTTTTACATTTTAAGAAAATTTTCTTAAAATTTATTTGCAAAGCAGAGAGACAGAGATCTCCCATGTTCTTGTCCACTCTGCAAATAATAGCAATAGCCAGTTTCTGGCCAGGTCCAAATCAGGAGCCTGGAACTCAAATCCAAGTCTCCCACATGGGTGGCAGGAATCTGAGTGCTTGAGCCATCACCTGCTATATCCCAGTATGCAGATTACCAGGAAGTGAGACTGGGAAGTGGAACCAAGACTTGAACCCAGGTACTCAGATATGGGATGAAGGCCTCCCAAAGAGACATCTTCACTGCTGTGCCAAATGCTCACACTGAACAATCATTTTTTAAAAAGTCTCTCACCAGGACAAAACCTTTCAGGAGGTGGAAGACCTATATAACACAAAATTTTAGTGATTTCCGAAGTGCATTTGTGAGTTGCTTGTTACCAAAATGCTGGGGGCACTGTGCTTAAGCAATGGTACACACTGTGGCTTCAGTAAACTAAAACCATCAAGCCATGTCTGAAACACCACCACAGAGCCAGAGTTAGGTTCCACTGGAGAAAGGAAAGGAATGTACTTTGTTTCAGTAGGTGCCAGGCCAAAGTTCAAGTGAGTTAACGTCACAGAAAACCCACAGCTTCATCTCTGGAGTTCTTATCCTCCAACCACTTAGCTACTCTGACTGGAGACTGCATAACATGCATGAAAGTCTGCAAAGAGAAAATGGGTGATTAGTCACAGACTCACTGCACAACCGCATGGGACAAGATCAGTAAAGAAAGCAGGCATATTGACTGGAGGCCTCTGATGTGTGCTTGCATTTAAGGTCATGTTACTTTTTGTTTCTCGGAGTCATATATGGGTAGATAATCTGAATGCCTGTAATGGAGCATGCAGAGAGGACAGAGTTGCACAAAAGTCTGGGTTGTAAGTGTAGGAGAAAGGGGGCGGTCACTAATAAAAATCTTTGCCCCAAGAGTGCCTGGGGGATCCCGAATCTTAGTCTTCATGCGCCCCCTAGTGTAGAATATGGGGTAGTTCCTGGTTTACTGGGTTGATGAAAATCTGTCAGCCATTCTTAATTATCCCTTTGATAAATGAGAGATGTTGAGGGGAAGTAAATTAGAAGTAGATTAAGGTTAAGTAATGAATTAAATTTGCAACTGTGACAATTTCAGGCTACAAATTAATAATTGTTTTAAAAAACCAGGCAGCTTTGATTGGCTCAATACTAAAGTGTGAAGAAATTGGTGTGGATCAGAGCTTCTCAAAGTTCCACGTGTGTGTGAATCATCCAGGCATCTTGTTAAAAAATAGACTTTTGGATCTAGTCCTTATGGATGGGGCCCTTGTGCCTGCATCTGTCACAAGCTCCCAAGTGCCACAGAGGATGCTACTCCACACACCACACTGTCCTTGCAGTAGAACACAGGACCGACCTGCACCATGAGTTAGGCCTGTTTCTGTCACAGTGCTCTAGAGTTCTGCTGGAGTCACCTACTTTAAGCCTCCCAGGAACCCTGCCAGCAGCGTGCAACAATTCCCTCAGTCATTGGTAGCACTGTAAATTTGTCAGCTCCGAGGTAATTGCCTTTCATTTCCTGAACCTAAGTAGCGTTTGCCAATAGCATTTAGTGGTTGTAATATTGGATCACTAATTACTACATATTACCTTGTGGTTTCTTGAGTTTGTTTGTTTTTCCAACTTAGTTGTCTGCTTGTAAGTACAGCGACAGACATACTATGGTTTCTCTTAGGGAGTCTTAACTCAGTGCGGGGCATGTAGGAGACATTACAAAAATTAGTTGATTACCTTCTTATTCTATACATCTATTTGAAAGCATTTCAGATATTTTAGTGTGAATTTCGAATCTGAAGAGGTAGAGAGAGGAAGGGTTGGAAAGAGAGTGGGAAGGATTTGGACATCTTGTAGCATTTGTGGTAAAAATAACCTAGACTCAAAATGTTACCTAAGGTGTTTCTTAGAGTTAGGTGTCATGTTTTGAATTCAGTTAGAGTCACACTAAAAACCACAGTGTAAAAATGTTTAGACATCAGACCCAGGAGAGGACAACAAATAGATTTGACAACAGTACACAAGACACACAATTAGAGGCAAAATTTGTAAGCACTTTGAAGAAGTAAAAGGCGCTATTTCCAAGACAAGGTAAAGATGATATATTTGTAATGATATAGAACTCTTCTTCTTTATTTTTATTGGGAAAGATCCGAGAGAGATTACAGTGGGAACGGATTCAGTGTAGGTGATTATACCACGCTTGAGAACTGAGTAGATGAAGATGTTCCAGAGACCACTGGGATGGAAGTTTTCAAGGGAGACATGTGTCTTGCCTGCTAGAGTAGTTCACGCTGAATCAAGTGGCAGGAAAAGACGTGTACTCCTTGCCAATGGATGGTGACACACATACACTTGCTGTATTAGCTGGAAAAGAAGACTTCTGAGCTCCTTGACAAATTTGAGATTTTGTGGCTCTTTGTAAATAACATTAATAAGTATTCATATATTAATACTTACAGTAGCTATAATGATGATTTGTTATTTTAAAGATATTTATTTGAAAATCAGAGTGATAGAGAAAGAAAGAGGGAGAAAGATAGAGAGACAGAAAGAGAGAGACAGAGAGAGAGACAGAGAGAGAAAGAGAAAGTGAGAGAGAAAGATATTGATTTTCCAGCACTTCCCAAATGGCTGCGACAGTGCAGCAGTCAGCTCAGGGACTGGTTGAATCTAAGAGCCATGATCTTCATTCTGGTCTCTGACTTCAAAAAGTTTGTGGAAATAATAGGTTCTCATTTTGATGTAAAAATTGTTGAAATACATGGCATAAAATTTTCTTAATATACATTAAAATGACATTTCTGAAGACTCCTCATGTTTCCATATGTGTGTTCATGTGTAGTTCAATACACACTTTTATTTGGAAAAATCCATATTTTAGAATGAAACTTTATTATCCTTTGTCATGAATCTTTTTCTATGATAAAACTTTCAAACATCAAATCAGCACATTTCATTTTTTAATAACTCTAATTATTAGTTTTCCCTTTTATCAAACCAAAACTTACCTGTCTATTATTTGTATGCATTGATCTTTTCTCTGCTTTCTGGAGTTACAAGCAACAAAACGTCTAAGCCTTCTTCACCAGGGAAATCTTTCAAACCGGGGAAGATTGCTTTCAGATCTTCCAGTCTTACTTTTCCTTCCATTTTAAAAGACGATTTTGTTGAGATAAATTGATATATAAAAATTGCACATATTTAATGTAAATTTGATGAATTTGAACATGTATACACCCCTGTGAAGCCATCATCACAACCAAGGCAATAAACCAATCACCTCAAAAAATTTACTCCTGCTTCTTTGGTTTGTGTGTGTGCGAGTATAGTAAGAATATTCAATATGAGATCTACCTTGTCAAGAAATGTAAGTGCAAAATTCAGTACAGCAGACTCCTTGATAACTGAAACTTCATACCATTGACGAACCACCTCCATATCCCTGTCTTCTCAGCCTTGCGATTTCCATCCCAATCTCTTCATTGATGAGTTTGTCTATTTCAGGTATATCATGTAACTAGAATCATGCAGTATTTGTTCTTTGGTGACTGGCTTATTTCACTTAGCATGCTGCTCTCCAGGTTCACACATGTTGTGGCATATAGAAGGATGTGGCATATAGAAGGATTTCCTTCTTTTTAATACTAAATATTAAATAAAATTCACAAATGTGTGTGGGTACACTGAATTTTATTTATATATTCATTCCTTTGGACATTTAGGTTGTTTCTGTGTCAAGGCCATTGTGAATAATACTGCACTGAACATGAGAGTGTAAAATCTCTTTGAGATCATGATTTCAGTTCCCAAAAGTGGGACTACTGGATTATATGACAACTCTGTTTTTAATATTTTGAGAAATCAACTGATCTTTGACATGATAGAAAATGAGGAAAAGATAGTCACTTCAGCAAATGGTGTTGAACCCTTTATCTACATGTAAAAGAATACACTTGACTCCTTTATCTTATACCATACAGAAGAAGTAAGCTCAGAATACATAAAGGAGTTAAATGTAAGACCTGAAAATTATTTCCTGGTTTTAATTGTCCCTGGATTTTCACATCTCTTTTGTGGTTCTTGGGTCCCACTCTCACAATAGCCCTTCCCTGGATTAATTTTAGTTTATCATTTTTCTCAGAATCTGATATTGTTATTCAGGAAAGAGTAGAACAATCTCTCTTTTTGGTGAAATTTTGAATTTACTTGCCTATCCAGAGTTGTAATAACTTTTTGAAGTCTTGATTTACTGGGGGACATACTGCTTTTTGCACATCTGGCTCTCACACCAGCTGCTATTGAAATGATCCTGTCATCTTCCTGCTACATCTTCTTCGCACTCTCAGTAATCCTAGCCCAAATGCACAACTTCTAATATAGTAGCTCACCAATCTACCAGTGCTTATTGAACACCTCTTTTGTATCTGGAACTGCACTGGGGCCAGGGATGCAATGGTGAATGGGACAGACATGTTCTCTTTCCTCAACAAACTTAATCTGCCGTAAAGAAAAGGATAGGGAAAAATGTTTCAGAAGCAAATGGAGACAACTGGGTCTGAGGCATGAGGAAAACCTTGTTGAACAAACCTGATTTAGGTGAAGGAGGAGTGAAATTTACTGGTGTTAAATTCAGTCCATCATTCCCATCTATTAAGATAATTTCAGATCTACATTCCATCTATCCATCATCTGTCCATTTTCTACCTATTATATATCATCTATTTATGTATCTTTTTGCATTTCTTTGTAAGTGGTAGAAATGGCATCTACATTGCGGTATGAGTTGTAGGGAGATGGGAAGTCCAAAAGGGTCCAGGACAGATCTTTGTGACACTATAGATCTTCCTGTAAACTTCAGAATTATCTAAATGTGTTTTTTAAGATTTATTTATTTATTTGAAACTCAGATGTACACAGAGAAAGAAGGAGTGGCAGAGAGAAAGGGAGAGAAGTCTTCCTCTGCTGGTTCACTTCCCAGTTGACTGCAACGGCTCCGAAGCCAGGAGCTTACTCCAGATCTCCCACATGGGTACAGAGGCCCAAGCACTTGGGCCATCTTCTACTGCTTTCCCAGGCCATAGCAGAGAGCTGGATTGTGAGTGGAGTAGCCTGGACTCGAACCAGCACACATATGGGATTCTGGCACTGCAGGCGGTGGCTTTACCCGCTACACCACATCGCTGGCCCCTCATTGTGTTTTTATACAAGGAGAGTTCCCCTATGAATCTATTTTATACAGAATGAAGGATATGGTGAATATAAAATTTTGCTTTGTGATTTCTTGCTTAAATAACTTATATTCCCCAAAGACTTGCTTTGGGTTAAATGTGAACACAACATTTCACCACGACTCCTGGGCTGCCAGTCATGATCTCTGGCTTATGAAGTGAATGTATGACATTAAGGCTTCTTACCACTTTGGATTATGTCCTTAGAAATTTCTCTCAGCTGGATGGTGAACATATTACACTGTTTTCCATCACATACTGCAGCCTCCATTCCAGAGTTCTCCATTATTTTTCCCTTATTTTTACAATTTTTTACTCCTTTGAATAATGATTTGCATACCCCCCCCCCCAATTCCAGTCAAGTATTCATTTGCAGCAGAAACATAAACAACTGAAAGACTAAATTAACCTTTCTTTTTCTTTTTCTTTTTTTTTTTTTTTGACAGGCAGAGTGGACAGTGAGAGAGAGAGACAGAGAGAAAGGTCTTCCTTTGCCGTTGGTTCACCCTCCAATGGCCGCCGCGGCCGGCGCGCTTCGGCCGGCGCACCGCATCGATCCGATGGCAGGAGCCAGGAGCCAGGTGCTTTTCCTGGTCTCCCATGGGGTGTAGGGCCCAAGCACCTGGGCCATCCTCCACTGCACTCCCGGGCCACAGCAGAGGGCTGGCCTGGAAGAGGAGCAACCGGGACAGAATCCGGCGCCCCGACCGGGACTAGAACCCGGTGTGCCGGCGCCGCTAGGCGGAGGATTAGCCTAGTGAGCCGCGGCGCCGGCCACCTTTCATTTTTGATGTTGTGAGACACATTGATCTTTCCTGGTTTTCACCAATCTTCAAAAACTATATGGATGGGAAAGAAAAAGCAGAGCAATGTTTTCCAATTGTAAGAGTGATTTCTCTTCCTGAAATTTCTCTTCCTGTCTAATTTTATCATGTATATGTACTTTGGAGACAAGACTGCAAGCTCCCAGAAAGATGGGCAGCTTGGGAAACGAGAGTTGGTGGGCCATGTGCAATGCAGAGTCTGTGGTTACCATTGGTGACACTATCAATCCCAGTGTAAGCCGGGGAGAGACACAGGGAGATGCCTGGGTACAAAATCACTGCTGTTGGAAACAGAACAGCTAATATATGTATATATATTATATTATATATTATATTATAATATATATATATTTGTGGAATGATAATCATTTTGAAATTATTTCCAAACTTGGTTTCAATACTTTCTTGCCAAGAAAGGCAGACTTTCCTCCTCTCCTAACTCTATGACTTCATTTAGTTACAGAAAGCACATTTCAGGAAGTGTCACCTCTGTTTGCTGCTGCTATTTGGTATTATCTAACGTTCTTCCATGAATTTGCTATACAAATCAGGTCTTTCATTTGCAAATTTATGTTGTAATTCTATCATTTATACAAATCCATCCCAAGCCTGTTGTGAGAATTTTTTTTTTTTAATTTTAATTTTAGCAGTGACATGTTGCTGAATTTCTATGCAGAGAATACTTTTTTTCTGCCTGGCAGTGAGTCACAGTGTTAATACCTTGAACGGCTTGCCACAGGCTCCTTTCTCACATGTGGGTTGCACTTTGAAATAACAGTGGGTTGAACCAGCTGACAAGATTTTCTAGATGAGTTTTTATGCAGACAGCATAGAGAGAAGAGACAGAGGGGTATTTTGCTAGAGGTCTCAGGCAAGGTGAAAGTCCACTTCAGTATCCACTGCCAACTTTGATGATGCAAAGAAAATGTATCTCCCAGGTACCAGCCATAAGGCTGCTCCTTAGCAGCAGCCACAGCAGACTGGGCAGACTGTCAGCTTTTCACATTGAGCGACTTTTTTTTTTTTTTTTTTTTTTTTTTTTTTGGTTAAATGCTGCTTTTGATGTTGTTCTTGGAGCTTTCAAACATAGGAATCACTGAACATTTCTGCACTTCTCTAAACGTGTTTTGTATAAACTAGTGACTATTTCCAGGTCTCAGAGTGCTACATTTCATTTGCATCTTAGTAATGCCTGCTTTCCTCTTGCAATTTATTGAATGCTCTACTGATTTGAGAAAAGCTGGGCAGAGAAAGTCATCTGGCCAATCAAAAATTTAAGACACACTGAAATGTTCAAGTGCAGTATTTATTGATTTTCTAATATTTAATAAGTCACTCTATTAAAATGTAATAGTAAAGCATTTTACGGAAATTTTGATTGTTTGACAGTCATTCATTTATTCATCCATTTATCCATTCACTGTGGAACAAATACTTATTGAAAAATTGTTCTGCACTGGGTATATAAAATATAAAGCTGAATAAAACATTGATTCTCTTTTAAAGAGTTCATAATCTATTGGTGTAGCCAGGAATGTCAGGAAAAAAATATAAATATATAATCAGTGTGTAAAATGATCCTTCTAGAAGGGGAAAGAGGGATAAGGGGTTCACAGAGAAAGGCTCATTTTATTCTTTATAAGGAGAGGAGTGGGAGGGCCATGGAAGGCCCCAAGAGCTGGTACCTTGTACACAGCCTCAAAACAAATGCTAAAATAATTGTCTAGCCTCCCACACAAAGCAACAATCATCAGTGTGATGCAGGATCTGATTAAGTGCTGATCCTACCACAGATGCCGTGGGACTGCCAAGGAATGGTGCCTCCCACAAAGCAGGAGTCCTCACGGAGGCTTCCAGACCAGGGCTTATGCATGAATAATGGTAAACACTTTGATAGGCTTTTCACTTGTGCACTTGAAGTAGGACCTTCAGAAGTGTTATCCATCATAGGGGAAAGAAGCTACTATAAATGCTTCCTGGAGATTTACAGATTATCTAAAGGTTGAAGTTGAACAATTACCTACTGTGAGAGAAACATAAGTGGTAGGAATAGTCAACTACAGTCCTGTGTTTTTGAAGACAGTGCACACAGGGATACATTGCAAATAAATGCTAGAGGGAATTCCAGTTTCTCAGCTGAAACAAGAAATAGTTTTCACAGTTTTCCAAGGGTGGAAATATTTTTGCTGACACACACAAAAAAACTACAGGATGGAAATTTAGGAGTGCTGAGATTGTATGTGACATTCCAAGAAGGAGAATGTAAGGATCTCTAATGCACTAAGGATGTCAGGGGATGCGGTAAGTGAAAGATGGGACATATGCTACAGTACTCGTAGACACATGCAACTGCATTGCAGGTAATGAGCAGATGAGAGGAATTAAAGTCATCTGTTTCTGCTTACATAATTCTGCACCAGCTTTTAAAAGCAAGCTTTATTGAACTTCCTGTTTTGGAGTTTGTGATCAATGGTGAATCACTGAGTGAACTTCAGCTAAAGAAGACAAATCTTTGATAACCAAGAGAGTATAAGGTGGAATCTACGGGAGCAAAACAGTTAAACAATAAAATCCTTGTGACCAGAAAGCTCAGAGTTTTACTCACAGCAGCTATCTTTCTGGGACCATTGATGTGTGAGACTCAGGGTGTAACCTTAGAATAATGGCTTCCACACAGTGGGAGGTATTCGTTAGACAATATTCAGTTCACACGTTCTTTTTCTCTCCAAAAGACAGGGTGGTCTGTAAAAGTCCTTCTACGGCTGTGGGCAGAGAAAAGGAGGTATTTTGTAGCAGGCAAGTGGCAGCAATCCCACACTGTAGAGTGGGCCTGGGACATAAGCCATGCTTTCCATGGTCTTGCGTTTGCATGAGTTTGTGCATTCGCAAGTAGGAATAGAAATAGCTAGAGTTATGTAAAGACAAATGATGAAAACTCTGAACTTTAATGTGTGAATGTGGTGAAATCATAGAATATACTGGGAATTCTTCAAATCAGTCTATAAAGAAGGTCACAAACATGCTAGTATGTAATACAGAGGATTTCTGTCCTGTTCTGAGCAAGGCTTATGAACGGAAGATAAAAACAGAGCCATGATAGAAATATTTGCCTTACAGGTATCTGGCTAGAGTTCCATCAACACCCTGGTGAGGAAAGATTGCAGTAATACAACAAAGCACCCTATAGTTATATCTGTAAGTTAATTGTTGTTAGTTTTTGTAACTCTTGATCTGTGTGTGTAAGCATAGTGTTGATAAATGGATGCTACAGAACATGGAATGCAGAGTTTTTTAACATCATGTTTATATACAAAGATCCTCTCTCTCTCCCTCCCTCCCTGTGTCTCTGTCTCTCTCTCTGCTTCTCTCTCTCTCTTTCAAAACTTGCTACCAAAAGATATCTGAACCATGTAGGTTCAACTGATATTGGCAAAGACAAGAAGTAGTGATCCTTGCTAAATGGGACCTGAGCAGGGTGAATTCCTCTTTGGGTATGCTAAGTGAACATTCACAAGTTTATGCTTGTTAAAGAGATCTATGCAATGTTGGACAGCAGGGGTAGACACCAAGACCAATGTCTTCTATTTTATCAACCAGGATGCTGAGGCCAAGGGGACTTCCCAAGGAATAAAATGTCACTCCTAGGTCTAGAATCCCAACCCTCTGCTCCAAGCTGGGTGCTTTGACAAGTACACCCACCCACACTTGGAAAAAAGAAAAAGGGGAATCAAGGTTGGTTTTCAGTAAGAAGATATTGTGAAATGGAAACATTTGTATTTACCCAAAAGGAATTCCTCTCTCCACTTGATGGACACAGCTTCAGTAGTAAACAACCATGACAAAGAGGCCAGCAGAGAATCTTGCTCCTTTCTTTTACACTGGCCTCTAGAGGTAAAACATCTACAGCTGGTCACATCATTCTCTTCTGTCCTCAGCGTGACTGGGAAACAGCAACTTCAGAGGACTGCCAGTGAGACCGCTGGGGAACAATGTGATGGAACCTGGTGTGTCTCACCATCTCCATGGTCACATCTCTGACCTGACTACTTAATCTCTCCAGAGGATTTGCAGGTCTGCCTTCCTTCCTATCTCTCTAATCACAGACAAATCCTTCTAGACTATATGTGGCCTCATCACAAAACAGAAATCTGTTTTATTTATGACCAGGAAACAAATACAACTTTCTCTTTTGAGAAAAATATGAGCATTTCTGAAGAAATATCAGTAACTTCAAAAATAGTTATTTGTTTATATTTATTTGAAAGTGAGAGAGAGAGGGAGAGAGAAAGAGAGAGTCTTCCATCTGATGGTTCACTGCCCAAATGCCTGCAGTGGCCAGGGCTGGGCCAAGACAAAGTCAGGAGCCTAGAACTTAATCTGGGTTCTCCCACATGGGTGATAGGGACCCACGTACTTGAACCATCACTGATGCCTCCCAGGCTGCATATTAGTAGAAATCTGGAATTGTAAGAGGAGCCCGAAATGAAACCCAGGCACACTGAAATGGGAAGCAATGTCCCAGGCGGTTTCTTAGCTAATGTGCCAAAGCTCATCCCAGTAACTGTCTTTAGGAGAATTTTGAGCCTAAAAGCGTGTAAGCATGTAAGGTGGAAATTCCTTACTGAGGAGTGAGTTTGTAAGACTTCTTGACTTAGACACTTAAGGACAAGTCTTGGGAATTCCAAGCTGTCAAACTTCCCCAGGATGGAGTGTGAACCTGAAAAAAGGACGAGTAGACAGGTCTGGAAACCCAGTATGACCACGATGCAGCTAACCAGGTTCCCTGGAGCATGAGAAGAGCTGAGATATATGTGAGAAACATGCATTCTTCCACTTCCTGCTTCCTCTACATTCTGTACCATGTCTTAAAGGAAACATTCAAGTTTAGAGATGTTCCCATTGGGAGGGATCATGTGCTTCTGTGTGGGGGAAATGGGCTAAGTAATAAGGAGAGGAGAAAAAGGGAAGAAGACTGACACTAGTGACATAGCCTGGGAAATACATGGGCTCACCCCACAGTGTTTAGGAGATCCCTGCACATATCAAGCTGTTCCTGCCACATTGCATTTGCCTTCATTGCTTCTTTCTGGACTATGCTCCTAGCCCTTCACAAAGAGATTCTTTCTGGCTGTGCCACTCTTGCTCCCGGCTTTCCCAGTCTTCTCCTTCAGAAGGCACTACTCATTTTTCTCGTAATACTAAACACAATCTATGACTCTTCTAAAATTTCATCCAACAAATATTTATTGAACACCTGTATTATTTCAGGTACTTTACTAAGCACTGGGAATGACAAGGAACAAAGAACTTTCCGCCCTAGGAACTTGTACTCCAGTGGGACCCTAGAACAGACCACCCGTAGGTCAGGGCGGCCAGGGACAAGACACTGAACTCAGCCTCGAACACAGAGAAAGTTGTTTACCTCCACACTAAGCTTACACATAAGTGAGGGAGGCACCATCAATGGCCCCTTTCTGCAGAGGAGAAGGTGGTACAGTGAGGTTAATATACTTGCTCAGGGTCACACAGTTTGCTGATCGTTGTGTGGTGCTCCTTGTTTATGATTGTTCTTTTCCATGTTGTGAGGATACTTCCACATCTTATTCCCCATATATTCCCTGTATCTTGTACATAGAAGATGCTTATAAATATCTGCAGAATGAATGAAAGGAAAAAAAATGAAACTTAGAAAATATCCATTAGGAACAGACTGGGCTATTTCCATAAAAAGACTATGCATTTAATAAAATCCTATTTGTCCATGCTGGTTGTGTGATGGCAGAATTGGGTCTTATTCCGTCTTTGATTTTTATCCTTTTCTTCCAACATATAGAAATGCATTCTATTGACAGCTATGTTTAAATATTGTGTGTTTTCTAGTTAACACTGAAAGTGAAGTTGAAATTCTTGTCTTACTATTGCCTCCTTTCTGTCCTGTTTATTGATGCTGTTGTGTTTGGTCTCCAGGAAGCCAACCCAAGTTTCTGAAATGAAAATCACCTCCCCACAGCTTAGCTTCCAGCTAAGTGACTCAAGGGGCTGGCTCTGACCCCTTGGCATAGGAACTCTGAAGCCAGAATTTTGGAAGTGACTTTGTTTTGGTATCTAAGTGAGAAGGAAATACTTGGTGCAACTTGTCAGCATTCAAGAGGAAACCAGAGAGAAATAATAATAAAAAAGTTGGTATCCTGGGTGAAGATGAGACTGTTTGTAAGTGCACGTCTGGTGCACACTTTGCTCTACAGTGTGGGTCAGGATGTTCATTCTCAGCAGCTTGGAGCCAGTTCTCTGCTGTTAGTGCGCACTTGTATTTTGGTGCTGCTTTGGAATGGTTGAGAATTATTTGGATCCAAAGTCAGTGGATTAATGGATTCGTATACAATCAGATCTCATCAGGAAGAGGCAGAAAAACTTGGAAATAAAACCAAGTAAACCAAGTAAAATATAAGGGAAAGGAAAATTCCCAGTAACTGATGTATTTATGGGAAGTTTTGTTGGTAAGTGGACAGAATGAAAATGATAATAAAACTGATAGGAGCAATACTATATTCTTCAGGCACTGGGCTAGACTTTGTGTGCATCATCTAATTTTTTCACTTGTGTTAACTCTATGTCAAAATAAGATTACTAAATGTGTCAGTAGTCCCAGAACTTCTCTGTGATAAAGTTGAGATTCAGATCTATGTCTGACCAACTACAAGGCACCAGGGTTTCACAATGATGTTATTTTTGATATCATCACGTTTTGTGTCCTGGGTCCAGTGTGTCTCCTCTTTACTGGATTGGCATAGTTTAGTAAGTCAATGGACTGTAGCAGAAAGTTGTTGGGGGATATTTAGGGTATCTCCAATAGCCTTTCTGCCATTTTATCTCTGCCCCCAAGACCACATCCTAATATCCTAGAGAGAGTGATTTGGTACATTTGGGAGTAAGATCAAAGAGAAATATATTTATCTCCTCATGGGTATTTTGCAAGAAAGAGTTTACTATTTTATTTTACAGACAGACACCAAGAAGGAAGGGAGGGATTAAGTTGCACAATGTCACATACAGATTGTAAATGGTAGAACACACATATGGGCACCATTTTTTCTCAATCAAAAATCTTGTTATTTTCCAAGCTAAATTGAGTCCCTTTCTTCATGGAGTGTCATTTCTGCTCTTGCCTGGATAAGAGTGTTCAGAGCTCCATCCTTGGTGGGGGGATGTGTGGTCAGGAGTGAAATGCCCATCCTGCATGCTCTGGTCTGAATCAGTTTTATCCTCTCCCAAACTCATATTGATGTTTAATCCCCATTGTGCAGTGGCAAGAGGTTAGAAATTTAATCTGAATTATTTGGGGATGGGAACTTTGGGAGGTGATTATCACTAGATACAGTCATTAGGGAAGAGCCTTCATGATTGCTTCCTGCTGGCTTCATACAAAAAGGGAGAGGGACCAGAAGCTATATACATGCACATTCTCTCTCTCAATGTGATGCCCTGTGCCACTGTGGGACACCATCAGCACGAAGGCCATAACTGGATGTAGCTCCTCAACCATGGCTAAGAACTGAGAGCCAAAATAACCTCTTGTCTTCAGCATTTACCCAGTCTGTGGTATTCTGTGATTAGCAGTAGAACAAAGACTCAGACACAGTCCATCATTTCCTTCTTAGCTTCCGAGTTCCGCTCTTAATCCAAGCCAGCTTCTTTGTGGAAGCACTGCTTACAGGCTGTTGTTGGGGTTTTTGTGGTGAGGCCCCTGTGTTCCTTACTTTGGGAAGCCTGTGTGGTTCCTGGAGAAGATAGAAATTGGCAGACAGAGAAGCCAACACTTCTTAGATGTCCAAGGATCACTTGAGAAAACTCAGGCTTGTTTTACAGGATAGCTATGGGGGAGAGGTGAGTTGATGAATTACAGTACTTGGAATTCAAAAACAGAACTCACCAGACTGAAAAGGAGAGAGGAAAACTTGAGTTCCGAGAAAGTGCTAGATACTTCACCTCATTGCACACTCACACACACAGCCTCAACAGGAAATTTCCCTGGAGGTAGAAGTGACTGAACATAAGAGCTGAGCACCTTGGAGTCCAAGCTTCGCATGGAAGCGGAGGAACTACTACCTTCAGGGGCCTCTCAGGCTTGTACAGCAAGCAAGCAGCAACACCTACATATGTACAGTAGAGCCTTTCCCATAGCATTGGCAAATGCTTGAAATCACAGGGAGGCTTGGCTGCCAGGGGGAGTGGAAATAAAAAAGTCATTTCCCCCAAAGAGAGCGATTGAATTTCATTGGAGAAAAGTGAGCTTGGGTAGATGGAGAAATAAATGTAACATTTATTGCGCTCTAGTTGGTGAACTAAATTTCATATCCACTACAGATCCATTCCTTTGTGGAAGACAATTGTTGTTGTTAAATATAAAGATGTTCCTGGAAGAAGTTGTACAATCTAATGTCCCTAATCAAATGACCTCAAGAGATAGACAACAAGGAATACACACAGCTCACTTTTAATCCCACTCCTCTGGGTTTTCAGGTCATTCTTTCTATATTCTTGTAATCATCTGTATGGATACATTCCGCAGCTCTCATTTCTTTCAATTCCCTGCCTGAAGAACTAAAACTGAAACCTGGTGGCATGTAAGGGAGAAATCAGATATTAAATTCTTTCCAAGGAAAGAGAATAGGGAAGCACTTAATTTTGGTGGGAGAAAGAATTAAGTACTCATCTGGAGAGTCTAATGTCTAATGATGCAAAGGCAAAAACCTGTGGTCAAGCTAGAGAATTGGAGAATTGGCAGGCTCTGCCTGAGCAAAGGGCTAAATTAATGAAGAGGGATGGGAGAGAGGAATTACTTACTCCATCATTCATCTTGGAAGCTGTGCTGTCCAGAGTAAAGGTTACAAGGAAACTAAAGCCATATTCTCTAAGATGTTTTATAATCTGTGTCCAGCAGAAAGTAGAATTGAAAGGGGCCATTGAAGAGTGACAGAAGATTTAGCAAGGTTAGATTAGACTTCTAGAAACAAATATCTCACTTCCAATCTTTACAACAGTGGCTCTTTCCAAATCTTAGTAACAGAAGGCATGATGAATTAGCAGAATTTCATATTGTAGGAGGAATTCTTCAGTGCAATCCATTCACTATAGGGGGATTTAAAAGAAGGAGCCATAGCGAGAACTGGTTTCTCTAAAGGACAAAGGTAAAAACACCTGTTCAGTGGTGCTTTAGTGAGACACTCAACTTTCTCATCTGCTGAACACTAATGGAAATGTGTCCTACACTTTTCCTTTCTTTCTTGCTGGTCCTTCTTAACTCCCCATTCCCCTTATCTATTCTCTTTCTCTTCCTGTTCCCCTTTATGCTTCCCTCTTATTTCATTTTTTTTCCTTTTGTCATTTTCCTCTGTTTTTTAGATCCCCACCTCTGCCAAAAAATCTCAGCCAAGTACCATGATCAGAATTTTGCTCCATCAATCAGTACATGGGTGAGACCATGTGAAACAAGGTCTCAGTAGGAAGGGAAGTGCAAAAGAAAGACAGAAGAAGGTTAGCACACCACATTCATGCCATGAAGCCCTCTGTATTTTCTAGGCACTATTGCCTGTTGGCTCTGAGCTTTCTAAAGTCTGGTGTAAAGCCGAAAGAGCAAAGTGGGACACTTTTACATCATTCGATGTTCCCAAGTCAAGAAAAAATGGGTGGCTTCACAGGAGCACATCTAGAATGGGCACCGAGACCAGAGAAAAATAGCATTTTGGTGTTTACAACATTCAGTATTCCCAGAAAATCCTCATTAGATTTTGAGGAGGAAACAACTACAACATTGAGTTCAGGTGTTCTCTTAATAGAGAAGCTAGAATTCCATATTCATTAAGTCACAGTATTTTCCAGGTTCTCCTGGCAGAGAGATTAAGGTGAAGTAGTTTGTGGGCTTTTGAATGGAATTACAACAGACTGTGGCTTTCTGCTGAATTTCATAAGAGCTGTTTGCTTCTTCATAGCAATTGACGTGCCATTGAATGCCAGGACCCATTTGGATAAGAAATAGTCATCTTGAAAAGATTCAGGTGTTGAATTTTGAAGAAATAATGCCCTCCCTAATTCTCAACATGTGACTTAATACTTTAAGAAAGGTAATATTAACTTGCAGCATGTGATTCCAAGCAGAGCAGAAATGTGGAGTGTCTGCTGGTTTCCCAACCATTCTTAAATTAAGGCTCTGCAATCTGTTACATAAATCTCTATTTTCTTATTTTAGATTCAGCCAGCATTTTGCTAGTGAATAAATCAGACATCCCAGATGTCATTTCTCCCTGAATACATATAAATCACAACCAAAAGGCTCGCTAGGTTTGCCAAAATTGCTTCACATGTCAACAAAATCTAACATTGCTACCCAAGGATTCATCCCCCTTCCCTACCCTAGGAATAAAGAGATAATATGCTATCAGAAGGGCACCAAAGAATACTCAAACCCATGTTGGGCAACGAAATCCTCCTCTGAGTGTTTGGTCTGTAAGTGGATAGGGTGAATGCCTTGGTCAGGGGATACACTGCTGCTACTTTTCTCATGAGAGTTGTTGCAACTGAGTCAGCCTGGTTGGTAAGGATCAGCTGCTTCTTTGGACTAGAAAAAGAAATGGAGTTTGTCACTATCAATTCTTTTTTTAACTGCTGTACAGTTTATTAGCAAGGAAGGCTAGTGTTGTAAGAAATAACCCCTCTCTTCTGTGGCCAGGGAGTGCAGTGGAGGATGGCCCAAGTGCTTGGGCCCTGCACCCCATGGGAGACCAGGAGAAGCACCTGGCTCCTGCCACCGGATCAGCGTGGTGCGCCGGCCGTAGCGCACCGGCCGCGCCGGCCATTGGAGGGTGAACCAACGGCAAAAGGAAGACCTTTCTCTCTGTCTCTCTCTCTCTCTCACTGTCCACTCTGCCTGTCAAAAACAAAACAAAACAAAAAAACCAAACCTCCGTGGCTTCACGCAGAGAAGATTTATTTCTTAGCTATCCCAGGTGAGTACTCTATTGCCCCCAGTCATTTAGAGTCTTGGGCTCACTCATCTATTCACTAGACCATGCCCTAGTTCCTTCCCAAAGAGCTGTCCTTGATCCCCTGCATCCATGCGGCCCTGGAGAAAGGAGCAGAACATACACATATCTGTGCAAGGAGTTCTATGAGTGAGCCCTGGAGAGGGTGAGCACTTCCTCCTTCATTCCGTATCCTAGAACTCATCCCATGTCTGCTCCAACTGCTAAGGCCAGTGTGACTTATTCCTGAGCTCAGAAGATGACACAATTTTGTGAGTTTCTGTCTAGCTATACAAAAAGGTCAGGCCCCTTAATCTTCCTTCCCATTCTCCTCTTCCTTTTGTCTTCCTTCCTCAAGTCTGATTAGTTCTAGGAGCTGTGGTGAGAGACTTTCATTTCTTTCCTTCCCCCTTTTTATTTCTGATTCTTTCACACACACACACACACACACACATGCACACACATCTCCCATATACTGGTCCACAAATACCTGCAACTGGGTCTGGGCCAGGTGAAACCAGGAATGTCTTAACTGCTGTGCCAAATACCTGTCCAAGAGACTGCCACTTTCTGTCCTTGTAAACACCCTGGTAGTCTAGGTACTAGGACTTCCAAATGGAAAACCCAACTCAAAACTGGGCAGGTGAACAGGAAGGGAATTTTGCAACTGTTTAATCATTAAGAATGATAAGAGTAGAGGCAAATAAAGTGTGACTGGCATAGATATCGTCAATATATTATTTTTCACAAAAAGCGATACTATTTCTGATATAATCTTTATATAGATTACATCATGAAAATTAAATGTTTCCAAAATCAATTTAATGAAATATATTTAAAGTCAAAGATATATGGAAGAAACCGTATCTTCTCTAATTTAATATGTGGTCAGAGAAATAAATTTATGATGATCAATAAACAGGAACATCTTTTTTTTTTAACTTTTATTTAATGAATATAAATTTCCAAAGTACGATTTATGGATTACAATGGCTTTCCCCCCATACCGTCCCTCCCACCCACTACCCTCCCCTTTCCCACTCCCTCTCCCCTTCCATTCACATCAAGATTCATTTTCGATTATCTTAATATACAGAAGATCAGCTTAGTATACTTTAAGTAAGGATTTCAACAGTTTGCTCCCACACAGAAACATAAAGTGAAAAATAATAGATGATTTTTTTAAAATGATGATGAAATCAGATCAGACCTATTGTCATGTTTAATCCCAGTGAGAGTCAAGTTGGGAGTTGATAATTTCTTTTTTTTTTTTTTTTTTTTTTTTTTTTTACAGAGGATCAGTTTAGTGTACATTAAGTAAAGCTTTCAACAGTTTGCACCCCCAAAACAGGAACATCTTAAGTGCAAGTTTCCTACTTTAAAGATCATTTTTCTAATTAGTGAAGGATATATTTCCTCCCTCCATTGTTGATTTCCATTGGTGATCAGAGACATCTTTCCTGATAGATTCAAACATAAAAAATTTGGATTTTAGGAAGAAAGAGATATTCACCTCATCCACCACTAATGACTACCTTACTCATTTTCCTGCAAACTAGGGGAGAGGAATAAACTTAGAACTGTTACTTTCCACATGGGTCAAATGCATTACTCTTTTTTTTTTTTTTTTTTTTTTTGACAGGCAGAGTTGACAATGGGAGAGAGAGAGACAGAGATAAAGGTCTTCCTTTACTGTTGGTTCACCCTCTAATGGCCGCTGCGGCTGGCGCACCGTGCTGATTCGAAGCCAGGAGCCAGGTGTTTCTCCTGGTCTCCCATGAGGGTGCAGGGCCCAAGCACTTGGGCCATCCTCCACTGCACTCCTGGGCCACAGCAGAGGACTGGACTGGAAGAGGGGCTACCGGGACAGAATCCGACTCCCCGACCAGGACTAGAATCCGGTGTGCCAGCGGCTGCAGGTGGAGGATTAGCTTATTGAACTGCGGCGCCTGCCAAATGCATTACTTTTATGTTTTGTATTCACGGTATTCTATTCAGTAGATTATGTAAGACATGAGTCATTTAAAAAAAAAGTTGAGCATATTATCAGTGTCTTTTTCCTCATGAGAATTTTAGTGAAGAAATTAATGCATTGGAGAAGGAATTGAGGAGAAAGAGTGCAAAAATTAGAGAAACATTGACTTAAAATATAGAATAGATTTCCTGAACATATAGTTTAACTATTTCTTTCTTAGGATCACTTTTTTTTTTTTATTTTTTTACAGGCAGAGTGGACAGTGAGAGAGAGAGACAGAAAGGTCTTCCTTTGCCGTTGGTTCACCCTCCAATGGCCACCGTGGCCGGCGTGCTGCGGCCAGCGCACTGCGCTGATCTGATGGCAGGAGCCAGGAGCCAGGTGCTTTTCCTGGTCTCCCATGGGGTGCAGGGCCCAAGCACCTGGGCCATCCTCCACTGCACTCCCTGGCCACAGCAGAGAGCTGGCCTGGAAGAGGGGCAACTGGGACAGAATCCGGCGCCCCAACCGGGACTAGAACCCGGTGTGCTGGCGCCGCTAGGCGGAGGATTAGCCTAGTGAGCCGCGGCGCCGGCCACTTAGGCTCACTTTTGAGTTTTATTTTAGCTTATTCTAGAATTATTTCCTTTATGGTTGGACCAACTAGGTGAAGGAAAATTGTGATGATTTTTCATTTCTCCTTCTCAAGGAGTAATTCATTTTTTAAGTTTATTTGCTCGTAAGATGAAAACCAATTTGTTGTTGAGTTTTACATATCTTGAATAAGTAAGTTATATTTACCTGCAAGCCCAAATGATAATGCTATAATCTTTCTTCCTTCATTGATTGCCTTGTTTGTTACAAAGAAATTTTTTCCGCAATCTCTCAATAGATATTTGTTGAAGATTTGGCACACAAATGGATGTGAGATGCCTTTATCATCTCCTGAACACAACCAAACATTATTGTGCCATAATGTCCCAAATGTATCCTTGGAGATAAGCTAAATGGTTAGGTGAAGTATATTAATGGTGCATCAAAGATTTTCTCTTTCATTATTCCTTTCACTCATTCACACATGCATTGTGTATGTAAAACACTAGGCTGGGCATTAAGAATAACAGGGGTTTATAAGGCACAACTCCTGCTAAAAATGTAATGCATTAAAAATTAAAAAGCATTTTTAGGAGATTCTAAGTTGGATGAATATAGAAAAGATGTACTGATTTTGAGTAGGGGAAGATAACAGAAGAAAAGTAGAGGAAATACATTCCCAGGAGAGTGTTAGAGAGGAGTTTGCAGTGGAAATTCTACAGAAAGAAGAGAGATACCATGGAGCAGTGTGGAAAGTGCAGACATGAAGCAGCAAGTGGGAACATAGCACATGACTCCTGCTGGAGGCATAGTAAGCTTCTGAGAGAGAAGTGAGGGCAGACTGCAGTAGCCTACACCATGGTGATATTGCCTGACGCAGAACCTTGTGGCCCACACTGACTTTGAGTCTAGCCTGGAGTCCTGGTGGGGTGCAGGGTACCCACATAAACCAGTCAAGGAAAAGCATATTTCTTTCTACCCATCCCATCACAGTGGCACCTGGTGACCAGCAGGAAGAAAGTGCCATCATTAATGCCAGTAGAGGTTGCAACAGCTCTCTCACACATGAGAAGGGATTTTATCAAAGGAATAATCTGTGTTCCCCACTGACTTTGATGTTTCCCTAGAGAGTTGGCAGGGGGCTGGGCACCCACTTAGGACAGTGAGGTCCTTGCATTCCTGCAACCTATCACAGGCTCTGGGGCTCAAACTAAAAGGTGGAGTACATATAGTCAGCTGGCTCTGGAAATGTCTCTACTTATTCCGTGGATGGGGCAGGCTTGCAGGACTGAGAGTGGATTCTCTGCACTCTACAACTGGGAGAGTCTTGTGTTATATGACTATGGGGAATTCTGTGACTGTATGATGGGTGTACGGTATCTGGGTCTCTGGGGAATCACTGTGTCTGGCATGAGAGGCTGAACTCCTTGACTGCCTGGCATGGGTCATTGCAGAAGGTTCTGTGCTCATACTGAGGACTACACAGATTCTTTTTGCAGGTTATGTACCTGTGTGGATGGAGGTTGACCCATTCTGGGCTAACCATAAGCATTGATTACCATGGAAGAGGAGAGATGACAATGCGATTATGCCAACAGGGTATGATCACATACCCTCCCTGCTGCTGACAATAGGGAATATCTACTATGACCAGCTTGGGTTTCACTCTGGATACTTGCTCCAACCTTCAGCATTAAAAAGAGTTCCCAAGCCCCAGCCAGTATAGGCTTATCTATTGGATATCCACTGAAGGAGCAGACACTCCTCTAAGCCACAGAGGCATAGTTCAAAGATAAAACCCATCAGAGAAGTGTCTCCCCACAAATGTCTAAAAATAAAAATATATACAAGAAATGAGAATGAAGACAACATGACTCCTCAAAAGGAACACAACACCTTAATATCAGAATGTGATAATAAAAGATATTGATGAAATGCCTGAAAATGAATTCAAAAGAATGATCATAGAAATACTCAGAAACACAAAGAAAAAATTCCTGATAAAGAAATCCATACATGATATGGATGAAAAAATTTGCCCTGAGATTGATATTGAAGTGAAATCAAACTGTAATATTTAAATGAACAATTCAATTTTTAAAATACAAAATACAGTGGAAAATCTCAGCAACAGACTTGGTGAGGCCGAAGAAAGAATATCCAAGCTAGAAGACAAATTCTTGGAAATATCCCAGTCAGGAAAAAAAAAAAAGAAGAAAAAATTGGAAAAACTGAAACAATGTTGGAGATTATGGGATACTACTGAATGACCAAATATATGTGTTGTGGGAATTTCTGAAGGCATGGAAGGAGAGAATGGATTAGAAGGCCTATTCAGTGAAACAATAGCAGGAAATTTCCATAATTTGGAGAAAGAAAGGAACATCTAGGAACAGGAAGCATGTAAAACTCCTAATAGACATGATCAGAAAAGATCTTCACTGATACATCATAGTCAAACTTTAATCAGTAAAACATAAATAAAAGATTCTAAAATGTGCAGGGAAGAAATGACAGATTACTTCCAGAGAATCCCCAATTAGACCAACAACTGATTAGTCATCCTAACCTTCAGGTTAGGAGAGATTTGAGAGGCATAGTCCAAATCCTAAAAGGAAGAAACTGCCAACACAGAATATTGTAACCAAAAAAACTCTCATTTGTAAATGATGGTGAAAGAAAGACTTTCCCAAACAAACAGAAATTGGAGGGATTTGTAACCTCTTGTTCAGCTGTACAAATGATTTTGAAGGTTGTACTATACACAGAAACACAGAGAGATAGTCAACATTATGATAGAATGTGAAGCCAGAAAATGTCCAAGAAAAGTTCAAAGGAAATCCAAAGCACGCAATAGGAATATTTATGGAAAAATGGTAGAACAAAATAGTCACTTATCAATAAAATAATAACCTTGAATGTAAATGGCCTAAATTCTCCAACTAACAGGTGCAGACTGGTTGAATGGATTAAAAAACAAGACTTATCTATTTGCTGCTCACAAGAAACACACCTCACCAACAAAGATGCATGCAGACTGAAAGTAAAAGGATGGAAAAAGATATTCTATACTAACAGAAAGCAAAAACAGCAGCTGTAGACATGCTATTATCATACAAAATAGACTTTAACACAAAAATTGTTAAAAGAGACAAAGAAGGACATTATGTAATGTTTAAGAAATCAGTTAAATAGGAAGATGTGACTATAGTAAAGGTATACGCATCCAATGTAAAGGACCCTGGCTATTTAAAACAAATGATCTAAAGGGAGACATAGACTCCAGTAAAATAGTAATGGGGGGCTTCAACACTCCGCCTTCATCATTGGGCAGATCAACTAGATAGAAAATCAACAAAGTAACAATAGAGCTAATCTACACTATGGACCAAATAGACCTAACTAATATATATGGAACATTTCATACCACAGTTGAAGAATATACATTCTTTTCATCAGTGCATGAAACTTTCTACAGGATAGACCATATACTAGGCCATAAATCAAGTTTAAGCAAAGTCAAGGTATTGAAATCATACCATATATCTTTTCTAACCACAGTGGAGTAAAGCTGGAAATTAACAACCTAAGAATCTCTAGAACATATGCAAACAAATAGAGAATGAACAACACGCTCCTGAATGAACAGTTGTTGCCGTTGACTTCTCAACAATGTTGCAGTGGATTCATTTCTGAGAGGGGCAAGAGACCTGGAGTCACCACACAGACCCCAGGAGTCGGGTGAAAGCAGGCTTGAGGTGAGCAGCCTGCAGACTCGTTTATTACAGTTGGAACAACATCTTATATAGCCAAGACCAGGCAATCTGGTCAAGGGGTGATCTATGCCCCAACCAATCACAGCCTGTTGCCAGGCAGGCTCCATTGCCAGATGGGTTTCAAAGCCATTCCTGAGTAACTGACACTTGCTTGCCAGTGGCCACTTTGGCATGGCCTTCTCATTCCACCACAAACAGTGGATCATAGAAGAAATAAAAAAAGAAATCAAAATTTTCCTGGAAACAAACCAAGATGACATTACACGGACTGGCTCCATGGTGCAGTAGGTTAATACTCTGCCTGTGGCGCCAGCATCCCATATGGGTGCCGGTTCTAGTCTTGGCTGCTTCTCTCCAATCCAGCTCTCTGGTATGGCCTGGGAAAGCAGTAGAAGATGGCCCAAGTGCTTCGACCCCTGCATCTGCATGGGAGATCGGGAAGAAGCACCTGTCTCTTGACTTCAGATTGGCGCAACTCTGGCCATTGCGGCCATCTGGGGAGTGAACCAACAGAAGGAAGACCTTTCTCTCTGTCTCTCCCTCTCACTGTCTGTAATGCTACCTCTCAAATAAATAAAATCTTTAAAAAACAGATGACATTACAACATATCAAAACTTATGGGATACAGTAAAAGCAGTGTCAAGAGGGAAGTTTATAGCAATTAGTGCCTTCATCAAGAAATTGTAAAGGCACCAAATAAATGATTGAACATTGCATCTCAAGGACCTAGAAAAACAACAAACCAAACCTCAAATTAGTAGGAGTAAAGAAATAAGGAAATTTAGAGAAGGGGGTAAACAAAATTGAAACCAAAAACAGTGCAAAAGATTAGTGAAATGAAGAGCTGATTTTTTTTAACTTTTATTTAATGAATATAAATTTCCAAAGTACGATTTATGGATTACAATGGCTTCCCCCACATACCGTCCCTCCCACCCACAACCCTCCCCTTTCCCACTCCCTCTCCCCTTCCATTCACATCAAGATTCATTTTCAATTATCTTAATATACAGAAGATCAGCTTAGTATACATTAAGTAAGGATTTCAACAGTTTGCTCCCACACAGAAACATAAAGTGAAAAATAATAGATGATTTTTTTTAAATGATGATAAAATCAGATCAGACCTATTGTCATGTTTAATCCCAGTGAGAGTCAAGTTGGGAATTGATAATTTAATCTTTTTTTTTTACAGAAGATCAGTTTAGTATACATTAAGTAAAGATTTCAACAGTTTGCACCCCCATAGAAACACAAAGTGAAATATATTGTTTGAGTACTCGTTATAGCATTAAGTCTCAATGTACAGCACATTAAGGACAGAGATCCTACATGAGGAGTAAGTGCACAGTGACTCCTGTTGTTGACTTTACCAATTGACACTCCTGTCTATGGCATCAGTAATCTCCCTATGCTCCAGTCATGAGTTTCCAAGGCTATGGAAGCCCTCTGAGTTCTCCGACTCTTATCTTGTTTAGACAAGGTCATAGTCAAAGTGGAGGTTCTCTCCTCCCTTCAGAGAAAGGTACCTCCTTCTTTGAAGACCTGTTCTTTCCACTGGGATCTCACTCACAGAGATCTTTTGCCAGAGTGTTTTGGCTTTCCATGCCTGAAATACTCTCATGGGCTTTTCAGCCAGATCCGAATGCCTTTAGGGCTGATTCTGAGGCCAGAGTGCTATTTAGGACATCTGCCATTCTATGAGTCTGCTGTGTATCCTGCTTCCCATGTTGGATCACTCTCCCCTTTATTTATTCCATCGGTTAGTGTTAGCAGGTACTAGACTTGTTTATGTGCTCCCTTTGACTCTTAGTCCTTTCATTATGATCAATTGTGAACTGAAATTGATCACTTGGACTAGTGAGATGGCATTGGTACATGCCACCTTGATGGGATTGAATTGGAATCCCCTGGTATGTTTCTAACTCTACCATTTGGGGCAAGTCAGCTTGAGCATGTCCCAAATTATACATCTCTTCCCTCTCTTATTCCCACTCTTATGTTTAACAGGGATCACATTTCAGTTAATTTTTAACACTTAAGAATAACTGTGTATTAATTACAGAATTAAACCAGTCATATTAAGTAGAACAGACAAAAAAACTACTAAGAGGGATAATGTATTAAGTTGTTCATTAACAGTCAGGGCTATGCTGATCAAGTCACCATTTCCCATAGTGTCCATTTAACTTCAGGAGGTTTCCTTTTTGGTGTTCAGTCAGTTGTCACCGATCAGGGAGAACATATGGTATTTGTCCCTTTGGGACTGGCTTATTTCACTCAGCATGATGTGTTCCAGTTTCCTCCATCTTGTTGCAAATGACTGGATTTCGTTGTTTCTTACTGCGGTATAGTATTCTAAAGAGTACATATCCCATAATTTCTTTATCCAGTCTACCGTTGATGGGCATTTAGGTCGGTTCCAGGTCTTAGCTATTGTGAATTGAGCTGCAATAAACATTAGGCTGCAGACTGCTTTTTTGTTTGCCAATTTAAATTCCTTTGGGTAAATTCCAAGGAGTGGGATGGCTGGGTCGAACGGTAGGGTTATCTTCAGGTTTCTGAGGAATCTCCAGACTGACTTCCATAGTGGCTTGACCAGTTTGCATTCCCACCAACAGTGGGTTAGTGTCCCTTTTTCCCCACATCCTCGCCAGCATCTGTTGTTGGTAGATTTCTGAATGTGAGCCATTCTAACCGGGGTGAGGTGAAACCTCATTGTGGTTTTGATTTGCATTTCTCTGATTGCTAATGATCTTGAACATTGTTTCATGTGCCTGTTGGCCATTTGGATTTCCTCTTTTGAAAAATGTCTATTGAGGTCCTTGGCCCATCTCTTAAGTGGGTTGTTGGTTTTGTTTTTGTGGAGTTTCTTGATCTCTTTGTAGATTCTGGTTATTAACCCTTTATCTGTTGCATAGTTTGCAAATATTTTTTCCCATTCTGTCGGTTGTCTCTTCACTCTCCTGACTGTTTCTTTTGCAGTACAGAAACTTCTCAATTTGATGCAATCCCAATAGTTAATTTTGGCTTTGACTGCCTGTGCCTCCCGGGTCTTTTCCAGAAACTCTTTGCCTGTGCCAATATCTTGAAGGGGTTCTCCAATGTTCTCTAGTAACTTGATGGTGTCAGGTCGTAGATTTAGGTCTTTAATCCATGTTGAGTGGATTTTTGTGTAAGGCGTAAGGTAGGGGTCTTGCTTCATGATTCTGCACGTGGAAATCCAATTTTCCCAGCACCATTTATTGAATAGACTGTCCTTGCTCAAGGAATTAGTTTTAGTTCCTTGATCAAATATAAGTTGGCTGTAGATGTTTGGGTTGATTTCTGGTGTTTCAATTCTGTTCCATTGGTCTATCCATCTGTTTCTGTACCAGTACCATGCTGTTTTGATTACAACTGCCCTGTAGTATGTCCTGAAATCTGGTATTGTGATGCCTCCGGCTTTGTTTTTGTTGTACAAGATTGCTTTAGCTATTCGAGGTCTCTTGTGCCTCCATATAAATTTCAGCACCATTTTTTCCAGATCTGAGAAGAAGGTCTTCGGTATCTTGATTGGTATTGCATTGAATCTGTAAATTGCTTTTGGGAGAATGGACATTTTGATGATATTGATTCTTCCAATCCATGAGCATGGAAGATTTTTCCATTTCTTGGTATCCTCTTCTATTTCTTTCTTTAAGGTTTTGTAATTTTCATCGTAGAGATCTTTAACGTCCTTGGTTAAGTTTATTCCAAGGTATTTGATTGTTTTTGTAGCTATTGTGATTGGGATTGATCTTAGAAGTTCTTCCACAGCCATGGCATTGTCTGTGTATACAAAGGCTGTTGATTTTTGTGCATTGATTTTATACCCTGCTACTTTGCCAAAATCTTCTATGAGTTCCAATAGTCTCTTAGTAGAGTTCTTTGGGTCCCCTAAATAAAGAATCATGTCATCTGCAAAGAGGGATAGTTTGAGTTCTTCCTTCCCAATTTGTATCCCTTTAATTTCTTTTTCTTGCCTAATAGCTCTGGCTAGAACCTCCAGAACTATATTGAATAGCAGTGGTGAGAGTGGACATCCCTGTCTGGTACCAGATCTCAGTGGAAATGCTTCCAACTTTCCCCCATTCAATAGGATGTTGGCTGTGGGTTTTTCATAGATTGCTTTGATTGTATTGAGGAATGTTCCTTCCAAACCCAGTTTGCTTAGAGTTTTCATCATGAACGGGTGTTGTATTTTATCAAATGCTTTCTCGGCATCTATTGAGAGAATCATATGGTTTTTCTTCTGCAGTCTGTTAATGTGGTGTATCACATTGATTGTCTTGCGCACATTAAACCATCCCTGCATACCAGGGATAAATCCCACTTGGTCTGGGTGGATGATCTTTCTGATGTGTCGTTGCATTCTATTGGCGAGAATTTTATTGAGGATTTTTGCATGTATGTTCATCAGGGATATTGGTCTGTAATTCTCTTTCAGTGCTGCATTTTTTTCCGGCTTAGGAATTAAGGTGATGCTGGCTTCATAGAAAGAATTTGGGAGGATTCCCTCTTCTTCGATTGTTCTGAATAGTTTGAGAAGAATTGGAGTTAGTTCTTCTTGAAATGTCTGGTAGAATTCAGCAGTGAATCCATCTGGTCCTGGGCTTTTCTTTGTTGGGAGGGCCTTTATTACTGTTTCAATTTCTGTCTCAGTTATGGGTCTGTTTAGGTTTTCGATGTCTTCCTGGTTCAATTTAGGTAGGTTGCATGTGTCCAGGAATCTATCCGTTTCTGATAGGTTTCCCTGTTTGCCTGCATACAAGTCCTTGTAGTAATTTCTGATGATTCTTTTTATTTCTGTGGTGTCTGTTGTTACGTTTCCTTTTTCATCTCTGATTTTATTGATTTGGGTCTTTTCTCTTCTTTTTTTAGTTAGTTGGGCCAATGGGGTGTCAATTTTGTTTATTTTTTCAAGAAACCAGCTCCTCGTTTGGCTGATTTTTTGGAATGTTTTTCTTGATTCGATCCTGTTGATTTCTTCTCTGATTTTAATTATTTCTCTTCTCCTACTAGATTTGGGTCTGGTTTGCTGTAGGTTTTCTAGATCCTTGAGGTGAATTGAAAGCTCATCTATTTGGTGTCTTTCCAATTTCTTGATGTAGGCACCTATTGATATAAACTTTCCTCTTAACACTGCTTTTGCTGCGTCCCGTAAGTTTTGGTATGTTGTGCTGTTATCTTCATTTACTTCCAGAAAGTTTTTGATTTCTCTTTTGATTTCTTCTATGACCCATTGTTCATTCAGGAGCATGTTGTTCAATCTCCATGTGTTTGCGTATGCTCTAGGGATTCCTGAGTTGCTAATTTCCAACTTCATTCCTTTATGGTCTGAGAAGCTGCATGGTATGATTCTAATTCTTTTGAATTTGCTGAGACTTGCTTTATGGCCTAGTATGTGGTCAATCCTGGAGAAGGTTCCATGTACTGCTGAGAAGAATGTAAAATCTTTAGCTGTAGGATTGAAAGTTCTGTATATATCTGTTAGATCCATTTGGGCTATAGTGTCGTTTAAATCTACTGTATCCTTGTTGATCTTCTGTCCTATTGATCTGTCTATTTCTGAGAGTGGAGTATTGAAGTCCCCCAGTACTATTGTATTGGGGTCTAAGTCTCCCTTTAAGTCCGTTAACAAATCTTTTAGATAAACCGGTGCCCTGTAGTTAGGTGCATATACATTGATAATTGTTATATCTTCCTGTTGAATTGATCCCTTAATCATTATGTAATGTCCCTCTTTGTCTCTCTTAACGGTTTTTGTGGTAAAGTTTATGGTGTCTGAAATTAAGATGGCCACGCCCGCTCTTTTTTCATTTCTGTTGGCATGGTATATCTTTTTCCAGCCTTTCACTTTCAGTCTGTATGGATCTTTGTTGGAAAGATGTGTTTCTTGTAAGCAGCAAATAGATGGGTTTTGTTCCTTAACCCAATCAGCCAATCGGTGTCTTTTAACTGGACAGTTCAGGCCATTCACGTTCAATGTGACTAATGATAAGTGGTAACTTTGCCCTGCCATTTGCCAAAGATAAGTTCTAATATATGCTTTGAATTCCCTGTGATCTTTTGCTGTGAGCTTTCCTTCCTTGGTTTCCTTCCTTTACCTTCTTTCATATTGATGACCGTGTTTCTTTGTTTCTGTGTGTAACACATCTTTAAGCATCTTTTGCAGGGCTGGACGAGTGGCAACAAATTCTTTCAATTTCTGTTTGCTATGAAAAGTCTTTATTTCACCTTCATTCACAAATGATAGCTTTGCAGGATATAATATTCTGGGCTGGCAGTTTTTCTCTCTTAGTACCTAGGCTGTATCTCGCCATTCTCTCCTAGCTTGTAGAGTTTCTGATGAGAAGTCAGCTGTGAGTCTGATTGGAGATCCTCTGAGAGTAATCTGACGTTTCTCTCTTGCACATTTTAGGATCTTTTCTTTATGTTTCACTGTGGAGAGTTTAATTACAACGTGTCGTGGTGAGGATCTCTTTTGGTCGTATTTATTAGGGGTTCTGTGAGCTTCCTGTACTAGGATTTCTCTGTCCTTCTCCAAACCTGGGAAATTTTCTGCTAATATCTCACTAAAAAGGCCTTCTAATCCTTTCTCCCTCTCCATGCCTTCAGGAACTCCTAGAACCCGAATGTTGGGTTTTTTAATATTATCCTGAAGATTCCCGACAATATGTTTTAGATTTCTAATTTCCTCTTCTTTTCTTTGGTCTGACTGTATCCTTTCCTGTGCTCTGTCTTCTAAGTCCGATATTCTCTCTTCTGCTTCACCCATTCTGTTTGTAAGGCTCTCTATTGTGTTTTTCATTTGATCTATTGAATTCTTCACTTCAGTCACTATCCCAGTTTCCTGTTGTACTAGTTGTTTAGTTTCATTTTGATTCCTCCTTAATATTTCATTTTCACGAGAGAGATTTTCTATCTTGTCCATTAAGGATTTCTGTAGTTCAAGAATTTGTTTTTGAGAACTTCTTAATGTTCTTATCAATTTTTTGAGATCTGCTTCTTGCATTTCTTCTGTGTCATCATCCTCATAATCTTGAATTGGGGTGTCTTTTTCATTTGAGGGCTTCATGGTGACTTCCTTGTTTTTATTACCTTGGTTTTTGCGTTTGTTATTTGGCATATTGGAGATATTTGGTTTCTTCACTGTGGTGCTTTTTCTTGTTATACTATGACTCTAGATTAAGTGGACTATCTGTTTTTGATGGAGCCTTAGGGCTTGAGATGGGTGTGGCCTGAGAGCTCTGTTTGGTGTGCCAAAGGTGACACTCCCAGGTTAGGCGTGGTAAACCTCTCTCTCTCTCTCTCTTTCTTTTTTTTGATTCAAAAGGGAAGTAATTCTGCACAGCTGAACGAAGTTGGAGGTAGTTAGCAGGCAAATGATATACCCACAGGAGCCAGAGATCAGAAGCTCTTTCCCAAGGACCACACAGGGAATCTGTTCTGCCCTCAGAGTGGGCTCAAATTCTCCTTCAGTCTCCCACTGGGTTGCCAAAGTTACGCAATTGTAGCATCTCTGGAGAGTGCTCACGTGAATTCCGTGAGTTCTCTCCCCCACCGTCTCTTTTTTCACAGTCTCAGTTCAGTAGCACCACAAATTTACTAGGTCCTAATCTCCTGTTAAGTCAGGTTTTTCTGCTAGGCTCAGGGCCGGTGTAGACCTGAGGTCGCTCTGCTTATGACATATGTCCAAGATGGCGCCTGCTCTTTGTCTTGCTCGCCCTTGAGAGGTGAGCGGAGAGAGAGAAACCCGTGTCCGTACCAGTCACCTTTTTTTTTTTTTTCCTCTCTCTCTCTTCCAGTTAGCTTGGTGAAGTTCCCCCCGCCCCCGGGGGTCGTTCCCTCTAGTCTCCTCTCTCCACTTGCCTGCTGGTGTCTCGGGCTATTGAGGTTCGGCTCACCTCGCGTTCCAGCGCTGGTGTGTTGAGACTGCCGCTGGTGTCCCGAACTGTGGGCTCCCACGCTCTCCACACAGGTCCGCTCCCCTTCCAGTGCCGATGTGTGGACTCGGAGCCCTGGACATCCCAAGTCTCCCCACTGTTGTCTGTGTGGCACGCACTCCCCTTTGAGCACTTGAAGAGCTGATTTTTTGAAAAAATAAGTAAAACTGATACATTATTGGCCCACCTAACTAAAACAAACAAATAAACAAACAAAATAACTAGGGAAAAGACCCAAATCAATAAATTCAGAGATGAAAAAGGAAATGTAAAAACAGATATTACAGTAATAAAAAGAATCATCAGAAATTACTACAAACAGCTATATACCAATAATTGGGCAATCTGGAAAAATGGGTAATTACTGGACATACACAATCCACCAAAACTGAATCATGAAGGCATACAAAACCTAATCAAATCAATAACAAGCAGAGGTGGATTTGTCACTGGAGAAAAGAGCCGTGGGGTTCCTGTCTTCACGCAAGAAAGAATTCAGGTGAGATACAGAGAGTAAAGTAGTAAGGTTTTATTGGGGATAGGGCATCTGTCAGAATGGAAGAGAGTGCCCAGTCACTCATACTGGGGGAGAGCAAGGTTACATGGTTGAAAGGAAAGAATATACCTAGGCAGGCCAGGAAGGTGGCTCAGTAGAGAGCAGAGGGCTGAGTTTGTTTGGACTCCCAGTTTTTAAGGGAGTCCATTTACCCCCTTGATCTTCTCCAGGACAAAGTATGGGGAGCCCTGGCCAAAGTGTTTGTTGGGTGAAAATTAGCAAATTCCTCCCCAGATTTGCTGGCACCAGGCAGAGTTGATGGGCTTCCCTTAGGGCATCTGTGAAGGTTTTATTGCCCCATGTTATCAGGTCAGGTAACCAATTTGGTCCTGAGGAGAGAGCATTCTCCTGAAAGCTTTCCCTGGGGGAAGGGCTAGGACCATCTGGAAGGTTATCAGGGTCTGGGCAGGACTGTGAAGTGCAAAATACTGGGCTTCTGGGACTTCCAAAGCAGATGCTGGTTTCTTCAGGCCCTTCTCACACAAATAGGCTAATTTTTAACTTCCTACCTAACATTTCCCCCCTCAAGAGAAAATACCCATAATCTTATGGGGATAAATGGCCAAAGGTCCATTTTCTATAGCTACTTCAGAAGCTGACAAATGGGCGTAAAGATGTATATGGGTATTTTTCTCTTGCTATCTGTCCTATGGTGTTTGAAAGTGGCCTCAGGAAGCATTGTCTTGCTTGGTCCAGAGGGAGGGTCACCTTGTCTGATAAGGTAGGCTACAAGCCCTGTCTTAGAAGCACCTGGAGCTGAGTGGCTTGTCTTCTGTTAGAGCCAGAAAAAAACAAGGACATTAAAGCACAATAGTCTACAGAGAAGAGAAAGAATGTGGATTCTCTGTAACCAAGGAGAGGCAATGACCAGGCATTTCCATGACCAGATGTGATGTTAGGCCAGATATTTTAGCCTTGTCTGACTTGGTCCTGAAGTCTGGCCTTATCCTAGAAAGCATGAACATAATTTTTTTTACCTTATCTAGTCTGATGCTAGTTCAAGGCATTTTCTTGGCTGGAGGTAGCAGGTCTAGGGCTTGTCTGTTTCGAAGGACTGAATCAGCAATTGCTTTATAATAGTCCTAGTCATGGTGACTTTTCAATGGATGAAAGCTATGCTTTGTTTGTTTGTTTTTTTCAAAGGAGGGGGCTCTGCTTTGGCTCTCTATTGAGAGCCTGATTAAGGAACTGTGCTATTTCCCTATATCTAGGAATCTGTAACCTGTTAGGGAAATACTGGGATTGCCTGAAGTTTGCATGAATAGGAATTAGCTGCATGGCCCATATCCTCTCTGGGGCTGATTTTCTCTCCTCAGGTGTAGTGGAATGAGAAGGCCATGCCAAGATGGCCACTGGCAATGGAGCCTGCCTGGCAACAGGCTGTGATTGGTTAGGGCATAGGCTGCCCCTTGACCAGATTGGCTGTGTTGGCTATTTAAGTTGCTGTACCAACTGAAATAAATGTGTCTGTAGGCTACTTGCCTCTGGCCTGCTTTCACCTGACTCCCAGGGTCTGTGTGGTGACTCCACACCTCTTGCCCCCACCATGCTCCTCCTCTCAGAACGAATACACAGCAACACCCAGGGGTGAGTATAAGGGTTAAATAATTAACTCCCTAGTGGACTAGCTATGGTTTTTTCTTCCCTCTGGATGCATAGTAGCTATGTTTTGCTAGGAAGTTAAGCTAATGTACAAGACCAGAGTCTCAGGATGAGAAATGAAACAGACTAACAAACCATTTACAATGACCCATCTACATTTTGGATTATCTTGTGCCCCCCTGAAGAGATAGGCCCTTTAAGTCCTCAGTGAGGACCTGTCCAAATAGGTGCAGAACTATCTAATTCAGCTGTTACTCTAAGCCCTGTTTTTTAGGAGTTGACAGGAGGGCTTTTCTTTTTTTTTAAGCTTAATAATATTTGGATAGGCTTTAAGGTCTGGCCAGGTATATATGGGGCTCAGACCTATCTATGGGGTGTTGGGAGAAAATTACAAGAGAGATGTGAATCTCCTTAAGGAAAGCACCCTGTTGACTCCAATTACATGACTGGACTAGGAGGAAATCTGAATAGGAGGCTAGTACAATTAGGCAACTTACATTTCACTAACCCTAGGCAATCCCCTCAGTAGCAATGGTTAGAGTTGGAAGCTGGGCAGAGGCTGTACAGGGCCAAAGGATTTTTAACTTGGGACCACAGGATCTTTGGTTCTGAACCAGGAATCCTTTCACACCCAGGTGTTCCATTTCCAGTGGCCTTGCTCTTGCCAGAGCTGACAGAAGCCAGTTTCTGTCATGATATCTGGTTGCCCAATGCCCTGGCTCCTTATATTGGAAACAGGTGCCATTTGGGGTGGACTGGCCTTGTTGGGTCTCCTTGATGGCAGATCACCATGTAAAGCAGCCATTAATTGGCCTGCTGCCTATCCTTACATTGCTCTTTCTTCTTGCTCCTCGTTGTTATGTAGACCATGTTAAGTAGACCATGGAGGCAGTCTTGAGGATAACAGTCAAGGGGGTGCTCAACCCAACCCTGATTTTTGAATATTTCTTTTAATATCATCAGGGTGAACTATAAAGTTATAGCCATGGGCAAATTCTGACACTAGTATTTCCCTGTGAGTTAAAACAGTGCCCATGAGGAGAAGTATGACCTTTCGGGTAAGATCAAATGTGGTGACCTGCTTATATATTTTGAGGTCATCAGTACAACTTCCTATCTTTCCCTAAATTTGGTTTAAAAGAGGAGTTTTGCCCATTTACCATGCACACAGAAAAACCAATCTACCTACAAAATCATTTCATAGTCTAATCTCTCATTTTCTGGCTATGCTATTTGGTCCTCTATACTATGGCTAGGCATTATTACAGAAAAGGTCAATCATCCCTTTTTTAGATCTGAGGATCAGACTATACATCATGGTGGAGAGTCCTGCAGAAAAGTCAACTTTCTTTCTGGAAGAGAAAAGAGGAGAAATGAGGCAGGGAATTGGGCCTCTCTGATAGCTTAGCCTGATTTCCTGGGATTTCAGATTTAACTGGTGTTTAACCAGTGTCTACTGCATAGCCTGACTTAGAAGAGAAGTCTGGCAGATGTCTCTGCCATCCTTAGGATTCTGGATTTTCACTGTGTAGCCAGTGGGTTAAGGGCCAGGCCAGGGTTGCCAGGTACAACTAGCATTACTGTGTAACCCATAAGTTTATAATAGAACTCACCATGTAACTCAAAAGAGAGTTTTTGGATTTATGTAGTAAGTTTTTGAGCTTCTGGATTTTCACCATGTAACTTGTGGATACTAGAGCTTTCTTGGGCTCCTGGAACCCAATTCTCTAGTATCTGCTGCATAACCATCTCCAGTCATCTCCCTTTTGGCTGGACCTTCATTTGATCCACATTTTGAACTAGCAATTCCTGGTTATTCAGTGGTAGCTGGATGGAGACTTTGTCAGTCCCCCTTTAAAGAATTTGGCTTCAGAGCCAGAGGCTGGAGCAGCTGGAAATACACATATTTACAACTACAGTTTAGCATCATTTCACATCTTGGCAACACTTTTAATTCAAATAGCCCAATTGGTTATTATCTCTGCAAGATGAGAGATATATCCTTTGACATTTCCAGGGGCCTATCTGGAAATATCAAAGTCCAGAGAATTTAGAACTTTGATTTTCAGAAAGCCTGTTAAAGATGCCAAGAGAACTTAAAGTATCTGTTCAAAACAGAATTCCTGTTTTGTGAAATGTATCATGAAATAATATCCATCCATTTAGTCAGGGCAATTTTAACAATTATAGACTAGATTTAATCATAATGATAAAGTGACCAAATATTTTTAAATAAATGTGCATTTAAAAATAACAAACTTTTAAGACTCAATGCTTTTCTTTTTTTTTAAGATTTATTTATTTTTTTACTTGAGAGTCAGAGTTACACAGAGAGAGGAGAGGCAGAGAGAGAGAGAGAGAGAGAGGTCTTCCATCTGATGGTTGACTCCCCAATTGGCCGCAGCAGCCGGAACTGCGCCGATCTGAAGCCAGGAGCCAGGAGCTTCTTCTGGGTCTCCCATGTAGGTGCAGGGGCCCAAGGACCTGAGCCATCTTCTACTGCTTTCCCAGGCCATAGCAGAGAGCTGGATCAGAAGTGGAGCAGCTGGGACTAGAACCAGCACTCACATGGGATGCAGGCGCTTCAGGCCAGGGCATTAACCTGCTGCGCCACTGCACCAGCCCCAAGACTCAATGCTTTTCATCAATCAGAACTTAACAGAGACAGTAGAGAAGATAATAGATTGTTTAACAGAACACAAAATCTATATCTCTTATAATCTAATAAACCAGAAATAAAAAAACCTTGAATGTAAGAGTTAACACATGCAATCACTGCATAACTTCATGCAATTTAACAGAGTCAGAAAAGAGCTTACAGGACCTAAATCTAAAAAATGACACAGAGTAACCAATTAAACAGAAACTGTTAAAAGGAGACATTGAAGTTTTTGTAAAAACAGATTTTAAGATTTACAATTGAGACCATTTCTTGATATTTATGAACATATTAATATACAATTTTTAAAATCCTCATTGCTGTAATGGAAGATTGGACTTTAATTTTAAGTCACTGTAACTCTGGCATTAACACTCAACTTGTAGAAAACTCTGTAAACAATACTTTAAAATCGTAAACTTTTCTTCTAACATTTGTTTCTCTCAAACTTTTTGTGACTTGCTCACACCTTTTGAAACTTAAGCCTGTAGTGACTTTCAAGCATGGGCAATTTCTGAGAATACATGTTAACAAGCCCAAACAGTCTCCCTTGAAGAATTTAAGATGCTAAACGTATACATGTTACATTTTCCCAAGTTTTATTCAGCAATGATGCCTAGATGACTTACGACACTGAGATATTAATGAATACCACACTATTTATTATCTGAATTATTTTTAAGGTCAAAATCACACTTCTATGTTCTTAAGTAACTGGTAAGGATGACATCTCTTGAACAGTAAACACAGACACCAGTGTGTTACCAACTTTAAACTATCTTCATCCTTTTAAGAGAACAAGTTTAAAGCATATCATCAAAGACACAAGTAAACCAAGCAAACCAAGAGAACTGTAGGGCATTTGGATTAATCCAATTTTTGAACCAATCTGTATTGGTTTAATTTAGTTAACAACATAAAGGCATATACACACAGAATTTACTCTTATTTTTTATAAAACCACTCTAGTTGGAATGCAGTAACACGAATACAACATAAGTTTGGCATTATTTGTAACCTTTTAATGTCCTTAACATAATCTGAATTGGCTCAAACAACTGTTATTTTAACAAATTGAGAGTCTCATCTTTTGAGAATTCCAGGGATTGGAAGGCCCCAAAGTCAGAAGACTCCGTTTAGAACTTATATTGTCAGAGAGTCAAACCATTTGGCCAAAATAGCACATTTAACCTGAGCATTTTAATCAGGGCTCTGGGCTAGATCTGATCAGAGTTAAGGTAATCACTCAAACTTTAAAAATAGATTATGTAAACAACTTTGAGACGCAGTTCTCTGAATCAAGACTCAGTACTGGCAACAAAAAGACATGAAATCTTCAAGACATGTGGAAACTCTAATTAGCTGAGTCAGTTACAGTAACACAGAAAAAAATGATTATCAGCATATGAGCCCATTACTTTGGACAGTGAAACACATCACGAAACAAAGAGGCAGAATTAGAGACTCCTTCCTATAGGGTTGAAGGAAAAAGTTTTCATTAACTGCAGAGAAGAGAAAAAACCATCCATCAGATTGGAAAGGGTTAATGGATTAAGGCTTCTTTCTTGCTTAGGTGGGGAAACTAGTAGGGCCAGCTGTAGCTGGAGGCTTTTCCCCTTACCTCTCCTGGTTAGGAGGGGTATTGAATTGGAAATGGAAAGAGGGGAAAAAAAGACCTCCAGAGTGCTCATCTCTTGCCAGAGATATCTGGCTGTGCCTGCGTGGGTGCAGCAAACCATTTTGACTAGAAAAGAGTGCAGGGAAAAGCCATGGTTCCCAGTTTAAAGGGAAAACTGGGCCTAACAGGACTGGCTGTGGGGTTGGGTAGGTGTGCTGTTTCACTAAGTGCTCGAAATCTCCTAATGCTCTTGATTGCCCACTATCTAGTTGTCTTGTGTTTGCCTGGCCAGCCAATATTAGCCTCTACTGAAGCTAAGTCCTGCTCACACAGCTGTAGGCAGCATGACCAGGCATCCCTCCAAGAGAGAAGCAAGGTCCTTGGGTCGCAGTCTGGCTGCTGGAAAGCCAGGGAGCTCAGGTCTTCAGATTCTCAGACAACTGCCCTTCCTAGTTGCTTTCCCCCGTTAACAATTTCTGTAGTTTTGACTGTGGCTACTCCACGGCTAGGGGACTCTGCATTCTCAGAGAGCTGTGAAACACCTGGAGATCAACAGTCATTCCCACAGATCCAACTGCACTTGAGGGAAGATGTACAGCCTGGATGGAGTTTTCTTTTAATCCCTTCCTGATCCCTTTGTGAATTCCCTTGTGGATTTCTTCATGGATCCCTTCATGGTTGCCAGAAATATGTCACTGGAGAAAAGAGCCATGGAAGCTGTGGGGTTCTTGTTGTCTTCACTCAGGAAAGAATTCAAGCATGAGACAGAGGTAAAGTTTTTTTTTTTTTTTTTTTTTTTTACAGGCAGAGTTAGAGAGAGAGAGAGAGAAAGGTTTTCCTTTTTCCATTGGTTCACCCCCCCCAAAATGGCCGCTGTGGCCAGCGCGCTGCAGCCAGCGTGCTGCACCGATCTGAAGCCAGGAGCCAGATGCTTCCTCCTGGTCTCCCATGTGGGTGCAGGGCCCAAGCACTTGGGCCATCCTCCACTGCACTCCCGGGCCACAGCAGAGAGCTGGACTGGAAGAGGAGCAACCAGGACAGAACCAGAGCCCCAACCAGGACTAGATCCCAGGGTGCTGGTGCTGCAGGTGGAAGATTAGCCTAGTGAGCCACGGCACCGGCCAGTAATAAGGTTTTATTGGGGGATAAGGCATCCGTCAGAAGGGAAGGGAGAGACAAGAGAATGTCCAGTCACTCGGACTAGGGGAGAACAAGGTTATATGGTTGAAAGGAGAGAATACACCTGGGCAGGCCAGGAAGGTGGCTCAGTAGAGAGCAGAGGGCTGAGCGCGCCAGTCTTTGTTTGGAATCCCAGTTTTTAAGGGCGTCCCTTTACTCCCTCCCCCTCTTCTCTAGGACAAAGGATGGGGAGCCTTGGGAAAGTATTTGTTGGGTGAAAATAGCAAATTTCTCCCCAGATTTGTTGGCACCAGGCAGAGTAGATGGGCTTCCATTATATTATTGCCCCATGTTATCAGGTCAGGTAACCAATTTGGTCCTGAGGAGAGAGCATTCTCCAGGGAGCTTTCCTTGGAGGAAGGACTGGGACCATCTGGAAGATTAACAGGGTGTGGGCAGGACTCTGAAATGCTGGACTTCTGGGGCTTCCAAAGCAGATGCAAGTTTCTTCAGGCCCTTCTCACACAAATAGGCTAATTTTTAACTTCCTACCTAACCGAATCAGTAATAAAGACCCTCCCAATAAAGAAAAGCCTGGGGCCAGATGGCTTCATGGCTGAATTTTACCAGATTTTCAGGAATAACTAACTCCATGCTTTTTCAAACTGTTCAAAACCATTGAAAGGGAGAGAATCCTCCAAAACTCCTTCATAAAACCAGCATCACCTTAATTCCAAAATCAGAAAAAGATAAAACAAAGAGAATTATAGACCAATATTCTTGATGAACATAGACACAAAAATCCTCAGCATATTACTAGCTAATTGAATCCAACAAACACATCAGAAAGATCATTCACCTGGGCAAAGTGGGATTTATCCATGACATGCAGGGATGGTTCAAAACACATAAATCAATAAACGTGCTTCATCACATTAAAAAATTGAAGAGTAAAAAAGCCTTATGATTATCTCAATAAATATAGATAAAGCATTTGATAAAATACAGCATTCTTACATGATGAAAACTATAGGCAAATTTGGTATAGAGGGAACATTCCTCATCACAGTGAAGGCAATATATGACAAACTCCACAGCTAGCATCATATTGAATGGAGAAAACATGAAAACATTTCTACTAAGATCTTGGACCAGACAAAAATGCTCACTTTCACCATTGCTATTCAATATAGTTTTGGAAGTTCTAGCCAGAGCCATTAGGCAAGGAAAAGCAATCAAAAGGATACAAATCAGAACCGAAGCAGTCAAATTATTCCTGGTTGCAGATGACATAACTCCATATGAGGGGAACCAAAAGGTTTCATAAGAAACTATGGAAATTGGGCTGGCGCCGTAGCTCAATAGGCTAATCCTCCACCTGTCGCGCTGGCACACCGGGTTCTAGTTCCAGTTGGGGCCAGGATTCTGTCCTGGTTGCTCCTCTTCCAGTCCAGCTCTCTGCTGTGGCCCTAGAGTGCAGTGAAGGATGGCCCAAGTGCTTGGGCCCTGCACCCGCATGGGAGACCAGGAGAAGCACCTGGCTCCTGGCTTCGGATAAACGCAGTGCACTGGCCGCAGCGGCCACTGGGGGCGTGAACCAACGGAAAAAGAAGACCTTTATCTCTGTCTCTCTCTCTCACTGTCCACTCTGCCTGTCAAAAAAAAAAAAAAAAAAAAAAAAAAAAAAAAAAAAAAAAAGAAGCTATGGAAATCATAGCAGAGTTTGGTAAAGTTGCAGGATATAAAATTCACACACAAAAATCAATAGCCTTTGTATACTCATACAATGCCATGGCTGAAAAAGAATTTGTAAGATAGTCCCATTCACCATAGCTAAAAACATTTAAATACCTTGGAATGAATTTGACCCATGATTTGAAAGATTTTTAAAATGAAAAATACAAAACATTAAAGAAAGAAATAGAAGACACACACAAAAAAATGGAAAAATCTTCCATGTTCATAGATTGGAAGAATGAATATCATCAATATGCTCATACTTTTAAATGCAATTTACAGACTCAATGCAATCCCAATGAAAATACCAGTGACATTATTCTTAGATCTAGGAAAATCAATGCTAAAATCCACATGGAAATACAAGAAACTTTGAAGAGCTAAATTAATCTTAAATAACAAAAACAAAGCTGGAGACATCATAATAACAAGACTTCAAGACATACTACAGGACAGTTATAGTGAAACAGCCTGAGTTTGGCACAAAAATAGACATGTTGACAAATGGAGCAGAATAGAATCCCCAGAAGTCAATCCAAGCATCTACATCCAACTAATCTTTGACAAATCAGCTGAAATCAATCTCTGGTGAAAGGACATTTTCTTCAAAAAATGGTGTTGGGAAAATTGGATCTTCACAAAATTATGTAACAAGACCCCTACCTTGTGCATTGTACAAAAATCAACTCATAATGGACTAAGGTTTTAAACTGATGACCTGATACCATCAAACTACTAGAGCAAAATATTGGAGAAACTCTGCAAGACATTTGTATAGCCAAAGACTTCTTGTAAAACTCCAGAAACATAGACACTCAAAGCCAAAAAAAAAAAAAAAAAAAAAAAAAAGACAAATGGCATTACATCAAGGTAAGACGCTCCTGTACTGCAAAGGAAGCACTCAACTTAGTGAAGAGGCAACTGAAAGAATGTGAAAAATATTTGCAAACTCTGTAACTTATACAGGATTAATATCCAGAATCTATAAAGGACTAAAGGGACTCAACAACAATCAAACAAAGAAGGAGGTACCTTTCTCTGAAGGGAGGAGAGAACCTCCACTTTGACTATGACCTTGTCTAAACAAGATAAGAGTTGGAGAACTCAAAAGGCTTCCATAGCCTTGGAAACTCATGACTGGAGCATAGGGAGATTACTGATGCCATAAACAGGAGTGTCAATTTGTAAAGTCAACAACAGGAGTCACTGTGCACTTACTCCTCATTTAGGATCTCTGTCCTTAATGTGCTGTGCATTGAGATTTAATGCTATAACGAGTACTCAAACAATATATTTCACTTTGTGTTTCTATGGGGGTGCAAACTGTTGAAATCTTTACTTAATGCATACTAAACTGATCCTCTGTAAAAAAAAAAGAAATTATCAACTCCCAACTTGACTCTCACTGGGATTAAACATGACAATAGGTCTGATCTGATTTCATCATCATTTAAAAAAAATCATCTATTATTTTTCACTTTATGTTTCTGTGTGGGAGCAAACTGTTGAAATCCTTACTTAATGTACACTAAGCTGATCTTCTGTATATTAAGATAATCGAAAATGAATCTTGATGTGAGTGGAAGGGGAGAGGGAGTGGGAAAGGGGAGGGTTGTGGGTGGGAGGGACGGTATGGGGGGGAAGCCATTGTAATCCATAAATCGTACTTTGGAAATTTATATTCATTAAATAAAAGTTAAAAAAAAAAGAAATGGGCAAAAGACATGAACAGGTATTATTCAAAGGATGAAATTCAAATGGTCAACAGACACATGAAAAAATGCTTAGGATCACTAGCTATCAGGAAAATGCAAATCAAAACCACAATTAGGGTTCACCTCATCCCAGTTAGAATGGCTATCATCCAAAAAAAAAAAAAAAAACAACAATAGATACTGACAAGGATATGTGGAAAAAAGTACCCTAATTCACTGTTGGTAGGAATGTAAACTAGTACAACTAGTACAACAATTATGGAAGACAGTGTAGCTACTCCTCATAAATCTGAAAACAGATTTACCATATGACCCAGCAATTCTCACCTGGAAGAAACTCCTGGCTCTAGGCTCTGGACTAGCCCAGTTCTGTCCATTGTGGTTGTTTGGGGGAGTGAACCAGCAAATGGAAGATCTCTATCTCTCTTTGCAACTCTTCCTTTCTAATAAATAAATAAATATTTAAAAAATATAAAAACTGTAGGAATTTATTGGTTACTTTGGGATATGATTGTCATTTTTAGCTCATGTTTATACTCCTGTAGAACTGTGGCCTTCCTACTTCTTACTTGTGGAATATTATGATTAGTGACAAATTAAGGCTGTGAATATAGAGTGGATTAAAATTATGCCTTTGCAAAAACTGATGAAGAAATGAGAGGGAGGGGCACTGTTGGGGAGCAAGGGAGTAAGGAAAGTGTGGTGGTCTTCTTGGAACTATACCTTTGGAATGCATAAAATATTCTCCTTATATTAATATAAATTCAAAAAATAAAAAGGAAAGAACTTGTAGGTTTTCTCATGTAGATCTTGTACATATTTTGTTATATTATAATTAAATATTTCTTTTCAATGCAAAAAAGAAATTATGAGGAGGTGAAATGGTCATTACTGTGATTTTTATCAGTATACTACTGTATACATCTGTTAAAATACCAAATTGTACCCCATAAATATGTATAATTATTGCAGGTTAATCCAAAAATATATAAAATTTTCCTCCTCAAATTTTAGCCACATCATGATAAACAAAACCGATTCAAACTGCCAAGAAACAATGTAGTGTTCCTAAGAGATGCTCATTTCTGAGGCACCTGGGGGCCATGAAATTGTTGTTCTAACAGGTCTTGAAAAGCCAGAACTCTCAAAAGTTTTACAACTAGATTGGTAACTCCTGAAGGTTAGAACTAATGTCTTCCCTTATATGTTTTATTAAGGGAAGTATCCTTCTTGGAGTTGGAAAACAGTAAGTATATGTTGTTTGACTGAGTTATACTGCTAACAAGACACTATTCGATTGAAGAAATTTGAAGAGATGACAATGATTTTAGCAAGTCTTCCCTAGAGAACAGGGATAGTAATGGCTTTCCTCAGGAAAATCGGTTCCCCTGGGTATACCTAGCACCTTTCAGGAAAGGGATTTGTTGCCTAGACTTCTGTGATCCAAGAGTGAGGAAATATAGATGTTTCCTGTAACTTCCCTTCTGGTGTACATATAAGTTCATTTCCTGGACTTGGGTGTAAATAAACTGTGCCTAATTTGCATTGTGAAACCCACTACGAAGGAAATTCCCATACAGATATAAGATGTGGGGGAGATGTTTTCCAAATGGATTGATTTTTAAGTGTTTGTCTTGTGTTATCTGAAGAAAGCAATACCTTCCTCCATTCCCTGAATGCACTACAAGAATTTGACAGGGGGTGGGAAGTGGTGGCTGCATTTTATTGAGCTCCTCTGCTCAACAGTCAAATTACAGTTAAACAAGAGCTAGATCTAGGCCAGATGAAAACATTAGATGGAATAAAAGACCCTTGCAATAACATAATGAGAAAAGTATTTTTAAACTAAGTTAACACTGTTTGGAAAATGAGGCAAACTTGATTCTGTCAAGTCTGGGGTTCTCAAGAAGTGAAATTTTTGTACACACAAGCACAGATGTGTGCTAACAGATACTGAGAAAAGAGAGAAGATCAGTCTTGGGAAAAACAGATTTGAATTGGTCATATAAATCTTTGGAACCATCATACATGAGTCATGGCAAATTTTTATGATGAATACATTTTTTAGTAAAAAAAAGTTGATGATTTACCCAAAGTGTCTTAATTTTTAGAAGTTCTACTAACTAGTGAGAAAGAGCTAGATGATGAGAATTCATTTTTCCTCAAACCAAAAAGGAACCAAAGAAGACTGAAAAAGGCCAGACTCAGTGATTTCTTTTCATCAAAATCTGGAAAAGTTGACTTTTTTTTCCAGTTTAAGATTTCTAAAGATCATAAATTCTTGGAGACTTGAAGCAAATCCTGTGGTAGAAATTCCTGTTCCTAATATAGGTTATAACATGTAAGAGACCATAGACCATAATATATTATATGTATATAATATTTATAATAGACCATAAAGAACATGACGATAGAAAAAGATTGATTCATAAGAAAAGTAGAGCCCCTTGTTGTGCTTGTCTAAACATGGGTGGCCTTGTACTGGGAAGTACACAGAGATTCAGGCCCATTCTGTCTTCTTGCACTGTTACACTCACCATGTGGCTTCCATCTTAAGGAATATTCACACTTCAGCCAGCAGAGTGGAGGACATATCCCTTCATTTTTAATGGGATAATTCTGAAAAATTATACAAATCAAATAATCCTAACTCTGCATGTATTAGTTAGTGTGTAGCCACATGGCCACACTTAACTTCAAGGAAGGCTGGGAAATATAGTCTTTAGCTGGGTGTCCAGAGCTCAACTAAAATTCAAGGGAAAGAAATAGAGAAGTGATACCATGACTAACTAATAGATTCTATCACTCAGCTTGAGAGAGGAGTATGAGCATAGTCTTAAAAGCTGAGATCGTATAGGCTGAGCACAGAGGCTGGCATATGTGACAAATAGGATGCAAGGCAGCTTGTGATAAAAAAAGAATGGAAAATAATGGAGGGGTGCAAAGTTAGTACTGATGTGAGCTTACTCAGAGCCAGATGGTATCCTGGGTGATTTGTGTGGACTAGCTCATTTAATCCAGTGAATAACCCTATGAGGTAAGTATGACAATTATTTCCACCTGAGAGGTAAGAAAAATGGTGGCATAGAAGAGTTTATGGAAACCAAAACACACTGATATAGAAGTAATTATTTCTGGTTGTCCACAGCACAGTGGGGATGATCATATATTTTATATTTTATGATGAGCAGAAGAAAGGAGCTTAAAGGTTGCACATGTACCATAATAATAAGGAAATGGAAATGCTAGTTACCCTGATTTGATCAGTATATGCTGTGTATATGTGTTGAAATGTCACACTATGCTTCATAAATATGTATAATTATTAATACTATTTATAATTAAACAAAACCACCAGAAAACAAAATAAAACCCCAAACTCAAGTTCACCCACCAAAAGATGCCAGTGTTGAAAGAGAAAGACCAAAATTGTGTCCATAGAAAGGTGGAAAGTAATTTCTCTTTACTGTGCTTTTTTGGATACTGTTTTATATGAGGCTTATAATCCTGTGGCACAACCCCTAATTTGGCCTCCCAATGAAAAATTAAAAAAAAAATCAATAGGCAGAGAAAAATAGACAGCTCTCATCCAATGGTTCACTCACTGAATATCTGCAGTGGCTAGAACTGGGCTGAGCTGAATTCAGGATCTGGGGACTCAATTCAGTTCTCTCAGTTGTGTGGTAGGGACCCAATTACTTGAGCCATCACTTACTGCCTCCCAGGGTCTGTACTTTTAGGAAGCTGGAATTGGTAGTCAAAGACAGAAATGAAACCCAGGCACTCTAATATGGGATGTGGGCATCTTAACTGCTAGAACAAACATCCACCCCCGTGGAACATTTCTGAAAGTTTACCTCCTCTATTCTTCATGATATTGAAGCTCTATGATCCCTATAATGATTCACTTTGTTTGCTTCCTTTTCTAGATAGTGTTCAGTATGTGCAGAGTTCTTTCTGGCTCCAGAAAACAACCCAAGGCAGTTCTGGAAGGATGATGGGGAGATAGGTCCTTTCTCCACCTTAGCCGGGAACCACTAGATTTGCCAGGCTTGCCCTGGGGTCTTCCCTCTCCCAGGAGTTCTCTACTCTACCTTACATCCCTCTGCCATTGCTATATCTGGAGATGTCATGGAGCATCTGACAAAATTTCAGCAGGAGGCTCTGGGCAGTCAGAACAGGACCACTCATGCATGGAGCGGCCTGGACACAAGTCTTACAATAGGAGTCCAATAAAAATAGCATTAAAAGGCAAAATAAAGTAAATGCCAATAGACATGAGAAGTTACAGTGTCTGTCATATCGATTGAAGAAGCATCATACCAATCCACTTTGAATCATATGAAGTATTTTCATGAACTGAATTACACAAACTGTGAATTGGAAGTGAGGGAGAAATAAAGCAATTATGTTAGGGCAAGTCTATTTCCATCCACCCTTCTATGAATGTGAAGGCATCCCAGAGAAGGCATGAGATGGGAGGTGTGAATCTGCTGTGCCCTCAGTAGACTCATGAGAAAAATAAGGATTTGGTACTCTCATACCCTGGAGATAGGATGAACCCAAGGACAGTGAACTATAAAGGACATTTCAGGAATTTTAAGGATTAACTTTAACCAAGTAGTTTTGTCCATGATGATACTGATTTTACAACCTAATTACATACCACAAGTTACTCTACTTCATCAGTTTGACAAGCATAGGTGAAGAAAGGAACTTTCCTCACTGAGGCAAAGACATGAGCAAATGCATTGATGGGTCCGGGGAGAATTTTGGAGCACAAGAGTAAACACAGCAAAGGTGTGTCAGAGAAAACTCCTGAAATGAATTGGATGCTGGACATTTACCCAATTGGAAACAAGTGCAGTCTGTACCACTCAGAAGCCGTCGGACTACAAGAAGCAGAACTGTGAACAGACAGGAGTGACTTTCAGCTTTCTCTGCCCCTCTGCCATGCATTATATGTTCCATCTTCCCCCTGTTTCTGTGAGGAAGTGAAATGGAAAGAGTTCCACCCTGAATACCCAGGCAGATGGGCATGACAATTGGCTCTGCGAACCTGAGCCCTTTGGGGCTCATTTTCTGCTCTCTCCATTAGTAGGGTAGCCCCTACCTCTCAAGTTTGTCTTGAAGACGAAGGGAGATAAGTCAACAGATTGAAATCACCAATGTGGGCAAAGAGCTGACCCTTTAATCATCCCACCAGTTGGTGGCTGTCTGAGATTTGCTCTTCCTGCCAACCTGAAAGAAAGTTATATACATACATGTATGTGTATTAGGTGTACATGTATAAAATTTTATGATTTCAAGAGAGGGTGATTAGCTGCCCTAAAAGCTCCTTTCCTGTTCCTGCCTTGATCCTGAAATCCTATCTCATCCACGAAGGTCTTTACTGTCTGCCTGGAACAATAAGGATGCATTGACTGCATAACCTGGATTATAGTCTCTGAAATACCTGTGTTTTAGCTGACCCTTCTGCCTTCAGATTCTTACTTAAGAAAGCAAGGGTGGAGATTTTGGAGGCTGTGGCAATTTGTGGAGAGAGTTTTAAAATAAGAGATAACTTCTTTTGTACCCTTTAATCATGGTGCATTAAGAATTTGTCAAATCACTCCATCTAGGGGCATGGCAACCTGGTGGGAAGATAAAATGTTATTTTTCAGCAAACAGGGAAGATTGAGATGCTAAACTTAGACATGTATGACTTTTCTTCTCTAACACTGCATTTTGCACCTTCACATGCTTTGTCAATAATTATAAAATTTACAAAGGAGAAGTGCAGAAAAGAATGAGGAAAAATTATTGAAACAGTATATAACTGAGTTTCATGACATTACAGAAAATTAAGGCAAAGATATCAGACTTATTTGTAGAAGCCATGTTAGAAGTTTAGAGAATTGAAAGTTCAGGCCTGCTGACATGTGTTTATTTCTTTTGAAAAAAATGTGCCATAACAACTTCAGTGGTAATAACTGACTTATCCTTCATTTTGGGGTTTTAATGCAGATCTGATTGCAACGAAGTACATTGTCCAAGTTTCTAAAATTGGTCAGCCTAACAAACTGAAGTAATTGCAATCAGATGTAGCATAGGATAAGGTCAGCAAGTTATCTGATGGAGAAAAAAAAATCTGTGTGGGATTTTAGAAGGCAATCCCACTATTTGAATTTATCCCTTTACTCTATACCTCCTTTTCTCTTCCCTTCCTTTCTGCCCATTCTCTCCCACCCCCTACCAACTTTCTCCACAAAAGCCCTATTATTTGGGTCCAAGTCATAAAACAGTTCATTAAATTGACAAACAATAAAAGAACAATGAGAATCTGCCTCACTGGGAAATATGGAGACACAGCAGGAAAAACATAACATGATCTAGGAGCAGGAAGTGTCAGCGATATTGGAAAGATTTAAAACTGACCTCTGAATCTCCAGAAAAACATAAAGGCCCCCACACCAATATGTTCATGAACAAAAATGCAACTGCCACAAAACGTTTCTAGGAGGCAAGTGTATCCAAGCACGCTGCGTTATCAGCCCCAAGACATCTTTTCGTTGGTCTTTTCATTTACCAGATAACCCATATGAAAATGCTCAGCTAGATCTTGCAACGTGTTGAAGTGTCCCTTTGCAGCACTATAAAAATAACAATGCTTAATAGAACGGAAAAGAAATATGAATCCCTTTTGTTCTCTGAGGAATGATGGTGAAAACAGAACAAATGAGTTGATGGTGTACAGAAAAAGGAGAGTATTTTAGGGATTTGGCGTAGAAGGACAGGGTTTACCTGGGAAAGAGTCTTATCTGCAGAGGGGACCTGATTTCTGTAAATTTGGAGAACACTTCCTGGTTGAGGAAAGTTAACTTCTCTTTAGCTGTTAGCTTATTATCCTTAAGATAGATAGGTTGGACTTCATAAGTGATTTATTTATTTATTTATTTATTTACTTCTTTATTTGAAAGTCAGAGTTACGCACAGAGAGATGGAGAGGCAGAGAGAGAGAGAGAGGCTTCCATCTGCTGGTTCACTCCCCAATTGGCCACAATGGCCAGAGCTGTGCCGATCTGAAGCCAGGAGCCAGGAGCTTCTTCCAGATCTCCCATGCTGGTGCAGAGACCCAAGGAGTTGGGCCGTCTTCCACTGTTTTCCCAGGCGATAACAGAGTGCTGTATCGGAAGTGGAGCAGCCAGGACTTGAACCAGCACCCATATGAGATACCAGTACAGCAGGCAGCAGCTTTACCTGCTACGCTGCAGCACCAGTCCCTTCATAAGTGATTTTCAAACATGCTCCATAAAGTCCTGGGGATTGGGTGGAGCTATCAGGATGACAAGACTCAGAAACCCAGTATGGGAGGATCTGCCTATTGGGGGTGCTCTCATCTCCCAGCTGAGTCAAATAGAACTACTATATTCATTTATTTTATGTATTTATGTTTCCAGTTCATAGTGCTTTTGAGTGAACAATTCTTAGCTTACAAAAATGCCTTTTGGGAAAAATTTTGAGTAAAAGAATTTCTGTATTGGGAATACTATCCCACTCTGTACATCTTTAACAGTCTTTAGAAAACTTTACAAAGCTCTTTTTTTTTATTATCACTGATTTTTATTTTTTAGATTGTAATGTATTTTCTAAATTTACTGCAATAAGTTAGTGTTAGTTCATTTATTTGTTTTTAAAATTTTGTTTAAGTTATACAAGTTTCATATATTTCATATATACAGATTTAGGAACATAGTGGGATTCCCCCTCCCCCATGCCAACCCTTCCTCCACCTCCCTCTCAGATTCCCATTCTTAATTTTTACCATGATCTATTTGCAGTACACTTAATGATCATATAGTTAACCCAAAAAGCAGTATGAAGAAAAAGAAAGCAAAACAGAACAAAGCTAAACAAACACTGTTTACTAAGCTCTTTGAGCATAGAATTTATAAAATAATGGGTTTTTAGTCTTGAACAATTTCAGGAAACTTGAGAATGTTTACCCTTTATAACGCTGGATGCTGGAAGTGCTTTTCTGATGCCACGAGCTGGGCAGTGATGGAGCTAATTTAGAATTGAACCCTCCTTTGTTTTCTTATTCATCTTTGTATATTCCATGTCACTTAGCACAGTATTTGCACCTAGTAGATGTACCATAGATACTTTTCAAATAATTCTTAGTAGAGTAGTAGAGCTAAAAAGAGAAAACACATTTATTTGATTGTTGATTAGGGGTCTTCCCATGTCTATAAATGCTTTCTATTGTGATATCTTCCTGTTCAAATGAGTATATATTTTTTGTTTTATATGTATATATATATATTACTTATTTGAGAGGCAGAGTGACAGGAAGAGAGAGAGAGAGAGGTATCTTCCATCTGCTGGTTCACTCTCCAAGTGGCTACAGTAGCCAGGGTTGGGTCAGACTAAAACCAAGAGACAGGAACTCCATTTAGCTCTGCCACTTGGGGGCAGGGGCCCTAGTACTTAGGAAATCACTTAATGCTTTTCCAGATGCATTAGCTGAATTGGAGGTGGGTTGGTGAGTACTCTAACTGGCACTCCCTATTGGATGCTGGCATGGCAAGCAGAGGCTTAACCTCCTATACAATGTTGACCCCTGCTTTCAGAAATCCAAATTTTGTAATTACTTTGCCATCTTCTTAGATAATGTATGCAAAGACTGAAGAGTCATTATATTTGCTTGTTTGTTTTTGGACTTTTTGTTTGTTTTACAAATGACATTGAATGTCTTCAGTTTGTGTTTCTGTGATTTCCAGTTTCATCCTACATGGTTCTTTGTTAATAAGAGCCTTAAATCTAGGCTCACCAGAACCTAGTAGAATAATCCCTGAAATGGATTTTTGCTTGATATGGAGAGTGGATTCTTTTCCTTTTGCATGGTCATCCGTTTTGAGGTTTTCTTTTCATCTGTAGTTTGCAATTTTAATGTTGCAGTCAGAGGTTGAGATAATTCTACTAGTTTGGTGGGGAAAATCACTTCATGATTGGGATCCATGCTAAAAACAAATAGTTTTCTTGGAGCTGTTAACAAGAAAAATGTTGGGGTCTGGCATTTTGTCATTGCAGGTAAAGCCACCACCTGTGATGCCAGCATCCCATATAGAAGTCATCTTGTGTTCTGGCTGCGACACTTCAAATCCAACTCTCAGCTAGTGTCTCAGTAAAAGCAGAGGATGGCCCAAGTGTTTGTGCCTCTGTCACCCATGTGGGAGACTGGGATAAAACTCCTAGCTCCAGTCTTTGGCTGGGACCAGCCCTGGCCATTGTTGCCATCTGGGGAGTAAATCAGCAGATGAAAGATATCTCTCTTTCTCTCCCTGTCTCTCTGTCTCTCGATCTCTCTATATAACTCTTACATTCAAAATAAATAAATAAAGGTCTTTTTTTAGAGAGGAAGAAAAATGTTGAATTTGTGAAAATTGGAAGAAGGAAAGGCTGTCATTCAGAGAAGTTTCTAATGGGCTCATTTGAAAAATTAGTTCTCTAGAGGAATACAAGGGTACTTCAAAATGTAGAAAACCAAATTAAAAGATAGCTTTGGTACAAAAATTTTTGAAATCCATACTTAAAAGAGGTCTTCAAAAAGTTCATTAAAATGTGAGTTATGAAAATCTATGCATGGGTTTCAAAACTTTTTTGCAGCAAAACAAACAATTTTTTTACAGATTTTTGAAGTTACCCTAATATATTTTTGTTTGATTTCCTATTGACTTTGATCAAGGTCCACACTCTGTAATACACCTGTTAACTTGTCAATTTTGTCTAGAAAGGACACAAAGGAAAAGAGCTTTGAAGATTAGAATTTACTTGCCCACTATACATCGCCATTTGAAAATTTTCTCCTACTTAGCACACTTATTTCAACATTTTTGAATCACCTGGTTGGTTTGCTCATTAATGTGTTAAATAAATCTTAGATATGTGTTTATTCTGTGTTTTCATGAATCACTGCTATGTTGTGAATTTTTGTACTCTCAAAATTTCTGTATTGAAATCCTAACTCTCAACATGATGCTATTAGCAAACACAATGCCTTTGGGGAGTGATTAGTTCATGAGAGTGGAGCCATCATGGAAGGATCATTGCTGTATAAACAAGGCTCCAGAGAAACCTCTGCCTGTCAACGTGTCCTCACAAGCGCAAGCTAGCTCTTTGAGGACATGCACACGCAATATACTTACAACCTTCTGGCACCTACGTCTTGTACTTAGCAGCCTCCAGAACTGTGGAAAAGAAATGTCTGTTATGTACAAGCCATCCAGTTTGTGGAAATTTGTCATAACAGCTCGAACAAACCAAGATAGTCATGCTTTAAGTCTTTTGTAATTGTACAATTAATTATTCTATGATAATTTTTTGAAGTCATTCCACTAGGGTGGACTAGTGGACTCACACCCACTAGAGCCAATTAAGGTGTGTTGCCCTCTAGAGTTCTACTGGGCTGTTTAAAGCCAGGCATATCTTTTCTGGCTTCCCAGAGTGAATTCCAAATCGTATCAGACTCTTTCCTTGGTTGGCTCTCAGTTTTTCAGTTATTTCTGATTTTTTTTTCTATTTCTGTATTTTTGTTTATGGTTCCTGCTAAGGCTGTTTTGGTCTATCAATGTCTATCTATATGGGGACTAGGGTTATATTCCTTCCTAAGGATTAATAGTTACCAGCTCATCAGACTGGTTGAGACTTCATGAGCAGTAGAATAACTTGTATATACATTCTTTTTTTAGGTATTGTGTCTTTCTCCAAGTGGGACTAGAGATTAGTGGTTTTCAAGCCCATAGTCTGGACTCAACTGAGCAGTAAGGAAAGCACCCTGTCTGTAGGAGTATAATGCATAATACACAACTGATAAACCACTCCCTCTTGGAAACAGTGAAAGTGGGAATCTTGTTTTATGGTCCAATCATTTAGTCATCTTTCTTTATGGTGGACAATGGAGAGCTATCTTAGGATGAGATGCAACAGAGAAAAAAAATTTATATTTA